>NC_142874.1:114417189-115095314 GCF_051225735.1 Oryctolagus cuniculus
GTCCACTCTGCCTGTCAAAAATAAATAAATAAATAAATAAAAATAAAGAAGCAGTGATAGTAAAAATGGGTACCATCCTTCCACACTTCCCCTCCTCCTGATCCTGCCCCTCCCCCACTTCCCTATAATGAGCCAAATGAGTAAGAAAAAACAGCAGCAATTTATTAGCAGAAGCATCTAGTATGGTTGGATGTCTGTGGAGGTTATCCAAAAGTCTTTGGTGTATGGTCTATACTTTTTAAAGTTTGTTCGGTTCCAAGAATGTGTAACTTAAACTACTTAAAATTAAGAGTGCTGAATTCAAACTTCTTTTAAAGGAATGGATTTCCATTACTTTATGTACAAATAGTAAGGTGAGGTGACAACTAATAGAACAGTATGATGCGAAGCAGTGGGTTTCAAACTCAGCTAAGCTTTAGGATCAGCTGGCAAGGCTTTTAAAATAATACGGATTCCTGGGTCTCACCAAAGATGGATTCTGTTGGAATCCTTAGCGGGTGGAGTCCAGGGTTTCTCTGATTGCTCAGTGTGAGAATGATACATTTTCCAGAATTGATAGGAATTGCTTCTAATCAAGCCATGAAAGGCTACATGTTGAGAAAGGGGACTTATAGTAACAGCTTGCATTCCAAGGTAGCTCATTGTGATATCTCAACTTCTGTGAACTGTTTTCAAAAAGAGGAGCCTGGGTTCCTGTTATACAGTCAGAGGCATTGATGCATAAAGAAAAAAGAAATATATCCTGCTAATCATTACACAATCTGCATTGCACATGCCCTCCAAACTCTGTGACATCAGAATGGATACAGAAAGGATTCACCCATGTCCTACATCTAATAGAAGGCATCTACTTTTGAGATCTTTTAACCGACTTTTTTAATTGCTTAGTTATCAGTTATCAAGCAACTAAGAGGGATCTTCAAAAAAAGTTCATGAGAAATATATAGTATCTTTTTTAAAAAATTATTTATTTATTTGTAAGAGTTCCAGAGGAGGGAGGGGAGAGAGAGAGAGAGAGAGAGGAGAGCAGAGGGGAGGGGAGAGGGGAGGGGGGAGGGGAGGGGAGGATGAAAGAGAGAGAGAGAGAGAGAGGTCTTCCTTTGCCATTGGTTCACCCTCCAATGGCCGCCACGGCCAGCGTGCTTCGGCCAGCGCACCATGCTGATCCAATGGCAGGAGCCAGGTGCTTCTCTTGGTCTCCCATGGGGTGCAGGGCCCAAGGACTTGGGCCATCCTCCACTGCACTTCCTGGCCACAGCAGAGAGCTGGCCTGGAAGAGGGGCAACCGGGACAGAATCCGGTGCCCCGACCCGGGACTAGAACCCAGTGTGCCAGAGTCGCAAGGGGGAGGATTAGCCTAGTGAGCCATGGCCACAGGCCTAGGATACAGATAACTCTTTCATATGCTGATTTCATTTCCCTTGGGTAAATTCCGAGGTAAATTCTCCCATGCAGGTGCAGGGCCCAAGCACTTGGGCCATCCTCCACTGCCTTCTCGTTGCCCATTTCTTAACTGGGTTGCTGTTGAGTTTCTTGATATATTTATATATTCTGGTAATTAATCTTTTATCAGTCGCATAGTTTACAAATAATTTCTCCCATTCCATTGGTTACCTCTTCACTTTCCTGAGTGTGTCTTTTGCAGTACAGAAGCTTCTCAATTTGATGTAATCCCATTTGTGATTTTTGGCTTTGATTGGGCCTCTGGGGTCTTTTCCAAGAACTCTTTGCCCGTGCCAGTGTCTTGCAGTGTTTCCCCATTGCTCTCTAATAATTTGAGGGTATTGGGTCATAGAGTTAGGTCTTTAATTTATTATGAGTGGATTTTTGTGTAAGGTAGGGATCTTGCTTCATACTTAGCATGTGAAGATACAGTCTTCCCAGCACCCTTTGTTGAAGAGACTGTCCTTGTTCCAGGGATTGAGCTTAGTTAGCTCTTTTGTCAAAAGTAAGTTGGCTTAGATGCATAGATTGATTTCTGGCTAAATTTTCTAAGCTAGTTTTTTTCCCATGCTATTTATCGAACTCTTTACTTAACGTAGAGTTAATCATATGTGTATAAAGTTAATTGAAAATACATCTTAGTAAAAAACAAGAATCGGAATAGGAGAGGGAGGAGGAAGAGGGGTGGGAGGGTGGGTCCAGTAGGAAGAAACACCATGATCCTAAGGTTATAATTATGAAATATATGAAGTTTGTATTCCTTAAATAAAAGTTTTCTGGGGAAAAAAATAAATGCTTAATTAGATCTGAGAAAAAAAGAGTACCCCCTCTGCAATCACCAAATGTTGTCTCCAGTGCTGTCCCCTCACCATTCCTCTTTACTAGTTTCTGCCCCCAGATGGACAGTCATCTCTCACTAAACTCTGAAAATATTTCTTTTAATAGCAATGTACCACTTTCTGCCTCATACTGCAGTTAAGGTTATGCATGCCTATTTCCTTAAAAAGCATATAAGCACTTGGAGGGCTAGGCTAGAATCTTGCTCATCTTTATCTCTCCCATGATGTGTCATAATGCTTAAGTTCAGGCTTCACTGCTACATTCTACCAACAGTTTTGTGATCTTGAGCAATTAATGTAAGTATGCTCATAAATCAAAAACAAATTCTAATTCATCAATATTAGAGATATCTTAAATGAAATATTCCTGGAATTATACAAGAAGATTTGAAAACATAAACCAAAAATACAAATTTCTGCATAATCTCATAAAGATCCATTTCTCATGATAAATTCCAATAATTTATTTTCTGACTTATTTGGATCAGTATAGAGTGGAGTGTCTGTACTCATTTTTGCTGTCACTGCCACATCAAATCTTAATGACATGTAAATTCCTCACCTTATGATTAGTGTAGGTTTCTTTTATTTTGCTTTTGGAAGGAATCATACAATCAATCATATATTCAATGAACATTTACTGAATACTTAGTAACTTGTTATTTCACTAAATGATGGGGTTCTGTATGTCTTTATCATTCTGTTAATGGGAGGGGGAATTGGACAAAAGCTGGTGCAGTTAAGGATGAGTTTCCCCATTTTAACTATTTTAGGGCAAATCTCTCCGCCCCTCCTCATCTTATCAGTGGATCATGTCAGTTTTAGACCACTTACATTACAGTAAGACTTAAAATAAACTCTCTCATGGGTAATGCTTCCTAAAAGTAAAAGAAAAATGCCTATTTTTTTCATTTGGCCAGATAATGTAGGGGAGTGAGTGCAAAGTGCTTCCACTCAATCCTTCTAAAGATAAAACACTGGAAACATTTTGGTGGGTGTGAATCACTCAGACAAGCATTCTTCACTCAAAAATAGAAACTTGCCTTATTTGTTCCAGATGTTATACAGCTGCAGGGAAGTTAAAGCTAGTGGTCCTGTTTTAAATGCAACCAAACTCCTATTGCATTTGGAATTTCTTACCCAATAAACGCATGTTACTTGTTCTAAGACCTGCACAATTCTCTTTTTTCTACTGCTACCATTCACAAACAACTGCATTTCATGAGAACCGCACTTCAGGATTAATGAGTCTACATCTGTGTTGTACAAAGGAAGCATCCTGTTTGTCACTGTTTCCACCTTTTATTTATCTTGACCTCTTTAATTTTAAGCAAAAATTATTTCAAAGAGAGTCCTTTAAGGAACAAAAAACAGAGAGTTGAGATGTATTGTTCTGACAATATTTTATAGTTCCTTAATTAATGGATTTATAAGTACATATTCATCATTGAAAGAACTGTAAGCAAAAATATTAAGAAAAATTGTGAGTATAAAATATTCTTACGATTATATATTTGTACTTACCAAGAATAGACCTCTGGTTTACTTCTTGATTCTCCTGTGATTTTGTAAGAGATGTTATATTGGGGCCAGCGTTTTGGTGAAGCATGTAAAGCCACTGCTGATGAAGCTAGCATCCCATATGGGTGCCGGCTGGTGTCCAGGCTGCTCCCCTTGGGATCCAGTTCCCTGCTAATGGCCTGGAAAAGCAGCCAAAGATGGCGAAGTGTTTGAGCTCCTACTACCTATGTGTGAGACCCAGAAGAAGCTCCTGGCTCCTGGCTTTGGTCTGGCCCAACCCTGGCATCTGCAGCCATCTGGAGAGAGAACCAGCAGATGGAAGATCTCTGTCCCTCCCTCTCTCTTTGTAACTCTGACTCTCAAAGAAATAACTAAATCTTAAAAGAAGAAATGTTATATTAGCTACATGAAACAGAAATGGTCAAGGGTCTCAGAAGAGGGTAAGTTGAGAAATTATGAAGGAAATGTTCATGCTAGTTCGATACTTAATCATGAAAATGAAGATACATTAGTGTTATTCCACTCGTGTCTGCAGAGTACTAGTTTTCTTGAGCTTATTGTTTGTTTTACGGGGCAAGGGTTTCCCAAATGACAGTTCATGGACAATCTGTAGCAGAATCACACTGGTTAAGTTATTAAAATATGTACTTTAGGAGCCAGTTGAGGCAAAGTCTCTGCAAATAAGGCCTGGTTCTGTAGGTAGACTCAAGAAATCAGAAAACAAAACAAGGCAAATAATCAACAACAACATAAAGAATCCTCATCTTGCAGGCATGAACATTAGAACTCCGGGAGATGAAATGAATTTATTAAGGCCATGAAGCCAATTAACAGTAAATAAGACCTAAAACTTTCCACACTGATACTGAGACCATGATTTCTTCCCAGTAAATGTGTTGTTAATTTTTATCTTCAAAAGGATAAACTTAAAATAAAATTCCACACTAATACAAGTATCCAAACATGATACTTGTATTACCTACTAATTTCTTACTTCTTTCAGTCACTAACTAAATCCTTGTTCTATTTCTAACATTTGGAAAATCTTTTCTTCAAAATTATCATGAATAATAATCAAAATATTTCAGGAAAAAGAAGATGGTATATTTCATATATTTTTGAGTAAGACTTGGGTATCACATGATTGATTTTTTCGGAAGTGAGAGTTTTAGTTAAAATCATCTGAACCATGTTCAAGTAATGGTTTATATTCAATAGGGATTTCTGAAGGTCCATAAAAAGTTCATGACATACACTCTTGAAGTATGCCATTCGTTAAAGCAGAGCCCTAAAATAGTTAAAGTATGATGTCAGTCAAAACTGATTCAAAGATTTGTTTCACACATATTAATGAACCTATTAATAATTTTAAATCTTTTTTTACATAGATAGTTCAGCCTTCCAAAAGGGAAAAACTCTGTGAATGTTATTTATTAAGACTTGTGTACTTCGCTCCATGTGATCCCTTTTTCTAAAAAGATTTAGCTATTTATTTAAAAGCCAGAATTACAGAGTGAGGGAGTGAGGGGGGAAGGATGAAGGTGGGGTAGAGAGAGAGAGAGAGAGAGAGAGAGAGAGAGAATATCTTCCATCTGCTGGTTTATTCCCCAAATGGCCATAACAGCCAGGGCTGGGCCAGGCCTAAGCCGGGAACTGCTTCTGAGTGTCCCACATGGGTGGCAGGGCCGAAGCACCTGGGCCATGTTCTGCTGCTTTTCGCAAGCCATTGGCAGAGAGCTAGATCTGGTGTGGAGCAGGTGAGATGTGAACTGGAGCCCATTCGGGATGCTGGTGCTGCAGGTGGCAGCCTAGCCTGCTACATCACAACACTAGCCCCTATTTGATCACATTTTAACACCCATAGGAGACACTGGTAGTATTGATAAACTCTAGTATTTGTCAATTCATAATAAATATGGCCCTAAAGGTTTTCTAATGCAGTAATTCATTTCACTAATGAGGAATTTGAAACCAAAAGGAGTACCCGTCTTCTGTAAGAGACAGTGTTGTGTCAGAAGTTGTTAGTTGTTTACCCAGTCCTCTCTTCTCGCTGTTCCATAATCCCTGGTTTTAATGAGAAGCATGCCCACCTGCATAAAGATTTCACTTCTTAGTCTTCCATCTAGTTAGACATGGCCAATGAGTATGTTCTTGTGATAGAATTAGGTGAATATGTGGTAGATTTTCAGAAACTTCTTTAAAAAGTGGCAAGGGCTTGACCTTTATACCCTCTAACCTTGCTTCCTATGTTCTGTCTGAATGTGGCTGTTGTACCTGGACCTGAGGATATGAGACACTCGAGCTTAAAGGAATGGCACCCTTGGAGTGCTGCTAAGTGCACATGTCGGGGAGAAGGAAACTTCTTTTCAGCTTAAATCAGTCTTGGAATTTCTGACATTTGGAGCTGAATCTGATGACAGAATATAATCTGTTGCTTGCTACAGAATTCCATTCACTTATTCTTTGAACATATAGTTATTGAGCACTTTTTTCATGCAAGGAATTATAGTAAGTGGATGTGGAACAAAGATGGCTTTTTTCATTTCAGATCTCTAAAAACTGTCGAACAAGACTATGGGATTTGACTCCCGTTTTTCCTGTGGTCTGTCATTACCCCTGTCTCAAACCACAGAATTCCTATTGCTTTCACTATGAAGGAATACATGAATAATACGTTTAAAAGCTGAAAACAAAACATCTAAACTATCCCTGCACCCAATGACTTTAGGCAAAGTTTAAACTTTGATCTGCAGACATACGACAGAGTCATGGTAACAAGTCACGATGCAAATGCAATATTTGAAAATATGTGATGTAAACTTGTGTCCTTGAAGAACTTTACAAGATCACAGGATATGTCTGGAAAATACTTACATAAAACTCTTCTCCAGGATACCACTTAGAAGTGTATTAAATGCCATACTATTTACATTGTTAGCCACAGAGAATTCTGGGTACAAGTGTGAGGTGAGAGTCCCCCTTTCCTAAATGACTCATATCCTTACTAAAAGCAGGTACACTGCCCACTGACCTGCTGACCTAATTCTGCTGCTAGTTAAGGGGGTGTGTTCCCATTTGTGAGTGACTTCTGTTTAAATTCCCCCTTAACTCTTCAGTATTAGTTTCTGATGATTTATTAAACTATAGTTTTTTTAAGATGTCATATGTTCTAAATTTAAAAGGATTTTTCATTTATAAATTTACAATATTATAGCCAACATTGTGACATAAAGTGTTAAGCACCACCTGTGGTGCTTTGAGTCCTGGCTAGTAGCTGATCCAATTCCCTGTTAATGCACCTGGGAAGGCAGCAGAGGATGGCTCATGTGCCTGGACCCTTGCACCCACATGGGAGATTCGGATGAAGTTCGTGGCTCCTGGCTTTGGCCTGGCCCAGCCTTGTCAGTTGCAGTCATTTGGGTGGTGAACTAGTGATGGATAATCTCTCTCCCCCTCCCTTCCTCCCCCTTCTCTCTGAAACTTTACCTTTTAAATATACAAATCTTTAAAAATTTTACAAAATTAAGAATGTGAAATATTTAATACATTTTTGAATAATGGTAGGAAAACAATAAAAGAAGAGATATATATGTGGAAATGTAGAATTACCTTTGGGTCCACGTTGAGAATTTTTCTGTCTCTTTTGTATTTGAAAAGTAAGCCTTCTGGGTTATCAGCAATCACTTGATAGTTGGGACTTGAATTACAAACGGCAATATGACTGTCCCAGTTGTAAAAGCTATAAAAATAAACACTGGTTAGCATTTAAGATGCATAATGTGTTAAATTGACAAATATATTTTGGAAAATACTTGGTGCAGTTTGATCTCAAAACAGTGGATAGCAACAGCTGTACAATCATGTAGAATATGTCAGAGATCAAAATTCTTGCAGCAGAGATTGGACTGGGTTATTCTCAAACCATTTAGACACATATTTATGACAATTCTGCATGATTTCCTGGTCTGGACGCCCTGCAGCTGAAGACCTATCCCGTACTACATGCTCAGGAAGTCAAGAAGAAAATGGATGCAATTTAAGGTCATTTGTTGGAGCACAGCCTCCTCAGGGTGTTAATAGGCTGCTCACTGGAAGGAGTGGCGGTAGGCTAAACCATCCCTTTTCATTCAAAACAATTTTAAATTGATTTCTTTCTTTCAGGCTCTATTTTTCATTAGTATGTTTCCCAGGGAGTGGGTAAACAATTTACGTTTGAGTGGTAATCTTAGACCAGTCGTGATGTGTCGTAGTCTATCACTACACCAGTAGGAAGTTGCTCTCATCAACAGACCAGAACTAGAAGGGCGTCAACCAGCACAGTGAAGACCCTCCAGCTAATACATCATCGGGCTAATATTTCAACTCACTTCTGCATGTTCCAAAGTACCCTAATGCTCTTTCTGTTACTCAACACCATGGACTCACATTTTTATCACTTTTAAAAATTCTGTATGGAGATTTCTGTTTGTTCCATAAGTTTTTGCACTTATTCATCAAAATATTTTTTTTTTTTTTTTTTGACAGGCAGAGTGGACAGTGAGAGAGAGAGACAGAGAGAAAGGTCTTCCTTTGCCGTTGGTTCACCCTCCAATGGCCGCCGCGGCCGGCGCGCTGCGGCCGGCGCACCGCGCTGATCCGATGGCAGGAGCCAGGAGCCAGGTGCTTCTCCTGGTCTCCCATGGGGTGCAGGGCCCAAGTACTTGGGCCATCCTCCACTGCACTCCCGGGCCACAGCAGAGGGCTGGCCTGGAAGAGGGGCAACCGGGACAGAATCCGGCGCCCCAACCGGGACTAGAACCCGGTGTGCTGGCGCCGCTAGGCGGAGGATTAGCCTAGTGAGCCGCGGCGCCGGCCTATTCATCAAAATTTAATGTTACTGTCACATATGCTGGAAGAGTCCTCAATATATTTGTTCCTTACATCTTATTCCTATAGACATATTTATGATTTTTACTTGCTTTTTAAAAATTTTTTATTTTTTATTTATTTGACAGATAGAATTAGACAGTGAGAGAGAGACAGAGAGAAAGATCTTCTTTCCGTTGGTTCACCCCCCAAATAGCCACTACGGCCAGTGCTGTGCCGATCCAAAGCCAGGAGCCAGGTGCTTCCTCCATCCTTTTGAAAGAATGGATTTTATTCACTAAAATCACTCTTATTTTATTATTGTTTTCTGAGGCATCAATATTAATCACTTTTATCTTAATATCTATAAAAGGTAATATGTTTACTTTCAATTTGTTGAATACTCCTAAGTGACTGATTATACTGATCCAATGTTTGTGTCACCAGGAGGGGGGTATATTTATGAGTACTCCTCCCCTGCCCCTTCCCCTTCCCCCCTTTCTGTGGTGAAGACATAGAATGTCTACCCTGAGACATGCAGTAAGGGAAGAGTTTCCTAACCATCTCTGTCTGTATAGAAAATCCTCTTGAAAAAGCAGGAATGGACAGGTTATACTGCATTTGAGGCACCGGATGCAAAAACAGAAAAAAAGTCGTAACTAGCTGCTGCTGAGCTAGAATATTTAGGAAGGCAGCAACAGAATTTGGTGTAGATGAATGAAGACTCTGTGGAACATGGAGATTTGAGAAGATCTGGTAGAGTTGTAAAAGCTTTGTAAGTGGAAAAGTAGAATTAGCACTTGGTCCACATTGAGAATTTTTCTGTTTCTTTGGTTCCTTTCTTTACAAGGCACCTTGCATCAACTTCCCTGCTATCCCAGTCTGGAACAGATGGAATCTGGGAAGGTCCTCTCATGACAAGGACAAGGTAAATGAAAGGCTCCCATGGATCTGTATCAACACCATGGACATCTGAAGTCGTGCTGCTGGGTCATTCTAGAGTCCTCGTAGACTCTGATGGGGAGTCTTGGCAGGGAGAGGTAGTTCACACCACTGCACTGCTCCAGAGGGAGAATTCAGTTCACATTGATCTCCTCCCATCCAGTCCACCCATGGTGCCGTTCTAAGGTCAAATACAAACATGCCCAGCCTCCGCTGCCATGCATGTCTTGCCCTCCTGGGCTGTTGGCGTGGGCCAACACCACCTCATCAGCAGAGACTGATAGTTGTGTGCGTAACTGCATGGATATCAGTGCTTCTGCTGTTATGAGAGCTTCACCGCACCGCCCAGAGGCTACAGTGACCCCATCCATGTAGCGTCTGTAGACTCACAGATGCGTGCTATGCCACTGAGCTGCCATGTTTCCATTGGCCTGGGAACTTCTCTGCAGCACGTGGTACTTTTGATGAAGCAATTTAGGTTGTTTGTCAAAACACATTCATTTTCCTAAGCAGGGGTCAGAAATAGGTTTCATTTCACACGCCAATTCAAATAATTATAGGTATTTAATAAAGGTAATAACAATCATTTAATAATTACCATGTGCTAGGTACTGTTGTGAACCTATTGATCTATCAATGTTATTTAAGGTTATCACTGGCCCCATAGAAACGGGTATGAAATTACAAATTTCATATGTGCAGAGCCACTTGGATTCTGACTTTATAGAGTCTGACTCCAGAGCCCATTGTGTTACACACACATGCTCTACTTTATCCCAAATACTACTACCGGTTGTGACTTCCTGAAGCTGTGTAGCAGATAATGCTAGCAGCTCACTAGGGGATACAGTTTCAATTCATTCTTGGACAGATCATCAGACTGTAACTCATGTCTTCCTTACAGTATAGCCACAGAATAGAAATTTAGCAAATGTAATACACGGAGAAGTAATATATATATAATGCCACATCCAGCTTGGATCCTTCAAAAACTTTCACATTTTCCTCCCTATTCAGCCAGCTGGAATGGAAATGACAAGCTTGGAAACTATGTGTTGAACATATTTCAAGTTTTGTGAAACATAAGAACAAAAGAGTTGTACTCACTGAGAAGATAATGATTTAAGTAATTTACTCTGACATCTAGGTTGTTTGAAAAAGGAAGATAAAAATCACACATACAAGTTCTAGTGATGCGACATATATGTCAATAAATAATTGTTACAGCACTCTTTTGAAACTAATTCCTCCCTCATGTAATGTTTTGTGATGGTTCTTTTATTACACATAGTTTACAATTGATAGAATATGTTTCTAGACGTTATTTTCTATTCCATTCATATTTATAAACAGTGTTAAACAGATTGATTTGAGACTTGTGAAATACTTAATATTTGACATCAAAATTTATGTTATGAATCTCATTTTGCAAAAAATAAAACTATCTAGTCAATTTTATTCTGATAAATTTTAATTAATTTTATAATATACCCTACCAATTTTAAAACTTTTGTTGTCGTGATACTTAACCTCTGAATTAATTCAATGCCTACTACAGAGAAAAGAGCTTATGATTTGAATGAGTCAACTGGTTTAGAGGAACTGATTTTTTTCAGATTATTCTTAGATATTTTACAATATTTATTATTATGGATTAAATATTTATAATATTTTCTTATGATAATTTTATATGAACATTTATTTTATATATCGCTGTTCCAAGATAATTTTCCCATTGGTCCAACTATACTATATCTGACTCTGGTTTCCTAAGCATGCAATTATTAAATTAATAATAATAGTGGTATTGTTGATAGCAATATTATAGTGTATTCATTTCCAAAAATAAGCCTCCTACGATTTTAATTTCTTCTTGAACTTATTAGTAAGCTATAAAGGATTAATAATTTAAGTTAAAATGGAAAGGACTAAGATGAAGAATAAATTAAAATATTGCATTTCACTGAGATTTTTCAAGTTTGACTTTTTTAATTCGATTGGTTTTTGGTGTTAAATTTTATAAAAGCTTATTTTTTACAGAAAAATTTCACTTTTCTTCCTAGCTTTATTGCTCAAGTGCTACTTTTTTTCCTAGACTGTCAATTTAAGTTGATTAATTTTTATAAAATTTGGTACAAGAGATAATGAAAATCTATCATTTTAGGCAGTTGGAGCCATTTTTTAAATCTATTTTGAATGAAAAGTTAATAAGAGTATAAACTATTATATGCTAAAGAAGAAGGCAATGAAGAAATCAAGGATAATGCATAGGTTTTTCCATGAACCTTTCAAGTAAACAAACATCTAACTCATACCCATTATTTTCCACTTAGATTTTGTCATTGTATCTCTATGAAATAAATGATGTTCTTGGAATATAATGGTCTAGTGCTCTGTTTCATAAACAGATCTACATATGTACGTATCTATTATAAGTATATTCTAAATCATTTAGATGATCACCTTGCTACTGACCACACAGCTATATCATCTGCATGCTTGTATTTATCATTGTCTTGAGGACAAGTGAACCTGATTAAATTAGATTTTCCATTGATTGTGATGTGGTAGTACTGGACAGCTTTATCTCCCTTTCTGAAACAGGTTAGAGCCTTATCCTCTCTGGTTAAGCCTCATATGTAAGAAGAACTTTTCTATTTAAAATTAAGTTCTAGACTTCTAAAATCTAAATTTCAGACTCCTTTTTATGCTACAGCATAGTGTCAAACCAAAGAAAAGGGAATTGAAAATAATGAATAGAAGGGAAGAGATTACAAAATCAATGAAAAAGAGCCCTTATTTAGTATCAAATGATGGAAGCCATATATTAAAATATTAAAGTTCCATACAGATAAGGTAAGATAGCAGGTACCACAGAGGGCTGAAGGCAGGGCCTGGAAAGGCTTGCAAGCTGAAGGTAAGTCTTGGTAAATCATATGTCATGCTGATAAGAGAATGAAAGGGCATTATGAGCTAAGGAAAACCACATGAAATGGTATGCATGAATAAAATTTCATAGCATGTTCATGACATTGTGAGTTGTACAGCGTAATTGCATCATGGAAGGCACTGGAGGTTAGAGAAATTGATGCTAGAAGGCAACAGGTCATATTGGACTTTAAATAAAATGGAAAAGTGTCTGGACTTATTCCTAGAATATATGGTAACATTAAAATGATTTTTAGCAATGGGATAGTTTGACAAAAATGTATGTTTTAGAAATATAAATTTGGAAGCGATTTGGATATTTACTTTGGAAAGCAGAGGAGAGAAGGGGTGGAAGAGAGAGAGAGAGAGAGAGACTTGCAGTAGCATAAGCAATCCTGAAGTGTACTTATAGATAAAAATGAGGGACTGCATTTGAGAAGATATTAACCAATAGAATAGATGAATTTAATGGTCAGGGATGAGACCAGAGTATACTATTACTCTCATATTTCTGGCTTGCATTTTGGAGTGGATGGAACTATTTACTATGTTATAAAACACAAGAGAAGGAATAGATTGCAGAATGCGTGGGGTAGTTCTGCTTTAGACCTGTTGAAATTCCTGTGGAAGAAGAAAACTGAAAGGATTGTGGTTTGCATTGATGAATTTCTTATTTCCAAAACTCCCTCTTATTCCATGTCTGTCACATGGAAGACAATGAATTCATATTAACTGAATAAATAGTGAATTATATTCTGAAGCTTTAAAGGAGCTTCCAAGAATAAATGATAGACATGGAAGTATCAGGGGACCCATTGAAAGGTGACTGCTGTGACCAAAAAAACGTGCAAACAAGGATGAAATTGGGAACATCAACAAGGAAGTAAGAGAAATCAGCAAGGAAGAGTATTACCAAATGATTTTTGTCATTTATTCTATAGATATGGTATCTCACATTTTTGATTTGTGCGTGTTGAACCATCCTTGTATCCCTAGGATAAATTATCCTTTAAATGTGCTGTTGGATTCAATTTGCTCATATTTTGTTGAGGATTTCTGCTTTTGTTTATCAAGCATAATGTATTAAGCTTTCTTTGTTGTTGCTGCATCCATTTCTGGTTTTGGTATCAAGGTAATGTTGGCTTCAGAATGAATTTGGAAGAATTCTTTTTGATTTTTTTGAATAATTTAAGAAGAATTGGTTTTAATTTTTCTTTAAAGGTTGATAAAATTCATTGCTGAATCAATCCACTCAAGGGCTTTCCACCACCGGCAAAAATTTTAAAACTGATTTAATCTTGCTACCAATTATTGGTCTATTTAGATATGCTGTTTTCTCATGAATCAATTGGGTAAGGTGCATGTGCCCTAAATTTGGCAATTTCATCCAGGTAATAGATTTTGTTGGCACATAATTGTCATAATACTCTCTGAATATCTTTTGTATTTCTGTGGTGTCGGTGTTAATGTTTACATTTTCATCTCCATCTCTATGTATTCCAATTTTCCTGTTTTCCTCTTGGTTAGTCTAGCTAATGGTTTATCAATTTTGTTTATTTTCCCAAAGAACAGCTCTTCATTTCATTGATGTTTTTAAATTTCATTTGGTTTTCATGTTACTTACTTGTGTTCTGAGTTTTATTATTTTTTTCTTTCTATACATGTTGCATCTGATTTTTTCTTGTTTCTAGTTCCTTGATGTGCAGCTATAAGTTGCTTCTTTGACAGTTTTCCGGTTTCTTTTCATGCAGGCATTGATTGCTGTAAACTTCCCTCTTAGTACTCTTAGTACTGTTTTTTTTTTTCTTTTTGTAATCCATAGGATTTGGTGTATTATGTTTACATTTCCATTCATTTCAAGAAACATGGGGGCAGTGCTCTGGTGTAGCAGGTAAAGCATCCATACGGGCACCCATTCGAGTCCCAGCTGCTCTGCTGCTGATCCAGTTCTCTGCTATGGCCTAGGAAAGCAGTAGAAGATGGCCCAAGACTTTGGGCCCCTGTACTCATGTGGGAAACCTGGAAGAAGTTCCATGCTCCTGGCTGTAGATCAGCCCAGCTCTGGCCATTGCTGCCATTTGGGGAGTGAACTAGTGGATGGAAGAGCTCTCCCTCTTTTTTTCTATGCCTCTGCCTATCTGTAATTCTTCCTTTCAAATAAATAATATTTAAAAAATAAATATTTAGTGGTCTCCTTGAATTCTTTGTTGATCCATTAGTTGTTCATGAGAAAGTGGTTTACCATCCACATTTGTTTACAAAGTTTTTCTTGTTTATTTCTAATTTATTACACTATGGTCAGAAAAGATAATCAGTATGATTTCTGTTCTTTTGAATTTGTTGAGATATTTGGTTACCTATCATATGATTTATCCTGAAATGTTCCTTGTGTTGTTGGGAAGAATGTGCACTCTGAAGCTGTTGGATGGAAAGTCATTAGACGTCCGATGGTTCTAACTGATCTAGGGAGCAGCAATTTACCTCTGCTGATTCTTATTTATTTTCTGTGTAGATGATCTTCCCATTTTTGAAAGAAGGGTGTTAAAGTCACTGTAGATATGTTGGAGTTTATCTTTCTCTTTACGTTCATTATATATTTGCTTTATGCTGGCTCCAACATTCAGTGCATTCATAGTCATAAGAGTTATTTTCTCTTGCTGGATTGAATATTTTATTATAGAATGCCCCCCTTGGTCTTTTTACTGTTTTTGATTTAAAGTCTATTTTATCAGATAGCATATTGCTACTCCTGTTTTTTTTTTTTTTTTTTTTTTTTTGGCTTCCATCCTCTCACTTTCAGTCTGTGTTTGCTTAGACCTGAAGTGAAATTATTAATCTTCATACAGCTGGGTCCTGTTTTTAATCTAGTAAGTATTTTTTGTGTAAATGTAATCCATTGACACATAAGGTAATTATTGACAGGTAAATATTACTCTCCAGGACTGGAGCTATGGTGTAGGAAGTAAAATCTGCTACTGCCTGTGACACCAGCATCCCAGATGGGTGCCAGTTTGAGTCCCAGTGCTCCACGTCTGATACAGCTCCCTGACAATTCACTAGGAAAGCAGTGGAAGATGGCCTAAGTCTCGGGCCACTGCCAGCATGTGGCAGACCCAGCTGAAGCTTCCAGCTTTGGCCTGGGGTACTGTGGCCTTCTGTGGAGTGACCCAAAACCCATGGATGGAAGATCTCTCTGTCTCTCTCTCTTTATCTCCCCCTCCATCTCTCACTCTCTCACTCCCCTTTCCTCTCTTTCTATAACTCTGAGTTTCAAATAAATAAACCTTAAACAGATCGTACTACTCCCACTTTGATATTTGTTTTATATTTTATTGTAGTTCCTTTCTTTATTTGTTCCTAAATTATAACCCTCATTTGTGGTTAAGTGATTTTTCTCTAGTGGTGTACTTTGATTCCTTGCTTATTGTTTTTGGTTAGGCTATGTATAGATTTTGCTTAGTGGTTACCTTGAGGCTCACTTTTTTTTTTTTTTTTTTTTGGCTACAACAGGCCATCTTGGAATGATAACAGCTTAACATTGATTACAAAGATAGCCAAAGAGGCAAACAAAAAAACAAAGATATAAGTCTTCCTAACAAGGTACTTTATATTTGTGTTTCATTCCTCCCCATACATTGAGGTTTTAATTTTACATTTGACCTCTTTTCATCTTATCCATCACAGTAGAGACATAAACGATTTATATACAATTTCTTTTTAAAGATTTATTTATTTATTTGAAAGAGTTTCACAGAGAAAGAAGGAGAGGCAGAGAGAGAGAAAGAACCTTCCATCCTCTGGCTCATTCCTCAGTTGGCCGCAACGGCCGGAGCTGCGCTGATCCGAAGCCAGGAGCCAGGAGCTTCTTCCGGGTCTCCCATGTGGGTGCAGGGGCCCAAGGACTTGGGCCATCTTCTACTTCTTTCCCAGGCCATAACAGAGAGCTGGATTGGAAGTGGAGCAGCCGGGATGCTAACCGGTGCCCATATGGGATTGTTGGCACTTCAGGCCAGGGTGTTAACCCACCGCACCACAGCGTCGGCCCCATATATGCAATTTTTACAACATTAAATCATTCTTAATTTGTGGGCATACTCTTACCAGTGAGTTTTCTATCTTTTGTTATTTTATTCATGTAAGCACCTCTTTCAGTTTGAAGAACTCCCTTTACCATTTCCTGAAACACAGATCTGATGGTGATAATTTCTTTCAGCTTTTGCTTGTCTTGGAATGTCTTTATATTTCCCTGGGACTGAAGGATGGCTTTGCTGAACACAGTACTCTTGGCTGTGAAGCGTCTTCCTTCAGTACTGCACAAGTTGCATTCCATTCCTTCCTGGCCTGCAAAGTTGCTGTCAAGAACTCTGCAGGAAGGGGATTCCGGAGCACTTACATGTGACTTGCTTCTTTTTTTTCTTCTGGCAGCTTTGAGAATCTTCTCTTTATCTTTAATCTTGGAGCATTTGATTATAATATAACTTGGGGTAGAGTTGGTTGGGTTTAATTAGGACTGGTGACCTTTGACCTTCCTGTACCTAGGAGATTATATCTTTTCCCACATTTGGGAAGTTTTCCTTTCATCTCTGTAAGTGTGTTTTCTACTTCTTTGGCATCTCAAAGTCCCTCTTGAATCCCAGTAAGTGAAATATTTTCTCTTTTTATCGTATCCCATGCTTCCCATGCTTTTCCATTTCTTTTCATTCTTTTTCCTTTTGTATTCCAACTGTGTGGTTTCAAATAGCCTCTCTTTGACTTCAATGATTCTTTCTTCTGTTTCATCTATTCTTCTGATGATGATGTCTGTAACATTTAAAATTTAACTTAGTGTATTTTTACATTAAAGTATTTCTGCTGGATTCTGTTTAGTTACTTCCATCTCTGTCAAATCTGATAGAATATTTAATCATTTCTCTGTGTCTCTTCAGTTTCATTGAATTTCCTTAAAATGGCGATTTAGAAATCTTCATCCAAGCATTTGGATATTTCAGTTCCTAGACGGTTGGTTTCTGGCATCTAATTTCGCTCTTAGGTGAGGTTCTTATTTCCAGGAAATTTCTGATGGCTGTTTGAGTATGGTGTTATCTGCACATTGAAGGGCCAGTTTTAGTATTCTGGCTTTATTTGTGGCTGTCCTTCTAGAAATTCTAAGCATTCTGTTTTGCTGAGTTGTGCTATGGTCTGTCTAATGCTTAATTGTGCTCCTTACCCTATCTTGCAGCTATCAACCATTGATGATGCTACTCTGGTTGTAAGATTGCTCAACCAGGACCACAGAATTTCACTGGGCACTGAATCCAGTCCAGAGACTCTGTTTGTAGGCATTGACCTGGACAATAACTAGTAGAATCTATTCCATGGCAGGTTTTTAAAGTTTGGCATTAAGTTCTGAAACAGTTCTATGATTCTTTGTTTGTCTGTCCAAGCTCGTAGAAGGAATGAAAGAAGTAGCTCCTCACTACTCAGGTGGGTACCAGATGGGTCACACCTGGGTCTCACAGTGACCAGGCTCATAGTAGGCCCATAAGAGGCTAGTGGTGCTACACACTGAAACAGGTTTGTCTCAACAGAGCATAGGTCTCCATCTGATATTGGGGCAAGCCCACAGACTCCACCCACAGGCATTGGCTTGGCTTCTTTAGCCCTTGTGAAGGTGACTTTGTATGTGGATACCTGTTTGAATTGATGCCTTTGCAAGGTGGTGGTCACCAGAGCTTCTTAGTTGTGATCTTTGCTCCTTCTCCACATGTCTGAAGCACAGGAATTTGTTATGTCTTTAGTCATCTTTCTTTATCAGTCATTACACTGTTCGTGTCTATTATTCCTTTATTAGCCTCTGCACTCTTTGACAATGGCCTCACCATGTATTACTGATGCCATAAACAAGAGTGTCAATTGTTAAGTTAACAACAGGAGTCACTGTGCACTTAGTCCCCATGTAGGATCTCTGTCCTTAATGTGTTTGTACAATGTGAATTAATGCTATAACTAGTACTTAAATGGTACTTTACACTTTGTGTTTCTGTGTGGGTGCAAACTGTTGAAATCTTTACTTAATATATACTAAATTGATCTTCTGTATATAAAGATAATTGAAAATGAATCTTGATGTGAATGGAAGGGAGAGGGAGCGGGAGATGGGAGGGTTGCGGGTGGGAGGGAAGTTATGAGGGGGAAAAAGCCACTGTAATCCAAAAGCTGTACCTTGGAAATTTATATTTATTAAATAAAAGTTAAATAAAAAGAAAAGCCTTTAAATGGAAAGATTATCATATTTTGAGTTGGATATTTGCTACTTTGGTTTCCTGGGATAGAACTCCTCAAAGACTTGGAATCTACAAAGTGGTAGTATCTTTTTCTAAACTAATGCATTGACTTTATTCCTAATAGTCCCTAGATAGCTTCAGGATGGGTACTTGTCACAGGAAATACTAAGGTAGGATTATAAGGTTGGGACTTTGAGCCCTTCTTTCAACCTTTGGGAAAGGGATAGGAAATGATTAAGTTGATCAGCAATGGCCAAAAATTTAAGCAACCATGAATGTGTAATGATATTTTAAATGTCTTCTTTGTTTCAGTGAGTTCTTATACTTGTTTGATTTATGTCTCAATGGTCACATTTTGAAGATATTTGTAAAAAGTTGTACTATATATATACAGTTACTTCCAAAAGTTCATGGATAATGCAATTAAAAATTAATGTGTGCTTTCACAAAACATTTTGAAAAGTCATTGTATAATACATATACAAGAAGCAAAGAGGCAATTTAAGTAAATAATTTATGAAAAGAAAGAAAAACTTAAGATTTCTGAAATGAAAGAAAAAATTCCTACTTGCTTCCTATGAAAACTCACCAGGAAATGGGATTTTAGTGAACTGTGAAAATCTACTTATACCTAACTTCTTTTTATTTTTAAAGATTTATTTATTTGAGAGGTAGAGTTCCAGACAGAGAGATGGAGAGACAAAGAGAGAGGTCTTTCATCCACTAGTTTACTCTCCGAATGGCTGCAAAGGCCAGAGCCAGGGGCTTCTTCTGGGTCACCTATGTAGGTACAGGGGCTCAAGCACTTGGGCCATCCTCTGCTGCTTTCCCTGGCCATTAACAGGGAGCTGGATTGGAAGTGGAGCATCCAGGGCTAAAACCACTGCCCATATGGGATGCTGGTGCTGCAGATGGAGGCTTAACCTACTATGCCATGGTGCTGGCCCCTATACCCAACTTCTGTAAATAAATTGGTTCAATAAAGTAAGTATAAAATCTATTAAGCAAGTGATAAGATGATCTCATGTATATTCTTGGAAAAAAATCACCTCTTGTCTATTTTACTTGATAACTACTGATACCAGCGAAGATAACAGATGTCAGAGGATAGCAAAACTTTCAGTCACCACAGGGAGTAGGTTTCAAATGCTGTTTCCACAGTGCCTTTTTTGACCTAATTTGCTCTCTTTCTTCAAATGGTATAGAACAGCCATCTTTATGGAATTTATAAAAGCACAAAATGGAGAACACTATCAAATATTTTTAATGCATCAAAAATACACATAAAGGCAAACTAAGTTTCTATAGGTAAATATAGAAGAAAAATAATGATTTGACAACACCAGCCTCCAGTAAGTAAGTAGTGAGTAAAATGTAACTGTTACCACACGAATTTAAGATTTGACACCACAGGAGAACACATCTCTGAAATTAAATCTGTCATTTTCTGAGAGTTTTTCCTATTAATATAACCTAGAATTTATGATTATTAGGAAGTAGTTTTTGTTTCAATGTCTATTAATAATGGAGTCATTTTGGGTTTTTATGTAGTAGAACTAGCTGGGTTGACAAGGAACAATCTTTCTTGAATCCAGAGAGTAAATAATGGTGAATGGGGCTAATCCTTTAAATGGAAAAAGAGAGAGAGAGAAAGAAAGAAAGGACAAATGAATGAATGAACTTCAAGGAACATGAGGTAGAACATGAGTAATCAGTGAAAGATAACACCACCAGAGGAAGAAACAAATTTCAATTCACTGACAACAAAGAAATGGATATTTACATATTACCTGCAAAATAATTAAAATAATCATCCTAAAGAAGCCAAGTGAGCTATAAAAGAATACAGATTACAACAAACTGAAATGAGAAAACAATAAATGAACAAAATAATAAATCCAACAAAGAAAGTTTTAAAAAAAGAACCAAACAGAAATGCTGGAGCTGAACATTACAGTGACTAATTGAGAAAGTCAACAGAGAGCTGTAACAACTGACTTAAAGAGTTCTTTGGGTCCCCTAAATAAAGAATCATATCATCTGCCAAGAGGGATAGTTTGAGTTCTTCCTTCCCAATTTGTATCCCTTTAATTTCTTTTTCTTGCCTAATATCTCTGGCTAGAACTTCCAGAACTATATTGAATAGCAGTGGTGAGAATGGGCATCCCTGTCTGGTACCAGATCTCAGTGGAAATGCTTCCAACTTTTCCCCATTAAATAGGATGTTGGCTGTGGGTTTTTCATAGATTGCTTTGATTGTTTTGGAAAAGTAGCAGGGTATAAAATCAATGCACAAAAATCAACAGCCTTTGTATACACGGGCAATGCCATGGCTGAGGAAGAACTTCTAAGATCAATCCCATTCACAATAGCTACAAAAACAATCAAATACCTTGGAATAAACTTAACCAAGGACGTTCAAGATCTCTATGATGAAAATTACAAAACCTTAAAGAAATAAATAGAATAGGACACCAAGAAATGGAAAAATCTTCCATACTCATGGATTGGAGGAATCAATATCATCAAAATGTCCATTCTCCCAAAAGCAATTTATAGATTCAATGCAATACCAATCAAGATACCGAAGACCTTCTTCTCAGATCTGGAAAAAATGATGCTGAAATTCATATGGAGACACAGGAGACCTCGAATAGCTAAAGCAAACTTGTACACCGAAAACAAAGCTGGAGGCATCACAATACCAGATTTCAGGACATACTACAGGGCAGTTGTAATCAAAACAGCATGGTACTGGCACAGAAACAGATGGATAGACCAATGGAACAGAATTGAAACACCAGAAATAAATCCAAACATCTACAGCCAACTCATATTTGATCAAGGATCCAAAATCAATCCCTGGAGTAAGGACAGTCTATTCAATAAATGGTGCTGGGAAAACTGGATTTCCATGTGCAGAACCATGAAGCAAGACCCCTACCTTTCACCTTACACAAAAATTCACTCAACATGGATTAAAGACTTAAATCTATGATCTGGCACCATCAAATTATTAGAGAGCATTGGAGAAACCCTGCAAGATATAGGTACCGGCAATGACTTCTTGGAAAACACCCCAGAAGCACAGGCAGTCAAAGCAAAAATTAACATTTGGGATTGCATCAAATTGAGAAGTTTCTGTACTGCAAAAGAAACAGTCAGGAAAGTGAAGAGACAACCGACAGAATGGGAAAAAATATTTGCAAACTATGCAACTGATAAAGGGTTGATAACCAGAATCTACAAAGAAATCAAGAAACTCCAAACATCAAAAAAAACAACCCACTTAAGAGATGGGCCAAGGACCTCAATAGACATTTTACAAAAGAGGAAATCCAAATGGCCAACAGACACATGAAAAAATGTTCAAGATCACTAGCAATCAGGGAAATGCAAATCAAAACCACAATGAGGTTTCACCTCACCCCAGTTAGAATGGCTCACATTCAGAAATCTACCAACAATAGATGCTGGAGAGGATGTGGGGAAAAAGGGACACTAACCCACTGTTGGTGGGAATGCAAATTGGTTAAGCCACTATGGAAGTCAGTCTGGAGATTCCTCAGAAACCTGAATATAACCCTACCATTCAACCTAGCCATCCCACTCCTTGGAATTTACCCAAAGGAAATGAAATTGGCAAACAAAAAAGCAGTCTGCACCCTAATGTTTATTGCAGCTCAATTCACAATAGCTAAGACCTGGAACCAACCCAAATGCCCATCAACATTAGACTGGATAAAGAAATTATGGGACATGTACTCTATAGAATACTATACAGCAGTCAAAAACAATGAAACCCGGTCATTTGCAACAAGATGGAGGAATTTGGAAAACATCATGCTGAGTGAATTAAGCCAGTCCCAAAGGGACAAATTTCATATGTTCTCCCTGATCGGCGACAACTAACTGAGCACCAAAGGGGAAACTTGTTGAAATGAAATGGACACTATGAGAAACAGTGACTTGATCAGCTCTTGTGCTGACTGTTGATGTACAATGTAATACTTTATCCATTTTAGTATTGTTTTTTTGGTTCTAGTACTATTGGTTGAACTCTGTAATTAACACACAATTATTCTTAGGTGTTTAAATTTTAACTGAAAAGTGATCCCTGTTAGGAATTTGGAAAACATTATGCTGAGTGAAATAAGCCAATCCCAAAGGGACAAATACCACTTGTTCTCCTTGATAGGTGACAACTAACTGAGCACCAAAAAGGAAACCTGTTAAAGGGAAATGAACACTATGAGAAACGGTGACTTGATCAGCCCTCACCCTGACTGTTGATGAGCAACTTGATATGTTATCCCTCTTAGTATTTTTTTTTGTTTGTTCTACTTAATACTTTTGGTTGAATACTGTAATCAATACACAAGTCTTCTTAAGTGCTGAAACTTAACTGAAAAGTGATCACTGTTAAATATAAGAGTGGGAATAAGAGAGGGAAGAGATGTGAACATGCTCAAACTGACTTACCTCAAACGGTAGAGTTAGAAACATGCCAGGGGATTCCAATTCAATCCCATCAAGGTGGCCTGTACCAATGCCATCTCACTAGTCCCAGTGATCAATTTCTGTTCACAATTGATCGTAATGATAGGACTAAGAACCAAAGGGATCACATAAACAAGAATAGTATCTGCAAATACTAGCTGATAGAATAGAAAAGGGAGAGAACGATCCAACATGGGAAGTGAGATACACAGCAGACCCATAGACTGGCAGATGTCCTAAACAGCACTCTGGCCTCAGAATCAATCCTTAAGGCACACGGATCAGGCTAAAAAGCCCATGAGAGTATTTCAGGCATGGAAAGCCAAGACACTCTGGGGAAAAAAAAAAAAAACACCTAAATGAAAGATCTCTGCGAGTGAGATCCCAGTGGAAAGAACGGGTCCTCAAAGAAGGAGGTACCTTTCTCTGAAGGGAGGAGAGAACTTCCACTTTGACTATGACCTTGTCTAAATAAGATAAGAGTCGGTGAACTCAAAAGGCTTCCATAGCCTTGGCAGCTCATGACAAGAGCCTAGGGTGATTACTGATGCCATAAACAAGAGTGTCAATTGGTTAAGTCAACAACAGGAGTCACTGTGCACTTACTCCTCATGTAGGATCTTTGTCCTCAGTGTGCTGTACATTGAGATTTAATGCTATAACTAGTACTCAAACGGTATTTTTCACTTTATGTTTCTGTGTGGGAGCAAACTGTTGAAATCTTTACTTAATGTATGCTAAACTGATCTTCTGTATATAAAGAGATACGAAAATGAATCTTGATGTGAATGGAAGGGAGAGGGAGAGGGAAAGGGGAGGGTTGCGGGTGGGAGGGACGTTATGGGGGGGAAGCCATTGTAATCCATAAGCTGTACTTTGGAAATTTATATTCATTAAATAAAAGTTTAAAAAAAAACAAATGACTTAAAGAAAAAGAAGAATCAAAGAACTCAAAGACAGATCATTTGAAATTATCCAGAGGATCAAATAGAAAAATGAAAAGAGAAGAAAAATTATTGTGATTTATGGGATGCTGTTAAATGAAACAACAAACATATTATGGGATTTCCTAAGTCACAGAGGAAAATAAAGTAGCAGAAGGCTTATTTAAAGAAATAGTAAAGTAAAACTTCTGAAATATAAAGAAGAAAATGAGCACCCAGATCCATGTTACACAAATGGCAAGTGGACAGAAGTGAGTGATATTCACTGACACATATTATAACCAAATTGTCAAGCATGAAGGAAAAAATATAACATTGTTAAGATCAAGAAAAAAATGATTCATCACATACAAAGGGAGTCCCCACTACAATAAAAGTATACATGGCTTTTTCAGTAGAGACTTTATAGGCTGGAGAGAGTAGCACAATAAATTCCAAGTGCTGAAAAGAGACAAATCACCATGACAATGAAGAATACTGGGCATAGCTGGTCATCAGAAATGAATGAGAGAGACTTTCCTAACAGACAATTATAACATGAACAAGGACCTGCATAGAAAGTTCTTAAAGGAAGATATTCAAGTGGAAAGGATGTTTATGGAAAAGTAATCAACCTTCCTTGATTATCAGGGAAATGCAAATCAAAACCACTAGGGATAGGTGTTTGGCCTAGGGATTAAGACATCATTTGGGACACTTGGGACATCATTTGGGAGGGGAGGAAAGAGAACAGAAGGAAAGGAGGAAGGAAGGAAGGAAGGAAGGAAGGAAGGAAGGAAGGAAGGAAGGAAGGAAGGGAAAGAAATAAGAAAAAGAATGAAAAGGCAGTCAGACAGAAAGAAGGGGAGTAAAGAGGGAAAAAGAAAAGAAAGGAAGGAAGGAAGAACATAGTAACTGTGTGATGTGATGGATATATTAATCAGCTTGATAGTGGTAGTTATTTCACAAGGTACACGTGTATTTCCCAGTTGCACACCTTACAGATACATAATTTGTTAAAAAGGAAAGTCAGGAGATTTTTGTTAATCATGGTAAAATTTAAATGTTAAATGTATTGTCTTCTTTATCTCTGCATAGCAGATAGCCTGTAAAACAGGTGGAAGTCGTAGTTTTATTGTGCAAACAAAATATCTTGAGAAAGAAAGGGGCTCCTACTAATTAATGATTGTGCTATGACAACAAGAATAAGCCTGATCCATCCCAGATAAAGTGAGATGTGTGGTCTCCACTCCTAGAAACCATTTCACACTAATGGTTTAGAGTTGAATTGTCAATGTTTGTATAAAATGCTTCCAAAGTGTTGGTACAGATTTGCAAAAAATATGATAGAGATGCTTAAACAATGCTGAAACATTTTCTTATGGGTGATCTTTTTTATTTTATTTTATTTTATTTTATTGCTGTGTAAAAATTATATTACATGGAATTGTATTTGAGGTACAGAAATGTCAAATTCAATCTAGAAAAATAAATATTCTTGTGCTTTTTTCATTTTTCAAATAATATGAAAGTAGTAAAAATTCTATAATAAACTAATTTTCTGACATATAAAGTTTCATGTAAAATATGTTTGATCAGTTATTTTGGTTGGTAGGAATATGAAATCTAAAGCTTAGTGTTTTTATGTTAGTTAACTTGGCTCCAGTTCATGGTGATAGATTGCATCTCTAATTTCAATCAGCTCTTTAATAATACATATTCTAGTTGGGAAAATAAAGACAACTATTGAAAAAGCCACTGTAACTATTATAAAATTAAGAATATTAAAAGTTACTAAGAGGGATCATTTAGCTCAATTCAACACAATTTTGATATCTATCCTGTGCCAGGAATGGTCTGGATAAACAACGAAGAAATGAAATACCTCTCAATTTTAAGAAATACTGTCAATGGCAAGTCAAACATTTGAAAGAAGATAAAACAATGGGAAAATGTTGTAGAAATTTGTGTCTGGTATTTTTAGACCATGGGAGTCAAAACAGAATATATGTCTTGGGGAAATATATATTTCCTCTTTTTTTTTTTTTTGTTTTGGTAAAAAGCAGTAGGGCCTAGAATTTTAGGTAGAAAGGATCATAAAGTTCAGTTTGGTAAGAACTGAAAAGTGTATATACATCAGCGGTGATCATTATGCGAGATCTTCAGCAGCACACTGGGAGATGAGCCATAAAGTTAATTGCTGTGCATTAAGAATGAAAGGTGAAATGTTAATCATCTCCTACCAAAGTGTTTTCCTGGGTGTTCCAGTGGATTCAGAATGAAGGAAGCAAAGAAAACAGGTGGTACTGGATGTCTAATAACCTTTTGTTTTAAAAGATTTATTTTATTTATTTGAAACACAGAGTTACAGAGAGAGGTAGAGACACAGAGAGAGGTCTTCCATCCGCTGGTTCACTACCCAGTTGGTCACAGCGGCCAGAACTGCGCCGATCTGAAGCCAGGAGCCAGGAGCTTCTTCCAGGTCTTCAACATGGGTGCAGGGGCCCAAGGACTTGGGCCATTCTCTATTGCTTTCCCAGGCCACAGCAGAGAGCTGGATCAGAAGTGGAGCAGCCTGGACTAGAACTGGCACCCATATGGGATGATGGTGCTTCAGACCAGGGCTTTAACCCCCTGTGTCACAGCACCAGCCCCAGGATGTCTGATAACTTTTTTTTTTTTTTTTTTTTTTGACAGGCAGAGTGGACAGTGAGAGAGAGAGACAGAAAGAAAGGTCTTCCTTTGCCGTTGGTTCACCCTCCAATGGCCGGCATGGCTGGCGCGCTGCGGCTGGTGCACCGTGCTGATCCAAAGGCAGCAGCCAGGTGCTTCTCCTGGTCTCCCATGGGGTGCAGGGCCCAAGCACTTGGGCCATCCTCCACTGCCTTCCCAGGTCACAGCAGAGAGCTGGCCTGGAAGAGGGGCAACCGGGACAGAATCCGGCGCCCCGAGCGGAACTAGAACCCGGTGTGCCGGCGCCGCAAGGCAGAGGATTATCTTAGTGAGCCACGGCGCCGGCCTTCTGATAACTTTTTAAAATGTTCTTTAATTTGAAAGGTGTGCATGTGCACACACACACACACACACACAGAGAGAGAGAGAAAGAGAGAGAGAGAGGGAGAGATGTTCTATATTCTGGTTCTTTCTGCAAATGGCCTCAATAGCCAATAGCCCTGTCTATTGTAGGATGAAGCCAGGATGAAGGTATATGCCTGAAACTCCAGGATGAAGCCAGCAGCTTGCAACTCCATCAGTCTCCATGTGGGTTACTCGGACCCCAGTACTTTAGTTACCACCTGCTGCCTCCTAGAGTGTGCATTATCAGGACACTGGAATTGGAAGTGAACTGGGACTTGAACCAAGGTTCTCTGATATGGGATTAGGCAACTGAATAGAGGGGGAAAGTTCATTGCCAGTTGGCCATCATTTGAATTTCTTACTTGGGTAAGATGACAGAGGGGTATCTGTCTGGTTTGTCCACTTGGCCCTAGCTCTGAACCAAAAATGTGTGTCAAGTGGATGGAGTGGTTGTGAAAGATTCTGAGGGAGAGGTTAGTGCATTATGATAATTGGTACTCTTGACTAATTGTATTAGGTCCTCAGGGATCAAGAATATTGTAATCCAAGGGCAAAGATTTCTTAAGTCACCACCAAGGAGCTTCTTGTTCAGAGGGACCCTCCATACGGACATAGGTTCTAATGAAGTGTTCCGTAACTGCGACCATACTCCTAAAATATAAGTTGACCACACTGGCGACCCTATTTCTTCCAGTGAGGGCATCTGGAATGCATCATCATTATCCTCAGGCAGTGGGGAAGGGGTGGGTGATAATAACAGACATTACTATTACCAGACTTCCACATGGTAGAGGTATGGAGATAGATTTATGGGTTACACAAAGCTCTCTTTCTGATTTTGCAATCAGAGTATTAGAACATCCTGGATTACTGCCCAGTTGCAAATCAGGGAGTGAGAACCTCAAGGTCAAGCAAGAATGACATTACTAGTGCAATAGAAATTGAGCAATGTGAACATTTGTGGTGAATAGGAAAGCTTCCTCAAAGCAGAACCCTGGTGGTAATGCAGAGTGGGGGTGGGTAACAGATATCTCTGCCTTAATCTCATTGTCTTTGATTTTATTGCAACAACTGCTACTAATGCTATATTGCATAGAGGTAGGGATTTATCACTCACAATAAGCTCTTTTACATTGTTTAATGGCCACATAAACAAAATTACAGAGGCAGAACATGTAAGTTCATAGGTATGTATGTATATATTGTTATTTTACAGAAGAGAAAATTAGAACTACAGAGTGTTCTGGATAGCACATAGCAGAATCAACATTCATCCTACAATTCTAAGATTTTTCTCCATTAGTGATGTTTTCTTGTTACTGTATGCCAAATTTCTCAAGATAGGTCAAAAGTTCTATCACACCATGGAGTCAGTAAAGATTCTCTCGAGAGAAAACCGTAGGCAGAGGAAGGCAAGAATAAACCCCAAATAAGGGACTTTTGAAGCCAATAGTCCCTTCACAGTTGATAAAACAGCCACAAAGAGTTGCTTCATATTCAGGAGGGTACAGGGTACCTCTTGCTGAAAACTGGGATAAATTTGTCACGTGTATTAGAGCAAAACTGGAAACCTCTGAAGTTCGGTTTGGTTTACCAGGCCAGGTGAGAGTGTGTGTGTGTGTGAGTGTGTGTGTGTTGCGGCTGTTAAAATTCAGCACAGATTCCATGGTTAAGCCATTTTGGTGATTGCAAGAGATTTCCCTGTGTGGTCTTTCTGTGTTCCAGGGCTCCCTCTCGCCTTTACAGACTATTGGCATGAAATGGGTAGTGAGTGAATATGCATGGTGGAACAATTGCTTGTGCAAGTACCAGGGTGATAGCCTGAGCGTGACTTAGTGTGCTCTGTGATGGGCACAACTGTTCATCTATCCAGAACATCTCCTAAGAAATGGCAACATGAATAGCATTTCTATCAGCTGCCTATTGTTATCAGAATAATTTCTTGCCCCTCCTTCCACTCACTGGGTTGTCCTACAATTTCCAATAAGGAAAAATTTAATAAGACTCTTTGAAGGCATATTCACTAACTTCAAGGTAGTTCTCTTGTATAGTTTTCCTGCAGGGGTGCTAGGATTCTGCAGGCTGAGAATTTATTTTGAATATTGAAAGGAATGTGACCTCATTTTGTACTCAGGAATCAAGAATATAAGTTATAATTATAATGTAATCAGGGAGAAATAAAAATAACACTGAAATAACACGAGTTAAGGCAGTGGAATCCACATGGTAAGTAAAAAACAACCCTAGGCTAGATGAGAAGTTATAAGCCCAAAGCCTTTGATGATTCTTTCACTGGAAAATTTTGTATTTCTGCACATGATCAGGAAAACTATCTTTAATACATGTCTCTCTGAATTACACAAAGTGAAACCAAGAAATTCTGCGCTGATTAGTTCTGGACCAGGATTAAAATGGGATCAGGTATTTGTTGGGGTTATCGTGGTGCAGATAAAAGAGGGAAGGAGACAGAAAGGAAGAGAGGGGAGATGGTAAGTATCGTTATATTCTTAGAATTGCAACTAGGATCTTTGTTGAATCTGATCTATTTGTATTAATATCGCATTAATATGAAAATTGAGAACTGTATAGTAGTAACTGTCATGCATTTCCTGTGACCCTGAGAATCTAAAGTAATAATAGATTACATAAAAAAAAAATCTAGGATGAAAAATATTCAGCAGAAGAATTAGAGCTGTTACCCCAGCCAGTCTTTGTTCTCTGACATAAACTCCTGCTGAAGGGCTTCTTCATTCAATGCACACTGTATTCAATTTTTTATCTTTGTGAGACACTGCCTTACACTCATTTCATAAATTCCCATATCAGAACTCAATCTAGCCGGTGCTGCGGCTAATCCTCCGCCTTGTGGCGCCGGCACACCGGGTTCTAGTCCTGGTCGGGGCGCCGGATTCTGTCCCGGTTGCCCCTCTTCCAGGCCAGCTCTCTGCTGTGGCCAGGGAGTGCAGTGGAGGATGGCCCAAGTGCTTGGGCCCTGCACCCCATGGGAGACCAGGAGAAGCACCTGGCTCCTGCCATCAGATCAGCGTGGTGCGCCGGCTGCAGCGCGCTGGCCGTGGCGGCCATTGGAGGGTGAACCAACGGTAAAGGAAGACCTTTCTCTCTGTCTCTCTCTCTCACTGTCCACTCTGCCTGTCAAAAAAAAAAAAAAAAAAAAAAAAACAAAAAACAAAAAACAAAAAAAACTCAATCTATTATACTACAAAACTACCCAATTGTTTCCTTCATAACTGATTCTTCTCTCTATTTACCATTTTTTAGAGTGAGGCAGAAACATGTCTGGTCATGTCTGTGAGTCATAATTTTTTGAATGTGAGTCCTGGGTAGGTGACACCACTGCCCATCCAGCCACTAAAGCTCAAAATGTAGATCATCCCTGGTTTTCCCCTCTTTGAAGTTTCCCTCCTTTCACTCTTCAACAACTATGGATTCTATCTCTTTAATCTTTCCTGTTTCTATCTACTTTTTATTTGATTTTTTATTTATATAAGGTGAACAATTTTCAGATTTAAGAGCATAATGATAAATCCTACTCTAACTGCCCTCCTCCCCATGCTTCCATGTTACCTCCTCCCTTGGTTATTTTTAGTTAAATGTTAAAATGAAATACCTATACTTTATTTTATAAACAAAAGCTTAACCCTCCATCAAATAAAGAATTCCAACAAGTAGTAAGTAGAAAAACTACTGCTGCTTAAGAGTATAGACAAAGCTATAAAAAAAAAATCAAATCTCGAAATGTCAATTTTGCTCACATACATTATATTTTTTGTGTCCTGTATATTAATTACCACAAATTAGGGAAAATATATGATATTTGTCTTTTTGGGAATGGCTTATTTCACTAGGTATAATCATTTCCAGTTGCATCCAATAAAGAATTCCAACAAGTAGTAAGTAGAAAAACTACTGCTGCTTAAGAGTATAGACAAAGCTATAAAAAAAAAATCAAATCTCGAAATGTCAATTTTGCTCACATACATTATATTTTTTGTGTCCTGTATATTAATTACCACAAATTAGGGAAAATATATGATATTTGTCTTTTTGGGAATGGCTTATTTCACTAGGTATAATCATTTCCAGTTGCATCCATTTTGTTGTAAAAAACAGGATTTCATTCATTTTTTTTTTTTACAGCTGAGTAGTATTTCATAGTGTATATATACCACATTTTTTTTTTATCCAGGCATCAGTTGATGAAAATCTGTGTTCATTCTATAACCTAGGTATTTGAACTGGGCTGCAATAAACATTGGGGTACAGATAACTCTTTCATATTCAGATTTCGTTTCCTATGAGTATTCCCAGGAGTGCGATGGCTGGGTCATATGGTAGATCTATTTTCAGACTTCTGAGGAATCTCTATACTGTCATTATAATATATAAACTCAATATAGTTTGTATTCCCACCAACAACATATTAGGGTACCTTTTCCCCCACATCCTCACCAGTGTTTATTGCTTTTTGATTTTTGGATTATAGCCATTCTAACTGGGATGAAGTGAAATCTCATTGTGGTTTTGATTCGGAATTCTCTGATGGCTAGTGATCCTGATTATTTTTTGATGTGTCTGTTAGCCATGTGAATTTCAGCCTTTGAAAAAATGCCTGTTCATATCCTTTGCCCATTTCTTACTGGATTTTTTATTTTGTTGTTGTTGAGTTTCTTGAGCTCTTTATAGATTATGGATATTAATCATTTATCAGTTTCATAGTATGCAAATATTTTGTCATTCTTCAGTTGCCTCTTCACTTGGTTGAATTTTTTTTTTTTTTCAGTACAGAAGCTTCCTAGCTTCATGTAATCCCATTGTCTCTTTTTGCCTTGATTGCCTGTGCTTCTGAGGTTTTTCATGAGAGGTCTTTGCCTATGCCAATGTCTTGCAGAGTCTACCCAATGTTTTCCCCTAGTAATTTGATGCTATGAGTCCTATATTTAGATCCTTCATCCATTTTGAGTTGATTTTTGTATAAGGTATAAGGCAATGGTCTTGGCCGGCGCCGCGGCTCACTAGGCTAATCCTCCGCCTAGCGGCGCCGGCACACCGGGTTCTAGTCCCGGTCGGGGCGCCGGATTCTGTCCCGGTTGCCCCTCTTCCAGGCCAGCTCTCTGCTGTGGCCCGGGAGTGCAGTGGAGGATGGCCCAGGTGCTTGGGCCCTGCACCCCATGGGAGACCAGGAAAAGCACCTGGCTCCTGGCTCCTGCCATCGGATCAGCGCGGTGCGCCGGTCGCATCACGCTGGCCGCGGCGGCCATTAGAGGGTGAACCAACGGCAAAGGAAGACCTTTCTCTCTGTCTCTCTCTCTCTCACTGTCCACTCTGCCTGTCAAAAAAATAAAAAATTAAAAAAAAAATACTTTAAAAAAAAAAATAAGGCAATGGTCTTGTTTCATACCTCTACACATAAGATCCAATTTTGCCAGCACGATCTATTGAAGAGACTATCCTTTCTTCAGGGATTGATTTTTAGTTCATTTGTCAAAGATTAGTTGGTTGTAGATGCATGGGTTAATTATGGAGGTTACTATTCTGTTCCATTGATCTATGTCTTTTTGTGCCAGTTGGGGGACTCTTGTGTTTCCATACAAATTTTAATTTCATTTTTTCTAGATCTGAGAACAACATTGTAGTTATTTTGATTGGGATTGCATTGAATCTTTAAAATGCTTTTGGTAGTATGGACATTTTGATGACATTAATTCTTCCAATCCACAAACATGGAAGATTTTTCCAATTTTTTGTGTGTCTTATTTTCTTTCTTTAATGTTTTGTAATTTTCATCATAGAGATCTTTCACATTCTTGGTCAAATTTATTTCAAGGTACTTAAATTTTTATAGATATTGTTAATGGTACTAATCTTGCAAGTTCAATCTCACCTATGGCATTGTTTTGTAAACAAAGGCTACTGATTTTTGTGTGTTGATTTTATATTCTGCAACTTTACCAAACTCTGTTCTGAGTAACAATATCTCTTAGTTGAGTCTTTTGATATCCCTCTATATATAGGATCATGCCATCTGCAAACAGGGATAATTTGACTTTCTCATTTCGAATTTGTATCCCTTTGATTTCTTTTTCTTCGCTACTGGGTCTGGCTAAAACTTCTATAGCTCTACTGAATATCAATGGTGAAAGTGGGCATTCTTGTCTGAGTCCATATCTCAATGGAAATGCTTCCGACTTTTACCCGCTCAACATGATGTTGGCTGTGGGTTTGTGATATTTTGCCTGATTGTGTTAAGGAATGTTCCTTGTATATCCATTTGTTTCAATTTTTATTGTGAAAGGATGCTGTATTTTGTCAAATGCTTTCTCTGCATTTATTTAGATAATAATATGGTTCTTATTCTTCAATTTGCTAATGTGATGTATCACATTTATTGATGTGTCTTTGAATCATCCCTGCAACCCAGGAATAAGTCCCTCTTGTTCCAGGTGAATGATCTTTCTGATGTGTTGTTATATTCAATTAGAAAGTATTTTGTTGATGATTTTTGCATCTATGTTAATCAGGCATATTGGTCTATACTTCTTTTTCATTGTTGTATCTCTTTCTGGTTTTGGAATTAAGGTGATGTTGGCCTCATAGAAGGAGTTTGGGAGGACCTTCCCCTTTCAAATTCTTTTGAATACTTTGAGAAGTATTGAAATTAGTTCTTTAAATGTTTGGTAGATTTCAGGAGTTAAGTCACTAGGTCCTGGGATTTCCTTTTTGGGAGGGTCTTTATTATTGATTCAATATTCACCTTGGTGACCAGTTTATTTAGGGTTTCCAAGTCATCATGATTCAATTTTGGTAGATTGTATGTGTCCAGAAACCTATCAGTTTCTTCTGGATTTTGCAACTTGTTAGCATATACCTCTTCATAGTAATTCCTGGTGATTTTTTTTTTTTATTTCTGTCGTGTCTGTTGTAACACCTCCTTTTTCACTTCTGATTCTATTAACTTGGGTCTTCTCTCCCATCTCCCCTCCCTCCTCATTTTGGTTAGTTGGGCCAATAGCATATCAATTTTGTTTATATTTTCAAAAAACATCTCTTCATTTCACTGGTATTCGGTGTCATTTTATGTTTCAAATTTATTTCTTTTCTAATTTTAATTATTTCTTTCCTCCCACTAATTTTAGATTTGGTTTGTTCCTGTTTTTCTAGGTCCTTGAGATGCATTGTTAGATTGTTTATTTGACGCTTTTCCAATTTCATGATATAGGCACTAATTGCTATAAACTTCCCTGCAAATATAGTTTTTGCTGACCCAATGTCAGGACACTTGGTTATTTAATGGATTTAAAAGGACTGTTAATGGATTTAAAGGGAGACATAGACTTCAATACAATAACAATGGGATCTTCAATACCTCACTCTCATCACTAACAGATCAACTAGAAAAATATCAAAAAAGAAATAACAGAGCTAAGCTACATTATGGGCCAAATGGACTTAATTGATATATACAGAACACTTTATCCCACAGATGCAGAATACGCATTCTTTTCATTAGTGCATGGAACTTCTCTAGGATAGACCATTTGCTAGGACATAAACCAATTCTCAACAAATTCAAAGAAACTGAAGTCATATAATGTATCTTTTTAGATCAAAATGAAATGAAGCTGGAAATTAACACATTAAAAAATGTTAAAAATATACAAGCACATGGAGATTAAATAACATGCTCCTAAATTAAGTGTCTCATAAAAGAATTAAAAAGGGAAATAAAAAAAAATTCTTGGAAATGAATGATGACAACAGAACGTATCAAAACTTATGGGCTCTGTCAGTGCCTCCCTACCCGTGGATGCTGTTCCTCTGTCTGAATTGCCCTCTTCACATCTTTTTTTTTTTTTTAACCAAGCCAATTCTTACTCATTCTTCAGCTCTCATATGATGCAACACCTCTCAAAGGGGAACCTCCAGCCCACGGCTAGTCTAATTTATATTCCAGTCTCTGGGCTGAAAGAATATTCTTCTACAAAAAAAAAAAAAAAAAAAAAACAAAAAACAAAAAACAAAAAAACCTCTGACCTATAATCATTGATTTATTATTGCACCTTTTCAACTAGCTTATGAACTCAACAGGTTAGGAGCCATGCTTTATTTGATTATTCCTAGAACTACTGAATTACCTAGCATTCAGTCAGCTCCAATAATTTTTTCATAACTATTATTATAATAACTATTATAATTAATAATAAATTATTCCACCATGAGACTGGCATGAGTCATGTGATAACATTCATCTTTAGTATAAGCAACTTTTTCTTGTTTCCTCTATTTTCACCTTTTCTCCTTTTGTCTTCTGCCTCACTAATAGCTTAGGTTTAGTATATTATTAGACACGTATACATTAGTAAAAAATAATATATCTTTTCTTAATTGGTGATTTCATGTATATCTTAAGAGGCAGCAGATGATGGCTCAAGTTCTTGTGCCCCTGCCACCCAAATGGGAGAGAGAAACCTTTGCTTTTGTGAATTGGGCTGCAGTAAACATGGGAGTGCAAGTATCTCTATCATATGCTAACTTAATTTCCTTTGGATATATCCTCAGAAGTGGGATAGCTGAGTCATATGGTACATCCACTTTTAATTTCTGAGGAATCTCTATACTGTTTTACATAACAGTTGTACTAATTTGCATTTCTACCAACAGTGTATTAGGGAACTCTTTTCTCTACAACCTCATCAGCATTTTTTTTTTTTCATTTTTGGTTAATAACCATTCCAACTGGAGTGAGATGATACCTCATTGTGGTTTTTGTTTGAATTTCTCTGATGGCTAGTGATACTGGGCATTTTTTCATGTGTCTGTTTACCATTTGTACTTCTTTGAAAAATAACTTCAAATCACTTGCCCATTTCTTAACTGGATTGTTTGAGTTTCTTGATCTCCTTATGTTTTTGATATTCATCCTTGACCTGATGCATACTTTGCCAATATTTTATACCATTCTCTTGGTACCACTTTGTTATTTTCACTTTGTTATTCATTTCATTTGCTGTGCATAAGCTTCTTGGCATGATATAATCTCATTTGTCTATTTTTGCTTTTATTGCCTGTCCTTTATTGGTCTTACCCAAAAAGTGTTTGTCTAGGTCAATGTGATCCAATGTTTCCCCTTGGCTTTCCTCTAGTAGTTTGATAGTTTCAGGTCTTAAGTTTAGATCCTTGATCAATTTTTAATGCTTTTGTAGCGAGTGTAGGGTAGGGGTCTTGTTTCAAACTTCTGCATGTGGAAATCTAATTTTCTCAGCACCATTTATGAAAGGGATTGCCTTTTCTACATGGAATGTTTTTAGCACGTTTGTCAAAGATTAGTTTATTGTAGATGTGTGGTTTTATTTCTGGGGTTTCTATTCTTGTCCATGGTCTACATGTCTATTTTTATGACAGTACCATGCTGGTTTGATTATAATAGCCCCATAGTATGTCTTGTAATCTGGTACTGTGATGCCTCTGACAGTTTTTATTATTTAAGATGGTTCTTTCAAAAATAAAACTAGTTTTATTATTATAAATTTAACAGAATAATTCCTCTGTATTATCAAATACCCAGATAGCATCCAAATTTCCCCAACTATCCTATTTATTTCTTCTTTATGAATGGTTTGTACAACTCAGGATCTAAATGAAGACTGAACTTTCAAGAAGTCCTGATACTTGAAGCAATGAAGAACAAAGAGCCCTAGTGGACAAAAAAATGCTTTTCAAATAATATTCAATAATTGAAAATACACTTAGTGAAAAAAAGCCAACCTGCAGAAGACACATATGTCTTCTCCAATTTGTGGTAGCTAATATATGGCATACAAAAAATGTAATGTATATGAGTGAAATTCACCTGTTGAGATTTGATTATTATTTATAGCCCTTGTCTATATTCCTGAGGAACAGCAGTATTTCTACTTTTTTCTTGTTGAATTCTTTACTTAGTAGAGGATTAAGTTTGTAATTAGAAATTAAATTGAAAGTATGCCATTGCAAAAAGTAAAAGAAAAATAAGAAAGAAGGAAGTGGAAGGGTGGGAAGTATCCACATGTTCTTAAAACTGAATATATATGAAATATATGAAATCTGTTATCTTTATATAAATAAATTTATTTTAAAAAGAAAATTTGTTAACCAAAGAAAAACTCCATTGTAACTCATAAGCAATTGTAACCTATCTTCATAAAGAATTTTCAGACAACACATATCTATGCATACATCTACACATGTGAGGATACTTCAAAAAATTCATGGAAAATGAAATTAAATTGTAAGTATTTTTTGATGCAGTTAAAAATATCCAGACATAGCTTGTTCATAACATGCGTTTAATAAACTTTTGGAAGACTCAAAAGAACTGATTTCAAAAATTTTTGCATCACAGAAAAACTTAGCTATAAAAATTGTTTACTTGAAAGGCACAGAGACAGACTCACAGACACAAACACATGTGTAGGGAGAGAGAGAGAGATCTCATCTGCTGATTCACTATCCAAATGCATGCGACAACCTGGCCCAGGCCAACACCACAACCAGGAACTGGGAATGCAATCCATGTCTCTCACGTGGGTGGCAGGAACTCAATCATTTTAGCCATCACCTGCTACCTCCTATGAACTGCATAAGCAGGGATTTGGAGTCTGGAGCTGTAGGGGGACTTGAAATCCAGTCACTCCGGTATGAGATATGCGGGTCTTAATTACCAAGCCAAATGTCTGCTCCAAAGCTTATCTTATAATCCCACTTTCCATAAACTTTTTGAAATATCTTTGCTTGCCAGTCATTACCTCATTTGGGGAAACTTCTTCCTTACGGTAACACTGCAGTGAAGATGAATTCTCAATCTTGCTGACTGGCATGTATTAGCAGTGGCATGAAGTTATGCAAAAAGCTTGTGGAAAAATGGAATTAAAAGATAACTGTGTGGCTTTTTTTTTTTTTAAATACATGTGTAGTTTTCTTCATAATACGGATTTTCCAGGAACTCTTGATCACTCCTCATATATACTCTGTATTTTAAAAATATACACTGGGACTGAAGTGAAAGGCAAATGTGAAAGTTTGGAGAGGAAGGGCTAGTGAGAGGTGTTGAGAAGTTCACTGCTTGGAACTTAGCTGCTTTGACTCTAAGTCACAGACTGTGGTGAGACCTGAGGGATTGGTACCCTCGTTCTTAGAAGGCAAAACCATCACACTCATGAAGGAAGATTCCCTTGAGTTAGCAGTTTTTGGCTCCTTGGAGCAAATTATACTCATGAAACTGTTTTTTCAGCTTTTGCGTTTATCTAGCAAGTAGCAAATGTGTAGATAATTATACAGCATCTGTTACTGACGGCATCTGTTACAGTTACTGACCTGGTGAACACATTTTTCCCTAATGGCTGGTGTCCTTTCTTCTTCTTCTCTCTCTCTCTCTCTCTCTCTCTCTCTCACACACACACACACACACACACACTGTATACATGTGCTTATTGGCAATAAATACAATATCTACTATTTTAAAATATATTTAAATATTTTGAGTCTATATTTATAGCATTTAAATATCAAATTAATACTAAAATTTGAGTTAGGAGCCTAGGATTTAGCTCAGTTTTCTGTTTTATAATTTATGTTCCTCTATATTTGGGCTATTTTCCACTATATATATATATGGAGTATCTTTGAATTAAAAAAGAGAAAATGGGGAAATTTAAAAAAAAGAGAAAAAAATTTTTTAGGGGATAGAGAAAACTTCTTATTATGCTATGCATATCAAGCTGAAAAGTAAAATAGATGTTTTTTCTTTTACCTCTGAGTATCAGTCTAAACATGATATGGTTTATAAGATTATATAAAAAGTTTAGGAGATAAATTGGAGATAATTTTGAGAGGCAGAGTATCCTTGAGGTTGTTATCTGGGACAGTAAAAATTCACATAGAATCCATCTGTAAACAGTAAGCTATTGCTTTCCTTTTAAGAACAATATTTAAAATCATCCCTCAATACTTAGTCATAAAATTATGAAAAAATGAAATGGACTTGATTCCTTATCCTTATATATTTTCATTTGAAAGTAAAAATTTAAGCATATCTGTATAACAGCATTCATTCTTCAAAAACAGTGAACAAAGCTACCACTCCCGCTAATGGTAGAAAGACCAACCTCCTGGGATAAGTCCGCCTCATGTCCCTGTTTTAGTTACTGCTTCTAGTCTCATAAATTCCACATCCATTTCCTCTGTCCAGACATCTCAGGAATTCAGACTTACGCATTCATCTACTGTATTCTAAATGTTTCACATGCACTTGAATTCACCATGTCCAGAGCTGAGTCCTTGATCTTCCCCCTATGAGCTACTGTCTCGCTGAGTTTTCTACTTATCTTTGTCGGTGTCTGTGTTTATTGAGAAATACACATTTGTTTGATTTGAAATTTTGTTTGACCCTTCCCTTCCTTCATGCCCCAGTTTCATTTACTCACCAAGTCACGCCAACATCAGCCATTGAGTAACTACACTAATATACAATAAATATATAAGATCCAAGTATGTTATATACAACTATACTTATATAGTCATATGGCATCATTCTATATATATATATATACATACATATATATATATAAAATCTCTTTACTTTGTTTTCATGACCCTTAATATCTTATTTCTCCCAGTTTGAGATTTATACTGTAGCAACCCTGAACCACCATTAGTTTCTCTTTGAGATACCATGCTGGTTTTTTTTTTTTTTAATTTTTTTTTTATTTATTTTTTTTGACAGGCAGAGTGGACAGTGAGAGAGAGAGACAGAGAGAAAGGTCTTCCTTTGCCGTTGGTTCACCCTCCAATGGCTGCCACGGCTGGCGCACCACGCTGATCCAAAGGCAGGAGCCAGGTACTTATCCTGGTCTCCCATGGGGTGCAGGGCCCAAGCACTCGGGCCATCCTCCACTGCACTCCCTGGCCACAGCAGAGAGCTGGCCTGGAAGAGGGGCAACCGGGACAGAATCCGGCGCCCTGACCGGGACTAGAACCCGGTGTGCCGGCGCCGCAAGATGGAGGATTAGCCTATTGAGGTTTTTGGTTTTATGCCTTAGTTCATGTTGTCCCTTCTACCTACATGCCATTCCCCCATCTTCTATGCCTCTAAATGTATATGAATTCTATAAGGCAGCACATCCTCTAGCAACTCTTGCCTCACATTGATTCCTTCTATGGTCTCTTTGCTTGGAAAACACTTTGTGAAAATCTGGTTGCATTTCCAAGTGTAAGTAGGAGTTTTCCAAAACAATATGCTCCTTGAGGGAAGGAATTGTGGTTTGTATATCTTTTATCAAATCACTTAGTACAGGGCTGAATACATAGTTGGTTTATAACAGAAAAGTAATAAGTGATGTGTGGGTAGGGTATACCAAACTCCCCCCAAACCTCACAGGGATTGAGAATATGGGAAATGGGCTTGGGACTTGGCTTTGTCAATTAATGTGGGAGAATCAATGTTGCAAAATTTAGAATAGGACAAGCATGCCTTTAGCAAATAAGAAAAATAACTTTTGTTTTGTATTTTTTAGTTCATAAAGAATAGGATAAAAGTCAGGTTAATAGAAGGAATGTGTGTTTTTCCAAAGGACTGGGTTGGGTAAGCCTCAATAGAAAAATAATGTTTTTAGTGGTAAGTTTGGTTTAATTTCAGTTGATTTTAGAAAATGAGCCACAGCCCAGAATAGAAAATTTCACCCTTACCTTAACCACATCCCAGCCATTTATTTCTAAACCCTCGACATGTGCCCCCAAATGTAGCAAAAACTGAGACCAGAGCTCACTCCTTCCTGCTGCAGAAAGAAGTCGTTGACACTCAAGGTACTTCCGGACAATCTATGTAGACAACCCAAAGGAACTGAGGTTGAAGCATCACTGCTTTGTAGCAAAAGGTAGCATGTCTTAGGATAGGCTCACTCAGGGACAGCACATGTAAAAGGCTGATAGTTAGAAGGCCAAGGGGCTAAAATTAAAAGATTAGAAAGTATCCATGTGTGGTACTCTCTGAAGACCTGAGGAAAATGTGTGGTGGACGTCTGATGAAGATGTTCATCGTGATTCTCTGTCCCTTCTCTGGTGCAAGGGAGCAGGTCTGGTATGCTTACAGGACCGTGTACTGCCCTACATTACCCCATCTTACTACTGTGCTTAGCTGTGGGTCAATGCTGAATTCTATGCAGTTAGGATAAGCTTCCATTGAAAAGGATCTGACAGGTACTCAGGGGAGGGAGGATGGCTGAGCTACATTCAGAGTGAGGAGATGATTGGCCAGCTTTATAGTGGCCTTATGGTTACTGAGCAATCCTCAGTTATGACCATGCATAGGAAGAAGTTTAACTAAGATTATTTGCCTTATTCTGTAAGTTTAAAAAGAGAAATAGGGGAGAGAAGCAATTTTAGTGGAAGATCCTTTGGTGGGTGTTGTATTTTGAATAGAAGACATTTAGCAAGTCCAAATTTTCACTAAGAATTGTAAGGAATTAGAATGTCAGATAAGAATTATAGGAATTTGGGGGGCCAGTGCGGTGGCATAGTAGGTTAATCCTCCATCTGCAGTGCCAGCATCCCATATGGGTGCCAGTTCCATTCCCGGCTGCTCTTCTTCTGATCTAGCCCTCTGCTTATGGCCTGGGAAAGCAGTGGAAGATGGCTCAAGTCCTTGGGACCCTGCACCCTGTGAGAGACCTGGGAGGAGCTCCTGCTCCTGGCTTTGGATCAGCCCAGTTCTGGTCATTGCAGCCAATTAGGGGGTGAACCAGCAGTTGGAAGACCTTTCTTTCTGTTTCTCCTTCTCATTGTCTATAACTTTACCTCTCAAATAAATAAATAAAATCTTTAAAAAAAGGAATTTGTTTGTAGACTGATCTATGGAGCTAGAGTATCCAAGAAAGTCTTGTAAACCGGGGGCACATCAAAACCCTTCCTGTATAAATGATCCATGGTATATATTCAACTTCTGACATCTGTGGGGCTTGGCTTCATCAAAGAAAAATTACAGGTCATTTTGCTCTATCTGGATGGTGATATTTGCAATAGCATTATCTAACATAGGCCTGGATTTAATAGACAATCAATTTGACTTGAATGAATTCAATGTTCTGATTCTATGTGAACTCCATAAATTTGGAGTAAGACAACAGAAAATGATGTTCACCTCATAAGAAAATGATCCAAACATATTGAATTTGTGAGTCATGGACTCAGAAGAAAAACAGTTTCTTATGTAGTTTGGAAACAAAAGAACTGCTTAAGTACAAGTGATGGATAGTTCAACTTTACCTGAGGATTTCATAATAACAGTTGAAAATGGAAAACACTGCAATAGCCTGAAACTATAATAGAAAATTTTATCCACTTGAATTATAATGTACAGATGACTCCATTTCTGCCTTAGACATGATTATGACTAGAGGCTAAATTCTTGAACTTTATATACCACATTTGTCCAATAAGTTGAATTAAAGGGTTGCATGGTAATTCAACATGGTTATTAAGACATTCTGAGACTAGAATATTGATATAATACGTTGGACTATAACCTGAACTGTGGGATCTGGAAACCATTCTAACTAGCAATATTCTGTTTTATAATTTTCTCAACTTGTATCATTCATTAGAGCTAAAATTTAGAACTAAATACTTATTTATCAAAATAATAAGAAAAGAAATAAACACAGGTCTCCAGGGTTATGGGATTGATGCCAAATTGTGGAAACTATAGATAGTCCTCAGATTTTGCTCATAACACTTAAAACCAGCAGTTACACAGACTGTTCTTGGGGACATTCTCCCTTTATCTTCCTCGTGGACAAAGGGCCTCTTGCTAGCACAGGGCATCTCAGCCATTATCATAATATATATATATATATATATATATACACACACACATATATATATATATACACATACTATTTTTAGTTAGCTTCCTCACAAATGAACTGTGTAGATATTATTTATGTTCTTAGAAACCACTTCATTGAAACTCAGACTTTCCCCTGATTTAAAAGTACCAATTGACGGTTGCCCCCCTTCCAGGCCAGCTCTCTGCTATGGCCCCGGAGTGCAGGGGAGGATGGCCCAAGTGCTTGGGCCCTGCACCCCATGGGAGACCAGGAGAAGCACCTGGCTCCTGCCTTCGGATCAGCATGGTGCGCTGGCCACAGCGCGCCAGCCGTGGCTGCCATTGGAGGGTTAACCAACAGCAAAAGGAAGACCTTTCTCTCTGTCTCTCTCTCTCACTGTCACTCTGCCTGTCAAAAAAAAAAAAAAAAAGTACCAATTGAACAGCCCACAGCAGTATGATTCTATCAGCCTCTCTTCCCTCCCTTTGCCCCTGTCTTCCTCTGTTGTAGCTACAGTTATGACATTTGGGTCTGGGTGGGAGCAGGGAAGTCTTCCCTCCACTATTAGTGTTGGGGAAGAAATGTTGTGAGAAACAAATATTAGAAGTTATATACATTTTAGTATAATATCAGTATTATACTTTTGTCAATTTGCCTTTAAATGTTTACACACAACACACACGCACTTCATAGAATTAACAGGATTAAAATTGAGCCAATTGCTACAATATTGGGTAATATAATAAATGTTTCTAATAGCCAGTTTGCAAAATTCTACAGTAAAAATCATTTGTAAGCTGGAATCTACAAGGGCAAGCTAGGTATGGTTTATCAGAAATCAGAAAGTATTATTTGTTAAACTTTTATACTTTTTTAAAGAGAAATATTCACTCGGTTATTATTCATAGCCATGGGAACTAGAAGTTTATCTCAGAATCAGGGTCAAGAAAGGTAATAACAAATATAATAGAAGCAAAATGTTTGTTTTAGGTGTGTTGTAAAATCAGCTGCACCCTTATATGCCAATTGGAGATTACCTCAGTTGCCTCATGAGGACAAAATAAGGTACTGACATTTAAGGTGATGACATCAAAGAAATAATGCTTCATTTACATCTTGATATGATTTTAGGAAATATCTACCAGGAGCAGAGCTACTGATATCACTGAGTAGAATATCAAGAAATTTAATTCTAAATTTGCCATTGAGCTGGGTGAGCAATTCTAAACTTCTCAACAGTAATTTCTATGTCTATACAACAAGACATTGGGAGGAGGTAATTTCTAGCACCCCAAGAATACTATAAAGTATGTCTTGCCTAATGATTAAATTAGAGTAGCAGCACTGGATCATTTGCTTCTACAGAAAATTGTGGAGAAGAGACAATTTTGAGATGTATTCCAGAAATTATCAGTATCATGAAATGAATGAAATAATAGTTTGCTCTGTTTTTAGAGTTTATTTCCAGTGTATGAAACCTTTCTAAAAACACAAAAGGTTCAGATTCTATGCGAAATATGCCATGGAAAGATAATGAAAGCATTAGCCTAGTACCTGCTGGCGTGACTATTGAACTACTTGGAGGCTTGTTTATCTGAAGATTCTGATAAAGAATGTGAAAAGAGTTCCTTCAAACATAATGTTTCATGTGAGTCTTCCAATACTTGTGCAAGTAATTACAGGGAATAGCTTCCATGGCAGTATTACGATATCTATAATTCTTCTTCAAATATAGAAACCAAAAGGAATCCAAATTCTTAGAGAAAATACCACTATCAGCTTTCCTTTGACTAAAGCAAGATTCGTATGAGGATGGAATTTTGAATAGTAATACATGTGAAAAGCAACCAAGATTGTCCAAATTGGCCATGTCTTTTTTCTTCTTCTCCTCTGGATTTGTGTCCCCTGCCCATATCTGTTTTCTGTGAAATAGTATGTTAGCTTTCAGGAATCTCTAGGATGTTGTTACTCAGATATGCTGCTTTAGTCACAGAACACAAGTCCCAGACATACTGGTCATCTCCCACCTGAAGCTGTTTTTCATTGCCTATTGCTGTTAATATCTTGGAGTCACCTTTGACTCTACCCTTTAGTTTGTCACCATACTTTTCCTTCCCAGTAGTTTCTTCCTTTTGACAAAAAATTTCTGAAATAGTATAGAATACTATAAAGCAGTCAAAAACAATGAAACCCGGTCATTTGCAACAAGATGGAGGAATTTGGAAAACATCATGCTGAGTGAATTAAGCCAGTCCCAAAGGGACAAATATCATATGTTCTCCCTGATCGGTGACAACTAACTGAGCACCAAAGGGGAAACTTGTGGAAGTGAGAAACAGTGACTTGATCAGCTCTTGTCCTGACTGTTGATGTACAATGTAATACTTTATCCATTTTAGTATTTTTTTTTTTTTGGTTCTAGTACTATTGGTTGAACTCTGTAATTAACACAAAATTATTCTTAGGTGTTTAAATTTTAACTGAAAAGTGATCCCTGTTAGGAATTTGGGAAGCATTATGCTGAGTGAAATAAGCCAATCCCAAAGGGACAAATACCATATGTTCTCCCTGATCGGTGACAACTAACTGAGCACCAAAAAGGAAATCTGTTAAAGTGAAATGAACACTATGAGAAACAGTGATTTGATCAGCCCTTGCCCTGATTGGTGATGAACAACTTAATACATTATCCCTCTTAGTATTTTTTTTTGTTTGTTCTACTTAATACTTTTGGTTGAATACTGTAATCAATACACAATTCTTCTTAAGTGCTGAAACTTAACTGAAAAGTGATCGCTGTTAAATATAAGAGTGGGAATAAGAGAGGGAAGAGATGTGCAATTCAGGACATGTTCAAGCTGACTTACCTCAAATGGTAGAGTTAGAAACATACCAGGGTATTCCAATTCAATCCCATCAAGGTTGCATGTACCAATGCCATCTCACTAGGCAAAGGGGTCAATTTCAGTTCACAATTGATCACACTGATAGGTCTAAGAGTCAAAGGGATCACACAAACAAGACTAGTGTCTGCAAATACTAGCTGATAGAATAAAAAAGGGAGAGAATGATCCAACATGGGAAGTGGGATACACAGCAGACCCATAGACTGGCAGATGTCCTAAACAGCACTCTGGCCTCAGAATCAGCCCTTAAGGCACGTGGATCTGGCTGAAAAGCCCATGAGAGTATTTTAGGCATGGAAAGCCAAGATACTCTGGAAAAAAAAAAAAACACACAACAACAACAAAACCACACACCAAAAAACCTAAATGAAAGATCTCTGCGAGTGAGATCCCAGTGGAAAGAACAGGTCATCAAAGAAGGTGGTACCTTTCTCTGAAGGGAGGAGAGAACTTCCACTTTGACTACGACCTTGTCTAAATATGATCAGAGTCGGTGAACTCAGGGGGCTTCCATAGCCTTGGCAACTCATGACAAGAGCCTAGGGTGATTACTGAGGCCATAAACAAAAGTGTCAATTTGTTAAGTCAACAACAGGAGTCACTGTGCACTTACTCCTCATGTAGGATCTCTGTCCTTAATGTGCTGTACATTGTGATTTAATGTTATAACTAGTACTCAAACAGTATTTTTCACTTTGTCTTTCTATGTGGGTGAAAACTGTTGAAATCTTTACTTAATATATGCTAAACTGATCTTCTGTATATAAAAAGAATTGAAAATGAATGTTGATGTGAATGGAAGGGGAGAGGGAGAGGGAAAGGGGAGGGTTGCGGGTGGGAGGGAAGTTATGGGGGGGGAAGCCATTGTAATCCATAAGCTGTACTTTGGAAATTTATATTCATTAAATAAAAGTTAAAAAAAAAAGAAGTCTGAATAGTGTTCATCCTGAGTCTGATCTCTCTTACAATTTTAACACTTCACCTAGTTAGTGTATCCATTCCTTTTCCAAGTATTTATTTTATTTTATGGAACATGTACAAGCTTGTTTTTAAAATATAAAAAGGAAACAAATAGCATGGATATTTCAAAATGAAAAAAAAATTCTTCCTTTCAAATGTTGCTCGTATTGACCATATTTTCTGTTCCCACTGTCCCTCGCTTATCTAACTTGAGCTCTCCTGGATTACTTAATCAGTTTCCTAAATTGGTCTCTTTGTTTTTGCATTTTGTTTTCTTGAATACAGTGGAACATACGATTTCACCCCAGATATCATTCTCTATATACTGTATCACTTAACCTTCCCAAAATTGAACAGTTCTGCCTTTATTCTTGAACAAATTGCTATTTGGTAGCTTGGTTTGATGTTCATTATCTTTTATTATTTATAGTCTCCACTTACGTACTCCAGTAATCCTGATTCCCCTAAGAACAAATATATTTTCAAAATATACCAGTGCACCAATGCGCATCTTTTCATCATGTAGTGAATGAATAGATTTTGGTATATCTATATAGTAGAATTTAACTCAGCAACAAAAAGGAAAAAGCTACTAATATGTGCAACAGCATGGCTGCTCTGCTTTTCATCCAGCTCCCTGCTAATGCACCTGGGAAGGCAGCAGAGGATGGTGAATGTGCCTGCGCCTGCCTCCCTGTCACACATGTGGGAGACTAGGATGCAGTTCTTGGGTCCTGACATCAGCCTGGCCCAGCCCTGACTGTTGTGATCATTTGAGGACTGAACCCCAGCAGGTGGATGATAATTCTTTCTCCCCTCCTCTCTCTGCTTTTTAAATAAATAAATATTTAAAACATTATCTTGGAGTCACTGTGTACTTACTTCTCATGTGGGATCTGTCCTTAATGTGTTGTCCAATGTGAAGTAATGCTATAACTGGTACTGAAACAGTATTGTTACACTTTGTGTTTCTGTGTGGGTGCAAACTGATGAAATCTTTACTTAATATATACTGAGGCCGGCGCCGTGGCTCAATAGGCTAATCCTCCACCTAGCGGCGCCGGCACACCGGGTTCTAGTCCCAGTCAGGGCACCAGATTCTTTCCCGGGTGCCCCTCTTCCAGGCCAGCTCTCTGCTGTGGCCCGGGAAGGCAGTGGAGGATGGCCCAAGTGCTTGGGCCCCGCACCCCATGGGAGACCAGACCAGGAGAAACACCTGGCTCCTTGTTTCGGATCAGCGCGGTGCTCCGGCCTCAGTGTGCCAGCCATGGCTGCCATTGGAGGGTGAACCAACAGCAAAAGGAAGACCTTTCTCTTTGTCTCTCTCTCTCACTATCCACTCTGCCTGTCAAAAAAAAAAATATATATATACACTGAATCAATCTTCTATATATAAAGATAATTGAAAATGAATCTTGATGTGAATGGAATGGGAGAGGGAGTGGGAGATGGGAGGGGTGTGAGTGGGAGGGAAATTATTGGGGGGAAGCCAATGTAATCTGTAAACTATACTTTGGAAATTTATATTTACTAAATAAAAAAAAAGAAAAAAAAACAATATCTGTTCCAGAATATCAATAGTACAGATAAAAAAGCAATAATCTAAATAGGACACTTTGCTCTATAAAGTATATACTGTTTAATTCCATAAATATGAAAATCAAAAAAGCAACAATATAGTGCTAAGAGTAGGTCAATGGGGTCAATGTGAAAGGGGCAGGTGGACTACAAAGGGACACAAAGTTTATTTTAGGGGGTGATGAAATGTTCTGGATCTTGATTGTGGCAGTATTTGCATTCCTATACCTTTGCTCAAATTCATGCATTGCATTAAAATCCGGAAGTGTTATTTTATGTAGTTCATGCTTCATCATGAACTGATTAAAATAAACAAGATGAGCTGGTGCTGTGGCGCAGTGGGTAAAGTTGCGGCCTGTAGTGCTGGCATCCCATGTGGGCGCCAGTTTGGGTCATGGTTGCTCCACTCTCAATCCAGCTCTCTGCTATGGTCTGGGAAAGCAGTAAAAGATGGCCTGAGTGCTTGGGCCCCTGCACCCACATCGGCGACCTGGAAGAAGCTTCAGATCAGCCCAGCTCCAGCTGTTGTGGCCATTTGGAGCGTGAACCAGCAGATAGAAGACTCTCTCTTTGCCTTTTCTTCTCTGTAACTCTGCCTTTCAAATAAATATATAAATATAAAAAGAAAAAAGTAAGCAAGAAGAGGAAGAGAGAGAGAGAGAGAGAGAGAGACTGAATGCCAAATTAGTGACATCCCTTCCCTTCTATAACCCTGAGTTTCAGAACCACTCATCAAAATCAGGAAGACTCCTGTACTTGCTGGAAGCTGCACCTCTGATGCCAGCTCAACCTTACCTTCTCAGCTGTAGTCCACATCCTGAGACTGGATGCTTTCTGCCAGCCTCTTGCTCTATATGCGAATTTCCAAAGTGAAGCAAGCCAACCTACTCTTAGCCAGAATTCTGGACATAATGGAGTCTGAGCAATGTTTTTGTCTGTTTGTTTGAGTTATCCAAATTCCTTAGTACATTAAGTCATATTAAATGGAAGTGTGAGCTGAAATGAGCCATTCCCAACTACATACCATAATTCTTCAGCTCACCGTCAAGCAATGGCTGACTTAGTCTCTTCCCTCATTGTCACATGTAATGTGTTTACTTCCTCCTTATTTGGGATTGCTTCCCTCCGTCTCCCAACTTTTCCCTCTCACTCACTGACAAGTCCTCCTCTTTTCTTATCTGGATTCTTGCTATCTCTTGAAGCCCAGCAATAGTTCCTTTTTTTTTTTTTCCTAGGAGGGCTGTTTTTAGACTCAAAGAGCCAAGGGTTACACCTCAGGGGCTCCCAAGCTTTGGGGATGCCTTTCTGAAACATTTTAAAAAGCCCATATAGTAATGCATAGTGGTGCGGACTACCTAGGGTATGAAGTGCTATTTGGATGGTGGGCAAGAATGGACCAAGACCTCTACTATTCCTGTGTATCAGTCTATTTTTGTTGTTTTATAAAATTCCCAGATGCTAGGTACTTTATAAAGAAACAAGACTTGTATAGCTCACAGTCCTGGAGACTCAGGAGCATGGTGTTAGCATATGTTGGGCTCTGGCTAAGGCCCCTATGGCTATATCACCAACATTGGTGGATGGTATCATGGCAGGAGTGTATACAAGAGGAGAGATCACATAGTGAGAGAGGAAGCCAGAGCGATTTAGGGATTAGGCTTGTTCTTTTTTAACAACCCACTGGTGTGGGAACTAACTCATTCCCAGAGATCAGTCTTAATCCTTTCTGGGGATAATTTTCCCAATGACCCAAGAACTTCTCACCAGACTTCAGCTCTTTAAAGTTCTACCACTTCCCAAATCCCTACACTGAGGACAAACCTTCTGACAAATGAACCCTTGAGAGACACTCAAATCATATCCAAACCAAAGCACCCTGTTCCCTCTTTCTGTCCTTCACAGTCCTTGATTACATGCTACCCCTCATTTACACATGTGGCATCTACCAGGAGGTTCAAGAAGCTCAGGCTCCAGGCCTCTGTGGTCTTCCTGGGCCCTATGACTAAGTCCATACTCCAGGAGGCTGGCCTGACCAGTGGGCTGCTTCTATTGGCTCATGCAGTATGTCTTTCATAAGATCACACAAGTTTTTGATTCCAGAATGGGATTGCAGGTTGATTTTTCAGTTATTCTCACTTATTTTGGGCAAAGACCATGGGGTCAGGACTTTGGTTTACCACTGATGCTTGGGCTTTAGTGGTTCATGTGGGCTGGTGTTTCAAATCTTGCTTGTCTCTGCTGATTATAGTCTTGCTCAGGTCTATAACACACTACCCCTTCCACAGACGCCATGCAATGAGGGATGCCATGCTTCACGGGTGGTCAAGTCTGTATCTTCCAAGGGTATTCATCATCACTGTTCTTCCGCACCAAGTTGCTACTCTAGTGGATGACTCTGATTGACATGGTGGCATGGTATGCTCCAGGGCATCTTAGAACCAAAGATGACTCTTCTCTCTCACTCTGCCTACATGGTTCCTTGTATGTCCTCTAATCATAGTTTGTGGAAGGCAGGGGTGCAGTAGTAATTGATGACTAATCATTCTTACCTGGTGTTTGTGTGTTAATTTTGCAAGTAGGGGTAGTTTTAAGACCTTGAAGAGATGCCACATCTTACATGGCTTTTGATTTTTTCTCTGTACCTAGCCTTCTGTTAGGTACTAGCATGTGATTATTATCTTTGTTTGTTTTCCTCTGGAAGATTGATTAAAAGGCCCACAGAATATTCAACCTTTTCAATGTATCAATCATCTCATTTAGGTCATCAAATGCTTAATATTTTCACTTTTAAAAAAGAAGCTATTAAATAATTTTGGCTTAGTGCTCTGACATTCCACAAATAAGGAAAGTAGAATACACACACACACACACACACACACACACACACTTCTTTGGGGGAAACTTCTGGAAAATTTTGCTTTTGTCAAAGACTAAACTTTTTTGCATGGTATGAAAAAAGACTAAGTAAATGGGTGCAAGATTCTTGAATGTAGAACAAGTGTCTCCTCCTTTTTATAAATCATTTTCACCTTGAAGGAAGTATTTCCTATGGCATTGTACTGATTCTGACAGAAGAAATTCTGAATTCTGATTTCCTTTCTCTGATATGTGGTATGGTTTCAGAGGTCAATGTGATGTATTTTAGTAAGACATGAAAGTCATCCTGAGATTTATGGAATTGACCAGAATCTTATTGCAGCCAGATTTTTTCCTAATAACCTAAGCCTGACATCAATTTGGATGATGAATACACTCAATTTAAATTTCCTTTTAGCATACAGACAAATAAGCGGCAAAAAAAACCCTGCCATTTGGAATAGATAGCTGGTTCCACATTTATTAAAAGCTTGTGTTAGTAATAAAGTTGAACTGGAAATTTGATGCTCATTCTTTTTTAATCAACACATTTACTTGTGTATTTAATATGAAAATTCATATAAACCACATTTATGTCAAAATAACCTTTTCAAATGTAAGTATGGCTGAATAGAATGGGAAGAATACATTAATGGAAAAGATAGGAAAAATGATTACAATAGAGAAAATAAGACATAGAAGATGGTTAAAAAAACAAAAATAAAAACTAAACAAAAATAAGTAAAACATTGAAACTATGGGGCAATCCAGAGACACAGGAACAGAGAGAGTGACCAAAAATCTTATGTTTAATTTCATTTAAATATTTTGAAGGGCTAATTTGTAACTGCTTTAAATGCATCAAATACAAATACTTGTTTAAGGACAGAAAAGGAAATACAGTATAGGAAAACTTAGGGGAAACACTTCAAGAGATGGGTGTAGGCAATGAGTTGTTGGAGAACATTTGCAAAAGCACAAGGAACAAAACCAAAACTGGGTAAACAGGATTATATCAAACTCAGAAGCTTCTTCACAGCAAAGGAAATAACCAACAGAATGAAGAGACATATGACAGAATGGGAAAAATTTTTGTGAGATATTTATCTAATATTGGATGAATATCCAGAATGTAACAGGAAATCAAAAAACTCAATACCCAAGTACAATCAATCCAGTTAAGAAATAAACAAAGGACCTGAATAGACACTTCTCAAAAGAAATCCAAATGACAAATAAATATATTTAACAAAATGCTCAACAGTATTTGCCATCAATGAAATGCAAGCCTACAATGACCTCACCCTTGTTAGATAGGCTATTATCAAAACACAGAAAATAGCCAATGCTGGTGAGGACATGAAGAGAGGGAAACTCTTTCACACTGTTGATGGGAATGTGGATTAATACAGCTATTATGGAAAACAGTAGGAATATTTCTTAAGAAAAACGCTCCAGTAATCCCACTGCTGGGTATATATACTGAAGACCGGAAATCATTGTGTCCAAGAGATCCCTGCTCTACCATGTTTATGGCATCACTGTTCACAATAGCCAAAATATGGGATCAAACAAGGTGTCCATCATCAGATGAATGGATACAGAAAATGTGGAATATATACCCAATATAACACTATCCAGTTATGGAAAAGAATGAAATCCTGCCATTTGCAGCAAAATTAATGGGATTAGAGTACATCATGCTAAGTTAAAAAAGGCAGACACAGAAAGACAAATATTTCATATTCTCCCTCATATGTGGGAGCTAAAACAGAACAGAACAAACCTTACTCAGTCTGAACATAGATGGTGATACTAGAGGCAGGGAGGGTTATGGAAGAGTTGGGGAGTTTGGGTAAGAAAAAATTCACAAAGATGGGAGTGGCTCATTAATTGTGACAAATACATCATATTCATATAGTATGTTAATCATAGGGGAAGCTGGCTATGGGGTATAGAGGAAATCTGTAGTATTTCAGTTTTGGTTTAAAACTGAAATTAAAATTTTATTTAAAAAAAGAAATAAAATGTCAAAGTTTAGGAAAAACTTGAGATAGGATATTTTTGAACACTTGTTAAACCATTCCAGCTGTATTTTTAATTTGTAAACACTCCTACTAATCCATACTGAGAACTAGGGAAGATAGTACAAGCCTTGCAAAGAACTCTTTGAGACCCTATTCTCTAGTCTATTTTAGACTATTCTTGGAGTCCTCAATGGAGACAATGAGTTGTTTTAATAAAGTTAATAACTGATGCAAAGTTAACTGTCTGTTTTGAAGCAATTTAGCTGTGAACTTTGTGGTGTTGATTTGTTAGGCTAGTAGGACTTTCTGTGATCAAATGTGTATTCTGTTGTTCTAACCCATTTCCTTGCATCTTGCATTTACATGTGAGTATCAATTTATGGATTTTTTAAAAGTATGGATTAACTTAAACAGTTTTGATTAAAAACATGGTCAATAAATAACAGGTTGCTTGAACTGCATTACAACTTTCAAAAAATGCAATTATCTGATTAAGTTCAACTATTAAAAATTTTCTGTTGCTTCTTTCAGAAAAATACTAAAATTGAATAGTCTAAAGCATACTGTTTCCTACAGTTTACAGTGGCCATCTGTTCCTTTCAATATCATAGGAATTTTATGACTTTTGACTACTGAAATACTGAGATACTTCTACTTGCAAAATTTTTATTTCAAAGTATAAGAAGACAAAATTAGAAAAAAAAATCCCAGAAAGAAAAATTTAGAACTATGATGAACAAATTACATACCAAATTGACAGCTTAAATGTCCTCTGGGGTTCTAAAATGACATATTGCAAATATGTATTCCTTTGGAATCATTAGATTATCACATAATAGATTTATTTATTTGTTTAGAACACATTTTATTATTAAAATTATTATTACAGTTTAATTAAAAAGATCAATCTAGTGCCAAAGCCACAGACTACATTTAATAGAATTCTCCAGTTAAACTATTCAAGAAAAGACTGAACTTTTTACTTTGATGAACCAGCAAAGGCATTTATTGAAGTTTGGTAACAACTGAACTAAATATACTTAACTATTAGTATTCAAGTAATGGTAAAAAACAAAAGCAATCAGTAAGAAAAATCTGAATTCAAATTCACTACCACCATTCTAGATGTTTGTGTTAAGTGATCACAGATTTTTCATTTGTACACTTGGAGAAAATTGTGAATTAACACAATTGTGTATGTATTTTGTATAACACAAAACCTTAATTACGCAAGGGACTTTTCAGAGGTTTGAAGGCATAATCTTAGCATTAGCATTTGAGGAAAACACATGACTTTTATTATCTGAGGGTTCAAATAAAGTGTGACTAAGGCAGAGTGTGTATGTGTGTGTGTGTGTGCGGACTCACATGTATGTGAATCTGTATGTTTAACGTATATTTCCAAAATTTGCATTAAATCCATAGTGGTATAAATCAAGCACATGAATGAAGTGGTGACAAGACATGTGTGCATTAGTACCTTACAGTAACAATCTTGCAATCTGTTTTCAGCAAATACTGTACTTAACTGACAATTGAATGGTCTTAAAGTATTATATGAGATGTGGTACACCAGCACCAATAAGGCAACTTGGCTTTCACACTTATTCCAAAGAACATATTGATCTGTAGATATATTGAGAAGCAGCACTTGAAAGAAATGCCTCCTGGTGACACTAATGTAGGGGCAGGTGCATCATGAAAGCAGAGTATTGGAGAGTAAAATTGTGCCATGTAAGCACAACTATGTTGGATCACTTCCCCACTAACGTTTTTCCAAATTGTTACTGAGGTAGGTAGTAATGCCATGCTAAATATATTCTCTCAAAATATTAAATGGCAAGGGAGGTACAATTAAATCTGAAGTAAAAAATGTTTCTTAAAATTTAAATTTCATGGGATATCCTACCATCAAATAAATTAGACATCATTGACTTTGCATTTTGTGGTTATTTTCTTACCTCTGATAAATGTAACCTACAGGACCTATCCACTTCTTGAGTTCAGGTTGTCAGCATATACAGATATAGTATCAAATGCAACACCACTGTTCACTACACACTGTATGAATATTTTACACCATTGAAAGAATAGCTAAAGAACTTAGGAGAGTTGAAAATTTCAGACACCAATGAACAAGACACCTTTGTGTCTCTGAGAAAATTTTAAAATCACCTTGAATTTGCTTGCTAATCTGAAGGTGAAAAGCAAGATGAAAAACTGCAGGCAATAATTCCTTCAATAGAGACACTCTGGCATAGAAAGCCAATCAGAACAAACTGCACTGTTCCTCCCTGGCATCAGCAAGGGAATGCAGAGTCTCTCAATCTCCCTGGCTGATTTCCCTTAGTGAAATCAACGTTTTTTTCATACCATTCTGAGGGATGTTCATAGCGAAAACTTTGTTGGGAGATTTTCTTTGAGCATTAAGAATATTACTGCTCTTCACAAGCAAGTCTTTAGAATTTTAATCTTTAGGGGCCGGCACTGTGGTGTAGTGGGTAAAGCCGCTGCCTGCAGCGCCTGCATCCCATGTGGGTGCCGGTTCTAGTCCCGGCTGCTCCACTTCTGATCCAGCTCTCTTATCTGGCCTGGGAGAGCAGTGGAGGATGGCCCATGTCCTTGGGCCCCTGCACCCACATGGGAGATCGGGAGGAAACTCCTGGCTCCTGGCTGGATCAGCGCAGCTCTGGCTGTTGTGGCCAATTGGGGAGTGAACCAGTGTATGGAGGATCCCTCTCTGTTTCTCTCTCAATCTCTGTGTAAGTATTACTTTCAAATAAATAAATAAATCTTTAAAAAAAGAATTTTAATCTTTTTATTAAAAGGTTATATTTTCTGGCTATACTATATTTTAATAATAATTAAAAGTAACAATGGAATCCAATACTGTTATCTCAGTTAAGAAGCAGGAAGTAGATGACAGCTAGTATAATTGCCAAGTTTTATTTTGTTTTTACTGAATGGACCAGATTTGATGGCATTGATCACTAATTTGATGCACTGAAATTATCTAATGGTTGAAATGGTAAAAGTTGGTAGTCAAGTGAAGCATTTCTTTTTCACTGAACAGATGAGTATTTTCTGTTTAATTAAGAGTGTCAAGTTTTATTCAAACTCAAGAAAAGAAAATCTTCAATAAAAGTAATACAGATAGTGAAAATACCATGTCTTTAAAAAATAGCTGTATTTGTTACCAATAAAATTTGGATAATTTTTTTATTACAAACTTTCCTCACACATGCTTTGAAATATCGTAAGGCTGGGTATTTGAACAAGCTTGCCATGGTGTAAAACCATTTTTGACTCACTTTCCAGAATCCATGCTTACTGCTTAGGGCAGACATCTCAGGGTTGCCTCAAGAACAATGCCACTTTCACTGAACTTCAAGATTCAGTTCTTCTCACCTTTTGTTATTAGTCTTCCCTATCAAATCTCAATATACGCTCTCCAAAGGTAGGCAGAACCATACAGAAATACCAAGCATGTTTTCCTCTGGAACAGATTAACATATAATAAATATGTTAACATGTAATAAATACATTAATACATAATGAGTGTGTTGAACTCCTTTATTCCTTTCATGAAGTCCCTCACTTCATTATCAATCCCTCTAGATCTTACCACAATAAGTGTGAGGAAAGTCAAATACCAAGGAAAAGTCTTTCCAGGAAACTGAAGGGGAGCAGAGTGGTACTTTCTCCTGGGGATGGGCTATAAAGGTGATATTACCCAACTCTGACCTTTAAGAAGAGTTCCTCAAAGCCAAAGAGCAAATGATCCCCATCAGCCAATCTGACCAAGGCTTTAGGGTGCAGAGAGGCACGCGTCTTTATTGCAAAAGATCTCACTCCTTAACATGCAAATATGCACTTTTATGTTTCTAAGAGTTGAAACTATTCCTAACTTTATTTGACTCTGGAACCAACTTTGAGAAACACTGTTTGGATTTAATTTTCCTCAGACCAAAAATGTGCATCCCTCCTATTGGATCAATGTGAAGACTAATCCTGATAACATTGAGCATCACACACAACTTAGAGCAGTGAACTAACATTTACAAACACAATACACTTGCAACTGGGAAATAGTCAATGTTACATTAGATCCATAGCTAACCAGCTAATTGTACTTCCTGTATTGCCCTGCATAGGGTCTAAAGCACACAGAACATTATGAGAATTATTTCAAAGTGTCTTTGCCTATCATTTTATTTTTTAAAAAAACTTTCATTAGTTTTTAAAAGATTCAATGTACTTTGTAGATACAATCCCAAGAACATAATGATATTCCTTTCCTCCCTATAACCCTCCCTTTCATTCTCCTTCTTTATCCCTTTCTTTTTAGTGTTTGAGATAACATATTTTAAACTTACATTATAGTAAAAAGGCTTTGAAGTATGTCTTCAAATAAAAAATGATAGATTTTTGACTAAATGTATATATCTCATGTAGCTTATAAAATTTTTCTCTATGCTTCTCATCAAGTATGAATTTTATTTATTTTTATGTGAATCTTTATGTAAAGTAAGACAATAATAGAATTCTCTTTATATCAATGATGATGTATTACATTACTGTATCTGTTTCAGCTGATCAAACTGATTTAATGAATTCTGCTAAGTTGATTGACAGCTACCTCTCAGATGCACATTGAAGGAACTTTCTTATAGCTATTGAAAAAATTCTATACAACATAATGATTCAAATTCTGAAAAGAAAGACAGCATCATTTTATCTGTCTATATATTTGTATTTGTATCAACAGTAATTTTGTTGTTGCTGAATATTTATCTCAATAAAGAAAGAAATGTTAGGAAAAGAGGAAAACCAGATAATAGTAGTAATATCACAAAATGATAAAATCATGGGTGATGTTAATTCCCTTTATACCTTTGTATACTTTCCTTATTGTCTTCAATAAAATTTAACTATCTTTATAAATAGCAAAATAATACTAGAATAACTTCTTATAAAAATCCTTTAAATCTTGCTTCAATTTTTTTCTATCTAATTGATAAAGAACAAGATACCTGATTTTCAAGGTAATAAACAGAAACAGACTTTCCCTTTGCTATTGCATAGGATTTCTGTGGATATGCAGATGGGTGAGTTAGAGCACCATGGTAGACTTGTGTATGGGGTAGATCCCATAATAAGACTGGAAGCCTGGCCGGGGGAAAGGGCCATTACTCTTTCATTAGCAAACATCTTGTAAAAACAAGGGTCCATAAGAACTACACTTCCAAGGGCAACATGCATGATGACCCAATTACTTTGCCCTTGGTTCTACCTTTTAAAGGTTCTATCGCCTGTCAATATGGAGGACAAAGCTCCTAAAACACACCATTGGGAGACATGCCCAAAGCATATCGAAATCATAGCAATTGCTTATCCTATAAACTTCTTTCTTAGCCCTTTTCCACAAAGAACTATTATTCTTGTATATTCCCACAGCATGCCACATACATCTTACACAATTTCATATATTTTCATTTCTTTTGTCAAAGCTCTAGAATTTACTAGTGAGGCTGTTTCTCCTTCACCTCCAAGTCATTTTCAATCCACTACACTTGGGTTTTCCTCTGACTCCATACTAATACAACTTAACTAAAGGTTTCTTATAAAGGTCTCCAATGATCTCCTTGTTAGATACAATTGTCATTTTGAATGCTCATCTTAATAAATAGGTGGCTACTTTTTCCTTCTTGAAATATTTTTCTCTTTTGAATTCCACGGCAACCTTGTGTTGGGCTTCCTTTCTATGCTACTGTACTTTCTCAGCTTAACTTTCTGTTTTTTTTTTTTTTTATCCAAAAATCTAAAGTTTGTTGTTCTCACATTGTATCCCTTCTCTTCTCTTTACGAGTTAGTCAAATTACATCCTAGAGACTTAACCACTAACTTCCTAGTGAATATTTTTTGACTTTGTATCTCCAGACTTTTTTTTTTTTTTTTTTTTTTTTTTTGGACAGGCAGAGTGGACAGTGTGAGAGAGAGAGAGAGACAGAGAGAAAGGTCTTCCTTTTCCGTTCGTTCACCCTCCAATGGCCGCCACAGCCGGCGTGCTGTGGCTGGTGCATTGCACTGATCCGAAGCCAGGAGCCAGGTGTTTCTCCTGGTCTCCCATGGGGTGCAGGGCCCAAGGACTTGGGCCATCCTCCACTGCACTCCCGGGCCACAGCAGAGAGCTGGCTTGGAAGAGGGGCAACCGGGACAGAATCTGGCGCCCCAACCGGGACTAGAACCCGGGTGCCAGTGCCACAGGCGGAGGATTAGCCTATTGAGCCACGGCGCCGGCCATATCTCCAGACTTCTAAAATGCAGGTATATTTTTAAGGTAGCAAAACCAGCATGTATGAAAAAAATTAGTAAGAAAACATTTTTGTTTTTGCTGTATGTCAGCCACTGTTATGTTTCATGTATATTATCTCATGTAATCCTCACAGTAGCCTTCCCTACAGTGACCATTTTCTCTGTTTTATAAATAAATGCAATGAGTTTGAGTAACTTGCAAAGGACCACGAAGCAAGTAAGGAAAATAAATAGATAAATTACTGTAGCTCCAGAGATTTTTGATCTTTAACAATTAGACTCTGTATGATAGTTTTACCTAAAATTATCTTTTCCTCACTCTTTGCATGGGAAGCTAACAAGCCCTTCTAATCTTTCAGAAGTCAGCCTAAATCATACACTCTGAAAGGCTGTCCTTGATCATCTGGTCCAACATAGCTGTTTTCTGCCCACCTTCAGTCTTGGCTTCCCATTTCTTGCCTTCGAATGACTTATTAAAGGTTTTGTGGCACAATGAGGTTTTACCTCCCCCCAGTTAGAATGGCTCTCATACAGAAATCAACAAACAATAAACGCTGGTGAGGATGTGGGGAAAAAGGTTCCTTAATCCACAGTTATAAATGTAAACTAGTACAGCCACTGCTGAAGACAGTATGGAGATACCTCAGAAAGCTGAATATAGATATACCATGTGACCCAGCAATTTCACTCCTGGGAATTTACCCAGAGGAAAATAAATCTGCATATGAAAGAGTTATCTGTACCTCCATGTTTATTGCAGCTCAATTCACAATAGCTAAAATACAGAATGAACCCAGATGTCCATCAACTGGTGACTGAATAAAGAAATTGAAAAATACATATAGTATGGGATACTACTCAGTCATAAAAAAATGAAATTCTGTCTTTTGCAACAAAATTGATGCAACTGGCAAATGTTATATTTGGTGTAATAAGCCAGTCCCCAAAAGACAAATATTATCTCTTTTCCCTGAAATGTGGTAACTAATAAAATACCAAAAAAAAAAAAAAGAAGTAGTATATAGGAATGAAACTGACATTCTGAGATTTGATGACTGTTTACAGCCCTCATCTCTACTATTGAGGAACAGTGATTTTTCTTCTTACTATTTGTTGAATTGTTTAATTAATGTAGGGTTAATATTATGAATATAAAGTAAAGTGAAAGTAGATCATTGTAAAAATTGAGAGGGAATGAGAGAGGAAGGAGGAGGAAGGCTGGGAGCATGGGCAGTAAGGGAGCTAGGGTGGGAAGTATCACCATGTCACTAAGCCTGTATATATGAAATAGTGGAATCTGTTCACCTTAAAATAAATAAGTTGCGAGCCATTTAATTTACTCATCACTTTTGTCAGATATCATGAGTAGCATTCTAATTCTTTTCTGCTGTGCCTCACTGTATTGCAGATAGGGAAGACAAAACCTGCTTTTATGAGGTTAGCTTATCTCTGTTTTCATGATGAAATTTATTTTTCTCAAGAAGTTCTAACAGGAGAAATTTCTTTGGAACAAAGATATGGCGGGAGGAGAAACACAGGGCATAAGGGACAATTTTCTCTCAAGCACATTGTGGCAAACGTAGGCACAGTTCTAGAGCTTTCAGTGTGGCAGAAGGTTCTTGATCCTGTGACCGTTGAAGGAACATGTTTCTGGAGCTGTGCACTGTGGAGCTGGTTGTGTAACTTCCTCACTGCAGTGCAGGCTGCCACTTCTTTTCTAGCTCAATATAGCTTTAGAGGTTGTTAGGAAAGCTCCATTTGTAGTCTATTTCTTCTGTCTTCCAAGTGACTTTGAGATTCTTTGTATCTTATTAAATACCCTTGTGCTTAAATTCCAGCTTCAGTAGATGCCATTTTTTTTTTTTTTTGCATTTAAGGACCAGAACCAGATGTCTAATAATGTTTGTGTCTTATCTATCAAAACATAAGCTTTCAGAGGGAAGATGACCTTAAATTACAAATGCCAGGCATAATTTTGCTCATAGTAGATAAATACTTCATTTTATAACGAAGTTTGATAATGGTCTAATCTCTTGTGTTATGATAAAAATGTATCTGGATACACTCTAAAGCACTTATGCAAGTTCACCTTACTCTTTTTCTACATGTGATATTTTCATTGCATCTTTGTTCCAGGATACATCTAGGGGATTGAAATTGCTGCCTTCTTACCAGCCATTCACTGTTCCTAAAATTTACCTGCTATTTTTCCAACTTCAGTTCATTTTTGGAATGTCCTGCCCTCCAATTTTCTATTCTGCAATTCCTATTCATTTTTCAAGGAATTATTTTTCATAAAAACATTTCTTTTCTTTCTTTCTTTCTTTTTTTTTTTTTTTTTGACAGGCAGAGTGGACAGTGAGAGAGAGAGACAGAGAGAATGGTCTTCCTTTTTCCGTGTTCACCCCCCAAGTGGCCGCTACGGCTGGCGTGTTGCGGCCAGCGCACTGTGCCAATGCGAAGCCAGGAGCCAGGTGCTTCCTCCTGGTCTCCCATATGGGTGCAGGGCCCAAGGACCTGGGCCATCCTCCACTGCACTCCCGCGCCACAGCATAGAGCTGGACTGGAAGAGGAGCAACCAGGACAGAATCCTGCACCCCAACTGGGACTAGAACCCTGGGTGCCGGCACCGCAGGTGGAGGATTAACCTAGTGAGCCGTGGTGCCGGCCCTATAGAAACATTTCTTATATTTCAGTCATATGATCAATTACTTGTACTATAATTGTATTACTGTAATTCTTTGCAGATACATTATTACAGCATTTAAAATATATTTAATCATGTTTATCAGTCTTAGTAATTTTGTTATAATTACTAGGTAAAACAGTATTATGGGTGAAAGAATATTAAAATGAAATGTGCTATAAACTAAACCATGCAAATTATCTTTATTATTACAGGCAAAAAGAGAAAACATATTACTGAATTTAACTTATTTCACTTTCCAAGTACATAGTCTTCCAATTCATTTATTTATCTTCTTTATGTAGACTTAGACATGATCATGTAGATTCAACATGTTCTACACATGATGTGATTTTTTTCAAGGCTTGGAAAGATGAGACCGAAAGCCCAAGGAAGGCACAAGTTAATTTGCATGGCTGATGTGGGGAGTAAGCTCTCTAAGAAGTATCTCAGAAAAGAGAGGAAAAATTCAGTTTGGAACTAGTTCATTCCTGCATACAAGCATTATAACAGTCTCCTCAAACAAATAAATATAAATGAAGCATTTTCCTTCTTTTTTTTTAAAATTTCCTTTTATATAAAACCTACCCGCTTTGCATTTAATGTTGCCTTGCATGAATCACTAAATAAGTACTCCTTTGGTCATTTTGAGAATTTTTTCTAATTATTTCAAATATTAGATGATATTTAAACAATAAAAATACTTATTTCCAATGTTTTCTGTTTTCATCAGAGATTTTTGCAAGCATATATAAGAGAACATAGTATTTTGAATATTTGATTTAAAATATTTTCTATTTGCAATATTAAATACAATATCTCTGCATTGATTTATTTTTTGTCAATAAGCTAAAATTTACATCAAAAACAAAATTTAAAATCATAGAGATAATATTTACAATATTAGACAGAACCAGATGTGGAAGCTTGCATTTCCAGATTAAACATTTACTGAGTTGGCAGGAAGAGGCCCTCTTCATTCATCCAAGTGAGTTTTGTTTGAATGGATTCTAATTTCTCATTCCTTTACCCTTTTCAGCATCATTCTGTTGCTTTGTTTACCTAATAGTGGTTTTTCTTTACCACTGCGTTCCACAGTTCTGCACAGCTGTTTCCCAAAATGACCTAAATAGTTCATTTTCATCTTCTACAAGTGTAAACTATAGTTAAGTCCTGAACAGCATTCCCAGAAGGGATTGGAATCTCTTTGGGACAGTTATCATTGCTACACATTTTTTTAAAAATTTTTTTGACAGGCAAAGTGGACAGTGAGAGAGAGAGAGACAGACAGAGAGAAAGGTCTTCCTTTTCCATTGGTTCACCCTCCAATGGCCACCGTGGCCAGCGCACTGTGGCCGGCGCACCACGCTGATCCAAAGCCAGGAGCCAGGTGCTTCTCCTGGTCTCCCATGCGGGTGCAGGGCCCAAGCACTTGGGCCATCCTCCACTGCACTCCCTGGCCATAGCAGAGAGCTGGCCTGGAAGAGGGGCAACCAGGACAGAATCTGGTGCCTCAACCGGGACTAGAACCCGGGGTGCCAGCACCACAGGTGGAGGATTAGCCTACTGAGCCACGGTGCTGGCCATTGCTACACATTTTTTAAGAGAATCTGCTAGAATACACAAGAATATATAAGAACACCAAGCATTTTCTGAATGCTCTAAATCCTTCATTGAAAATTAGTGTTGTTTTTTTTTTTATATTTTATTTATTTATTTGACAGGTAGATTTACAGACAATGAGTGAGAGAGACAAAGAGAAAGGTCTTCCTTCTGTTGGTTCACTCCCTAAATGGCTGCAATGGCTGGAGCTGTGCCAATCTGAAGCCAGGAGCCAGGGGCTTCTTCCTGGTCTCCCATGTGGGTGCAGGAACCCAAGGCCATAGCAGAGAGCTGGACTGGAAGAGGAGCAACCAGGACTAGAACTGGCACCCATATGGGATATGGGCTCTGCAGGGGGAGGATTAACCTAGTGTGCCACACTGCTGGCCTCTGAAAACTAGTGTTTTCAAAAGCAAGATATGTGAAAAACATAAAGGCATATGGTCAGTAAACAAAGGAAACAGATCTTTCTTTCTGAGAAAGTTTCTAATTTTGTGCTTATTCACTAAAGGTGGATTACAAAGCATTTCACCCAAATGCCTTTAAAGTTGTTTAAATTAATTTAATTGGGGGGGGGTGCTGGTGCTGTGGCTTAGCAGGTAAAGCCACGGCCTGCAGGTCTGGCATCCCATATGGGCACCGGTTCAAGTCCCGGTTGCTCCACTTCCGATCCAGCTCTCTGCTATCGCCTGGGGAAGCAGTGGAAGATGGACCAAGTCCTTGCACTCCTGCACCCGCGTGGGAGACCTGGAAGAAACTCCTGGCTCCTGGCTCCGGATCAGCAGAGCTCTGGCCATTGCAGCCATCTGGGACGTGAACCAGTGGATGGAAGACCTCTCTTTTTCTCTCTCTCTCTGCCTCTCCTTCTCTGTGTAACTCTGACTTTCAAATAAATGAATAAATCTCAAAAAAAATTAATGTAATTTGGACCAAGGCAATAACTGATTCTTTCAAATTTATTAAGGCATAACTGGAACATAAAATTGTATATACGCAAAGTATACAACATGTTTGATATATGTATATATTGTAAAATATATATTCATTTATAAAAATATAATATATATTCTACTTTACTCTTGAATACTCATATATGACATATATACTCGCATATTTCATATATTTTACAATGTATCATCATTCTCTTTCTTTCACACACACATATATATATATATCTATATATATAAATTCATGCTTATTTTTGATTTCCATGTGCATGGAATATCCTTCTCCATTTTTTAACATTCAGTCTGTGTGAATCTTTATTGGCAAGATGTGCTTCTTTTAGGCAGCATATAGTTAGGTCTTGTTTTTTTTTAAGATTATTTTATTTGAAAGGCAGAGTTACAGAGAGGCTGAGACAGAGAAAGAGAGAAAAAGAGAGAGAGAGAGAGAGAGGGAGGGAGGCAGGTGTTTTCCATCTGCTGGTTCACTCCCTAGATAGCTGCAATGGCTACAGCTGTTCTGGTCTGAAGCCAGGAGCCAGGAGATCTTCCCAGTCTCCAACATGGGTGCAGGGGCCCAATCACTTGGGCCATCTTCTACTGCTTTCCCAGGCCATAGCAGGGAGCTGGATTGAAAGAAGAGCACCCAGAACTTGAACCAGAGCTCATTTGGGATGCTGGCACTGCAGGCGGTGGCTTTACCCACTATGCTAGAGTGCTGGCCCCAGGTCATTTTTTAATCCATTCAGCCAGTCTGTAGAATTTAGTCCACTTACATTCAAGTGTTTTTGATAAGTAATGACACAGTCCTAAATATTCCCCTTTTTTTGGGAGGGGAGCTCATTTGTACTATTAATAGGAGGTTTTCAGCCTTCATATTCTTTTGTGATGCTGATTATCTTTCTCTGTTTCTATGTGTAGTATATCCTTAAGTATCATTTATAAGGTTGACCAGTTCATGACAAATTTCCTATTTCTGTTTGTCATGGAAGGTCTTTATTTCACCTTCATTTATAAATGAGAGCTTTGCTGTGTACAATATTCTGGGATGGAAGTTTTGTTCTCTAAGGACTTAGACTATACCTATGCATTCTCTGGTTGCTAGTAGTGTTTCTGATGAGAAATCTGTTACGTTAATCAAATATATTTTAGAGAGAGAGAGTGAGAGAGAGAGAAAGTGAGAGAGAGAGAAATAAATCTTCCACATGCTGGTTCACTTCCCCAATGCCTACAACAGCTGGAGTAAGGCTAAACTGAAGGCAGGGGCCAGGAACTCCTTCCAAGTCTACTACATGCGTGGCAGGGAATTGAGTACTTGAACCATCACCTGTCGCTTCCCAGAGTACACATCAGTAGGAAGCTGGAATCAGAAGTGGAGCTAGGACTCGACCCCAGAGACTTTGAGATGGTGTAAGATGGTTCAATTTTCTTGACAGTGCATCATATTCAAAGGAATTTTGGTGCCCAGTTTACCCTATAATTTGAAAAAATAAAGTCCTAACTATTAGATATTGTAGACCCTGTACTTACATGGATGATAGCAGATAGAGATTATAGTAACTAATAAAAAGGTATGTTTGCTTGTAGAGTTTCTGATGAGAAGTCAGCTGTGAGTCTGATTGGAGATCCTCTGAGAGTAATCTGACGTTTCTCTCTTGCACATTTTAGGATCTTTTCTTTATGTTTCACTGTGGAGAGTTTAATTACAACGTGTCGTGGTGAGGATCTCTTTTGGTCGTGTTTATTAGGGGTTCTGTGAGCTTCCTGTACTAGGATTTCTCTGTCCTTCTCCAAACCTGGGAAATTTTCTGCTAATATCTCACTAAAAAGGCCTTCTAATCCTTTCTCCCTCTCCATGCCTTCAGGAACTCCTAGAACCCGAATGTTGGGTTTTTTAATAGTATCCTGTAGATTCCCAAAAAAACACCCCAGAAGCACAGGCAGTCAAAGCAAAAATTAACATTTGGGATTGCAACAAATCGAGAAGTTTCTGTACTGCAAAAGAAACAGTCAGGAAAGTGAAGAGACAACCGACAGAATGGGAAAATATATTTGCAAACTATGCAACAGATAAAGGATTGATAACCAGAATCTACAAAGAAATCAAGAAACTCCAAACATCAAAACAAACAACCCACTTAAGAGATGGGCCAAGGACCTCAATAGACATTTTTCAAAAGAGGAAATCCAAATGGCCAACAGACACATGAAAAAATGTTCAAGATCACTAGCAATCAGGGAAATGCAAATCAAAACCACAATGAGGTTTCACCTCACCCCGGTTAGAATGGCTCACATTCAGAAATCTACCAACAATAGATGCTGGAGAGGATGTGGGGAAAAAGGGACACTAACCCACTGTTGGTGGGAATGCAAATTGGTTAAGCCACTATGGAAGTCAGTCTGGAGATTCCTCAGAATCCTGAATATAACCCTACCATTCAACCCAGCCATCCCACTCCTTGGAATTTACCCAAAGGAAATTAAATTGGCAAACAAACAAGCTGTCTGCACATTAATGTTTATTGCAGCTCAATTCACAATAGCTAAGACCTGGAACCAACCCAAATGCCCATCAACATTAGACTGGATAAAGAAATTATGGGACATGTACTCTATAGAATACTATACAGCAGTCAAAAACAATGAAACCCGGTCATTTGCAACAAGATGGAGGAATTTGGAAAACACCATGCTGAGTGAATTAAGCCAGTCCCAAAGGGACAAATATCATATGTTCTCCCTGATTGGTGACAACTAACTGAGCACCAAAGGGGAAACTTGTGGAAGTGAAATGGACACTATGAGAAACAGTGACTTGATCAGCTCTTGTCCTGACGGTGGATGTACAATCTAATGCTTTATCCATTGTAGTATTTTTTTTTGTTCTAGTACTATTGGTTGAACTCTGCAATTAATACACAATTATTCTTAGGTGTTTAAAATTTTAACTGAAAAGTGACCCTTGTTAGGAATTTGGAAAACATTATGCTGAGTGAAATAAGCCAATCCCAAAGGGAAAAATACCACTTGTTCTCCTTGATAGGTGACAACTAACTGAGCACCAAAAAGGAAACCTGTTAGAGTGAAATGAACACTATGAGAAACGGTGACTTGATCAGCCCTCACCCTGACTGTTGATGAGCAACTTGATATGTTATCCCTCTTAGTATTTTTTTTTGTTTGTTCTACTTATTACTTTTGGTTGAATACTGTAATCAATACACAGTTATTCTTAAGTGCTGAAATTTAACTGAAAAGTGATCGCTGTTAAATATAAGAGTGGGAATAAGAGAGGGAAGAGATGTGCAATTCGGGACATGTTCAAGCTGACTTACCTCAAACGGTAGAGTTAGAAACATACCAGGGGATTCCAATTCAATCCCATCAAAGTGGCATGTACCAATGCCATCTCACTAGTCCCAGTGATCAATTTCTGTTCACAATTGATCATAATGATAGGACTAAGAACCAAAGGGAGCACATAAACAAGAATAGTGTCTGCAAATACTAGCTGATAGAATCAAAAAAGGAGAGAATGATCCAACATGGGAAGTGAGATACACAGCAGACCCATAGAATGGCAGTTGTCCTAAACAGCACTCTGGCCTCAGAATCAGCCCTTAAGGCATGCGGATTCAGCTGAAAAGCCCATGAGAGTATTTCAGGCATGGAAAGCCAAGACACTGTGGCAAAAAAAAAAAAAAAACACCACCACCTAAAGGGAAGATCTCCACGGGTGAGATCCCAGTGGAAAGAACGGGTCATCAAAGAAGGAGGTACCTTTCACTGAAGAGAGGAAAGAACTTACACACTTACACTTTGACCATTGCCTTGTCTAAAAATTATCAGAGTCAGTGAACTCAGGGGACTTCCATAGCCTTGGCAGCTCATGACAAGAGCCTAGGGTGATTATTGATGCCATAAACAAGAGTGTCAATTTGTTAAGTCAACAACAGGAGTCACTGTGCACTTAACTCCTCATGTAGGATCTTTGTCCTTAGTGTGCTGTACATTGAGATTTAATGCTATAACTAGTACTCAAACAGTATTTTTCACTTTATGTTTCTGTGTGGGAGCAAACTGTTGAAATCTTTACTTAATGTATGCTAAACTGATCTTCTGTATATAAAGAGAATCAAAAATGAATCTTGATGTGAATGGAAGGGGAGAGGGAGTGGGAAAGGGGAGGGTTGCGGGTGGGAGGGACGTTATGGGGGGAAGCCATTGTAATCCATATTCTGTATTTTGGAAATTTATATTCATTAAATAAAAGTTTAAGAAAAAAGCTATGTTTGCATTCCTAATGACTTGCCTTTGCATGTTTGGACTTGTTCATTATTTTATTTATTTGAAGATGGGAAAGGCAAAAGATGTGAAATTCTGTATTATTACTATAGAAATGATACTACTTAAGAAAGTGCCATTACTCCTATTATATTTTGGCACAGTGGTGCGTATACATGTTAGCAAATTTTAAGTTTACAAATCAGAACTACACAGCCTGAGGGCTTATATTGTTAGCATACTTTCAAAAATTATGGAAAATTAAATGATATATTAACATTGATAGATAAATAATAAAACATAAAAATAAACACTGATAGAATGTAAAAATGCTAAGAGTTCAAAGAAGGAAAGGATGAGGTTTTTAGATCCATATCAGCAGTTCACTCTCAATTGTGCTTTAATAAATTTATGAGCAGCTTTACATATATAGTTCAGAATATTAATGTGTTAGCAAGCCTTTATTATCTATGTGTGTGTGTGTGTGTGTGTGTGTGAGGGTTGAATATACACATCATAATTTGTATAGCTAAATAACATGCAATCTTTCTCTTGTGGGGCAGTTAAGTAATCAAGAAATTATATTAGCCCCTTCGAAATTCAGCTCCCTTAGATTAAATCACCTCAGTTGAATGTGTTTTGGCCTAGGTATAGAATCTTTGTAAGTTGCTGGATCTGCTTCTAGAAACAGACAGTTGCAAGAAATAACAAAACTGGGTTTGGTTTCATCATTCTCAAGTTGACCATAGGCCCAAATTGAGAGATCATACATTTGAACTGAATGACCTGTATTTTTTAAGATGACCAACGCTTTTATCTATAAAAGTAGGAATAGGCAAATATATAAAATGGCCCAAAGATCATTCTTTTACAACACAATATTTAACAATGTGATTTTGCAAATTATTTGTTTTGAAATTCTTTCATATGACATTTTGTAATACTTGGAAAGGAAAATTATTATTTGAAGAAACCTCATTGTTTCACTCAATTTCATAAATAGCAGAAATACATTTCATAAATAGTTTAGCAGTTGAACTTCAAAAATTTAAACCTAAGCTCTCGTGTCCCAACTTAACTGCCCAATGCATTCTTTCTAAATAGCAAATTAGAATCAAATGGAGTTTGATAATGTAAAGAAAAGCCATTTCCAGGGCCTGGCACTGTGGCATAGTAGGCTAAGCCTCCGCCTGCAGTGCTGGCATCCCATATGGGCACCAGTTCGCATGTCCTGGCTACTCCTCTTCCAATCCACCTCTCTGCTTATGGCCTGGGAAAGCAGTGGAAGATCACCCATGCGCTTGGACCTCTGCATCCATGTTGGGGACCCGGAAGAAGCTCCTGACTGTTGGCCTCAGATAGGCTCAGCTCCGGCTATTGCGGCCATTTGGGGAGTAAACCAGCGGATGGAAGACCCTTCTCTCTGTCTCTCCCTCTCTCTGTAATTCTACCTATCAAATAAATAAATAAATCTTAAAAAAAAGAAAAAAAACATTGCCACTAAAACTAGAAAGAAACTCAGATACTTCATATATATCATATGCTATATAACTAGGATATTTGTGTAAACAATGAAAATAATAATATACTAAAATGTTAGTTATTCTTTAGATTTTACTTCATGTGCTGAGATAAAATTTGATCTAGAGAACTCTTAAAGAATGGTTTTCACATTATCTAACAGTCTGAAACCAATGAGAGTTATTTCCTACCACCAAAATAAGTTTTGTGAATTAATGGCAAATACCCAGACTTAAAATACAATATAATAAAATGACATAAATATGATATGTAATATATAATAAAATAAAATAAATACAATAATCCTTTGATAGAATTTCTATAGTATTAATAAGTAGGTTACTTTCTAAATTATTGTGGCAGAGATTTGGGATTATTCAAAATAATTATCAACTAGCTATAAAAGCAATTCTTTTGCTTTTGCTTGATTTTCACAGTGCTAAAGTGTGTCTAATTCTTTAAAAGTTGTAAAACTGTCAATAAAAGCTGTATTTCTGGAATATTCCAAGATGGTATTAAATTTTCTCTTAGTAGAAATTACTTGTTTTGTTCAATTTAATTCATAAAATAGATTCCTATTAAGTCCCCAGCATTAGATAGATGTGTCCAAGCATTAGGTAGATGCCAGAGGGACAACTGAGTAAGATATGTCATGAAGTGAAACATTCTCCCATATTTCTGTTAGTGATAAGAATAACTAATTTAAGGGGTTGCAGCCTGATTTACTCTGTGCAGAAGCGAGCTCCTTGGACTTCTCTTTCTTGCTTTTGCACTTGCTCTCTGAGTTTAAATAGGGTTGCAGGCCTATAGGAAGCTGAGGACGAATCTCCAGAGTGAGCTCTTAGCCCTGAAATATAGCTGTGTCAGAGAAAAGTACGAGGCATCTTCCATGATTAGAGATTCTCCTAGTCTTGGACTGGCATCGTCTTCACTTGGGAACTTGTTAACAGCATAATTTTTGGGCTCCATACCAAATTTGCTAAATTAAAAATTCAGAGGGTTGAGTTCTGGCCTTCAAAGGTCCTCCAGGGTATTCTGATGCATGCTTAAATTTGAGAATTACAGATCAAGATCTCCATTATAGAAAATCTAGTGCTTGGAATTAATTGGCAGTTAGTGTGAAGGCTGATACTTCAGGAATCTCCTATATCCATGGAAACACTCTCCATAGTCTTCCGTCAGTTCTGTAGCATTGTGTCAAAAGTCAACTGACACCATATTGCTTCTCTGCTAAAAACCTCTCCAGTGGCTTCCCATTTTATTTTATTTTTTTAACTTTTATTTAATGAATATAAATTTCCAAAGCACAGCTTATGGATTACAATGGCTTCCCCCCCATAACGTCCCTCCCACCCGCAACCCTCCCCTTTCCCACTCCCTCTCCCCTTCCATTCACATGAGGATTTATTTTCGATTCTCTTTATATACAGAAGATCAGTTTAGCATACATTAAGTAAAGATTTCAACAGTTTGCTCCCACACAGAAACATAAAGTGAAAAATAATAGATGATTTTTTAAATGATGATGAAATCAGATCAGACCTATTGTCATGTTTAATCCCAGTGAGAGTCAAGTTGGGAATTGATAATTTTTTTTTTTTTTTACAGAAGATCAGTTTAGTATGCATTAAGTAAAGATTTCAACAGTTTGCACCCCCATAGAAACACAAAGTGAAATATACTGTTTGAGTACTCGTTATAGCATTAAATCTCAATGTACAGCACATGAAGGACAGAGATCCTACATGAGGAGTAAGTGCACAGTGACTCCTGTTGTTGACTTTACAAATTGACACCATTTTATTTTTGACCATTTTATTTGTTGACTTTACAAATTGACACCATTTTATTTTTAATAAAGAACTCCTTCCAAAAATCTTTAAGGTACTACACGATCTGCCACGGTTATGCCTTGACCTAACTGCTTAGCATGTGTTCCTAGGCTACCATACAGCAGCCACCTTTGCTTCCCTACTGTTCCTCACACAGATTGGCTCACATTAGCCTACAAAACCCCCTTCTGCCTGGTCTCTTCATGGATCACATCTCTCGGGTCTCTGTGCAAATGCCAGTTTATCAGTGTGATGAGTTCTATCATGGTTATCCTACCTAAAATAGCAAGCAATTGCTTATTCCCTTCCTTGGTTTATTTTTCTCCACAGGATTTACTTCTTATGGCATTTTAAACACACACACACACACACACACATATATGCTGAGTTGTGTGTGTATACACAAGCATATATATGTGAATGTGTATGCACACGTTAATTAACACATACAGATATAGAGATATATTCTTATTACTTATTTTGTCTCACATTACTTGAATATAAACTTCATGAGAAGATGCTTCTTTTACTATGTTTTTTTTCTTTTCTTTCTTTTTTTTTTTTTTTTGACAGGCAGAGTTAGAAAGTGAGAGAGAGAGAGAGACAGAGAAAAAGGTCTTCCTTCTGTTGATTCACCCCCCAAATTGGCAACTAAGGCTGGAGCACTGCGCTGATCCGAAGCTAGGAGCCAGGTGCTTCCTCCTGGTCTCCCAAGCGGGTACAGGGCCCAAGCACTTGGGCCATCCTCCACTGCCTTCCTGGGCCACAGCAGAGAGCTGGACTGGAAGAGGAGCAACCAGGACAGAATCCAGCGCCCCAACTGGGACTAGAACCCTGGGTGCTGGCGCTGCAGGCGGAGGATTAGCCTAGTGAGCCGTGGTGCCTGCTGCTTCTTTTACTTTGATAACTATTGTATCCTCAGTGCATAGAACTTGGCACATTGAAGGTATTCAATAATTATCAATTGAATGTATCCTTACTAAACTTTCTTTGCAAGTTATAGCCCCAAGAACATAAAAAGTACAAATAGTTGCCCCCCTTTGACAATCTTCCAACATCATACTTTCATCTATATTTGAAGAGCCCACAATAAAACATGTTAAGTATTTATAAGTGTTATAAGTGATGTAAAGAGAGAGGCGTGGGCAAAATTACATGGAATTGCATTAGTAAATTTGGTTCAAGAAATTGAAGAATTTTGATAAAGGAAGTCACACTTGAATTTTCTCTTCAAGTTTGGGTTCACTGGATGGAGAAGTTTAGTAGAGGGACTTCTGGCAGAGGACCATGAGAGTGCCAGGGTTTGGATGTGATTTGATTCTCAAATACATTTAATTCTCAAAGCTTTAGATTAAAGAGGTCGAAATTAAACCTTGCTATGGTGGATTGGATTGGACTGGGACACTGGGTAGAGCTGTGATTAAATCCTGGTGACTTTTAGACAAAAACAGACCCTGCCTTTCTACATTTTATGTTCTGTGCCACCTCAGTTCACTGCTAGCAGAAAACCATTACCAGAGGCTGAACCAGTGAGACCTGCCTGATCTTGAGCCATAAGCCTGCTAAAAACCATGATCAGGGGTTGGCACCATAGCATAGTGGGTGAAGCTGCTGCCTGTAGTGCCAGCATCCCACATGGTTGCTGATTCAAGTCCCGGCTGCTCCATCCAATCCAGTTCTCTGCTATGGCCTGGGAAAAAAAGTGGAAGATGGCCCAAGTCCTTGGGCCCCTGCACCCATGTGGGAGGCCTGGAAGAAACTCCTGGCTCCTGCCTTGGGATCAGCACAGCTCCAGCCATTGTGGCCAATTGTGGGGATTGAACCAGTGGATGGAAGACCTCTTTCTTTCTCTCTGCCTCTGCCTCTCTATAACTCTGCCTTTCAAATAAACAAATAGATCTTTTAAAAAAGTGATAAAAATAAACTTGCATCCTCTATAACGTAAATTACCTCAGATATTTTTGTGATAGTCATGAAAAGATGACCAATACAGAGGGCATGATGAATCTGGGAAATGTGAGTAGTTGTTCTTCCTAAAGAATCGAGCACATAGATGGGTGAATACACATGTAAACCAACTTAGGAAAAGCTGACAAAAATTATTTATTCATATTATTTTACTCATCTTGAATCTTAAAAAAATGCTTATGTTTGGGTGTTTAAATATACTTCAATGTGGACCAAATGCTGGTCTTGACTTCTGACATTAAAGATGATTTTTCTAACTCCACCATTTGGGGCAAGTCCGATTGAACATGTCTCAAATTGTACATCTCCTCCTTCTCTTATTCCCACTCTTACATTTAACAGGGATCACCTTTCAGTTAAATTTCAACACCTAAGAATAATTGTGTATTAATTGCAGAGTTCAACCAATAGTATTAACTAGAACAACAACAACAACAAATACTAAAAGGGATAAAGTATTAAATTGTACATCAACAGTCAGGGCAAGGGCTGATCAAGTCACTGTTTCGCATAGTGTCCATTTCACTTCAACAGGTTTCCTTTTTGGTGCTTGGTTAGTTGTCACCGATCAGGGAGAACATATGATATTTGTCCCTTTGGGACTGGCTTAATTCACTCAGCATGATGTTTTCCAGATTCCTCCATTTTGTTGCAAATGACTGGATTTCATTGTTTTTGACTGCTGTATAGTATTCTATAGAGTACATGTGCCATAATTTCTTTATCCAGTCTACTGTTGATGGGCATTTGGGTTGATTCTAGGTCTTAGCTATTGTGAATTGAGCTGCAATAAACATTAATGTGCAGACAGCTTTTTTGTTTGCCAATTTAATTTCCTTTGGGAAATTAAAAATGTGCCAGGGGATTCCAATACAATCCCATCAAGGTTGCATGTACCAATGCCATCTCACTAGGCAAAGGGATCAATTTCAGTTCACAATTGATCACACTGATAGGTCTAAGAGTCAAAGGGATCACACAAACAAGACTAGTGTCTGCAAATACTAGCTGATAGAATAAAAAAAGGAGAGAACGATCCAACATGGGAAGTGGGATACACAGCAGACTCATAGAATGGCAGATTCAGCCCTTAAGGCATTCGGATCTGGCTGAAGAGCCCATGAGAGTATTTTAGTCATGGAAAGCCAAGACACTCTGGCAAAAAAAAAAAAAAAAAAAAAAAAAACTAAATGAAAGATCTCTGCGAGTGAGATCCCAATAGAAAGAACGGGGCCATCAAAGAATCAAAGAAGGAGGAACCTTTCTCTGAAGGGAGGAGAGAACTTCCAGTTTGACTATGACCTTGTCTGAATAAGATCGAAGTCAGTGAACTCAAAAGGCTTCCATAGCCTTGGCAACTCATGACAAGAGCCTAGGGTGATTATTGATGCCATAAACAAGAGTGTCAATTTGTTAAGTCAACAACAGGAGTCACTGTGTACTTACTCCTCATGTGGGATCTCTGTCCTTAATGTGTTGTCCAATGTGATTTAATGCTATAACTAGTACTCAAACAGTATTTTACACTTTATGTTCTGTGTGGGTGCAAACTGATGAAATCTTTACTTAATATATACTAAATCGATCTTCTGTATATAAAGAGAATCGAAAATGAATCTTGATGTGATTGGAATGAGAGAGAGAGCAGGAGATTCGAGGGGTGCGAGTGGGAGGGAAGTTATGGCAGGGGGGTGACAGCCATTGTAATCCATAAACTGTTCTTTGGAAATTTATATTTACTAAATAAAAGTTTTTTAAAAAAAGATGATTTTTCTAACATGGAGAGTATGTTTCCTGGGGAAAACAGAAGTTAGGGTTGGGAAAGATCAGAAATCCCTCTGTTAAGTTCAATTCCAGAATTTCCGTGTAGGCCGTATTATAAGACCAAATCCATGTAATTTGTTTACTTTCTTTACATATTATCTCAGCTTAGTAAAGGGAAGAAGTCATAGATATTGAGCTGTTAATTACAAGAATGAACTACAGATTTGCTTGTCACCTTGACTTAGCCTGTATTTTTAAAAGAATAAAATGAAGTAAAGCAAAATAAAGTGACTTGGGTAAGATGTACAAACAGATAAATATATAGAAAGCTGGGAAGTCAAAATGGCCTGAGCTAAGGATAGGGATATAGATCTAGCCTCACTTCTGTTTTATCTATCCCTTTGTTCTTAAGCCAATTAATCTTCTCACTGGCTGGTTTTGTACTCTATCTCTAGTTTTCCAATTATCACTAGATTTCTATGCTCTCCCAATTATGAATATTGGACTTTGGAACAAAATTTCCATGGAGTAACTTGACTTATAGGTATTTTAAGAATAGAAACTGGTATTTCCCACTGGCCAAGAGAGCAAAATATATGCTCACTTAAGCCTCATCTACCTTACTGTTTGATTCTGTAGTGGCCACAGACATGTATTTGAAGAATTATGATTATGGTTCATCTTTATAACTTTTATTGATCCAAATGAGATTATCACCTAACAGACAGTCAGAGAAGTTGTAGGAAGGTAGAGACATTTATTTGAGATCTTCAAGTTTCTGCCAGCTACAAATAACAAACTATTATTTTCATGGGAGTAATTGGTTTAAAAGCTTGTGGGATGACTTGTGAAACTATCTCTTTAAGACAGTATTGCCAGAAAAATGATTCTGGGTTCCAAACATTAACAAATGCAATTTGGATGCATTTTTTATTTATATACTAGACATTACCTATAATCTCCACTAGTTGTATTTTTTAATTTTAACTCTATTTAAATTGTGTTATAGCAAATAGCATCCTTTCTTCTAAATCAGAAAATGAAATTAAACCAACTCTGGACAGCAAAGTTAAATTGTTACTAATATGCTTTCTTAAATTTATTAATATATGTATTTATTTGAGTAGTAGAGAGAGCAAGAGCGAGAGACAGTGAGAAAAAGCATTAGTGCTCACCTACTAGTTCACTTCCCAAATGCCTGTAATGGCTGGGATTTGGCTGGGGCTGAAATCTTCTGTTAGGAATTTAACCCATGTCTTCCATGTGGGTGGTGGGAACTCACTTATTTGAGCAATTACAATTCTTAGGGTCTTCATTAGCAGGGAGCTGGAGTCAGGAGCTGAAGCTGGGTATTGAACCCAGTTACTTCTGTATGAGATATGTGTCCTAATCAGCATCTCAAGTGCTATGCCAAAAACCAAACCAAACTTGTTTTCTTTTTAAATATAGATCTTAAAGAATAGAAAAATGAATAAGTTTATATAAATACCTAAATGTTCATAAAAGTTTAGGTAACATAAATATGTTGCCCCCCAAAATGCAAAATATATCTAGCATTTTCTCCATTAAATAAAGGATCAAACTGAGTATCCTTAATAATACAATAACTTGACATTAGGTACTTCCTGATAATATGTAGTATTTTGTTGCTTATCAATGGAGAAGTCTTATCTAAAAATTTTTTTGCACTGAATACAAACAAGCCTTTATAATTATTTTTGAATTTAAAGAAAACACAAAGATAAGAGAAATAAGTAAAATGATACCACAAGGAAACACTCAGAAAAGTCTATAATATGGGCAGTTGAAAAGGCAACTGGGGGCCAACTCTGTGGTATAGTGGGTGAAGCTGCCACCTGCAGTGCTGGCATCTCATATGAGCAATGGTTTGAGTCCTGGCTGCCCCTCTTCCAGTCCTGCTCTCTGCTGTGACCCAAGAGGGCAGTGGAGGATGGCCCAAGTGCTTGGGTCCCTGCACCCACTTGGGAGACCCGGAAGAAGCTCCTGGCTCCTGGCTACAGATTGGTGCAGTTCTGGTCGCTGCGACCAACTGGGAAGTGAACCAGCGGATGGAAGACCTCTCTCTCTCTCTCTCTCTCTCTCTGCCTGTCCTTCTCTCTGTGTGTAATTCTGACTTTCAAATAAATACATGAATCTTAAAAAAAAAAGAAAGAAAGAAAAAGAAAAAGAAAAGAAAAGGCAACTGGCTTCATCTTGTTAAAGAGTCAATGTCATGCACAAGAAAAAAAAATCTGGGAAGTGTGGAGAGAGGGCAGATTTAAAGTGAAAGACAGGAGACATAAGTGAAGCTATTTTTATAAACTGATTTGGTGATGGTTCATAAAACACATATGGCAAACAATTAAGGAGATCTTAATATGAGCTGAATATTTGATGATAGTAAGAAATAATTATAATTTTCTTATAAGGATAGTGGTGAGGTTATATAAAGGAGAATGTTCTTATCCTAAAAAAAAATGCATGATAAACTATGAAGCGGTGGAATTTGTAAGCTAATTTCAAATGGTTCACACACAGACACACTCATCCATATACACCACACCCCAAATAGTAGAGTTGAAACAAATCAGAGAAAATGTTAGCAATTGTTTAGTCTATGTTGTGTATAATGATCCTTATTGTTTTGTCCTTTGAACCTTCCAAAATTAAAAAAAAATTACAATAAAAAATCAGAAAATTTGCACAAAATTGGGATATGCTTAATACCACTGAATGAACATTTAAATGTGATTAAAATGGTAAATTTTTATTGTTTATATTTTACCGAAGTTTAAAAAGTTGTAAAAAAATCTGTGTAAGGAATAATCCTATCATAACCACAGTTGGTGTTGTCAATAAACTCGAGGTTGTGTCAGATCTCTAATTATTCACTTAAGGTTTACCCTGAGACATAATCTTCAAGAAAGTACATTTTAGACAATTAAAGTGACTGCCAGATGAGTGCTCTGGGATTCTGGTTTGAAAAAAGCCAACTAAAACAATAAGACAAACAGAGCCTGAATGAAACTCTGCCACTAGATGATACAAATATTTCAGTAAGGAATGGTAGAACTGCTGGTCCTAGTGTAAGGGTGCCATAGACAGGCAGGAGGAGCTCTGTCTGTATAAAGCTGTCGGAACTTCTTCATCCTTGAGTTTTTTGCAAGAGATAATACTCATGTTTAGCATGGGACAAAGGAAAGCTAAAATGAGTTAATTATTGGAAAATTTAATTCATCTGCAAAAGAATTCCAAGTAGATATTACAAAAATAATGTGAACCACAGTTCTGAGGATATGAATAGATTCTAAAAGTATCCTGAGATATAACTGAGGTTCAACAAGTCAGGGCCAATTTTTCCCCAAAGACTTTTAGGCTGAAGCCACAATTACAGGTCACTTGTAGTTGTGTTCAGAGATCTTCCACACTAAGTTGTGGGGCACTGTAATTCTTACTCACAGCGCCTGAAAATGAAAGCCTGGTTAAGTACAAAGGGTTGTTTTCTGCCAAGCTCAGTCAAAGGAGGAAGTGGCAAGGGTGGGTACAGGATGGGCAAAATTCCCCAGTCTTAACTGTGGACAGCAGGATTGCTGAAAGTTCTGAAAAACAATCCCAAATTAGGTCTTGCCAAGGGAAGCACACATCTGCAGAAGAAAGGCAAGGCCTGACAAAGACTGGAACCTGGATATGAGACCAAAGGGGAAGATGATGTCTCTCCATGACCAAGCCCTAAATGGAATAATGGGCTGATTATAAAAATAGCCATGGCATTTGATTTTTATTTGGTCCTGGATTTCCAGGTGAATATCTATATGTTGTTGTGTATAATTTTGTTAAGCCAATTAACACCTCTACAATGCCAGTTCTTGGGTGTTAAAATACGAAAATGAACTTTAAGCCGTAAGATTGTTGCGAAGAGTAAGTGAACTGATGTATGCAAAGTGGTTATCACAGTGCCTTTTGCACAGTAAGTGCTCAGTTAATTTTAATTTTATCTTCATTATAATCATCTCAGACTTTGGTTGGGTGTTAGACAACCTGAGACCAAGGTCTGAAAGTAAACTCACCTCTACAGGTTAAGAAAAGCAGTACCTGACTTGGTTAATGGCAAATATGACTTACAGAATCTAGGACAGTAATTTAAACCTGGAGTCGCAAGCTGAAATGCCCAGAAGAATCTTCCAGGTACCACACAGGGGTGACGGTACATATGACAACATATGTGAGCAGGCAAGTTGCTGTTAATCTGGTAAAAATATACCCCACCTCAGGAGTAGTTGTAATTTAGTTCTAGATTATGCTTGAGATGAAGGAACATAAATGCCATGTGTGCAGACCTTATAAACTTAAAAAGGATCTGCAAATGAAAGATATTTAATATAAAATTCACTGCTTCTAAAACATTGACGCAATTACTAAATTAATAGTGCAGGCCCCTGTGGGGAGCAAACCGGACTAGACTGTTACTGGAATTAAGACTTATTCTATGCATCTGCTCTCCCACAATATGGCGCTGGGAGAGAAGTAAACAGCTTCCGCACAGCTGCCTCCAGTTCAACTAATAAACTGTAGGACTTGCTCCTGATTGGAGGAGAGCAGCGTACTCGGCGTGTGGGCAGCCGAGTTAGGATTGGCGGAGGAGGACTATAAAGGAGGAGAGAGACGGCATGCACCAGGAACATCTATGGGGAACATCTAGCTGAAGGAACACCTGTGCAGCCCCCGAGAAGAGCCGGCCGGCGGTGTGCCGCTCCCCTGCGGAAGTGGGGAATGCGGCCAGGGGGAACTGCCCTTCCACGGAGGTGGAAGGGATGGTGGCCAACCCGGGAAGAGCCAGCAGCAAACCCGGGGAGGGCCGAGCAGACAGAAAGAACAGCGCAGGGTCCTGTGTCGTTCCCCCACGAAGACGGGGAGCGACATAATGGTGCCGTGACTCGGATATGAAGCCTAGGCAGGGCTTAGTGTCGTTCCTCCACGAAGAGGGGGAGCGACATAATGGTGCCGTGACTCGGATAGGAAACCTAGGACGGATAGGAAACTTAGGAGGGAAGAAATGACTCGGATTAGGAAACCTAGGTCGGATAGCAAACTTAAGAGGGAAGAAACGGGAAGAACTGGGAAAATACCGGAGAGAGAGACTAGCAAACAGCCTAGGGAAAAGCCGGACGAAAAGGGTGCCGGAAGAAGCTATTGAAAGCCTAGGCATAGATTCAGATACGGACTACAGGGGGAAGCTGGGAGAAATCTCTAAGGGCGAAAGCGAAAGTGAAAGCTAGAACAAACAGACTCGGACGCGGACTGTGGGGAGAGGCCAGGAGAAATGAGGGAGGAATATCGTTGGAGGAAAGCTTGGGGAAACATACCGGGTAGAGAAAAATGTTAGGGAAATTGAAGCCGCGGGGGGCAGGCCAAGGCGGACACGAAAGCCACTTTGGGATTCTCAAGTTAGCCCGGGAATAGGGGGCGAAAAGTTGAAACCAGAAGCTGAAACGTGAGCCTGGTTGGGATCCGTCTGATTAGCCCGGGGAGCAAAGGACGGGAAGCCAAACCGTGGGGCGGAGACGTATGCTGGGTTGAATTCGCCAGGCTAGCCCGGGGAACTTAGATTGAATGCTAGTGGCGGACACGTAAGCTACGCTGTGTTACTCGCGGAGGCCGCCGCGTGCAGAGAGAGCACGGGGCGTGAATAGATAGGGAACGGGGCTGGCGCGAGGCCGTGGTGCAGACGCGAAGGGCGTGGAGACCGCGGAGCGCGCGAAGCCAAGCCGCGCAAAGCCGGGAAGCTGCGCAGATGAAAGAGGCGCGGGCTGAAGCGGCTCAGCTGGAAAGCCGCGGAGAAATAGCCTCGGGGCGGAGCCTGCCGGCAGGGCGAGGCGCCGGGAAGCTGCAGGGATAAGAGAAATAGAAGTTTAGAAGCAAAGTGAAAGAAATAGGAATGCTGGAAGATAGAAGTAAAATGGGAGAAATAGGAATGCCCGGAGATAGAGAAATAGAGAAATAGAAAGGCCTCCCTACAACACTGCAATGTGAGAGCTTGGATTCGGTCTGCCTGATTAAGTGAGGCGATGAGCACGATGAGCACCTGCGGCGGCTAGCAGCTTATGCGCCGCAGGTCACCGAAGACAGGCACGAATTAACATCAGTAAGGCTTCCCCACAATACAACAATGAGAAAGCTTGGAGTCGGTCTGCCTGATTTAAGGCGGTAAGCGCCAGCAAGCAGCTCGACCAAAGCATGAGCTGCAGGTCACCGAAGATAGGCACAAACCAACACTAATAAGTCTCCCCCACAATACGGCAATGAGAAGGCTTGGATTCGGTTTGCCTGATAGGTTTTGTAAGCACCTGCAGGCAGTTCTAGCAGAGCAGAGCATGCGCTGCAGGGCACCGAACACAGGCACGCATCAGCGCCTAAAAACCTCCTCACAACATGGCGAAGAGAGGACCCGGATTCGGTTTGCCTGATAGGACTTGTAAGAGCCTGTGGCAACTCTAGCAAGTAGAGCAGAGTGTGTGCCGCGGGACACCGAAGACAGGCGCGTATCAACGCCAAAAATAAAAAGAAAGGGGGATCTGTGGGGAGCAAACCGGACTAGACTGTTACTGGAATTAAGACTTATTCTATGCATCTGCTCTCCCACAATATGGCGCTGGGAGAGAAGTAAACAGCTTCTGCACAGCTGCCTCCAGTTCAACTAATAAACTGTAGGACTTGCTCCTGATTGGAGGAGAGCAGCGTACTCGGCGTGTGGGCAGCCGAGTTAGGATTGGCGGAGGAGGACTATAAAGGAGGAGAGAGACGGCATGCACCAGGAACATCTATGGGGAACATCTAGCTGAAGGAACACCTGTGCAGCCCCCGAGAAGAGCCGGCCGGCGGTGTGCCGCTCCCCTGCGGAAGTGGGGAATGCGGCCAGGGGGAACTGCCCTTCCACGGAGGTGGAAGGGATGGTGGCCAACCCGGGAAGAGCCAGCAGCAAACCCGGGGAGGGCCGAGCAGACAGAAAGAACAGCGCAGGGTCCTGTGTCGTTCCCCCACGAAGACGGGGAGCGACAGGCCCCAGATTGGGATAGGACAAAAGCTTCTATGTTGGGACAGGTAGACCTGGATAGTGCTGTTGCATGTAATATGAGCCAAAAATTGAGCCATATATTTAACTTTGAATTTTCTTGCATACATAAAAAGTGAAAGTAATTTTAATAATAAAAGTTATTTAACTCAATGCATGCAGCATGTTATCATTTTAATGTACAATGTGAATTTATTAATAAGATATTTAACAATTTTATAAGTCTTCAAAGTCAGGTGCATGTTTTATACTTATAGCACATCTTGATTTGGAGTTAGCCATATTTCAGGTGCTCAGTACCCTTATGTGGGTAGAAGCTACTCTAATTAAGAATACAGGTCTAGAAAATGATATGTCATCACTATGGTTTGAATATGTCTCCGCCAAAATTCATGTTTAAACTTAATTACTATTTGGGTGACATTAAGAGGTGGAGCCTCTTTGGACGTGATTCTGACATGGTGGCACCACCCTCATGAATGGAACATTGTCTTAGGAAAAAGCTGCTGAGAACTCTCTTCAGCCCTTTTCTGCCTCTCCATCCCTTTCTGACATGAGACTACTGCATTCCTGCCCTCTGGAGGATGCAGTCCCAGGCATCATCTTGGACAGAGAGCAGCCCTCACTAGAAAGCACCTGCTAGCATCTTGATCTTGGGCTTCTCCAGAACAATGGGAAATCCACTTCTATTGTTATAAATTACCTGGTCTGTGGTATTTTATTACATCAGCACAAACAGACTAAGACACATATGCCTATGGAAGTTTTGAGGATCATGTTAAAATGTTAACACAGATTCAGTGGTCAGATAGAGCAGGTGATACTATGCTTCTTATAGGCTCCCAGCTGAAGCCAACGATACTGGCTCCTGGACCACACTTTAGGTGGTTGGGACAAGTCTTCTTTGGTGAGTATCTTTTTTTATTCAAAAGATTTCCCCATATTTGAAATTCAACAACTCTGTATTGAGAAGTATAAACTGATAAGCTAATGATTAAGCACCATATTTGAATGTGGAACAATATTAATAACTTTTAAAATAAGCAACATTCTATGTAGTATTCGTAGAAGCACTGTGGTCATTTATTCCTCTTTTTCTTTTTTGAACTTGAGAATCTGCCAATATGTTACCGGAATGCTTTCATAAGAATGCACTTAAGCACAGGATAAGTGCTTATAATTCTAACTTCAGGGATTTGGAACATTAAATATTTTAATAAAAGAGACAATGGGACTGCAAGGGAAATTTTACAATAATACCTCTCAAAGCTTTAAGGGCACTCTCTGGTCCAGGATATGAATATTTCATGCACTCTCCAGAGAGAAACATAAGGAGAAAATTTTCATTTCCTCCTGATCATTCCATGTGAGGGACAGATAGAGCCCTACGGTCAGATCTTGAGTCTTTGTTCAACACATAAATCTGGAAATTTAAGCAGCTATGTGCACAACTATCCTTGTTCTACAAACAGCTTTTGAAGCAAGAGTAGCGATCTGAGGGTGAGCAGTGATCTGGAAGGCCTGAGAATTTGAAAATATGTTCTCACTAATCACTGCCTCACTGTGCACTTTGGCAAAAAGTTTATTCTTTATTTTCTCCTCTCTGGGATGGTAAGAATAATGCTTATTGTAGCCATAGAATGAAGTTGTCCTAGGGACATGTGAAGGAACTTGGTGAACCACAGCATTCTATCTGCTTACAAATTATTCACATGCTGAAAAGAAGGTATTGAATCTTAAAGACATGCTCAAGAGGTAATTTGAACTGACAAAATTATCAAGTTCTCAGGGCCTTTTCTACTGGTGAATTTCGTAATAGTTGCAATTATCTTTTTTTTTAAATGGTTTTTTTTTTTTGACAGGCAGAGTGGACAGTGAGAGAGAGAGACAGAGAGAAAGGTCTTCCTTTGCCGTTGGTTCACCCTCCAATGGCCGCCGCGGCCAGCCCACTGCAGCCGGCGCACCGCGCTGATCCGAAGGCAGGAGCCAGGTGCTTCTCCTGGTCTCCCATGGGGTGCAGGGCCCAAGCACCTGGGCCATCCTCCACTGCACTCCCTGGCCACAGCAGAGAGCTGGCCTGGAAGAGGGGCAACCGGGACAGAATCCGGCGCCCCAACGGGGACTAGAACCCAGTGTGCCGGCACCGCAAGGTGGAGGATTAGCCTAGTGAGCCGTGGCACCGGCCCACAATTATCTTTTGAAAAATATATTTTCCACCATAAAAAATGTAAGAAAAGATTCTAATCACAAAAATCTCTCTCTGTACACAGAATAAAATAGAATGTCTAAAGTAATAAGTACAAAGGGACCTTAAGAATTTTTGAATTTTAAAATCTTTGCTTTAGTTCTGACTTGAACTGAGCCTAAAATTATATATATATATAAAGGAGATTTTTTTATTCCTCTAGGAAATACTGCTTAAGCATCATATACCATATTAATTCTGGTTGGTCAAATATATAAAATAAAAAGCAAAGCTACAACACCCTATAAGACAGCATCTTTGTGACCTCTAGAAAGGTAGGTATGTATTAAACAAAACACAAAAGGTACAATCTGCAGAGGAAAATACTAAAATACTTCTATGTATCAAACTTCTGATTTCTGACCATTAAAGTTAACATAAAGGAAATTAAAAAAGAATTACAAACTGAAAGACCGTATTTTATATTCTTAAATGTGTGTGTGTGTGTGTGTGTGTGTGTATGGCAAAGGACTAATCTATATACAAAATAAATAAAAACAGTTCTTACAATATGTGAGCAAAAGAAGAATACCTCAATTGAGAAAATGGGAGAAAGTTTTAATGGGTACTTCACAGATGGAAACTGGAACAATTAAAAGGTGTCCAGGTTGATAGTAATCAAGGGAATTAAAATTAAAACCACAATGAGAGATTATTTATAACTTACCACAGTGGGAAAAATTGTTAATAGCATGTATTAGTGAGAGTGAGAGTTAAACAGATCACTTACACAGTACTACTTATGGGTAAAAACTGCTACAACTATTTTGAAAAACAATTTGGCATTATCTGTTTACTGTTCTGTACTCTGGTTTTGCATTTTTCCTCATAAACTAAAGATATCCAATGTTTATTTAGATTTTCTACATAAGTTACATTTCAGGATAACTTTGAAAGTGATGAAGGAATGTTACTCTCTTTGTGAGACTTAAAGCTAAGAAAATAAAGGTTGAATGATACATTTAGAAAACCACAATTATGAAACCCTTAGTAAAAATATGTAGGTAGGTTTCATTAATGGATGCTAAATCCAATAGGTAAAATTTGCTGGAGAAAATTTTAATAGAGTAATTAGATTGATACCATTTGAAGCCACTCATCAAACTAAGAAGGTCTAAAATTGCGGCAGTAACAACTACACAGTATCACATATTGAAAGTTCTTAGAAAGATATGAAATTGCATGTAGCAAGCCAGTTTGCAGGAAACAGAGGGAAAAAGCAGAGGGTAGCATTTGAGTGATCAGTCATATTCAGAACAAAATAAATCTGAGGACAAATGACGTTGTTCTGCCAAGAAATCAACAGCACAGAAGGTAAAAAGAAGGAGGGGAGCCTCACAAAGTAAAAGGAGGGCAAGTGACTGCATCACTCTTTTAATCATGCAAATTTAATTTCTTTTTTTTTTTTTTTTTTTTTGACAGGCAGAGTGGACAGTGAGAGAGAGAGAGGCAGAGAGGAACGTCTTCCTTTTGCTGTTGGTTTACCCTCCAATGGCCGCCGAGGCTGGTGCACTGCGGCCTGCGCACCGCGCTGATCCGATGGCAGGAGCCAGGTGCTTCTCCTGGTCTCCCATGGGGTGCAGGGCCCAAGCACTTGGGCCATCCTCCACTGCACTCCCTGGCCACAGCAGAGAGCTGGCCTGGAAGAGGGGCAACCGGGAAAGAACCCGGCGCCCCGACCGGGACTAGAACCCAGTGTGCCGGCGCCGCTAGGTGGAGGATTAGTCTAGTGAGCCGCGGCGCCAGCCGCAATTTAATTTTAATAAAAACACCAGGATTTTATTTTTTATAGAAATAGGAAAAAACATCATAAAACACAAAAGACCCAGAATAGTCAAAGTGATACTGAAAGAAATAAATAATAAAGCTAGAAGAATAGTAATATCTAGTGGCATATTACAAAGCTATAATAATTAAAACATGGTGTAATTGGCATAAAACTCAACACATATATCAATGGAATAGAAGAGAGAACCCACATTAATACAGCATATTAATCCACATTAATACAGCAAATTAAATTTTTACAAAGGTATCAAGATGTACATTGGAGAAAGATGGTATGTTTAATAAATGGTATTGGCAAAACTGAATGTGCCTATGTAGAAAGATGAAATGAGAGCTGTACCTCCTACCCAATACAAAATTAAAATCAAGATGAATCAAAGACTTAAGTGTAAGTCCTAAAATACGAAATTGCTAGAAGATATTACAGGTAAAACACTTAAAATATTGGTGTAGGCAACAAGTTTTTTGATAAGACTTCATAAGCACAGCTAGCAAAAGCAAAACCAAATAAAGAGATTACATGAAACTAAAAACTTTGCATATTAAATAACCAATTAAAAGGATGAAGAGACAATTGACAGAATGAGAGAAAATATTTGCAAGTTACTTTTCCAACAAATGATTAATATCCAGAATATATAAGGGACTCAGAAAGCTCAACAACAAAAAATAACCAAACCAATTAAGAGATGAGCAAAGGATCTTAACAGACATTTCTCAAAAGAATAGAAATGTCCAGGGAGCATATGAAAACAAAGTTCAGTTCACTAGCCATCAGGGAAATTTAAGTCAAAACTGCAATGAGAAATCATCACCTCAATCATGTTAAAACAGCCACTATAAAAATGCCAAAACTCACAAATGCTGGCAAGGGTGCAGAGAACTGTTGGTGGGTATGTAAATTAATTCATCTACTATGCAGAACAATATGAATGTTTCTTAAAAAGTAGAAATTGGTGGTTTGACCATGGCCTTGTCTAAATATAATCAGAGTCGGTGAACTCAGGAGGCTTCCATAGCCTTGGCAGCTCATGACAAGAGCCTAGGGTGATTACTGATGCCATAAACAAGAGTGTCAATTTGTTAAGTCAACAACAGGAGTCACTGTGCACTTACTCCTCATGTAGGATCTCTGTCCTTAATGTGCTGTACCTTGAGATTTAATGCTATAACTAGTACTCAAACAGTATTTTTCACTTTATGTTTCTGTGTGGGAGCAAACTGTTGAAATCTTTACTTAATGTCTGCTAAACTGATCTTCTGTATATAAAGAGAATCGAAAATAAATCCTCATGTGAATGGAAGGGGAGAGGGAGTGGGAAAGGGGAGGGTTGCGGGTGGGAGGGACGTTATGGGGGGGAAGCCATTGTAATCCATAAGCTGTGCTTTGGAAATTTATATTCATTAAATAAAAGTTTAAAAAAATAAAGAAAAATAAAAAAAGAAATTGGGGCTTGCATTGTGACATGGCAGGTTAAGCCTCTACCTGTGAGTATCCCATACAGGTGTCAGTTCAAGTCCTGCCTGCTCTACTTCCAGATCCAGCTCCCTGTTAATGTGCCTGGTAAAGCAGAGGAGGATGGCCGAAATGCGTGGGCCCCTGCACCCATGTGGAAAACCCAAAAGAAACTCCTGGCTCCTGACTTTGGTTGGCCCAGCCCTGGCAATTACGGCCATTTGGGGAATGAAACAGCAGATGGAAGACTTCTCTTTCTCTTTCTGTCTCTCCCTCTCTTTCTGAAACTCTTCCTTTCAAATTAAAAAAAAAAAGAAAAGTAGAAATTGAGCTTCCATATAGCCTTAAGGGGTATGTATCCAAAAGAACTAAAATAATTATATCCCAGAGATACCTCCATCACCATGTTCATTGCAGTATTATTCATAATAGCCAAGATATGAAATCAACCTAAAGGTTTATCAACATTGATAGATAAAAAAAAATACAGTACCCACACACAATGGAATATTGCTCATCTATAAAAACAAAAGTAAATGCTGTCATTTGTGACAGAATGGATGGAACTGGAGGTCATTATATTATGTGAGATAAACCACAGACAGAACTATAAATACCCCATGTTCTCCCTTATATGTAAAAGTAAAAAAAACAAAAAAAACAAAAAAAAAAAACCTCAGTGTGATTATAGAATAACAATTACTAGAAGCAAGGAATGGTAGGGGAGATAGAACAATGTTGGATAACTTTTACCATGTCAGAGTTAGATAGAAGGAATAAGTTGCTAGTGTTAACATAGCACAGTGGGTAACTGATGTTCATAATAAACTATTATATATTTTCTGAACAGATACAAGAATGGAGCTTTAAGGATACAATCATTAAATAATTATGACTAAGAGAGAAAAATATAAATTACCTTGATTGGGTAATTGTACATATGTATTGAAATGTCACATTCTACCCTATAAATATGTATAATTATTTTTCCCAATATTTGAAAGATAAATAATTCAGAATGTTATTTACATTTTGATAGGTCAAATCAACTACAAAAAGTAGAGATAATTAAGAAATAGGGTTAATTAGGGAAAGAAGACATTAAAGTATTATTTTGTTAGGTATGATAAGGTTTCCTTTTTATAATGTTATCAGATTAAGATCCATACTGAAATGTTTACAAGTAAAATTGGTATGTTGTATTAGCTTTAATGTAAACAAGACTATTAAGGTATTATAAGATAATATTTTAAGTAAGTTGTTAGTTACCACAGCATTGATGAAGAAGATGAAATTTGGGATAATATCTAGATGTTGCCTTCAGTTTCATGAATGGGGCCCTTTACCAAGAAAGGGGATACAGAAGCAATAGTAGGGTTTAGGGATTAAAAATGAATTTAGAGCATAAATTTAGGTGTCGCAAAGGATCCAGATGGGTGCAGAGGCCATAAACTATCAGTAGCAGCCACTTGTGCCTTTGTGAAGTTTCCTGAAATACTTTTCAGAAGACTCAGAGATTCTGCTACAGGGAGGGTAAAGAAATTGTCTGGATCAATATAATTTTGGGTATTGGCTGAATATATACAAACAATGGGCAGAAAGACATGGCAGTGAGGATTATTACAAGAGAAAAATTAAATGATATACTATGATTCCAGTTTGGATAGGAAAATGGTAAATCCACTTATGTGGTGATGGATTGGAAAATCTTTAGATAATAGCAGTAGGGATAGGTAGAGGTAGTCTCAAAGGAGGAGAATATTGTTTCAAGTATGAGAGAATGGTTTGAACTCAGCAGAGAAGAGTTAAATCAGAAAGGTGCTCATACTTTTGAGTTTTATGGTGATGGGGGAATACAAAGTTTGAGGTTGAGTGTTATCCAGAGAAGGGTAGAGGGATCAATATGTGAACAGCTTGGGAATGTAGAATAGATCAGAGGTGACTGATGGGACTAAGGTTCTAAAGGAGAGGGTAGGGCTCTCCTTTAGTGAAAGGAGTGAGGGGTGTGAAGCAAACCCAAAAGAGGATCATGATGAGGGTAAATTGAGGGTGAACTGATCAGAAGACTGCTCTGTGACTGGTGGCCAAAGACACATGAAAGAATAAAGTGTTAGACCGACTGCTCTTGAGGCATCTAGGCAGATACCCCACGATATGAGAGCTTTACGAGCTCCATTTAACATTTCAAAGGAATGTTGCTGAGAATTGAGTCATAGTGTCTGAATAGTTCTCTTTCTCTGTTAAAGGAAAACACATATCCATGCTCATTTTGCATCTTATAATATATTGATTTTCATTCATTACCAGTCTTATCATATTTCTAATTATATATGCTTAGCATTTTAGGAATAATGTGGAACCTAAAATAAAAATCCTTTCCCCTGCATCTAAGTGTGTGAGAATTGAGTAAAACTTACCTCAGATCTGTGGACCTTGGAAGAAGTCTTTTTTTCCCATTAAAGTAGACTTCAAAATCCTCAATCTTCAGTCTGTGGGCATAGTCTATATATCCAGATATCTCTTGCCCACGAGAATTTTTGTCACGAATGAAGATTACAGACTGGCAGCACAGATGAGAAAAGAGAAGTAAAATGAATAAAAAGTCATTTTAGTAAGTTGTATATCATAATGCAAGCTACTATAGTGTTACATATGTCAGGTCCTATTCCAAGTGCTTTAAATTTCATCCTCACCATGGTGCCATCAGGTAGATACTATTATTGTCTTTTGTCAGATGAAGAAACTTGTAAAATTTAACTGAGCATGCACATAAGGCGTGTTCACAGTAATTCTGTTTAACAATATCAATAAATGACCCTATAAAGTTCTTATTGAGGGCAGATGTTGATTTAAGTGTTTGAAATATCCATATAAATACATATAAGATTTATATATATAATTTATATAAATATATTTAATATTTATTTTATTTATTTTAAAGGCAGAGTTACAGAGAGAGTGAGAAACAGAGAGGGAGGAAGAGAGAGGGAGAGAGAGAGAGAAAGAGGGAGAGCGAGAGAGAGAGGTCTTCCATCCGCTGGTTCTCTCCCCAGATGACTACAATGTCCATAGGTAAGCTGATCTGCAGCCAGGAGCCAGGAGCTTCCTCCAAGTCTCCCATGCCAGTGCAGGGGCCCAAGGACTTGGGTCATCTTCTACTGCTTTCCCAGGCCACAGCAGAGAGCTGGATGGGAAGTGGAGCAGCTGAGACTCAAACTGGTACCCATGTGGAATGCTAGAGCTGCAGGCCGGGGCTTTAACCCTCTGTGCCACAGCACCAACCTCTGAAATATATTTTTTTACTTCAATTATATTATTTGTGTTATTATTTTTTCAGATATTTTTAATTTTAAAAATTATTATTTAAATTGTGCATGTTTATGGGGTAACGTGATATTTTATTGCATGCATATATTATGTAATATCCAATCAGAAAATGTTTATCTCTTCAAGCATTTATAATGAAAACATCCCAAATCCTGTCTTATAGAACAGAGAAATATACAGCACTTTAACAATCTATAGTCATACTACTGTGCTATAAAACCCCAGAAATTCTTAATCCTATCTAGCTGTAATCTAGTACCTGTTCATCAACCTTTCCATACCCTGTCTTTCCTATCTAGCCTCTGGTAACCATTACATGTTTAACTTCTGAGATCACCTATTTCTTAAGCCCCACATGTGAGATCACATGAGACTTGTCTTCATGTGGTTGTATTATTTCACTCAACACAATGACCTCCAGTGCTACCTATATTGTTGAAAACCACAAGATCTAATCCTTTTTTAATACCCAAGTAATAGTCCATTGTGTATATGACCACATTTTCTTTATCAATGGATGAACACCTAAGTATTTTCCATTTCTTGGCAAAAATAAAGAGCAATGCAATACATAGGTGAGTACAGTTGTCTATTTTTAAATCTTTGTCCAAGCATTTAGAGATTTCAATGCCTTTTTCTCTGTCTCTCACATAAGTGGCAGTGCCCCAAACACTTGGACCATTTTTCATTGCTTTCCCAGGCACATTGGTAGGGAGCCAGACTAGAAGTGGAGCAGCCAGGACATGAACTGGCACCCGTATTGGATGCTGTCATAGCAGCTGGTGGGTTAACCCACTGCACCACAATGCCAATTCCTACATAGCACCTTAAGTGAAGGTTTGCAACAGTTCCACTATTAATTTGGGTTTTTTTCTGATTCAATCTTGAATTACTCCTTTAATCCAATTTTTTCCAAAATATGCAATTGATGTGTTATTCAGTACAAAATACCCAAAAACGGGGCAGTCTGTCCCTACAAGCTTCTTCCTGGCCTGTGGTAGGCTCAGATTCCTTTTCTTGTGTCCACCAATGCCACAATGTTGAATCTCAAGCACAGCCCACAGATCATCAAGACCAGTGCTGCCTGGTGATAGTGGCCAGAGACCACGGGGATACAGCTTGTATGCTGCTGAGGTGGGCTCACTCCCTGATATCAGCAGCCGCTTGTTATGCTGACTGCGACAGGAGACTACTCAACTGTGACCATGAACTTGTGCCTAACACTGAAGCATGCCCAGAGGCTCTGTCTGCAGGTACTGGGATGGGGACTGGGGCCCTTGGAATCTGCTCAATGCTAGGTTTCACCAACCTGTCTCTGAGTTCCAAAACAGTCCTGAGATTCTTTGCTGTCTGCTCAAGATTGTAGGAAGGATGATGAAGCCAGCAGGCACTGGGTGCATCACATGTAGGGCTCACGGTCACCATGCCCTGTGGAATCTTTGGAGTACACACTGGGCTTGTAAGAGACTAGTCATCACATGCCAAAATAAGCCTGCCTTACCAGGACGCAGGACTTCACCTGATATCGGGCAAGTCCAAGGACTATTTCCAAGCATTTACCTAGTGGTGCAAACTGTTCACATTTGCCTAGTGTTGGGCTTTACTAGCCCAAGACTGAATAATAAGACCCAACCCCCAGACCCCTTGCTGTCTGCCCAATATTGTAAGAAAAAAATAAAGGCAGGTCCCTGGCATCAAGACTGGTTCCAGGCTGGGCACAACTGAATCTCACGGAGGTCCCATGAAACCTCAGGCGTCTATGCCAGGCCCACCCAAGACCAGCAGTGACACAGGCCACAATGAGTTTCATTCTTTAGAGCAAGGGTTTCTGCCTTGCTGGTCAAGTCTAGAAGCTCAATCAGTGAGTACTGGCCTGGAAGTACTGTGAGTGCTGGGCTTTATCAAGTGCTAGCTCTTAAGGTGGCAGGGTAAACTCTGAGCTCCTCCATTCCTTTTTCTGGCCTGTTTCTTTTTTTCTTTTTTCTTTTTTTTTTTTTACATAATTTTCTATATAAGACAACTAAGGAGCAAAGATGTTGAGTACTTTGCTCAAGGTCTTGCAGCAAGCAAAGGGGAAAACTGATATTCAAACCCAGGTTCAGGTACCAGCACTTCTAAACATTAACATACTTTTGACATCTGAATTACTTTCTATTTTCTGTCACAGAGACTTAATCTGGGTCCCTTCAACTTTTAACTATAAATGTTGTTCCTGGTATAAGGCAAACCATTCTGCAGGAGTTGGGGGGGGGGGGCAGAAGGAGAGTGAGAAAGGGAGGGGGGGGAGAGGGAGAGGGGGAGGGTCTAAAATAAGCACCCTCCTTTCAACATGGAACTCCAACAGAAAAAGAAAAACTCTTCTTCCTTTCCCCCCAACAAATGATATATCAGCCTCAGCCTTATTCTGTTCCAGCAGATATTATTCGACTACTGAAAACAAATAAAACTCAACCTTTAAAGTACATTGATGCTCTGGCAAGAAAACGAGTTATACTTAGAGTCCAAAGACAAGTGAAAGCAGGAACCCAGAGAGTAAAGCCCCAAATTCACCTTGCCCTCTAAGCCTTTACCCAACCTCAGGGAATCTAAGCAAGGATTCCATGACCTTTTGAGCTGTAGAAGCAGGAAACAAACTGTCACTTTTCAGGTACAAACCTTAATAGGGGGGCCAGCACTGTGGCGCAGTGGGTTAAACCTCTGCCTGAAGCACCAGCATCCCATGTGGGCACTGGTTCTAGTCCCGGCTGCTCCTCTTCTGATCCAACTCTCTGCTATGGCCTGGGAAAGCAGCAGAAGTTGGCCCAAGTCCTTGGGCCCCTGCACCCACGTGGGAGACCCAGAGGAAACTCCTGGCTTCAGATCAGCTCAGCTCTGGCCTTTGTGGCCATCTAGGGAATGAACCAGCAGATAGAAGACTTCTCTCTCTGTCTCTGCCTCTCTCTGTAGCTCTGTCTTTCAAATTAATAAAATAAATCTTTTTTAAAAAGTTAATAGGACTTATTGTCTGAATTTAAAGCTGAGAAGTAAAAAATTAATTAATTAATAGCTTCCTGCTAATGTGCTTGGGAAGGCAATGGAAGATCACCTAAGTGCTTAGGTGCCTACCACCCTCATGGGAGATGATGGAGTTCCTGGTTCCTGGTTTACATTGCAAACAGTTAAAAACACAAGCTTGAATAGTTGATGTTTATTCTTGGCAAGTACTTAAACTTCTGTACTCTTCAATGTTCTTATGGACAAATGCTGAACTAAAATTATACACATTTACATAGAATTTTCATGTCACTTAAAGCCCCCTTTCCATGGAAATCTAATTCAATATATTTCATTTCTGTCCAAGGGCAGATAAACATCCACTTTGAGATTTTTGTGAAACGTGGAGTTTTCCAATTTTAGAGAACTTTGTTGAGGTTAAACTGCCTATAAGTGTAGGTTCCTTTAGGTTTTCTGTACATTCTTGGGCAAGTCACTCAAACTCTTAATGTGTCTCATATGCATATGTTTTATGCTCTTCAAGAGGCTCTTTAAAAAAAAAAACAAGCACATTTCAACAAAAACAAAATAAAAAAGAAAACACCAAAATCTTATTTGGGCTCAAGCATTTATATAGTTTAGTCATTTTATAGCCTCTCCCTTTGGGTTTCTCCATCAATTCTACATAGCAACAGAGTAATCCCTTCATTTAGTCTTGTATGGGATTGCTCCAATTACATTCAAGTCCTATCAAGGCCTTCAGTCTTAATAACTCAACTTGTAAGCAGCATGCATACACTGTTTCTTCTTTTTTAATGGGGATTCTAGTGCTTAATCATTGTATCTATGATTTTATTTTCAACTAGAAAAATACAAAACTAAAGTCTTTAGAATTCAAAACCTAGGAAAAACAATCATCTATAGGTGTTATCCCACAAATTTCTTTTTTTTTTTTAAGATTTATTTATTTATTTGAAAGTCAGAGTTACAGAAAGAGAAAGAGAGGCAGAGAGAGAGGTCTTCCATCCACTGGTTCACTCCCCAGTTGGCTGCAACAGCTGGAGCTGGGCCAAACCGAAACCAGGAGCCAGGAGCTTCCCCCAGGTCTCCTATACGGGTGCAAGGGCCCAAGGACTTGGGCCATCTTCTACTGCTTCCCTAGGCCATAGCAGACATCTGGATTGGAAGTGGAGCAGCTGGGACTCTAACTGATGCCTATATGGGATGTGGGCACTGCAGGCGGCGGCTTTACCCGCTACGCCACAGCGCTGACCCCCCACAAATCTCTATAGGGTAAATGAAAATGTCTTCATTTATATCTTTCCAGGTATGGCTACATAAGTGTTAAAGTGTATTTAAAATAGTTCAGAGAATTTTTTTAAAATGTATATCGAAATTAAGTCTCTTTTTAATGAATAAAATGTTCCATGAAATTATTAGACAATTGTTTTATTTGAACAGTTGATATTTGATAAGTGTTGATCAACTGTCAAGAAATCAAAACTCAACATCTGACTTATAAAAGCACAGCAAACGGGGCCATCATTGAGGCCTAGTGGGAAAAGCTGCTGTATGTGACACTGGTATTCCATATTGGCATCTGTTTGTGTCCTGTTGCTTCCACTTCTCATCTAGCTCTTTGCTAATGGCCTGGGGAACAGCAAAAGATGGCCCAACTGTTTGGGTTCCTGTACCCACATGGGAGACTCAGATGAAGCTCCTGGCTTTTGGAATCAACCTGGTGTCCATCAATTGTTGACTAGATAGAAATTATGCAATATATATATATATATATATATATTATGGAGTACTACTCAGCTATAACAACAACAACAAAGAAATCTTGTGTTTTACAACAAGATGGATGCAACTGGAAATCATTATACTTAGTGAAATGAGCCAGATCCAAAAAGACAGATATCATATGTTTTCCCTGATCCGAGGTAACTAATAGACCAACTGAAAAGTAATGTAGTATAGTGAAATAGACATTTTGAAATTTGATGATTGTTTATAGCCCTTGTCTCTTCTGCTGAGGAACATTGTTTTTTTTTGTTTTTTTTTTTTTTTCTCCATACTATTTGTTGGAGTATTTTACTTAGTGTAGGGTTAACTATATGATCACTAAGTAAACTGAAAATAGATCTTTGTAAAAATTAAGAATGGGAATGTGAGAGGGAGGAGGAGGAAGGATTGGAGTGTGGGCAGGAAGGAGGGTGGGAGGGGAGTTACACTATGTTCCTAAATCTGTATATACAAAATCCATGAAATTTATATAACTTAAATAAAATTGTAAAAACTCACTTTTGCCATTTCTCTTTCTATTTTATTATACTATGTCAAGAGTTTTATCATTTCCTTAGGACAAGAAAATGAAACAATAATATCAGAATTCTATTGCCTAAGTGGATATAGCTATGTTTAGTTTACAGTACATGGTTCTATTCTCTTGTTAACTTTTACTTATTCTCAGTTAAAGCTTTGGATGTATTTAGAAGGTAAAACTGAAATACTCTTTCCAAGGTATTATTATATGCACACAAAGTGGACCCATTTGACAATAAAGGCATGCTTTTGGCAGACAGAATGGGCAGAATGTGAAAAAAAAAAAAAAGCTGCCTGAAGAATCAGGTTTCTTTTAGTGTGAATGTGATGTACTTCAGCGACTGAGAGCTTGGTTGGTGAGAACCCTCTTTGCTTTAGAATAATTGGAAAAATGTTATCAATAGTTATTTTGGTTTCTAATAACATTTCTTGTCATTTTTATGACAGCTTGATTGAGGCATAGTTTACCTAACATAAAATTCACCCTAAAGCGTAAGCATAAAATTTAATGATTTTTAGTAAATTTGCAGAGTTGTGCAATACGCTCCCCTTTTAGCGGATTTTCATCACCCCAAAGAGATCCCTTAGGAACACTGGCAGGCATCCCTGTTCCCACCCTCAGCCTCAGGCAACTAGTAATCTACTTTTTGTCTCTATAGATTGCCCTTTTCTGCATTTTTCATATGAATGTAGTCATACAATATATGATTTTTTATTCTAATAAGATTTTTATCACAGTTAATTTCCCAAAAGACATGTGAATATATATATATATATATATATTAAAGAGTTCTTTTAAATTATGTTGTGCTTATAAAAGAAAAACTTCCAAAGTGAACATTTTCCTTAAATAAGATCCTTTAACCCACTTTAGAGCAAGTCAATGTATAATCACAAAAGTATTGAGTGAATCAAATGATAACTCATTTGACGCTATGCATACCAATCAATGTTTACTGGAAACCTATGCAGAAAACATTAGATCTTAACCATGCTAACAGAAGGCCTCTACTAGATCAAGCAATTGTGAAATATCAAAATATATTTATTCCTGATACTGACAGCAGTACTCAGACGCCAAGGAGTGTGCAGAAGCTGAGATTTTCCTGAGATAGGCGCCAACTGAAAAAGTGAACCCTGAGAGTCAAAGATTACAGAACACTTAGGTCCTTGTTATTTTTTGTGTGCTGGAAAAAGATGAATTAAAGTAAATATTAGATCATTAATATATCATTTAGATCTTTGGCTCCTTGTCTTTTCCCAGAAGTGGATTAAAATACAAATTCATAAACTTGTTATAAGTTGTTATGTGTCGTCTGCTTTTTCTTGCCAAATACTAATGAGGAGACATAAACCTGATACATTGAAATGGGACTTTTTCAACAATCAAGCCAAAGTCATTTAGAAAAAAAAAAAAAAGGCATAGCAAGCAGTGTGTTTTGCTCTGCTAAAACTGAAATAACCCAGCTGAATTCTTGTGCTACCCACCTCTGAGGCTATCAGGGGACTCTCAGACAGAGATAAATTAAGGATCATTATTTGTTAGCATTTTAAAACTCTAGAATGTGCTTATGAATCTTTAGTTTTAGGGCATCTTTGTTTCATTTCACAACAGAGATAATTAAAATTTATAGAGTGTAAGTTCTCCAGGGACCCAAATGTTTTTTTTTTTTTTTTTTTTTTTTTTTTTGACAGGCAGAGTGGACAGTGAGAGAGAGAGACAGAGAGAAAGGTCTTCCTTTACCGTTGGTTCACCCTCCAATGGCCGCCGCGGCTGGCGCGCTGCGGCCGGCGCACCGCGCTGATCCGATGGCAGGAGCCAGAAGCCAGGTGCTTTTTCCTGGTCTCCCATGGGGTGCAGGGCCCAAGCACCTGGGACATCCTCCACTGCACTCCCTGGCCTGGAAGAGGGGCAACCGGGAAAGAACCCGGCGCCCCGACCGGGACTAGAACCCGGTGTGCCGGCGCCGCTAGGCGGAGGATTAGCCTATTGAGCCGCGGCGCCGGCCTCCAAATGGTTTTAAATTTCATTTTATCTATTTAAAAATTTTTATACTTATATATTTGCTTTTTTATTTGAATGGGAGAGAGAGAGAGAGAGAGAGAAGAGGAGAGGGGGAGGGGGAAATAGAGGAGAGGAGAGGAGAGGAGAGGAGAGGAGGAGGTTCTTTGATTTTTTTGGAGATAATGGCAAAAATTGTCCTTCTTTCTATAAATTAGAAAGCCAAGACAGAGATAGTGATTTTATGAATACCCATCAAAAAGAAACAGAAAAGCTGAAAGTAGAGGTCACACAGATTTTTCTTATAGTTCTTTAAATTCCCCTGTCACGAAGTTACTGGTTCATTACATTTTTAAACATAAGAGAAGTCTTCAAAATTTTCATGAAAAAAGTGAATTAAAATGTAAGTTTATTTTGGCACAAAAAAATTAAACCCATCTGTGGTTTTTATCAGAGTATGCATCTTCCATGAACTCTTGGAAGATACTTTACATGACTGGATGCGTCACCTTCACATCGGGGACTCTATCTGCTCATTTTCAGGCATCTGGATACTTCTACCTACCTCAAATGCTTGAATTCTTCAAAACCCATTTATATTCCACTTTTCCAATGAGCCTACCCTGATGATCACAGCCCAGGGATATGATTCTTCTTTGAAAGATGTCAACTGCTTATTTGGTTATTGTCCATGTGGCCCATATGAGCTGCCTTGAATCATTCACTGCCTTTTATGTGAGTAAACACTTTATTCTAAAAGAATTGTGAGCTGCTCAATAGAAGATGAAATGCCTTATATTTCTCATATTCCCTTTGTACTTAGAGTTTTCTGCCTATTATAGGCTATTATGGTGCATTTGCAGATTGATCAGCTCATCTTCGTCCCCCTCCTTCTCAGCAGCAGCAGTAAGCATTTACAGAGACAAGGACAAGACATTGTCTGTAACAGCAGAGAATGCCGTCCACAATATCTAGCATGCATCTTTTCTTAAGTCATACGTGGGAAAGGCAATGCTACTTCTTGTAACAGTGAATCTAAAGATGAGTTGTATGACCCAAAAGGCTCCTATTCTTGCAAGTCCTAACAAGCCACTTAACCCTAGGCAAGCCATGTTATCTCAGCCAATACTATAAAACGAGCACTTTAGCAAATTCTTACCTATATCCTCCACTTAGCTATACTATAGTTAAAAATGAGAAAATAGAAGACAACTCACTTTGAAATAGTAACTTTCTTATTAGCAAAAAAGATTGTTAATGGTAATCTTTTTAAAAAAAGATTTATTTTTATTTATGTGAAAGGTAAAGTCACAAACAGAGAGGGAGACAGATAGTAAGAGATATTCCATGCACTGGTTCACTCCTCAAATGATCACAATGGCCAAGCCTAGGCAAGACCACATCAGTAGTCAGGAGTCTGGAACTCCACATGGATCTATCATGTAGGTGACAGGGGCCCAAGCACTGGGCCATCTTTCACTGTTTTCCCATGTACATTGTCTGGGAGCAACAGTGGAAGTGGAACAGCTGGGACTTGAACTGTTCCTCCAACGTGAGATGCCAGCATCCCAAATAGCTTAACTCACTGACCCACAACACCAGGCTTCATTGCCATCTTAAAACTACATATTCTCTGATAAGAATGTCCAAGGGGATGTTTCTAAGAAGATATTCTTTAAAAATTAAGAAAATAGAAAACTTAAAAAGAGTGTTGGAGATTTATGGGAAACTAACAAACAACCCAATATATGGGTCTTAGGAGTTCCTGAAGGAGAAGGGAGGGAGGGAAGGAGAGAGGGAGAGAGAGAGAGAGAGAGAAAGGAATAGAAAGCCTATTTAGTGAAATAATTATAGAAAACTTCCCCAATTTGGAGAAAGAAAGGGATGTTCAAGTAGAAGAGGCAAACAGAACTCCTAACACACATGACCAGAAAAGACCCTCACCATGACACATTTTAGTCAAACTTTCCACAGTAAAGCATAAAGAAAAGATTCTAAAATGGGCACAAGAGAAATGCCAGATCACTTTCAGAGGATTGCCAGTTAGACTCACACTGACTTCTCATCAGAAACCCTACAGGCCAGAAGGGAATGGCGAGATACAGTCCAAGTCTTAAAAGAAAAATACTGTCAACTAGAATACCGTACCACACAAAGCTTGCATTTATGAATGAAGGCAAAATAAAGGCTGTCCATAACAAACAGAAATTGAAAGACACAGAAAGACAGCCACCATTATGAAAGAATGAGAAGGCAGAAAAACCACCAATAGAAATAGAAAAGAAATCCAAAATAAACAATAGGAATATTTATAGAAAAATGGCAGGGCCAGGTCACTACTTATCAAGAGTTACGTTGAATGTAAATGGCCTCGGGGTCCGCGTTGTGGCTCAGTGGATTAAAGCCCTGGACTGAAGCACCAGTATCCCATATGGGCGCCGGATCTAATCCCGGCTGCTCCTCTTCCAATCCAGCTCTCTGCTATGGCCTGGGAAAGCAGTAGAAGATGGTCCAAGTCCTTGGGCCCCTGCACCTGGTGGGAGACCTGGAAGAAGCTCCTGGCTCCTGGCTTTGTATCAGCCTAGCTACGGCTATTGTGGCCATCTGGGGAGTGACCAAGTGGATGGAAGACCTCTCTCTCTGTCTATCTCTCTCTGTAACTCTGTCTTTCAAATAAATAAAATAAATCTTAAAAAAAGAATACATGGAGATGGTGCCATGGCTCACTTCGTTAATCCTTTGCCTGTGGCGCCAGCATCCCATATGGGCACTGGGTTCTAGTCCTGGTTGCTCCTCTTCCAGTCCAGCTCTCTGCTGTGGCCCAGGAGGGCAGTGGAGGATGGCCCAAGTGCTTGGGCACCTGCATCCATGTGGGAGACCAGGAGGAAGCACCTGGCTCCTGGCTTCGGATCAGCACAGCACCAGCTGTAGTGGCCATTTGGGGAGTGAACCAACGGAAGGAAGACCTTTCTCTCTCTCTCTCAATGTCTATAACTCTACCTGTCAATAAATAAATAAATAAATATAAAGAATGTAAATGGTCTCAATTCTCCAGTTAAAAGAAGATATTCTTTGTGGAACTGCCATTTTATAAATCCCTCTGAATGGCCTTTAGGGAATAAAGGCCACAATTCAACCTTGCAGAGCAACATTAGAGCAGCTTACTTGGTTTCCTTGCTTCCCAAACCTGAAATTCTCCAGTAAACATCCAAGAAATGATCAAGGTCCCAGAAGGACCAAGCAGGGTCCAGTCTGAAGGCTGGCACAACCAAGTTGTTATGGCCATGCCCTCATCAGGCGATGAGACTGCTGCACATGATTGCTGTGTAGTTAGAAATGAGAGCTTTTGTGAAATCCCTTATGCCAAGGATTATTGCTTTTGGCAACTTAACTCTGAAAAATTGAAAAAATTCATCCATTACTCTATTTGTTCTGTTTATGTTAACAGGATCCTTTTTATGAAAAAAAATATGAATTTTAGGTTTGCGTGATCCAAATTGTTACTCATAAACAAAATATGAGCTAGATGGTGCATGTCCTGTTCTAATCACATATGGCATTAACTAGTTCCATGGCTACGTCTATCAACAATATTTACTATTTCGATAGGCATCACTAAAATAGTTAAACAAATTGCAGAGACAAAAACTACTTAGATGAATTGATATTTTAATGAGCATTAATGAAAGCAGATAAGTTGGTGTTTTGTCCTAAAGGTGAATGCCACTCAGTTATTTTGGCTTAATTATCATGCTTAAGAACAAAAGTATTTGACATGGACAGATAACAAAGATAAACATACATTCATTATTATCATTTTTATCTGAGATCACAATTTTGTCTTTGCTCATTGCCCTTAAACCACATCCTGCATGTTTTGGATTTCAGAGACATTAGGATTAAGGGCAGTTCTTTTTATCTGATGATTATTCCCAGGGTTTGTTTTGATTCTTTTTTTTTTTTTTTTTTCAGTATGATGCATAAGAGTTTGAGTTGTTTAAGGATCCTTGTGGACTTAGAAGAAAAGGAAGAAGAGGATTAAGATGATCTTATTTTCATTTAACATTTATTAAGTACACAAGCTCTTCCAGAATTTTTGGAAAACATCAAACTAGACTAGCCTCAGAAGAATTGGTCTTGCCCCTTGGATTTTTAGAAGAAATATTCAAATGTCTCATAAATCCTGCTCCCTTCCTTTCTTAAAAAAGATTTAATTTTATTTATTTGACTGAGTTATGGAGAGAGAGAGAGAGAGAGGAAGGGAGGGAGAAGGAGAGGGAGAGGGGGAGGGAGAGGGGGAGGGAGAAGGAGAGAGGGAGAAGGAGAGAGGGAGAGAGAGAGAATCTTCCATCCTCTGGCTCACTCCCCACATGGCTGCAATGGCCGGAGTTGAGCTGATCTGAAACCAGGAGTCAGGAACTTCTTCTGGGTCTCCCACACAGGTGCAGAGGCCCAAGGACTTGGGCCATCTTCTACTGCTTTCCCAGGCCATAGCAGAGAGCTGGATCAGAAGTGGAGCAGCTGGGACTCAAACCAGTGCCCATAAGGGATGCCAGCGCTGCAGGCCGGGGCTTTAACGGGCTGCACCATGGCACCGGCCCTGCCCCTTTCCTTTTACAAAAGAGGAAATCAAGTCAGAAAGGGCTTAGGTTATTTGTTTCTTGGTATACAGTGAGTGACCAAACAGGAGGTAGGCCTCAGTGATTTCACTCCCACATTGCCTAAACTCGTTCCATCACAGCTGATACTTTCGACAACTAAATGATTAGGATGGAGTTCCAGGCTCTTGCTTTAGAATGGCCCAATTCTGAATGTTGCAGGTATTTGGGAAGTGAATGAGTGGATGGAAGATTTTTTTTTCTGTCTCTCCATCAAATAAAGTGAAAATCTAAAAATAAGTGTTTCTGAGAAGATAAAAATATCACTAGCAATTATGATGTAGGACTACTGAGTACAGGAGTGGTGACTTGTTCATTCATGTGCCTAGCAGCCAGTAACAAACACTATAAACACAAGTGAAATAACTAAGATGCTGATCACCTCTCAGTTCTTGAGATCACATATCTAAAGGAGTCAATGGATCATTTTTGAAGTGAGCATCTCAGTTGGAAGCATAGCCATTCAGTTAGTTTTGATTCTGTTATCTTACTGGTAATAAGACTACACCTTCTCCTATCTATCAGAAAATACAAACGTCTAGAGCACTGGTCTTGATAATCCCAATATTCAAAGTGACTACATCAAGGTCCCTATGTAAATTTAATTTATAATCCTTCATTCAAATGTTTCAACACAATCACTGACCACTATATTGGTATACTGCCCAGAAGAGCAGTTAAGTTCACACAGGCTCAGCAATTCTATCATAACACTATTTAGTGATATTTTTAGAAACCAAGTAAAAAAATTGAAAAATATTATAAAATCACTATGGGAAGTGTGGTCATTTCCAAAGAGGTATTGAGATTAAATGTGTAGATATGCCAAAGCTTCAGGAGCAACACTAGCTGTTGCCAGGTCAGTACGGTGCCCGCACCTCCAAGAGACCATTCCAGCCGGCTACCCCTGGTTCACAGTGGTGATGAAAAATATGGACACATTGGAAAACATGCAACAGATTCCATGGAGTGTGCTATTCAGGCTCTGAGAAAATGTGAGTTTAACAGAAAAGGATGGGTGGAAGCACAACTCCCCCTGCATTGTGGGGAGGAACTTTGGTAGTACACGTTGAGATGACTATTAACACTGCAGGAAAAATGTGCACAGATAATGTGGTGAAGGTATGTGAGTGGCTTTTTGAAGACCAGAGCAGCATTCATTCATAACAGAACAAAAAATCATGTGTTTGTATAACATCAAAGAGTGATTGCTAAACCAAAATCACTAATGAGACATTTAAAATCACCCAGGAGGGGCTGGCGTTGTGGGGTAGAGTGTTGAGCCTCTCCTTTGGAGGCATTCCATGCTGGAGTTCGAGTATCACATGCTCCACTTTTCCAGCTCCCTTCTAATGCACTTGGGAAAGCGGCAGAAAATGGTCTCATACTTGGCACTCTGTCACTCATGTGGGAGACTGGGATGAAGTTCCTTTCTCCTGGCTTGCACCTGGCCCAGCCCAGGCTGGTGTAGCTGTTTGGGGAGTAAACCAGCAGCTGAAAGATCGTGAATTCTCTGTCTCTCTCTTTCTCTAAACCTTAAAAATAATAAAACATCCAATAGACTGCATTCATACAGGAGGCATTCCTGATGTCTCTTCATTAAAAATATATAGAGAAGGATAGGGAGAGAGAGAGAGAGGGAGATGGGGAGAGAGAGGGGAGAGAAGGGCAGAGAGATGGGAGAGGGTGAAGGAGAGGGGGACGGAAACGGGGGGAGAGGAGGGGGAAAGAGAGAATATCCAGTGCAAAGTAACCTTTTAATCAAAACAGTATTTTGGTGGAATCAAAAGATCTGTTGCTTGTTGCTGCTGCTTGTTAATGGATGATACAGGTGTTCTGGTGATGCCACTGTGCTGCTTCTAGATATACTGGACACATTATTCTTAATGGAGTATCATTATTTTTACTGGTAAGTACTTATTTATGGATAAATGCTTAAAAAGATTGCTTTTTGGGAAGCAAATAAATTGGGGGTCAGGAAGAATGGTGATGCCAAGCAACATAGAGACTGTATACCTGGCTGAGAAAGTGACAGCTTTGCTTTCTGGAGGTGGTCAAGCTATGCGGTATTACCTGCAGGCTGTGTCTATATGGTGTGTATGTATGAAACATCAATGGATTGTCTGTTGGGTCTCATTCCCAAGAGATTTCATTATGTCAACACAAATATTACAAAATCCAAAACACTTCTCATTTCAAGCACTTTGGAGAAGGAATACTCAATGAGAGATGTGTGTGTGTGTGTGTGTGTGTGTATTAAAACACACCACACACTGAGTTTCTGTAATGTTTTATAGTCTATTATCTTTAAATTGATAAACTATCCACATAATTTCTAAAAGACACTGTAATGTCCTAACTGGAATGTGAAAAGCAAAAGAGAAATCAATTCACTAGAAAACATTCTTTAACATGTAAAAACTGAAGCATGAAAAATCCAGGAAATAATATGATAGAGTAAGATGCTCACACCAATATGAAGAATCACCAGAAACACCACAGCTAAAATGTCAATTGAATCAGATGTGCTGAATGGTGATTACAATGTAGGAATATCTTCCCAATAAGGCAAACTGAAAGCTATCTTCCCAATATGGCAAACCGAAAGCTCAGAAAATGACCCTGGCTAATCCAGCAGTTGCATTCACAGAAAAAAAAAAGCATGTCATAAAATTATATCATGTAGAAAATGCTTTGTGCTTACATGCGAAATTGGTTTGTAATTAAGGGAACTTCAAAAAAAAATACTGTTTTTGATTCCAGATTGGGATTCTCAGACAACTAAAATCTGCATGATAACAACATCTTCACTAGGACCCTAAGACAATAACACAGGAGAGTGGCTTCCTTCTTTGGAAATGGGGCTCTTGTTCCCATATCCAAAGTAGACCTCCCTGGTGAGCTAAGCTAAACCACGTGAAAGATGACTGTTTGCCTAAGCCAGATACTGTCCTGAGTGACAGAGGACACTCAAAAGAAGAGTCAGAAGATTTCAGCTGTCTCCTTTTCCACCAAAATCGTCCTCAAAACTTCCTTTACAGGTCTAAGGATAACAAAGTCGTGGCAAGAAAACAAAGGAATAAGAGAGGGAGGAGATGTACAATTTGGCACATGCTCACGTGGACTTACCCCTAATGATAAGACATCTTTTTCAAATCAAGAGGCAAGAGCCTAACCCACTTACCACACCCTTTCTCAGTGTTTGAGCAAACAGAAGAGTCTGAATGGTCTCTGGTACCTCTGAAAGGAACATATCTCCTAACCTAGCTCATCATTTCTCCTATGGGGAACAGTGTTGGGGTGGCTGGTGGGGATAGGGGATGAAATGAGGGAGTTTGATTGGATCTTTCTCTAGATATTAAACAGTAAATACCTGTAGGTGTGAAGAGGCTGCAGTAAGTTGCTGATTGATATCTAAAGGTTAATGAGTTCTAACCCTGGCTCTATTGTCTATATGGGTGAACTTGGCCAAGTTATATACAATTCTGCTTTAGACACTGGGTCAGAGTTGACATCATTATCTTCCTATTGCTGACTGATCCCTCCAGTTTTTATTTATTTATTTTTTTCACTTTCGGATTGGTAGAGTCGCACTAAAATGCAAATAAGGAAGAAAATGTACTCAGGAATCTTATGAAGTTGGCTCCTGAATTCTACCTCTGAAACCAGCTATACCCTGGGAAAACTACTCAACTCCTTTTAAATTACAGTTTTCTAATAAGCAAAATGAGAGTGATGAGTGTGCATGCATACTAAGTTCATTATGAAGTGTAGAGGTCATGATGCACATCAAGTGCTCAGTACAATGCATAACACTTTGATCATCCTGTAAGTATTGGGTGTTAATAATGATTGCTGAGCTCTCTGCTGTGGCCCGGGAAGGCAGTGGAGGATGGCCTAAGTGCTTGAGCCCTGCACCCGCCTGGGAGACCACGAGGAAGCACCTGGCTCCTGGCTTCTGATCGGCGCAGCGTGCCGGCCACAGCGTGCTGGCCATGGGGGCCATTTCTGGGATGAACCAACGGAAAAGGAAGACCTTTCTCTCTCTCTCTCTCTCTCTCTCTCTGTCTACTTCTGCCTGTCAAAAAAAAAAAAAAAAAGAAAGAAAGAAAGAAAGAAAGAAAGAAAAAGAAAGAAAAAAAATAATGATTGCTGAGGCTCTTGAATATGAGCTTAAATGGCAAGTGGGAAGAAGAGGCCTCTTAGCCAGCTGTGCTCTCAGATTCTTAGTCACCTCTAGCAACTATGTAACAGTTGTCCCTTCATAGGCTCAGCTGTCCTTAGACTATCACACCAAGCACTGCTACAAGGCCTGAAGGAAACAGTGAAATACTCACTTTCTTCAGACTATTTGCAGGGGGTCAGAAGTGGGTAAGGTTTGAGGGTCTGGAATATTCTTGCTAAATCCAATCTTACTTCCATCTCTTTAATCATGATAGAAGTTAAATGCCAACACACGGCCTGAAATATGAATTAATCATATTTATATCCATCTTGTTCACATTGAATGGAGCGGCCATTTACTCTGAGAGGCTTTAGACAACGTCTTCACCACATTCCTACACATTGGAGGTCTCTTCTGTGCTATCCATTCTCAAGTCCCATATTGTCTATTCTAATGGACCTTTCAGCTTTTCTAGTGATGCCTTTAAATAAAAAATCTTAATCATTTTAATTCTGTTGTGTAAAATTCTTAAATGACCCCCAAATCCTATTGCACCTAAATTAAACTGAAATCCATTCTTACTTCCTCCTTGGCCTACAGAATTTGCTGATATCTAGTCTCAAAATCCATCTCATGCCTTATCTTTTTTTAAAAAAGAATTATTTTATTTATCTGAAAGAGTTACAGAGAGAGGTAGAGCCAAAGAGAGAGGTCTTCCATTCTGCTGGTTCATTCCCCAAATGACCACAACGGCCAGAGCTGAGCTGATCTGAAGCCAGGAGCCTCTTCCAGGTCTCCCAGAAAGGTGCAGGGGCCCAAGGACTTGGGTCACCTTCTGCTGCTTTCCCAGGCCATAGCAGAGAGCTGGATCAGAAGAGGAGCAGCAGGGAATCGAACAGGCACCCATACGGGATGCTGGCGCTGCAGGCTGGGGCTTTAACCCACTGTGCCATAGCGCTGGCCCCATCTCATGCCTTATCTTTGCCACTTCCTTCTCTACTATCAGTATAACGCAGCCTCATTGGCCTCCTTTCTGTCTCTTGAACAGGCCAGACTACTTCCTGTTAGACACTGTACTTGCTGTTTCTTCCCCCTGGGATGCTCTCCACTCACACTTCCTGCGGCTGTTCCATTATTAAACACTTCCTTTCCAGAGAGGTCTGGTTCGCCTACCATATTCCTTGAATTCCTTCAAATTAATATTAACTTTATTGTTTGACAGCATAATAACTCTCCCTGCAATTATCTGTTTATATATTTATGATTCTTCTGTCTCCACTGAAAAGAAACACTGAGAAAGGGGCCCTGTCCTATCGACCATTTATCCTCAGTGTCTAGGACAATGGCTTGTTCACAGGTTCTTCATGTTTATTAAAGATGAGAATGAATGGATGACCTAAAATCTTCCTTCACCAGTAGGCTGGCTTCATGTGTTAGACATATATCTCACTGAGTAAGAATGTTTAGGACTTTGCTACCTTTATTGCACTTATCTTTAGAATAATCCCTTTAACTTTTCACAAGGTCAGCCTCCCTTTCACATTCCAGGGAGTACTGCAGTCTCCCCTGCCCATTCAGTCACTGGCTGCCCTTTTGCTTTAACGACTTTTGAGTTTCTCCTGTTCTCGTTAAGCAATTATCAACTTGAAGTGTTTATTTACACTGCTCTATCTGTGCATTCTGTACATGTTCCTTTCTACATAATATCTCATAAACATACTTATTCTTTTTCATTTTCATTGCATTTTCTATGCATTTCAATATAACCCTCACCTGTCATGAATGTCCACAAAAAATAAAGGAATCAACATAAATTTCTACCATGCTTCTTTAATTCATTTAACCAGTGATTCATTAATTCACTAAACAATTGTGTTTTTCTTTTAAAAGAAGTGTTTTGTCTGTTTAATTATTGCATAAACTTTAAATGTGTATAAATTCTGAAATTTAAAAATATAATTTATAAAGTTTATTTACAATGTGCATAGTTACATTATTATAAAAGGTAAACTTTCAGGGTACTTTTAAACTTAATAATCATACCTTTTCCTTTTGCTTGTTTTTATATTTTCTTTTAATATATGAATGTTCTGCACAAATTGAAATCCTAATAGACCACCTCACCACAGCCAAAGTGGGACAGGCTGGACCAGCTGGAGGAGGAGCTGTTTAACCATTTTTTAAAAAAGTTTTCTCCCCTTTTACACAAAACCCCCAGAGGAACTGGAAATGTACAGGTCCAGATGAAAGTCTGGATTCTTGTGTCCAAGAGAAAAATGCAAAAGAAAAATTAGGAGAGGAAAAATCAGGTAAAAATTACCAAAGATAAAAATGTAACCGTATTAATGTACACCTCTTAAAAAAAACTAACCAGTTACTCCTGATGCCCCTGTCCACATCCACCCAGTGGGCCCAACTGCTGTAGTTCTTTGGCCAGCTTAGAGGTCACAAGAAAGATTCTAGAATCAGATGTCCACTCACATCCAAAGCAAAGGATTCCCCATAAACTGCTCCCTACCCTGAGTTTGGGGAAGGCCCCACCTGCCACAGTGCCAAGACCCACAATCCTGGAATAAACCCTCTATGTGTCTAGAGTCTTTGTGGCTGAGGCCTTTCCCCACTCCAGAAAGCTGCTCCCTTTATTTCCCACCACAGTAGGGGGAGGCCAGGATACGGTAGGTGGGGAGGGTATTGAATGGGGACACCTGAGGCAGAGACAGGACTCTCAGAGGCCACATTGTGGCTAACATGAAGGAGACGGGGTTTCCAAAGACCCTTTGCATTCCCACCGCCCCAGGCTTCCTCCAGTAGAGCCATCCCCTTCAAGCTATTCCTTCTGGTGTCAGCAAAGCAGACAGGGTTCCCAGCGTACCTACCTACTCCCTGCCTATCCTAACTAGCCCAACAATCATCTAAGCTAGCAGCAGGTCAAGACCCTTGAATTAGGATCCAGTGGTGTCTCCTCCAGGGGCTGGATGATGGATACACTGTGGGGCATGTGGATTCCCTATCAAAAACGTGTACAAGGACACAACATGCACACACATCTAAGAGAGATGCCTACTAGCTTTGGTCTATGGACTACGTGAATACAATGTTCAAAATCTTGGAAAATACTAGTAGGTAGGATAAAAATCTGACATAGATTTCAGTAGGTGCTAATAGAAATAAATAAATTAAAAGACATTTATTATATGCATCATGCTATATGTGTTATAAATATATTTATAATATATTTAGGTTTATACTATTTCTAATCTTATGATCCATTTTTTATTTTATTTTTATTCTCAAGGCTTAAAATTTTCTTTTATTGTAAAGCGTACATGTTTTTTTTAACAAATAAATCTTGATTTATTTAGTAACTTGTGGCTTTTTCAGTAACTGTTGCAGTAAACATTCTGCTATGTTTTTGTATAAACATTGACAAGCTGTGTTAAAGAAGAGTTGTGTATATCATGTCATTTTATTTGCCCTTTCTTACAAAATATGAATTAACACTGGACAGGAACATAAAACACTATCTACTTTCTCATGAGCATCAAAGCTTTCCTGGTGTGCCTTGCCCCGCAACCTGAGACAATCAGATGTCATTTGTAAATTCAGCTGTGTTTGCATAGTTTTCAAGGTCTTTTTCCAAAACCTAAACATTTTAATGGTCAGTTCCCTTCTTTGATCTTCAGTCCAATTAGCTATTCATAAATTAAAAGGGAAAAATGTCACCCTGAACCCAAAATTGGAATTCCATGTTATTAAAGAGGGAAAATGAAACAAGAAGTTTAGTCGTTGAGGCAGGTGCTTGGTAACAATGGCTAGCATGCCACTTGGGACACCTACGTCCCTTATTGGAGTGCATGAGTTTGAGTACTGGCTCCTCCTCTGACTCCAGCTTGCTGCCAGCACACACGCTGGCAGGCAGCAATGATGACTCAAATACATGGGTTTCTGCCATCCACATGGGAGACTTGGATTGAGTTTGGGTTCTTGGCTTCAGCCTGGCCCAGCCCTTGCTGTTGCAGGCATCTAGGGGAGTGAATCAGTGCATGGAAGATTTATGTCAGAATCTCTGTTTCTTTGTCTCTCAAATTAATAAAAAAATTTAAAAGATTATTTGAGTCATAATTAAAAAATATTTGAGTCACTTCTTAGACCATACATTATCTTGAAAAGAAGAAGTGATGTGGTGATGTGAGCTTTTATAGTTCTTGTTAGTTCCTAATCTATCCATAAGACTGAGGATGTCTTCCTAGAAGATGTGCTCATTATCAAAACAACAATTTAGATTTCATTTTGAGACATTCATCTGTACACACTGGAATACAAAATGGTGTATTTCAGGGAGCAAAGATTTGAGTTAGTAAACCTTCATTCAAAGCTCCAACTTGGTCACTTAATAGATGGGAGTCCTTGGACAAAATAATGTATTTTTCTTTGATATAAAAATGCAAATAGATGAAAGTATTGTGGTACAGCATGTTAAGCTGCTGCTTGGGGTGCCTGAATCTTATATAGGAGTGCCTTGTTCGAGTCCTGGCTACCCTCCTTCCAATCTGCAGTTTTGATAATGGACCTGGGTAGCAGGAGATGATAGACCAATTATTTTGGTCCTTGCCATCCAGGTAGGAGACCTGGATGGAGTTTGTGTCTCCTGGCTTCAACCTGGACCAGTTGCTGCTGGTTGTGGGCATTTAGGAAGTGAACCAGCAGATGGAAGATATTCCTCTCCCTCTCTCTCTTTTACCCTGTACAAATAAATAAATAACTCTTTTAAAAAGGGGAATAGAAATGTATAACTTATTAATGAGAAATGCAAGTAAAGTTGTTGCTAGAGAATATTATTAATAGATTATGACATATTAACTTATAATTTATTTATTATTAATAATTTATTACTTCTTTCCATCAACAATGCAAATGACTCATGACTATTTTGAGGTTAGCATTGGAAAGTGGGAGGGAGAAAGAGATTTTATCCTCTATTTTCGTTTGTTCATCTAGATTATGTAATCAAGAAACATTATGCAAGTTTTCTACTTGCTGGGCATGATGTTTGGCTATGAACTTACCATTATAAATGGAAGCATCCCTGATTACAAACTCAAAATCTATTATGTGGACAAGGAAGTCAGGAGACAAATAATATAGGGTGTCATAATTTTAGGAAAGAGGTAAGAAAGAGGTTCTGTTTGGGACACTGAATGAAGGGAGCTTGATATAAAAGCCTCCAAGAAGATGAGTTTCATAGGACAAGAAAAATGACAGTGATGTAAAGGAGAAGAGGCTAATTCATCTTTCCCGATGGAGAATGTGTCTTACTTCTTCAGTCAAATGTGAACTCCATGAGATCGAGGACTCATTTGATTCAAAATCACACTGCTAGCACCTAGGACAGCACTTGGTACAATCTGTCACTTCATGTTCTTGAATGAGTCCCTCTAAATCAAGGCATGATCCACCGTATTTAGGTGCTTAAATAGATAGATTTTTAAATAATTTTTTGCAGGATTTTAGGGATAAAATGAAAGGATGTTTTGAGATAAGTAGAATTAAGTCTATAATGACAACCATAAATAGTTTATTATATATTCACATTCAATGAATTACAAATTTATAAAGTGGGTTCAGACATCAATTTGTAGTTTTTTATTACCAAGGAAGTGGTTTTCAACTCGTAATTAGCCTTGTTAATTGATTAGACTCTACTCTAGCTTGGTCATAACCTCTGCAATGTTTCTCAGAATGCTTTTATCCCACTGAGATGACCACATTATTTCAGGATTTGTTATTTTTGATGTTTTAGTCTTTGTGCCCAAAGCCCTTTGATATACACTAGAATACTCTGCAAAGTGCTGAGTGCCTATCTGGCTGCTACTGAGAATTCCTGTGCAATGTTGCAGTCCTCATTATCTTAGCTTCCAAAATGTCTCTTATTCTCATTAGCAATTATATTTTTCCTGCATGGTCAATGTCTCAATGTTAACAGTAAAAAAAAAAAAAAAAAAAAAAAAGAACAAAAATTCCCTTTGTTCAGAGGACTTCCTTTGTTCTTGGATTCCAAGCCAAAACCAGAACTTTCTTCTTGCCTGCCCCCTACTATCATAGCACAGTAATAAGATCATAGACTTCATAGCAGATGCTTGGGTCCAAATCCTAGCATTGCCACCAGCTATTCCTAGTGTCTTTGTTTTGATGCTTCAGATCTCATTCCACGCTTCTCCACCCTTGTATCTCAGGGAAGCTAGCATGATGACAGTACACACATGATATTGGATTTTTTGGGTTCCTGTAGAAAGGTATCTTTCCAGTGGCTTTCCTTCTCTGTACTCACCTACTACTGTCTGTGTCCCTGAACATAAAATTTCTGCTCTTCTCCAGGGTGCTTACAATATAGACAACTCTTTCTTTTGAGTTCTGATAAGGTTTCCTGGAAGTGTGCTGGGGAAGGTAGGCTATTCTCGGGGATGGTGTCAGTTTCATTACTAGTAGTTCTGGTTCACAGGTTACACTACAAGTCATCCATTAGTCTTCATATAAACTAAGAAGTGTTGCCAATGCTTCAAATTGGAATCCTGACAGAAACAGGACACTAGGCTGGTTTTATGTAACTTTCCTGTAATTCAGTTTTCTCACCTGTAGAACAGGCTTAATAGTGCTACTTGCATTGCAGATCTTTGGATAAGATTAAATCAGAGAATACCCTGGTGCATAGTAACAAACGTTACTAGTACACAATCAACAGATGCTACCTTTTAGTGCTCCCAGTGTTCTGTTTCATGGTGATACCTTCCAGAGAGCACAATTGCACAAATAGTAACCGGGAAGATTATCTCGGTGACCTTTGTTTCATCACCTCAACACCAAAGCCATGTTGGTTACTCACCTGCCACAAACCAGGAACCAGTAGACTTATTAAGCAGAAAAAGTTAGATAAACATGTGGTCTCCAGCCTGCAAGGACTTCATAAACCACGATATAAAATAGTTTAAGTGTGGGTAGGCAATGTGGCGCAGCAGGTTAAGCCACCACTTGTGACACCCAGGTCCCATATTGAAGGCTGATTTGAATCCTGGCTGCTCTGCTTATCACCCAGTTTCCTGCTAAAGCACCTAGAAAAGCAGTGGATGATGCCTTCAGTGCCTGAGTCCCTGCCACACACATGGGAGACCTCAATGACATTCCAGATCCCTGGCTTCACCCTGGCCCAGCCCTAGTTATTGCAGGTCTTTGGATACAGCATCCCTCTATGCCAATTTCTACCTCTCTCTGTGTCACTCTGACTTTCAAATAAAAAGTAAATTCTTAACAAATAAATAGTAAGTATGATAACTGAAATACTTTTTGAGAATCAGAGGAAGCTTTAAAGATGCTGGTAAAAAAATTCCCCCAAATGTCAATCATTATATTTTAAGTTTAGAGAGAATCAAGAACAATAAAAGAAGGCAAGAAACTGCATTGAGAAGATATTTACAGTTCTTGAAATTTCATAGTAGATTAGTGATTGGTACATAGAAAGCTGAAGGGATACAAAAGCAAAGATAATTAACCTCATGAAAATAATGTTTTGAAGAAAGAAAATATAATCATTGTTGAGAGAATCAATGCTTTAGGCTTTCTGATCCTTCAGCTCAGCTATTAATCCAATGGTACCAAACTTGGAAACACTGATTAATCATTTAACCTGAAATTGTGATATAGTTATACTGGGGAAATGGGAATGAAAAGTTTAGGAATGGTTGAGAGGGAAGAAAGACAAGTAATATAGATCATCTTTAATAAGGCATATTGATAGTTATATGCTATTTAGAAACAGATAAAGGAGTTAAATAAGATATCTGGAGGAATTGTCAGGATTAGAGAGAGGAGGAGGTAATACTATATTTCTTGATAAATTGAGGTAGTATTTGGCTTTTAGAAAATACTTTTATACATACTAAATGAAATATAAATATGAAAGTAAACATCAATGTCTTACATAAAAGGGTTTATGTATGGAGAAGTGTGAGAACAGTCCTAGAATTGTAGTTTGGTGTCAGGTTCTATTTATAACAATACTACAGAGGTTGCGCTTCAGAACTCCAAGTAGCTAATGAATGGAGGAACATTCAGATTTATTTTTTAGAAACGAAGTTCTGGAATGATTTGCAGAAGGCTGAAGTGAGGAATGAATAGTGTAGGGCAAAGTGGTTCTGATAGTTCAGAAGAGAAATAACAAGCTTGAAAATGAGATGACAGCAATATTGACAGAAAGCAAAGACATGGTTTGACATTTTTTAAAAGGTAAAATTATGATGATGTGGATTATATCCACATAGAATGATGTATTAGACATAATAGACAAAATATTGAAATAGATAGAAAACTTCAAGGCTGGAGAAAAAGGATTTGAAAGCTTCTGGGGTGCGTGGAGTGATGGAAGACATTTCCATGAAAACAGTTTTTAGCCAACATAAGAAAGATCTACATGTAAAAAGGAGCCAGTAATGGGGCCTTTAACACATCTGTTAACCCATTTATTAATTTAATTGTTCTTTCAACAAACAATTATTAATTATCTAGTATGAGCTAGGCTTTAACAAGTTCTTTGTAAAAGTTTCATCAAAGTTTTCCTGTGTTGGTGGGAAAGTATATTAGTACAATCATTAGGGAAGATAGTGTGGAGATTCTTCAGAAATCAGAAAACAGAACTACCATATTACCCAGCCATCCAACTCCTGGAAATTTAGCTAAAGGAAATTAAATGAGCATAAAAAAAGAATTATTGGTACCCCATGTTTATTGTAGCTCAATTCATAATAGCTAAGATATGCAATCAACCCAGGTGTCCATCACTGATGACTAGATAAAGAAAATGTGGTATATATACACTAGGGAATACTATTCAGCCATAAAAATAACGAAATCCTGTTTTTTGCAATAATATGGATGCTACTAGAAACCATTATGCTTAGCGAAATAACCCAGTTCCCAAAAGACAAATATCATATGTTTTGATGAATGGTACTTAATACAGAATAAAGATGTGTAGGAATGAAACGGACATCTTGTGATTTGATTGTTGTTTTTTAGGCTTTGTTTATATTCCTGTGGAATTGTGGTATTTCCACTTTTACTTTGTTGAATATTATGGTTAGTGGTGACATTAAGCCTGTGATTACAGAGTGGACTGAAATTATGTGCATGAAAAATTAAAGGAAAAAGGGAAGGAAGGAGAAGGATTGAGGAAGGGAGGGAATTATGGTTTTCTTCCTAGAACTATACCTACTAAATACATGAAATCTGTCTTCTTTATATTAATAAAAAATTTAAGCTTTCCTATGGTTTTAAGAAAATTTTTTCTTTAACTACTTTTTCAAGTTTTGATGTGCATATGATAGAAAGAGAAGAATATGTATTTTTTCACAATTATGTCCTCTTATGTTAAGGAAATATAGTGAAAATACATGATTAGAATGAAATGAGATGAAACATTTAGGAACAGTAGATGCTCGTGCACGGGCCGAAACGTAATAGAAGACTTGAGTAATCTAGACATTCCCTTTCCATCAATAATCTTTGGAGAGTAGAATAATAGTGGCTTGTAGTTCAGAAGGGCCCTGTCAAAGCATCATAAGAGTAAAGAAGGGTTAACAATTTCACTGTGAAAATATGGGATGGGTTAGGATAGGATGGGCTGTTTGCAAGGACAGCCAGACTTCACTGTCTGACTCAGTATGTCTATCACTCTGATACCGGACTGATGTCATGGATCTCTGCTATGCAGCACATTATTATGATGATACAGTGGGAGTACTAATGAATTACAGCCATTAATACCCTACTGACAGGATACGTTGAGATGTTTCAGCCGATATTTATTATGGACCTTAGACTGCATTACTAAATGTGTGCTGTCTTCTACAAGGATTTATTTGGACTACTTCTAGCAATCCTCTCACAGAGTGTCAGATAACAGCCTGATTCATTATATTCAGGCCTATGTAGATATCTGTTTAATTACTGAACATGTTCGTACTGTACACTTAGACTTCTTTACTAATTTCCCTTTGCTTCTGTTCCTTCTTTCTTGTCTGTTTCCTAGGTTTGATAAAAACATCTACTTAAGTAATAATTCTTTTTCACAACAGATATATATGTAATTGAAAGTACAGCTTTTCTGATCATGCTATTATTATTTCATATTAGTAAAAGCTCTGGAAATGAATTTAAAATCAATTACTTAACATCTACTGAAGCACTCAAGGTTAAGCAACTTTATTTATACTTGAAATTCAAGACAAAGGAAAAATCATAATGCTTATATTCACATTAAAAAAATATATATATATTTAAAACTTTAGCTCCCATATAAGGAAGAATATGTGGTAGCTGTCTTTCAGTGTCCAGCTTTTCATTCAACAGGATGTCCTCCATTTGCACATGATCTCTGTTACAATGTGCTCATGCCTTTTTAGTGTATACCCAGTAGTGGGACTGCTGAATCGTATGGCAAGTCTACTGAGAGTCTCAATACTGGTTTTGACAGTGGCTGTACTAATTTACATTCCTACCTACAGTGTATAAGAATTCTCCTTTCTCCACATCCTCCATAGCACTTGTTGTTTTCTATCTTTTGGTTAACTGCCTTTCTAACAGGGGGCAAGGTGGATTCTCACTGTGGCTTTGATTTACATTTCCCTGATGGCTAGTGATGTGTAGTATTTTAAAAATATATTTGTTACGCATTTGTATGTCTTCTTTAGAGAACTATCTATTGAGTTCCTTTGCCCATATCTTAACTGGATTTTTTTTTTATTGTTGAGTTTTTTGAGTTGTTTATATATTTGGGATATTAATCCTTTTTTGGATAAGTAGCTTGCAAACATTCTTCCCATTCTGTGGGCTGTTTCTTCATTCTATTGTTTCCGTTGCTGTGTAGAAGCTTCTGAGTTTGATATAATCCATTTGTCTAGTTTTGCTTTTGAGGCCTAAGCTTTGAGCATCTTAGCCAAGAAGTCATCAGCTACACCAATGTCTTGAAATGTTTCCCCTACATTTTCTTCCAGCAACTTCCCAGTCTCAGGTCTTAAATTCAAGTCTTTTTTTAAAGGTTACTTATGGTATAAAATTTTCATGTATTTCATATATACAGATTTAGGAACATAGCATAAGTATCGCTACGTTCCTAAATTCAAGTATTTAATCCATCTTGAGTTGATTTTTGTACATGGTGAGAGATAGAAATCTAATTTCATTCTTCTACATACATATATATATGTATATGTATATATGCCCTCCTTGTCTTGCTCTGTCTTTCAAATAAATAAATAAATGCATCTTTAAAGAGAGCGGGAGAAAGGGAATGAGGGACAGAGAGAGAGAGAGGGAATTTAGCACTTAAAAATTCCCTTGGAATGTAACTATTTCCTGTGAACAATGGTATTAAGATGCATATCACAAACCACCATATGTACATTACTCCCTTGGAGTTGTATAGTACATACCCTGTATTGCTGCACCCCACAGCAATGACTAATAGACACATGGGATGTCACCTCCAGAGAAGACCTGGAGTCCCTAAGCATTAAACAATATTTTGGAACATCAAAGAAGTAAACATCCATTCATACTGGGCTCATTGTTCTGACACATGTTTTCTATGAAAGCCTTATTTGGAAAGAGCTCCTGTAAATGTGCCATGGCACACATTTATTATGAACAGTATAGTGCAGTCCTGACATGCAAGACTGTTTGGAAAACCATTAATAAAAATCAGTTCCTGATGATTCATGGATTCATGTTCTCTCTTTAATATCACAGTGACAAATTTGGGAATAATGAGGAATTAAATATTATGTTCTTAAATAATTAACCAGATTGAATAAGAAATTATTAGATGTTAAGATGATGTGTCTTCAAGGGATAGTAACAATGTTGCATATTATAAAACTAATGGCATAACTTATTATAATACCCTTATAATATAAATGCATATAAATACCATATGCTTATATTTGTTAAATCTTATTGAGTATAACTCATTTGGAAATTAAAATGCCTTCTGGTTCTCACTTCCAAAGATGCTGATTTAGAAGGAGAGGGATGTACCTGTACTATGCATTTAAAAAAATCATTTACTTATATAAAAGTCAGAGAGTCAGTGAGAGACAGGGATAGAGTGAGATTGAGATCTCTCATTTGCTGGTTTACTCCCAAAATGTCCAAAATGGCCAGGACTGGGCCAAGTCAAAGCCAAGAACTGGAAATCAATGCATGTCTCTCATGTGGGTAGCAAGGACCCAAGTATTAAGCATTACCTGCTGCTTCCCAGAATGGCATTAGCAGAAAGGTGTAATTAGAATCAGCCCCAGGCTCAAAACCCAACACTCTGATAGGGGATGCAGGCATTCCTAGCAACAACTTGGCCACGTCACCAAAGCCTTGTCCACCTAGAATCAGCACTTGATTGAGCACTCTTGACTTGCTGATGCCCTCCAATTCTGAGAAACACTGTCATAAATTGTATATAATGGCAACTCAAGTCACTCGCATCTAAAAAAGTTTAAGGAAAATACAGATACCTCTCTACATGTGTATTTAAGGACACGAAGGTCAGACATAAATTTATTCTAAAACACTGCTAAACAGAATTAACTTTAATTAGATGCTTCTTCTTATGCCCAAATATAGGTTAAAAATTTTAATCAGTACATCAGATTATACATTTTTATGGAGATCATGTGATATTTTGTTTCCTGTATACATTATGTATGCTATTTATCATTAAATGTTTTTAATTTATCTGCTTACTTTAAAATTTGGCTGAAGAAACTATTTCATATAAAATCTATCATTTAAATCTGTTTACACTTGTGGCCTAAGATAAGCAGTTCACTGAGAATGCCCCAAGTGCACATGGAAAGAATGCATATTCTACTGTTCTGTTGAAATGGCTTTGCATTAATCTGATCGATCTAGTTTATATGTTGTGTTGCTCCTGGCCTTTGTTTCTTTGCTTACTCTCTCTGGTTGTCCTACTGTTACAGGAAGATCTTCTTTTCCCCTAATTTTTTAGAAATGTCACAGCCTGGACAGTTCTTCATGTTATAGATCTTTGCTCCCTACCAGGTTCTTTGTCTTGAGACCACAAAGAAATGAGGCACACAGACAAGGAACCTTGAGTAAAGTGACGTCATTTATTGAGAAAGAGAAAGCTGCCACATCAGAGAGGTGACCCTACAAGGTTGCCAACAAAAGACTGTGTCTTAAGTTTTTATGTGTTTCTAAATGAGGAAGTTTGTCTGACATATATGCAAATAAGGTGAAACCTGTGAGCCAATCAGGGGGCTGACATTGGAGTTGCCTATTGTTCAATCAGATCCGAGAGGGGCAAGACATTAGATGGGAAAGGCAGATGCAACATCTGAAGGTTACATTGTAAATAAATCTCCTGTCTCTTGGGGCTTCTGGAAGGTTATGTCATGTTTCTTCCTTTCCTTTCCAGGGGGCCCTTGAATCCTATCACTGTCCATTACTGAACTGGGAACAGAAGTCTCCAATTTTAAGTATAGAACTTTCTCTCTCACCAATTCTGCAATTTTTGCCTTATATGTTTTTAATTTTCTGGCATTACATATGTAAATGTGTTAATTATATTATTGCTATATTTTTACTTTTTTTTTTTTTTTTTACACAGGGAGAAGAGAGGCAGAGAGAGAGAACGAGAGGTTTTCCACCTGATGGTTCACTCCCCAGATGGCCGCAACGGTCAGAGCTGTGCCAATCCAAAGCCAGGAGCCAGGAACTTCTTCCGGGTCTCCTATGCGGGTGCAGGGGCCCAAGGACTTGGGCCATCTTCTACTGTTTTCCCAGGCCATAGCAGATAGCTGGATCAGAAGAGGAACAGCTGGGACTAGAACCAGTGCCTATATGGGATGACAGTGCTTCAGGCCAGGGCATTAACCTGCTGTGCCACAGCGCCGGCCCTTACCTTATTTTATTTATTTATTTTTTTTAGTAAATAATGTACTTCTTATCTCTCATAACATATTTTACAATTTGGCCAGCCTCTGACTTTTGATTAGAACATTTCTTATTTTTTTAAAGAATTATTTTATTTATTTTGAAAGACAAAGGATTTACAGAGAGAAGTAGAGTCAGAGAGAGAGAAAGAGGTCTTCCATTCCCCTGGCTCACTCCCTAAATGACCGCAACAGCCAGAGTTGCACTGATTCAAATTCAGGAGCCAGGAGCCTCCTCCAGGTCTTCTATGCAGGTGCAGGGATCCAAGGACCTGGGCTACCTTCTACGGCTTTCTCAGGCCACAGCAGAGAGCAGGATCGGAAGAGGAGCAGCCAGGACTAGAACCGGTGCCTATATGCAGGCACTGCAGGCTGGGGCTTTAACCTGCTGCATCACAGCACCGGCCCCAGAACATTTATTCTTAAAGCAATTGCTGATAAATAGGACTTTGTTTTTAAGATTTATTTATTTATTTATTTATTTGAAAGGCAGAGTTACAGAAAGGCAGAGGCAGAGATTGAAAGAGAGAGAGACAGAGAGAGAGAGAATCTTCTATCCACTGGTTCACCCCCAAATGGCCGCAACACCCGGGGTTGAGTCAATCAGAAGCCAGAAGCCAGGAGCTTCCCCTAGATCTAACACACAGGCACAGGGGCCCAACGACCCAGGCCATCTTCCACTGCCTTCCTAGGCCATAACAGAGAGCTGGATTGGAAGTGGGGCAGCTGAAATTCAAACTGCCACCCATACAGGATGCAGGCAGTTGGCTTTACCCCCATGCCACCATGCCAGCCCCATGAACTAATTTGAATAATTTTGCTATTTGCTTTGTTAAAGATTTTTATCCCTATGGCCAGCGCTGTGGTGCAGTGGGTTGAAGCCCTGGCCTGAAGCGCTGGCATCCCAGTGGTTCCAGTGTCGGTTCTAGTACTGGCTGCCCCTCTTCCAATCCAGCTCTCTGCTATGACCTGCAATAGCAGTAGAAGATGGCCCAAGTCCTTGGGTCCCTGTACCCATGTGGGAGACCTGGAAAAAGCTCCTGGCTCCTAGCTTCGGATCAGCACAGCTCTGGCCATTGCGGCCATCTGGGAAGTGAACCAGCAGATGGAAGACCTTTCTCTCTGTCTCTACCTCTCTCTGTAACTCTGTCTTTCAAATAAAATAAATCTTAAAAAAAAAAGATTTTTATCCCTTACTTCTTGCATTACTATCTCCTTTTGTTGGCTGCGTTTTTTTTTTTTTCATAGTGAGATATTTTAATTCCTATTGCCCTTTGTGTATATCCTCTAACTATTTGTGATTAATATAGAGATTGTTTAGTATTCTAAATACATTGTAATTTGAATCCATAACACCTGAACTATGTCTTTGTACAATGGACTCCCAAAAACAATGTTTTAAAAAATAAGGCATCATTCTCTTAATGTTGAAAACAAAATCTGAAGTTACAATAATAGAAACTTTTTGACTAAGTCTTTTAAAGAAAGGTATTAGTATCTTTAACATAGAAATAAAGAGTGAAGTAATGACCTATTTTTAAGATTATATTGATTTTTATCATTACTCACATTTACCTTCACTGAACTCTTTATTTCTTCTCATGGCTTCTGATTCCTGTCCTTCATTTCAAGCTCTTGGACTCTCAGGGGCCTTTCTTGTTCCACAGTTCTAGTGACAATGAACTCTCCACACTTGTTTATGTTGTAAGGTCTTAATTACCCTTTAACTGTTACGTGACAGTTGACTGGGTATAGGATATGTGATTGACATTTTGTTTTCTTTTAGGCATTTTTATGTCAATTCACTTCCTTTCTGGCTTCAAAAGTTTGTAATGTGAAATTTGCTGACAATTTTACTGAGGATTCCTTGTACGTGAAGAGTTACTCCTTTCTTAATCCCTTCTAGATGCTTTGTCTTTGGCTGGCAGTGGCTCCACTATGATATGTCTCTATAATGTTCATCCTACTCGGAACTTGTTGAATATTTTTTTTAACTTCTTAAGTGTTATATTTATGTCTTTTACCAAACTTGGAAAGTTTTTGGCCATTCTGCTTCCAAATAATTGGTCTCCCTCTCTCTCGCTCTCCTCCTGACCACCCCATAAAACATAAATGGTGTGCTTGATGGTGTTGCACAGGTCTGCATAGGTTGTTAATGTTTTCCAATCATTTTTCTTTCTCTCAGACACGATCATTTCTATTTTGCTATCTTAAAGTTTGCTGATTCATTCTTCTGCTTGTTCATGTTTGCCTTTTAATCCCTACAGTGGATCTCTTATCTTGGTTATTGCATGTTTCACTTCCAGAATTTCTTTTAGGTTTCTTTTATGGTCTTCTAGCTCTTTCTTTATATATCCATTTTATAATATATCATCTCATTGACATTCTCCACATCTTCCTTTGGTTTTTTGAGTACATTTAAAATAGGTGTTTTTCAAATCTTTAACTACTAGATCTACCATCTGGTTGTTTTCTGGGGCACTTGTTTTTTCCTCTTGGAAAAGGCTATAGTTTCCTGTTGTTAAAACTGAACAATAATGTGGTAAATATAGAAATAAGATTTTTCCCTTTTCTACAGGATTTTCCTCTTCTTTGTCTTCATTTTGTTTTACATTTTGAGTGCATTCTTAGTCTTTATCCATTGCAAGGAACAACCTGAAATGTAAACTTAAAGACTTCTCACGTCTTTGATAAACCATGGTTACACACAGCAACTTTCTAATGTTTTTCAGATGTGCAGTTGTTTTTGAATATCCTAGGCTTTACTGTGTGGCTCCAAAAAAGGACAAAGAGAGAACATGCAGGGGAAAAGGCAGATTCTGATCCTTAAACACATGGAAGTTGCTTCAGGTAATGGGGGTTGGGGCAGGCAGTGGGGCAAGGTACATGTAATCACGATTGCCCACCTCTGTGCCATTTCGTCAATCAGCGACCAGAGCACAGATCCCCAGTGCTTGTAGAACAGGCTCCTTTTGTCCTGCTCCATGAACACACTCATGACCACCAATGGCTACAAAATAAGCCCTGGGTATCCACTGCTAAACAAAGAGCGGAAATTGACTGAAAAATTAGTGTAATTTTTAAAACAAGTTTTTTAAAGATTTATTTATTGACTCAGAGTGACACAGAGAGGAAACTATGGAATGAGAGAGACAGTGTGTGTGTGTGTGTGTGTGTGTGAGAGAGAGAGAGAGAGAGACCAACCTTCCATCTGCTGATTCACTCCCCAAATGGCAGCAAGATCCAGTGCTGGGCCAGGCCAAAGCCAGGATCCAGGAGCTCCACTTAAGTCACCCAGATGGGGAGATATCCGTTGTTACCTTCCCAGGTGCATTAGCAGGAAGCTGGACCAGAAGCAGAACAGCCAGAACTACAGTAAGCAACCTGATTTGTGATGCTGGTATCACAAGCAGCAGAACCCACTGCACTCTGCCAGCCCCCAATTAACTACAATTTGCATATAAGGTGTCCCCTGAAAATCACAAACTTTCAATAGATTCCAAAGGTATAAAACAACTATATCAGATTCTGTTGGTGCAACAATTGTCTAGGTGGGGTGACAGATTCCTGGTACTGCCTACTCTACAAAACTTCTAGAATCTTCTCAGTGTCTAGATTTGTGTGTGTTTTTAATGTCACTCCAGATGGATATCAAATAAATCACAATTTGCTGTATCAATAAAAGTTCCATGGGAATAAAAGTAAAAGCTGTTTTCCTCCTGATATTTAATTATGCTAATACAAAAAAATGCAGGAAAATTCAAAGAGTTATAGTGACCCCTCAAACAGTTTGCACCTAACTCTGTCACTGACATGTTTGACAGAGGCCTTATCCAAACACCAATTCTGTGACGTCTAAGCGTCTAAGCTGAGTGACCTTGAGCAAACTATTTAAACTCCTTGATTCTTAGTTTCCTTATCTAAAAAAGGAAGATAATGATATACTTCACATATTGCTGGAACACTTACATGATGCGATCTTTACAGAGTACTTCATTCAGTACCACGTGAAAGACAGACAACCAGTTAGTTTAAACTATACTAATTAGTGTTTGTTGAATGAGCAAGGGAAAACATAACAAAGTTCCTGGAGTTCCACTTAAAGGAATGTTAATATCTATATTTCAGCTGCTAGGTAAAAGGCAATGGTATTTTAAGGATAAATATACTTAAGAATATCAACATGGACATTTTTCTTATAGCTGAATCAATGTATCTACAGAAGGCCATGTGGGGGCAGGTATGTAGTTCTGTGGTGAAGACCACATCCCATATCAAAGTGTCTGGTTCATGTCCCAGCTTCTCTGCTTCTCATCCAACCTTGTGTAAATGCACACCCTGGTGGGCAGCAGGTGATGACTCAGGAACCTGTGGTCCCTACTACACATAAGGGAAACCTGAATTGAGTTCCAGGCTCCTGCGTTCAACATAGCTCAGCCCTGGCTGTTGCAGGTATCTGGGGAATGAAACCAACAGACAGAACCAGAACCACTCTCTCTTTCTCTCTCTTTCTCTCCTTCCCTCCCACCCTCCTTTTCTCCCTCCCCTTCTGTTCTTCCCTCTGCCACTCCCCCATCTTTCAAATAAAAAAAAAAAAGGTGCCAGCTAAGTTATGTACTGTTCTGGTTTCATGCTATCAAAGATTTTCAGGATATGCTTTGTATTCCTTTCATAAAACAATAAAAAACAATATGGAGGCAATGCTCTAGCTTCTGATTTATCAATATACAGCATGGCTACTGGCCTTGAGTTTTAGTTGTCTGTTGGCGAAAACAGGGAGGCAGGTAAAGGGCAAACTAGGGTGAGCCAGGAAATAGGAGAGGCTTGAAACAATCTTGCCAACACAAACTAAATCCTAAGTCTCTTGTTCTCCCAAGGTTCCATTGCTGTCCCTGTGGAGTCAAGGGCATGTAAGTAGGTTAGGGCAAGGGAGAGGTGCTAAGTAGGTCCAGGTGGAATTCTTTAAAGCAAATTGGCTTTTTTCCAAGTTTAGGTCTTGCTCACATACTTTCTACAGCTGCATTGCTGCTTAAACCACAGCTGGTGTGTTCTCTCTAGTCCAAAAATGGTTTGGTCTATTCCTAAAATTTGATGTAAGTGATTTTAAAGACCATCAGAAAGATTCAGTTCACTAATGAGAAAAAAAGAGACAAAACCAAAAGATTTCAGTATGCCAGAATTTCTCAACCATAATGTTAGAGAGAGTACCTGTAATGGGTCAAGTCCTCATTCTTACAGATTACAGTATCACTGACATACTGGACTACCTACTGTAGAACACACGATAGTCTACAAACAGCACATGATAGAAAAGTTTGGAATCTAGTTTCTATGCTGACTCTGTCCCTCTCTTATGTGGTCCTTGATTATGTCATGTGGCAATGCATCTTTGTGTTCAATTTTTTTTCTAAGCTTACACTCGCTGATGGATCTCATCCAGCTCAAGAATACTGTTAAGTAAATTGATTCGTGGGCTGAAATTGAATAGTTATATAATCAGCATTTTCCTGTCATGAATAAGCAATAATCTAAACATTGAATGTATGGATTATTTTAAATACTAATCAGTCACTTTAAGGATGTTAATTATTGCATTTTAATGTATTTGAAAGAAGTTATATTCATAACATGGTGCATGTTACTATATATATTCCCACTGATCCATTACTAACATAAATCATATTTTCTGAATTTTTTAGCAAAATATTTCAAACTTGAATTCATGGACTAAAAAAAGACATTGGTTTTCAATTCCAAGAAACCCAGTTCTGAAAAGTTTTCAAATGTTAGTGAAGTCTTTTCAGGTTACTTGAATGCACCTGCTTGATCAGACCTTCAACAAAGTATTTTCATTGGCAAATATGTAATTTATGAATAAATAAGAAGTTGGATCCTGAGAAACTGGAATAATAAGCTCAATGCCTTAAAATCTTTGTGCAATGCTTGCATGCAGTTTCTAGCAAACTTTTGCAAAATTAATTTCAGTAAGTCCAAGTGCATGGGCTACAAGGGGATGAGTGCATACAGAGGCCTTTTCACACACTGCTAGCACAGGCAGTGGCTCTTTTCTGTGAGCTCTCTTGGCAGCCCAGCAGGCCCTCAGGAGGGTCCTGGTAAACTCCTTTCAGGTGCTTGGGCATGTGCATGCCTGTGTGTGCACTGAGCCAAGGGATGGCTACCCCTCCACCTCCAGGCAAAACGTTTCCCCTTGGGTGAACAATCCTGCACTGTGAGTGTTCTGCAGGTGTCTCAGGGTGTCAGCTGGCCTCTGTTTATTATTCGTGTGCTGTGTACAGGGAGGCCGAGCTGGCCGTCTGTAACAACTCTCTGCAAATGGGTCAAGGAAATGAAAATAAAGCCTGTGTAGTAGGAACTTTTAGGGTCTGGGGTTTTGTTAGCAAACTCTGTCCAAGTTCCTCTTTAGGTGCTACTTTAAAATTGCTACTTGTTTGACTTGGCCGAGACTTCACATGGTGAGCCCGTGTGAGATTTGCGAAGGGGGCCCCTGCTGGAAGCAGGTGTGCTGCTTTTTCATTTTCACCTTTAACAGATGAACACATCTTCTGCTTGGTTCTGAAGCATTTCCCTCCTTCAGAAGCTTGTTTGTATAATGTGTTTTCCCAAAACCAGGGAGGTGGAGGGGTACTACTAAAGGAGCTGAGAATCACTGGCATGGTTTTGAATTACTTTGTTTCCAGATCTGTTACTGATACTGGCTTAATAAAGAGAAACAACTTCTTTTTAAACTTTGAAACTTTTTCCTCCTTAGCTTGGATTTGCAGTGGCCCCAAACATAAGAATGGAGCTTTTTATCAAGAGTGATCTGTGATGCATTGCCACATACCATCTACTAATGTACCATGACAACACTGGTTTACTTAGCAGTAATATAGTGTATATCAACTTCATTGTCTTCCTTAAAATATTCACATTTTCAGATGAAGGAACTGCTAATTGACAGAAGTTACTATGCCCAATTGCTTTATGATACACCAATTCTGGGATCCAGTTTACCATCTTGCCCAACTACTCTAAGATTATTCTGTACCCTGCTCATGAAACTTAAAACCATCTAAAGTTACATGTGGGTCAGGATTATTAGTCTGGGAACCTTTCAACTGATTCTCAGTACATACAAAGTTTCTCCTTGAACGATAAGCTATTTTATCCAAAATAACAGCTTACACCATTTAAGAAGTGGCTTACTTTGTACTTAAATCCTGAAATCAGTTATAAAATATCTTCATTCATTCATTCATTCACTCAGTGAGCACTCATTGAGCCGCTCATGTATCCTGGGCAATGTGCCAAACAAGGCAATGGGGACACAGGATGATTCTGCACTCCCAGCTGCCTGTCTGCCCAACCACACAATGACGTCAGCAACCTGTGGGATCCTTTGAAAACATGAGTTAGATTCAATTGCCCCATATCATCTCTGAAGCTTTACCTCACCCATTTGGCTCCTTGGTTCCCTTCCTCCTTTCGTGCGCTGCCCCACTCTGGTCCAGCAACACTGGCCTCTGGCTGTTCCTCAGACATCCAGTATTCGCCCCCAGCTGCCTGTTCTACAAACTGTAGCTGCATATTTCTTTATTAACCCTGTCTCTCCCTTATTCCTGTTCTGATTATGTTCTCACTAATCTAGTGGTTTCTTTGCATCTCTGCATTAAGTTTCCTAAGGTCATAATTTTTCATTGTCCTTCATAAGTAGAAATTTGGCAAATATTTAGAGTAAATGAATAAATGCACACATACAGACCTGATCTTTAATTACAACAATGTATGTGAATAAAATCATAACATATCACCATAAATCTCTAGTATATTGGGGCCGGTGCTGTGGTGTAGCAGGTAAAGCTGCTGCCTGCAGTGCCAGCATCCCATAAGGGCACCGGTTTGAGTCCCAGCTGCTCTACCTGTGATCCAGCTTCCTGCTAATGTGCCTGGGAAAGCAGTGGGAGATGGCTCAAGTGCTTGGGCCCTGGCACCAATGTGAGTGATCTGGAGGGAGCTCCTGGTTTTGGATGGGCCCAGCTCCGGTCATTGCGGCCATTTAAGGAGTGAACCAGCAGATGGAAGATCTCTCTTTCTCTGCCTCTCTGTAACTCTGCTTTTCAAATACATAAATAAAAATCTTTAAAATCTTGGTAGCATATCATAAATCATTGTAGTGTTATGAAACAAGATGTTATAATAATCATAGACCTATGTTTCTTAAACTGGAAACTTACTATTGTGTAAATCCACATGGTACAATGAAAGAATATTTGTTTCAAACTGTTCGTACTGGTAATATTTCTTTTATCTACTGTAATATAACCACTTTGATCTGTAATTCTCTTATCAGTTCTCAGAGTCTGGAAACCAAAACCACCACCAACAAAAACAAAACAAAAACAAACAAACAAAAAAAAAAAAAGAAAAAGAAAAAGAAAGAAAAAAGAGTGCTCAGTTTTCCCAGAACATTCAGCTCAAGTTCTCAAGAACTTCAGCTAGGAATTTGGAGTTAATTTTATGAACACCTCTCCTGAGGCTTTGACTGTAATGAGGATGGAGTTTGTTCAGAATCTCTGAAAGGGAAGCAGCATGATGTTGACAACATTGCTGTATTTGTTTTTGTCAGTTTCATATTGAGACTCAGCACTCACTGAAGCTAAAAGCTTTTTTAGATTTTATGAGTTAGAATGTTTCCACTTAGATCTTTTCAGCTTGGAGAAACAGAAATGACTAAAATTAGTGTTTATACGAATCATTAAGGTAGGCTAGAAATGAAAAATTCTTTCACTTCCCTAATTATTGTTTTAATACATTTTACAATCTTTTTACCCACATCAATTAGCTAATTTCCCCCTGTTCTTTGTTTAGAAATCTTGTTAATTTTGGCCACTTACTTTGCTTACATGTCCTGAAAACAGAGTTATTTTTGTGGATATGGTTAGCTCACTGGGATCATCATTGTGGATTCTATTCTCTCAACAGTCTCCAAAACGTACTACTTCATGTGATCTCTTCTTTGAACTAACAGCTTAACACACACACCACCAAACGTCCTAGGACATCTGCACTCACCTGAACAGGGCTGGCCTAAGTGAGTGCTGATAAACCAAGGCTGTTTTCAAAATGTCCTGTGACTGCTTTGAATTCTGCAAATGTAGTTCATTTTTATTCTCTGAAGTCTTCATTGCTTCTGACAACACATTGTCCATGTTTGAAAACAGCATAAAATCTGCATAGCTTAACCATTTTCACTGTCAGCCTTGCCTTGCCGCACATGAAATCAATTTCTTCTACAATGACTTCCTAATATACCTAAATGACAGGAAATCACATTCTTCCAGTCTTCTTTATATTTCATATGTCCACCAGTTCTTCTAATGATTGTCTCTTTTTGAATTCCACGTACACACTTTTCAAGTTAGCTTATCATACTGTGAGGTTGAAGTGTTTTCCTATCCTTGCATGGGACATTCCCGTGAGAGAGATATTTTTAATTTACCCCACCCCCTTCATTGAGCTACAGTAATTTAAATTATCTGATTCTATTCATACTTAATGTTTCAGTTTAGAAGACTCTGAAATAATTTTGAGGAAAACTGTGTTTTCATGATCCTAGGTGACATTTTAATGTGACAGCACACTATTTTTAGTGCCTTATGTCAAACAATGTCAAGGTGTTCCAAATCTCCATATAGATAGCTTTGACCTGCTTTCTTCAATTTTATAAAATCGCTATATATCTAGATTCCTCTTTTTGGTTGGGGGGAGGGATCTAATAAAATTATTCCTTAGAGGCAAGCATTCAGCCTAGCAGTTAAGATCACCATATTCCATATCAGAGTACCTGGGATCGATATCCTGCTCTGGTTCCTGAATCCATCTTTCTGCGGATGCTGACCCTGGGTTCTAGCCATGTGTGTAGGAGACCTGGTTTGAGTCCCTGGCTCCTGGCTTTGACCTGGTCCAGCCCGGCTGTTGTGGGCATTGAGGGAATGAACTAGTGGATGGTAGCTCTGTCACTCTAATAATAGAGTCCTTATATTTTCTTGAAAAAAAATGCAGGAATGATGAATGATGTGTTAAATAACAAAGCATGAGTGGCTAGTTATAAAGTATAAAAAGCAACAAACACTTTACTATTCTAGTGATAGCAAACATCTTGTCAGAGCAACAGAATGAAAGAGAGTAGGCCCAAGTAAATACATCCTAGTATACAAAAGTATTGTTTTAAAGAAGCCATGAAAGAGCAGTTCATTAAATAAAAGCTCTTGGTAAAAATTGCCAAACTATTTGGAGTCAAACAAAACAAAGTAAGAAAAATGATGACATTCTTTTTTTTTTTTTCAGATTTATTTATTTATCTGAGTCAAGTTACAGAGTGGGGGAAGGGAGAGAGAGAGAGAGAGAGAGAGAGAGAGAGAGAGAGAGACGTTTTCCATCTGCTGGTTCACTCTCCAATGGCTGCAATGGGTGGAGCTGGGCCCATCTGAAGCTAGGATCCAGGAGCTTCCTCCAGGCCACCCACGTAGGTGCCTGGGCCCAAGCACTTGGGTCATCCTCTGCTGCTTTCCCAGGCTATCATCAGGGAGTGGAACAGCCCCCATTCAAACTGGTGCCCATGTGGGATGCCAGAGCAGCAGATGGAAGCGTAACCCACTATGCCACAGTGTCAGCCCCCAGTGATGACATTATAAAACTAAAATACATTCTGCAGAGATCAAAAATGACTAAAGTATAAAAGCTATAAAAACACTAGAAGAAAATATATGTATCTTCTCACAGCTGTGTGTTCACCGCATCAATGAATTCAACAAACTAATGAACGACAGAATGAAAATATTTGAAAAAATTCAGTGGTGCTGAACACATACAGACTTTCTTTCCCTGTTATTATTCCCTAAGCAATATAAGTAATAACTATTTTTATAGTATTGATATTGTCGTAGGTGTTATAAGTCATCTGAGGATCATTTAAAGTACATTTGTGGAGGCTAAGAGAAGCAAGAATAGGCAGAGGGAGAAACAGAACAACAGTGAGTTTCAACAGATGCATCAGCTAGTCCTCCAAGGAGGTTTGGTGCCAAGATGGTACACACACACACACAAGCTGAATATATATTTTTTTCCAGTTTTCAATTTTTGGGAATTTAAAATTCTTTAGTGTCTTCCCCAGCAGTTTCTCAGTAATATCCTTTAGTACATCTCTTGGACAAATTTGATGTAGTACTTGCATATTTATCTTTTAGGTTTCAGGTTTTCTGTTATACTTTCTATCTCTAGGTCTTGTCATATCACATGTTACACACCAGTTTGATCTTCCAGCTCATTAATTTGATCTTAAATATAGGCAGTTTGCTCTTGACTGTATGAAGTTGTATTATTTAGATGATCACATTCATCAATCAGGGGTCAGCTGCACTCTGGCTTTTACACATAAGAAAAAAATTAATATGAAATTTTGAAATGAAATATGAAATGAATTAAGGTGAAATTGAATGTTTATAAAATCATCTGACGGTCAAGTGGAACAGGCTGGAAATTCTGGGAACAATTTCCAGAACTACATGATAAAATTGGCCTGGTAGGGGGAATACTAATTTTGCCACCATAAGGGATCTGTCACCAGCAATTCTGGCTATGTCCAAATGCCTCAGCCAAAATCCATGGGTAAGACAGGCCTCGTATTTTGCTGGTATGAGACCATGCAGGATCAGCCTTGACATGTACCAGTACAGATGTCCTGGGTACTTTCAAGGCCTACAAATCCAGAGAACAGAGACACTTGGCTCTGTTAGAACTGTCACAGAAAAGCCACATGCCTCCTTGTCTGTACCAGCAAGAAGACACAATAAAAGCTAATATGTGGCATCTACCTCCTTGTGTTCACTGCTGCTTTCCATATCTCACAGACTGTGTCCACTTTAAAGAATCCAGCCAGATCCCACACAAAATCCAAGTGGTAGAGGGACTGGAGAAATACAAACTTTCCATTCTCTTCCATGCAATAGAGTATGCTCGAAAAAATTAGAATGGAGTTGAGTGGAGGAGCAATTCTTGAGCATTTGTTGAATCGTATTTTTTTATTTTTATTTTGCAGGTAGAGTTACAGACAGTCTGAGAGAGAGAGGCAGAGAGAAAAGTCTTCCTTCCGTTGGTTCACCCCCCGAAAATGGCCACTATGGCCGGCGCTGCACTAATCCGAAGCCAGGAGCCAGGTGCTTATTCCTGGTCTCCCACATGGATGCAGGTGCCCAAGCACTTTGGCCATCCTCCACTGCCTTCCCAGGCCACAGCAGAGAGCTGGACTGGAAGAGGAGTGACCAGGACTAGAACCTGGCACCCATATGGGATGCTGGCACTATAAGCACCTAGTGTTGTGGTTAAGTTGCTGCTTGGGATGCCTCCATCCCTTATCAGAATGTCCCAGCTCCTCCAATTGCAGTCCAGCTTTCTGTAAATGTGCACCCTGGGACACATCAGGCAATGTGCCAAGTACTTGGGTTCCTGCCACCCACGTGGGAGACCCAGATTGAGTTCCAGACACCTGGCTTCTGGTTGGCTTCACTTTGGCTGTTGTGGGCATTTGGATAGTTAACCAGCAAGATGGGAGATCTCTGTCTCTGTGTATCTCTCTCACTTTCAAATACATGTAAATGAAAGACAAATAGAAGGTTTAAGTTCATGAATATAGGAAGACAGTTCATTGCAGCTGTGACTCATGGATCAAGTTATGTTACCCAGTCCAGATCATAGACGCATCGTATTTACCTGTGTTATAAAGTTAAGTTTTAGCATTACTCTGACTTATTGAAAAGAGACTATCACCCACTGTTGGAACTGTGTAGATGCCATCACAAGAACCTTTCACATCACTCTGTTGTTTCTGTAACTTCCTTTTATTCAAAATGCTCCCTTAAACTTATATTCACACAGACATTTTTATATTGTTTACTACTTCCCTTAACATTCCCTTTTATTCCAGATTTGTTCAATTTTCTGCCTCACCAAATTTCTGTCTCCATGTCTTTCATTGAGTGCTTTTCTTTCTTTTCACTTCTAGTTCTGGGCCTTCAGTTTATATCAAGATTAGCCTCGCAAGTCTCGAGTGCCAAATGCCTTATCTCTAGTCTTTGAAGTTCTTTATAACTCACTGTCTGGCAAAGCAGCTTCTCCACTAACTGCCCACTGAACACAAAGCAGACACCACTACCTTGGTGTTGGTGGGTCACCTCTCTGCATGACCCCACAGATCTGTGAGTCAGCCACCTGTGGTAACCAGAACAGTCTGTAGCTGCAGTACACAGCAACATTAACCAGATCATAAGGAGATCAAACCATAGCCTTCGTCATGGTCCTTGAAGCGCAAATTATTAACAACTCAGTGAAACAATCACCAATACTCCCATCTTATTAACTCAATGGAAAACTGAGGCTACATGCTTTCAGGCATGTCAACATTTTAATATAATGAATATAAAATTAACATGAGGAGCAAATTATTACCATAGCTGGTCACAATTTATGTAACAAAAGCACGTTTCAAAATCACGTTTTTTTAAAATCATGTTTTAAGGAACAGTTACACAATGATGATTACATATAATTTATAATATGTATATTTGTTTTGGAAATATATTTTTGCAATGCATATTGAATACACATGCTTCTGGGTAAAAATATGATATCACTGAAAAGTTATCAATTAAAATATATAATTTGCACACCAGAAATATCTTGGTAAAAGATTATTGAAATTTATTTTTTTTAAAGATTTTATTTATCTATTTGAGAGGTAGAGTTACAGACAGTAAGAGGAAGAGACAGAGAGAAAGGTCTTCCCATCTGCTGGTTCACTCTCCAATGGCCGCCACGGCCAGAGCTATGCCAGTCCGAAGCCATGAGCTAGGTGTTTCTTCCCCATCTCCTATGTGGGTGTAGGGGCCCAAGGCGCTGTGTCACAGTGGGTTAAAGCCCCGGACTGCAGCACCAGCATCCCATATGGAAGCCAGTTAGAGTCCCAGCTGCTCCACTTCTGATCCAGCTTCCTGCTAATGTTCCTGGGAAAGCAGCATAGAATGGCCCGAGTGCTTGGGACCCTGCACCCATGTGGGAGATCTGGAAGAAGCTCCTGGTTCCTAGCTTTGGCCTGGAGCAGTTCCAGACATTGAGGTCATTTGAGGAGTGAACCAGAGGATGGAAGACCTCTCTCTCTCTGTCTCTTACCGCTCTCTGTAGTATTTAAAAAAGAAAGTATACAGAAGGAAGATTATGAGGGGCAGCTTTGGGGGTTCATGAAAGCCAGGTAAGGGGACCTTGTCTTTGTCCTGGAAGGGATAGGAGCCACTCACTGAAGTTTTAGAGTATTGCAGAATGATGAAATGAGAGTTGGGGCAAGTGTACTAATAGTTTTCAGGAAATAGTGAAAATGGAAGGAGAGAGGGAGTGGGAGAGGGGAGTGTTGTCGGTGGGAGGGAAGTTATGGGGGGGGGGAGCTATTGTAATCCATAAGCTGTACTTTGGAAATTTATGTTCATTAAATAAAAAAAAGAAAAAAAAGAAAATGGAAATCATGATGCAAGCTGCCAGGTTTTTATACTAAGAAGCTTTTGTAACAAATAGTCAAGGGGTGATAAAACTAGGGTGGTGTCAATTATGACGCATTCCCAACATGTACTGGAGGAATAATCCCTCCTGTGTAGAAATCCTTGCTTTGCTCCATTTCTCTCTTATAGAAGTTAAAGGGTTTCTCTAATAGTTAAGAAAAAGTATGAGGCATTATCATGGAACACTTGCATGGTTTATTCTGTCAACAACTGTACTTCCTTAAAAGTTTTACTTTTTGTCCCCTACATTGAGACAATGTAATTCCCCTGTTCCTAGCCAAAGGGTTTAGCTATAGTACACTATCAACAAAATCCTGAGTGATCCCTTCCCACGTAATTATAGGGTGTGCCACAGTGCAGATGTCTCCATGCAAGGCAGGAGTAGCCTGCAATTAGTCAGAAGAATTCTGAAGCAAATGTGGTTAGAGGCAAAAGGTTTACTCTAAATTTGACAACTCCAGCTATAAATAGTTTGTTGCTCTCTTTCTTTCTTTCTTTTTGGTCTTTGTTAAGGACATATTTGCTTCATCTGAGCACTTTCATGTAAAATAGTATTACAGCTATGGATGCCATATGTAAAAGCTGTTTTTGCTTTAGATTGGTTTCTCCCCACTCAAAAGGGTCTGAATAATCCATTATGAAAATGTCTGCATTTTCCTGCATCTGGAAGGTGTGCATATAAATGTATAATGCTTATGTGAGGCTCAACTCAGGGGTTCATGTATCTGATTGTAAATCATGTGACTGTACCATGACCACATTAAAACTGAACCACAAATAGAAAAGGAGAATGAGCTCTAACCTGTAATTGTGGCTCTCAGAATCAAGACCCTCACAAGCACTTAGTCCTAAATGTGTCACATGTATGAGATACTTGGAAAACTCACATTAGCTAATGTCTAACATGTGCAGCATATGGAGCGGCAGGTTAGCAACTTTTGCAATGCTTATTTTAGGGAAAGACAGAAATGATCGCTATATACTCAACTCAAAGGCATTATGGCTGACCATGAAATATATACTGAAACCAAAGACTTCTACTCCACAAAATTCAATAAGTTCCCTGTACATCAGAATTCAGAATGTATTATGGGGTATTTTGGAGTATACACTTGAATGCAAAATTATTTCAACATTTTTCATGAAATTATGGTGCTATTCTATAGGAAATCACTTAAAATAGAGCTCAACATCACATCATTATATTTGGTATTTCAGGTTACACAGATGATTGCACTGTTTTGTGTGCAAATGTACTCGGCAAAGGTCATCCAGGGTAGCCACATGTTACAATCAACAAATGCCAAATACCTTCTTCAAATAGAATTCTCAACAAATATGGTTTTGTCATAATAGCAAATGAATCTTAGAAATTCTTGACTACTAAACTGAATGGTTTAACTCATTGCAGTCTCAGAATGAAAATCCTGAAATGTAACTTTTGAATTTTTGCATAGTTTCATTTAAATGCTTTACCTTATGTATAACTTTTATTTAAAAAGCTTCGTATCATAAAATAAAAATAAGATGCTTCCCCTTTCCCCTTTTTTCTTTCCCCCTTACTAAAAGCATTTAAAATGCTTACAGTCTGTGGGCAGTTCTTATCTTGGTTTTCCCAGTTTGTTACATGTGTATGTAGCTACTTTAAAAATCTTAGACATAAGGTGATTCCATCAATGAGCTACTCCTACTCTTCTCTGACCCCACCCTTTCAACCAGGACACGTTGAAATGGGCTGTGTTTTGATTTCTAAGTACAAAATATATTATTAATGAACTAGCTCCTGAGTATGTATGTTTGAAATGTCTGAAATATGTCATCAGTCAAAGGTATGCAGTAAACTATCAGTATGCTCATTATTATGCTTATTCAATGTGAAAGCTGACTTTAAACCAATGAGATAAAAAGAACAGGATCTTTCAGTATAGCATACCATGACCTAGGGATGAAAGTGGAAAAGAGCTTATGCTAAATTTCAGTTGTTAAATGTATTTTACTACTAAAGCCTATTTATTAAAAATTGATGGTTTTATGTACTGCATTTGGCTTCAAGAATTTTTCAAAGCATTTGAGCCCAAGAATTTTTCCAAGCATTAAATAAATGTGCTTATATAGTTTCTGATTTTTATCTAGTGCATCAATGTGATAAGAGTGCATGGGCGGCTGGTGCTGCAGCTCACTAGGCTAATCCTCCGCCTTGCGGCACCGGCACACCGGGTTCTAGTCCCGGTCGGGGCACTGGATTCTGTCCCGGTTGCCCATCTTCCAGGCCAGCTCTCTGCTGTGGCCCGGGAGTGCAGTGGAGGATGGCCCAAGTACTTGGGCCCTGCACCCCATGGGAGACCAGGAGAAGCACCTGGCTCCTGCCATCGGATCAGCGCGGTGCACCGGTGGCAACGCACCAGCCGCGGCGGCCATTGGAGGGTGAACCAACGGTAAAGGAAGACCTTTCTCTCTCTCTCTCTCTCACTGTCCACTCTGCCTGTCAAAAAAAAAAAAAAAAAAAAAAAAGAGTACATGGGATATATGGCTTACTGCAGTATTTGTTAGTTGTCGCTCCCCTACTCGTGGAGGAAGGACACTGGGCGCTGTTTTCTTTCCTGGGCCCTTCCCGGATTTGCTGCTGCTCCCCCACCTCCGCGGAGGAGCGGCACCAATGAGCTCTCCCACCAACTCTCTCAGGGGGCCCGCCTGTTGTCTCTCTCTCTCTTTTATAGTCCTCTCCCACCAATCCATGCTCCGCTGCCCGCGTGCTGAGCACGCCACTTTCTTCCAATCAGGGGTTGGATCAGGAACCAGCTAATTGATGAAACAGCTGTGTAAGATTTGTTTACTCCCTCTCAGCGCCATATGGTGGGAGATCAGATGCATAGAGTTAGTTTCAGTCCACAGTCTCAGTACTTATTTGTCTCCTGGGCACCCCACCATGTTGCGGGAGACGGACCCTGCTCCCCACAGTTAGTGACTTCACACCAGGTATATGTGCAGATTAATTTTGAATCTAAACTAAAGTAATTCTGAAAGTCAGAATACATTCCTTTGCTGTGCTCACAAATTAGTTGCACATTTAAAACATACATCACATGTTTCATTTTAGATGACATCAGGCACATTCAGGGTGGTATGGCCATAGACATGTTTTATTTTAAAAATAAATTTTATTTAAAATATATCTAACAAAATATTTGACAAAAATGTTTATTTCTACCCTCTTTATAACTGTTCTTCCTTCTCTTAAGATTATACATTTACATAAAAACTATTTAAAGTACAGAACTCTGTTGTTTCACATACGCATTTTGCTTCTAATAGAAGCACCTTGTGCAACTTTATAAACTACCATTCTTCAGTTAACATTTCTGATGCCTTGTGAATGAGTTCAAAGGTGGTTCTCACTTTCAAAGTATACTTATATAATTGGGTGTATAATTTTTCAATTATTAACAGAAAACTAACATCTTAGATGGTTAATAATTAACAAGTCTCATCCCAGAGATGCCCTGTGGTTTTCTGCTAACTAACGTCATTTAGATTTCCTCAATTTCTTACTATCTAAGAGGAAAGGAGTGTTGCATGTAAATTGATACTTGGCTCCCAGGTCTATACCGATGCCATTGGAAAGGGTGCCACTTCTGCCAGTAACGTTCAGCACCTCTTTGTTGACCCAGAAAATTCCAGTTTATCCTTCATGACCCAACATAAATGGTATACCCTGTCTAGTTTCTTCTGACTTTCTGTAATTACTGGAATTAAAATCTTTTCTTTGCAGTCCCAACGGCACTGCAAATGAACAATGAACTCCATAGAGTAGAGATTTTTGCTGGCTTGTTTTGTAGCATAATCTTTAGTGATGTCTCTAGAAAAGCAACAAGCTCAAGGTAGAGGGTCAAGAAATATTTACTGAATTAGTCTCTCTTTGAAAATACATTAATTATATAGATGTTCTATATTATATTTTGGTTCTGTATTTGACTGTCAATTCCTTAAGGACATTTTTGCAATTTCGAGTTCTATAGGGCCTTTGACATAGTAAATGTTCACTAAATATATAATGAATTGATGTTTAGAAAAATGAATTCAGAAAGCAAGCAAAATATTTTTTGAAATTGTAAACAGAATATGGAGAATTATGTGTTAATCTCTTTAACATGACAATGTTAAATGATAAAATATGTAGTATGTTCATACATAAGAGGCATGTTCAACATATTCAGCAAGTCTCCCTTTCACAAACGTGAAATCAATCAGCATGAATGTGTATTTGCTCTAGTTTCAGGAATGCATAACGAGTATACCCACAATATCTTTTAGCTGTTTGATTGTTTTATCATTATGGCTTTCAAGATATCCTTCTTATAGTAAAGTCATTGTAATCTGACATGATGTTAATTACTCTACACAGAATATTATAGGACACTTGAGTGCAGAGACTATTTTTGTACTTGGAGCTTTTAGGTACTACTATGCTCTGGATAGATGTTCAAAAACTGCTTTCTACTTTATTTGCTAAATATGTTTTTTTACTTTGAAATCAATTATTTTATGAATGAAAGAGATGTTACCCTTAATTTCTTGAAGTATATAGTTCAGTAGGAAGAACTTATTTATCTCACTTTCCTCAGAATGTCTCTTAGATATAGAACCCAAATACCACTTCCTGGTGTATGCCTGTGTACTCAAAAAGGAAATTTCAGTGAGAAAAATGGACAGTTTAGTATACTTGTGACTCAAGGTGTTTTTAATTTATAAAATGAAGAGCAATAAGAGGATTAGTTACAAGATTAAGGGCAATACAGCAAACCCTCTAAGATAACAGCAAACTTTATCATCACATCTGATAATTTTGACTATCTTCCATTTGTCAAGGTCATTTATAATATAATAGAATGTTAAGGTACTTTTGTTCCTCAGAATTGTCTAGAGATAAATTATGTGAATAAAGAAAGATAAGAGGCATGTAAAATAAACAAATTAGGGGCCGGTGCTGTGGCATAGCAGGTAAAGCTAATGCCTGCAGTGCTGGCATCCCATATGGGCACTGGTTTGAGTCCCTGCTGCTCCACTTCCAATCCAGCTCTCTGCTATGGCCTGGGAAAGCAGAAGATGACTCAAGTCCTTGGGCCCCTGGACTCACATGGGAGACCCAGAGGAAGCTCCTGGCTCCTGGCTTCTGATCCGTTCAGCTCTGGCTGTTGTGGCGATCTAGGGAGTGAACCAGCAGATGGAAGACCTCTCTTTCTCTCTCTCTCTCTCTCTGCCTCTCTGTAACTCTGCTTTCAAATAAATAAATCTTTTAAAAAAAGGAATAAATTAATAGAAATGATATCTAAAGTGGAGGAGAATGGAAGAAGCAATGATAAAATGGCTAAATTTATGTATTATCTGCATGAAAATTTCAAAACCAAAAGAGAAGTTCATATAATTATGTAGATAACAACAAAATAAATGTTATTAAGTTCTACCACATTTCCTCATATGCTAACAATATGTATGCCTTTATTATACCCACAAAATGGTTTGCAATACCATTTAAAGGTACTTCCCTGAAGTTTCTATCTTTAGATTTAAAAGTACAAAACAATTCAGCGAATTTTTAATTATCTAGACTTGTTGTAGGTGCTCTAGTTATTTAAATATTTTGTTATTATGATGCTAGTATCTTACAGTTTATATATAAATAGTAAATTTTCAAGTGATTTAATATTTTTTTTAACTTTTATTTAATGAATATACGCTTCCAAAGTACGAATAATGGATTACTATGGCTTCCCCCCCATACCGTCCCTCCCACCCACAACCCTCCCCTTTTAAAGTGATTTAATATTTAAACATAGAAGTCCAAATCCAGCAAAAGCTTGTTGATATTGTTTAAGCAATGACTTTTGTATATGAACCAAAAAGCACAGGCAATAAAAGAAAAAATAAAAAAGTTGGATTGCATCAAAGTATAAAGCTTTGTCACAAAACAGAGATCAAAAGAATGAAGAAACAAACTATAAAGTGGGAGAAAATATTTAATATCCTAAATATATAAAGCTTTCTATTAAATAAATAGAAAGAAGACCAATATTCTGTTTTTAAAATGGGCAAAGGGACCAGACATTTCTCAAAAGAGGACATATAAATGATTAACAGATACATGAGAAAATGCTCAAACTCAAAAATCATTAGGGAAATGTAAAATAAAACCATCATTAAATATCACCTAATACTTTTAGAAAGGTATCATATTCTCTTAAAACTTTATATGTGAAATATATGAAATTTGTCCCCTTTGCATAAATTTTAAAAAGTAAAAAGAAAAAAAATACTATTTTCAGAAAGACATGTATAGCTTAAGAAGAAGAGAAAAGAGAACTATGGTACATTATTGGTGTAAATGTAATTAGTACTGTGGTTATGAAAGAGAGTATGGAATTTCTATAAAATTAAAAATGAATAGAACTACCATATGATCCAGTAATCTTACTTCTGAGAACCATTCAAAGAAAATGAAATCAGTATGTTGGGAAGATATCTGTATTCTCCTGTTTACTGAAGGATTATTCAAAATAGCCAAGACATGGAATCAACCTAAGTGTCCATCAATAGATGAACGGCTAAGAAAATGTGGTTTACATATACAACAGAGACCATTCAGCTATAAAGGGGGAGGAAATCCTATTATTTGCAATGACATGGGCAAACCTGGAGAACATTATAGCAAATGAAACAAACCAGGCATAGAAAGAAAACAAGCTGCATGGCTTCACATGTAAAATCTAAAAGTATTGAACTCACAGAGGCAGATAAGTAATGGTGGTTTCAGGACTTGGGGGGGGGTGTGAGAAATGAAAAATGTTAGTCAAAGACTACCACTTTTCAATTAAACAGGACAAACAAGTTTTGGAGATTTGACTGCATAGCATAGAGAATCTAATGCTGTATTGCATACTTGAAATATGTTAAGAGACCTTAAGAGCTCTCACCATCTCAGACAAAAAAACAAAACAAAACAAAAAACCTCACACACCTCTGTGGTATGATGGATATGTTAATTAGCTTGATTTTATTATTCTCAATGTCAATGGCAAGATAATATGCTGTATATTATCAATATATACTATTTTTATTTGTTTATTAAATAAAACTGGTAAAACATGTTTTTGCAAATTTATAAACATCTTAGTTTACAGAGAACATAATGGCCCTTATGCCTTGACTTTGATTCTCAACTTTACTTATCTTTCCATCCATTCAATCCAAAAGGGACGGGCAGCTTTTGTCCTATGCCAAAGCCTAAGATAAGTTCCTCTGAATTCTGTATCTCATTTTCTTAAAAACATGTGTTTTAGCATATGTCTATAGATATTCCCTTCTCTTTCCATCAGTTCTACCACACTGCCTGCCCTCCCCCCCCGCCCAATTTTTGTTCTTTCAGCTGGTGTCTTACTAAATTTGGGCAGCTATATAGAATATCACAGACTGAATGGCTTAAGCAGAAAAATTTACTTCTCACAGTCGTGGAGACCGTAAGTCTTAGGTTAAAGCGCCAGCATGGTCAGGTTCTTGGTATGAACTATCTGACTATCTGCCTGGTTTATAAACTGCAGTCTCCTTGCCATGTCCTTATATGTTGGAGAGCAAATTCATCTCTGTCCTGCCTTTAAAAGGTTCCACCATAACAATACTTATCTCCCAAAGGGATCACCTCCAGATGCAATCATATTAGAGATTAAGAGTTCAACATATAACTTTGAGGAGAACACAACATTCAACCCACAGCAGCTGGGATATTTCCACCTCTTAACTTCTCTTTTGCCTTATTATAATGTCCCCAGTTTCATTTTCCCAATGTGTCAAGAATAATATCTATAAAACACCATCTTGATTACAACATGCCTAGGCTTGAAGAGTTTTCAGACGTCTTCTTAGCTATTCATATAAAATTTTCCATAATTTGGTTTCCTATGCCCTGTCTAGCTTCATTCGTGTTACTTCCCGCCTTACCTTTTATACTCCAGCAACAGAGAGTTTTGCCTCTAAGCTGCGTTCTGTTTCCAGGACCATGTTCATTATGTTCACTGTTCTTTATTCATTCCTTTCATCCTCAAGTACATCATCTACTTTAGTGTAGCTCTGGGCTATATAAAGAAGCCAACAGTGTTTCACGCACTACATTACATTTATTAGTACTTCTCCACTTGGAACTTTCTGAAGGTTAGGAAATGCATGTTATTCATCTTCATATAGCTGATATTTCATTGCCCGGCTAGGACAGACACTTAATAAATATCTGCTGAATAAACAAAAGAACAAGTGAAAGGAAAGGCACTCCAGCCGAAGCCGTCTACGCATGGATGTGGAAGCATGAAATCCCTTGGTGTGTCTGAGGAACACAGGATGTTACAGTGAGTTCAGTGACTGCCTAGAGTGGAATGGTAAAAGAAAAGTCAATGGATGGGGGTCAATATCGTGGCACAGTGGGGAAAGCCACAGCCTGGGAGGCCCGCATCCCATACGGGCATCAGCTTGTATCCCGGCTGATCCACTTCCAATCCAACTCCTAGCTAATGCGCCTGGGAAAGCAGTAGAAGATGGCCCAAGTACTTGGGTCTCTGCCACCCACGTTAGAGACCTGGCTGAAGCTCCTGGCTCCTAGATTTAGCTTGGCTTAGCTCTGGCCATTGCTGCCATCTGGGGAGTAAAACCAGGGGATGGAAGATTCATTCTCTCTCTCTTACTCCCTGTCTCTAATTCAACCTTTCAAATAATTAAATAACATTTTTTTAAGAATTAAAGGAGGAAGGCAGAGAGAAATTCAGAGACTGCTTTGGCAACATTGTAGAAAAGACAAATTGAAATTAGACCATAGAAGAAGCAGGGGTCATTCGGTTTTCCTAGTAGCAAACAGACCTGGACCAATGCAATGGGAATGGAATTTGAGAGAGAAAGGGATCAAGGGTCGGAGGGAAAGGAAAGGAAGGGAAAAGAAAAGATACAATAGGTTTTAAAGAACATCTGGAACTGGACTTCCTACTAAATATGGGAGTCGAATGAAAAGGAGAGTTTAGAATATCTCTTAAATTTATGATTTTGGTAAATGGTTAACGGAGATGTTGTTTATCGAGACTGAGAATTCCAAGCTGACCATTCCTTCTACTTAACACTTTCACTGCTCTACTCATTGGCTCTCCCACTCTACATCATACTGATATTCTGTGAGGTCCATCCTTTTAACCCTCATCCTGTCTCATTCTATAGATTTTTCTCGAGTGGCTTCATTTCCTTCTAAGGATTTCTGTATTCCATTCCACTGATGACTTTCAAGTCTCCTCTTTTTTTGTCTAAATGCTTGCTGCAAAGCTCTGTATATAATCAGGAATACCTCTATTTCCATCTTTGCATATACAAAACGAAACTAATCATATTCTCCAAACTGGCTCCTGCTTTTGTATTTCACATTTGGGTTAATCAAACAATTAGCTACAGATCTATCTATATCATAAATGAAGCATCATTCTTGGGACCTCCTGCTCCTTCATACCTATTTCAAATAACCAGTAGTGTCCATTTAGCTCAACTATCGGTTCAACCTTCAATACCACCTCCATCATTACCACTTCATTTCAAATTCATTTCATCATTATGTGGGCTTCTCCAATAAACTCTCAAGCTCTTTCTTTTGCCCCCAATCCTTTCATCTCTACTCAATCTTCCAAATTACTATCAGAGTGACATAAAATAGACATTTCTTTGCTTAAAATATATTTTCTTACCGATAGCCGAATCACTCATTAAAGTAGTCACTAGCCCCATGTAGTTATTACACATTTGAAACGTGGCTACTTTACTCAAGATATGATATGAGTATAAAATATAAATGTGAGTAATAATAAAATGTAAAATCGCATTAGTAATTTTATTTTGATTAACAGTTAAAAGGATAGCATCTTGAGAGGACTCTAAGAAGAAAACAGAGCAGGAAGATTAAGAAACCTGTCTTTCCACTGAGAAAAACAATTGTACTCGAAGAATCTGTCTGATATATATATATATATATATATATACACACATACATATATGCTGCACTTGATCTTAGCCAAAAGGCCTAGAAGCGATGCACATACATATATGTATTGGAACTCTGGAGTCTATTGAAGGCTTATAACCACCAAGGGAAGAGTTAGATGGTAAATTACTGTAAATTTTGGTCATTTTCATCTCTTAGTACAGAAGCAATTGCCCATATCTAATTCCTAGCCTGATAAGGAGTTAAAGCAACCTGCCCAAAGCTTGTGGGAGTTAGGCAGGGCCAAAAATGATCCTATACTTCAAATACTGGAGATTTGTACTCTGATCACTGATTGCCACTTTAGGTCATGTGAGTCTAGACAAAGATGTGGGTAGTCACAGTTGTTCCCTTCTCCCTATCTTATTATACCTCTCCTCCTCTTGAAGTTAATTCAGGAAATTCAAACAGCCAGTGATATCCCCCTAGCCTTTCTCTTTTTTTTTTCTTTCTCCCTTTTGTGAGACAAATAGCAAAAACAGAGATATGTAAAAATAACTACATATATAGGGAAATCTAAAAAGTGACCACAAATACCCAGGGAAAGGTGCATACTCTAAGAAGACCTTATTAGCTCTTGAATTTACAACTCAAATTTATTCTTGACATAGAGATAGCCTACAACAATCTAAAAGTCTATCAAAAACAGACACCCTTGAGAAATGAAGTAAATTTTATCCTCAGGGACAGTACATTGGTGGGTTAAAATTTTAAATTTTCAACAAAAAAGTAACAAGGCATACAGAGGAAGAGCAAAGTTTGGTCTATTTAGAGGAAAAGATAACTCAGCAGATACTATCCCTAAAAACCATCTGGTGGCACATCTACGAGACAACTTTAAAATTATTCTTGAAGATGCTCAAAGAACTAAAGGAAGACATGGAAAAGGTCTATAAAATAAGGTATGATCAAAATAGACATATTAATAAAAAGAGAACCAGAAAAAAAAGTTCTAGAGCTGAAAGTTTCAAAAACCAAAATGAAAAAATGCACTAGTGAAATTCAAAGGCAGATTTGAAAAGGCAGACTAAACATACAGTGAATCTGTAAACAGGAAATGGAAACTGTTGAGTGCAAAAAGAAAAGAAAGAAAAAGTAGAAAACAGAGCTTTAGGGACAACTGAGACACCAACATGTAGATGATACTAACGTTTTGGCAGTTTCATAAGGAGGAGTGAGGAAGAGAAGGGCAAATGGAATTTTCAAAGAAATCATGTTTGGACATTTTTGAAGTTGAAAATATAAGCATAAATATCCAAGAAACCAAAGGAACCTCAACATAGAACTGAATGAGACTAAACCAAGACACATTATAATCAAGCTTTCAAAATCAAATATAAATAAGTAATCTGAAAGCTGAAGAGAGGAGTGAATTTTCATACACTCCAGTGTTACTCCATATGATAACAATCAGGTTTCTTATCAGCAACCTTGGAGACTCAGAGTCAATGGTGGAAATATATTTAAAATACAAAAAAAAAAAAAAATCCAAAAAAATCCTAAAGGTGAAGGTGAAAATTAAGACATTCCCAGATATATAAAATCATCAAGAGTTCATTACTACTGTACTTCCCCTGAAAGAAATGGTCAAGTAAGTTCTGCATGGTGAAATCAGTGGAAAGTAGGGACAGTAAGTTGAAGCTACAGGAAGAAATAAAGATTTATATAAAGGGAAAATACATGATCAAAGATAGAAGCTAATACTATTGTAAAAAATGATTTGCTTTCTACTTTATTTCAGAGACTAATACACTAAAAAGTATGTCTAAAAGCTAGTATTTTTAAATTTTTCTTATCTTTTTAAAATTTTATTATATTTTATTCATGTTATACAAGCTCGTATATTTCACATATACAGATTTAGGAACACAGTGATACTTCCTACCCTACCTTCCCTCCTGCCCATGCTCCAACCTTTCTTCCTTCTACTTCTCCTATTCCCACTCTTAACCTTTACAAAGATTTTCAGTTTACTTAATGATTGTAAGGTTAACCCTATATTAAGTAAAGAGTTCAACAAATAATATGAAGAAAAAAACACTGTTCCTCAACCGAAGAGACAAAGGCTATAAACAATCATGGAATCTCAAAATGTTCATTTCATTCCAATACCTTACATTGTAGATACCACTGATTAATTACCATGGATCAGATAAATCCTATGGTATTTGTCTTTTTGGGGCTGTCTTATTTCACCAAGAATAATGAATCCAGTTGTATCCATTTTGTTGCAAAAGATAGGATTTCATTTTTTATTTTAATTTTATTTTTTATTTAAAAAAATTTTTTTATCACTGAGTAGTATTCTACAGTGTATATGTACCATAATTTCTTTATCCAGTATTCATCTGATGGATATCTGGGTTGATTCTGTATCTTGGCAATTGTGCCAGTCTGAAGCCAGGAGTCAGGTGCTTCCTCCTGGTCTCCCATGCGGGTGCAGGGCCCAAGGACCTGGGCCATCTTCCACTGCACTCCCGGGCCACAGCAGAGAGCTGGACTGGAAGAGGAGCAACCGGGACAGAATCTGGCACCCCGACTGGGACTAGAACCCATTGTGCCCATGCAAATCCCAAATAAAATAGCTATAGAATATACTCAAAACGAAATGACAAAGGAATTGAGGCATCTTGCCATAAGAAATCAACTAAATACAAAAAAAAAAAAAAAAACAAAAAAACAAAAAAACAAACAAAAAAAACAACAAACAGTAATGTGGGAAATCAGGGAATAAAAGCTATAAGACATACAGAAAATAAGAAGTAAAATGATAGAAATCCCTGCTTATCAGTAATTGCTTTAAATGTAAATGGATTAAACTCTCCAACCAAAAGTCAGACCCAGAATATATAAAATCACATGATTTAACTAATGTTGAATATAAGAGAATCACTATAGACCTAAAGATACAAATAGATTGAAAGTGAATGATAGAAAAAGATCTATGTAAACAGTGAGCAAAAAGAAGGATGGCTATATTAACATCAAAATCATTTCTAAAATATAAAAAATGGACATTATATATTGAAAGCCAGTTCTCAAAAAGGTATTTGTCCTCTCAAAAAATTATTTGCTGCTATGGCTGCATTTACAGTAGTTAAAATGTGGCAGCAACCTACAGCTCCATTGAAGGACGAATGAACTAGCAATACAATGGGGAATTCTTAAATCTTACAACAGAATGAAGTTTTTACATAAGCCACAACATGGATGAAACTTGAGGACATCAGTTTAAGTGGAATAAGCCATTCACAAAAACAGAAATATATGACTCCATTCATATGAGGTATTTAGAGTACTGAAAATGACAGAGACGGAGAGGATAATGGAGTGGTTTTTCATGGTGTAGTTGGGAGGAAATGAGACATTGTTGTTTCATGGGCACAGAATTTCCGTTTAACAAAAGTATGAATGGTGGTGATGGTTTTACAATATAATGAATGTATTCAGTATCATTTTCTGTGGTCTGAATGTCTTCCCTAAAATTCACATTGAAACTTACTCTCCAATGAAATAGCACTCATCTCAATATGTTGCACAAAATACACTAAGACGACACTAGCTGAATATTTAAACATCATTAAGATGATACATATTTTATCACAATAAAATTAGGAAAGGGTTATATAGATCTCAAGTTAAATATATTTATACATTATGTGTAAACATTGCTATATGTTAAATGTTATTAAAATTAATTCTATGTACTATTTACATGTATGCTATAGACCTATTTTGTGGCACTATATTGCGATTACTCGTACCACTTATCTTCTGTAACAGCCTGTAGGTTCTCCCACAAACTCTCGATGCACTTAAAAAGTTTTTTTGGGAATTTAAGGTTGTAAATGGATTTTGAAATCAAATAGTTTAGATTGAATTATGTCCCTAGTTGTAATTAGACATTGATAATTTGAAAATTTATTTAAAATCTAACATGTAGGGGATCAATGGGATTGAAATGAGTTCCTCTTTATTGCATTAAAACTATTCTATGCTCCTAAATACATATCCTTTATTAACGTTTTTTCCAATTAAAGACATAATGTCTCTAGGTTCTCATGTAAGGTTACTGAGACATTTCAGTATAAAGGAGTTAGGAATATTTAAGGAAATTAAATACAAGTGCCATGATAAAGAATAGTAACTTATTATTCTATTTTTTAATTATATAATTATTCTAATTGTATGAAATTCATTATAATTAAATGGACAGAAGGATCAAAGAAAGAGACTATAGTGTTTTAAAATTATATCTAGTGAGGGAAATGCAAAGAAATGAAAAAAGAAGGCTTGACAGGTCTCATTTTAAATATTAATTTTCCCAGAATTTCTTCTATGCACTGGAGGTTTCAAGTATCAATGACTGTTTTTGATGGCAGAAAAAGCACAGTACATCTGTGTCCTTCCAAAATAGTAGAAGGAATGTTTAATGTACTCATGGATGACCACTAATGAACTCACATCACAGCAGCTAATAATGAAACCATGTTAAAGGCATGTATCAGAGAACCTATACTTCAATTATTCTTTTAAAATGAAATATGATATGATGAGAATAAGAAGTAAAAGTTAAACAATTTGATAATCAAATATACCACAACTCAAGCTCTCATCCACTTCTAAAGATACACATTTTGTTCTTAAAGTTGTATTTATGACATGTAAGAAGTTTGTATACCTTAAATAAAAGGTTTCTGGGGCCAGCACTGTGGCACACTAGATTAATCCTCTGCCTCCAGTGCTGGCATCCCATATGGGCATGGGTTCTAGTCCTGGCTGCTCCACTTCCAGTCCAGCTCTCCACGGGAGATACCCGGAAGAAACTCCTGGCTCCTGGCTTTGGATTGGCACAGCTCTGGCCGTTGCAGCCATTTGAGGAGTGATCCAGTGGAGGGAGGACCTCTCTCTCTCTCTCTCTCCTTCTCACTAACTATAACTCTAACTCTCAAATAAATAAAAATCTCCAAAAAATATTTAAAAAAAGGTTTCTGGAAAAAATATAATGTAGTTGTATTATTGAACAAAATATTAAATAATAAATAAATGTAAGAAAGATATATATTTTTTGAGTAAATCCAGGGTTCAAAATGGAGAATCCTAAGATTCTAAAACCTCCATGCCATCACATTAACAATATATTGAAAATCAGTTATTATTGCTTCTTTTCATCCTTACAATACCTGTTTCTAGTCTTTCTTTTAAAAAGTAAGCCAAGCAGTTTTGATAACAATGTTTTCAAATATTTTATTTAAAAATAATGAACAAACTAATCATATTCAGATAACTTTTGGACTAAGTTCATTTTTTTTTATCTTTTATTTAATGAATATAAATTTCCAAAGTACGACTCATGGGTTACAATGGCTTCCCCCCCCCCATACCGTCCCTCCCACCCACAACCCTCCCCTTTCCCACTCCCTCTCCCCTTCCATTCACATCAAGATTCATTTTCGATTATCTTAATATACAGAAGATCAGCTTAGCATACATTAAGTAAGGATTTCAACAGTTTGCTCCCACACAGAAACATAAAGTGAAAAATAATAGATGATTTTTTTTTAAATGATGATGAAATCAGATCTCAGATCAGACCTATTGTCATGTTTAATCCCAGTGAGAGTCAAGTTGGGAATTGATAATTTCTTCTTCTTCTTCTTCTTCTTCTTCTTCTTCTTCTTCTTTTTTTTTTTTTACAGAAGATCAGTTTAGTATACATTAAGTAAACAGTTTGCACCCCCATAGAAACACAAAGTGAAATATACTGTTTGAGTACTCGTTATAGCATTAAGCCTCAGTGTACAGCACATTAAGGACAGAGATCCTACATGAGGAGTAAGTGCACAGTGACTCCTGTTGTTGACTTTACCAATTGACACTCCTGTTTATGGCATCAGTAATCTCCCTATGCACCAGTCATGAGTTTCCAAGGCTATGGAAGCCCCTTGAGTTCTCCGACTCTTATCTTGTTTAGACACGGTCATAGTCAAAGTGGAGGTTCTCTCCTCCCTTCAGAGAAAGGCACCTCCCTCTTTGAAGACCTGTTCTTTCCACTGGGATCTCACTCACTGAGATCTTCTTTCCAGAGTGTCTTGGCTTTCCATGCCTGAAATACTCTCATGGGCTTTTCAGCCAGATCCGAGTGCCTTTAGGGCTGATTCTGAGGCCAGAGTGCTATTTAGGACATCTGCCATTCTATGAGTCTGCTGAGTATCTCACTTCCCATGTTGGATCACTCTCCCCTTTATTTATTCTATCGGTTAGTGTTAGCAGATACTAGACTTGTTTATGTGCTCCCTTTGACTCAACTAAGTTCATTTTTTAAAAAGATTTTATTTATTTATTTGACAGGTAGAGTTACAGATAGTGAGAGGGAGAGAAACAAAGAGAAAGGTCTTCCTTCCGTTGGTTCACTCCCCAAATGGCCACAATGGCCGGAGCTGCGCCGATTGGAAGCCAGGATCCAGGTGCTTCTTCCTGGTCTCCCATGTGGGTTCAGGGCCCAAGCACTTGGGCCATCTTCTACTACTTTTCCAGGCCACAGCAGAGAGCTGGACTGGAAAAGGTGCAACCAGGACGAGAACCCAGCGCCCATATGGGATGCCAGTGCCACAGGCAGAGGATTAAAAAAGTGCGCCACGGTGCTGGCCTGGGATTAAATTCATTTTGAAAGTTTAAGTCATGTTTGAAAAATATAGAGGGTTTTGTTCTTTATGTTAATTTGTGACTTCCTGCTTAAAAAATGGCTTTACAGAGACCCAAAAAAAGTTTCTCTAACATCAAAAAGCACTTGCAAAATACTGTTGTGCCAAATTAGTTGAAAATGAATCAAAAACATAAGTATTATATTTCTACTGCACTTTATAAGGAGGCTGAATTTGAGAAAGCACAGTGCTTTGAGAAAAAATAGTTTTGAGATTGTATTTCACTTTTCCTTGTGAAAATTAGAGTCTCTTCTCTTTGCACAGAGTTGGCCTATACCAATTTGGTCAAGTGCCTTTAAAATTAGTTTATTTATTTATAATTTACTTGAAAGGCAGAGAGCCAGAGACAGAGAGAAATCTTTCATCCTCTGGTTCACTCTTCAAATGCTCACAACAGCCAGGGCTGGGCCAAGAGAAAACCAGTAGCCTGGAACTCAATCCAGATTTCCCATGTGGGAAACAAGGATCTGGGAACTTCAGCCATCACCTGCTGTGTCCCACAGTGTGTGTTACCAGGCAGTTGGAATCAGAAGTGAAGCTGGCACTTGAACCTAGGCATTCCCATAGGAGATGCCAGCATCCCAAATGGGACCTTAAACTGCACCAATTGCCCTCTCCAAGAGTCCATTTTTCTCACATTTGCCCTTCTTCCTAGTTGATGCCACAGCCATCCAGAACTTGAGAAGAATTTGCAGGCAATCCACATTGGATAAGTGGAATTCGACCAACTTGCTTGCCATGATTTTTCTACTAATTATCAGTCAGAAGAAGCAAGAAACTCTGGCTTAATAATTCATTATCTGATTCAGAACAAATACTTTAAAGTACAGCCTTTATTCTCTCTTACATATGTGAATTTAATTGAAATTCTATCAACAACTTGGCAACTATTTTTCCAGTAATGTTTGAGAATACATTTTCCCCTTATTTAAATTTTACTTCATAAAAGATTTCACTAGAATTTTATAGTAGTAAATATTTTATAAATAAAAATCAATACATTAAGGAGCAGTCATTTAGCTTAGCAGCTAAAATGTCTGCATCACACAACAGAGTACCTGGTTTTGACTCCGGACTCTGGCTCCTGGCTGCCGTTTCTTGCTAATCTGGACCCGGGGAGGCAGTGGTGATGGCTCAAGTAAATGGGTTCCTGTCACTTAAACAGGAGATTCATCAAGTTACTGGTCTGGTCTAGCCCCAGCCATTGAAGGCATCTGGGGACTCAATCAGTGATGAGACCCTTCACGTCCTCCTCCCATCTCTCTCTCTCTGTTCTGCCTCTCAAATTACAAAAAAATGTAAAAATCAATACATTATTTATTTCTGTCACTAACAGATCCTATTTCATAATGTTTTCTTTGAGTTGTGGGTAAGCTATCAGAGGCAGAATGCTATTAAAACCACAGTTTCGAAGTGTGTTCATTCAGCATTATGATAATTATTTTAGAATTTATTTATGTATTACTGTTTTGGGTTTATTTGAAAGGCAGAGAGAGAGAGAGAGAGAAAGCAAGGAAGGGAGGGAGGAGGATGAGAAAGAGAGAGAATCTTCCATGTTCTAGTTTGCTCTCTAAATGTCCATTAACTGTTGCAATTGGGGTAGGCAGAAGCTAGGAGGCTAGAATTCATTCTAGGCCTCCCACATTGGTATCAGGGATCCAACTTATTGAGTCAACACCTTCTGCCTCCGAGTGTGTGCATTAGCTGAGACTCAAACCCAGTGACTCCAATATGGGATGCAGGCAACCCGATTAGTGCCTTAACTATTATGCCAAATACCTGCCATGAAAATAGATATGAAGCTTACTATTCATTGCTTTTATTGTTGAAATAGGTGTCTCTTAGTTACATAATCAGAAAATGAACATATTATTGGATCCTTACTTTACATAAACATGGAAGAAACAAGCATATTTATTTTTTAAAAGTTATTTTAATTTTAATTAGGTTTTAACAGAATCCATGTAATTTGAAGAAAAAATTCTTTTTTTTCAATTTTTTAATAAATATAAATTTCCAAAGTACAACTTTTGGATTATAGTGGCTTTTTCCCCCCCAAAACCTCCCTCCCACCTGCAACCATCCCATCTCCTGCTCCCTCTCCCATCCCATTCACATCAAGATTCATTTTCAATTCTCTTTATATACAGAATATCAGTTTAGTATATACTAAGTAAAGATTTCAACAGTTTACACCCACACAGAAACACAAAGTATAAAGTACTGTTTGAGTAGTAGTTATACCATTAATTCACATAGTACAACACATGAAGGACAGAGATCCTACATGGGAGTAAGTGCACAGTGACTCCTGTTGTTGATTTAACAATTGACACTCTTTTTTATGGCGTCAGTAATCACCGAGGCTCTTTTCATGAGTTGCGAAGGCTATGGAAGCTTCTTGAGTTTGCCAGCTCCGATCATATTTAGACCAGGTCAAGGCAGAAGTTCTCTCCTCCCTTCAGAGAAAGGTACCTCCTTCTTTCATGGACCGTTTCCTCTGCTGGGATCTCACTCAGAGATCTTTCATTCAGGTTATTTTTTTTTTTTTTTTGCCCGAGTGTCTTAGCTTTCCATGCCTGAAATACTCTCATGGGCTTTTTAGCTGGATCCGAATGCCTTAAGGGCTGATTCTGAGGCCAGAGTGCTGTTTAGGACATCTGCCATTATATGAGTCTGCTGTGTATCCTGCTTCCCATGTTGGATCGTTCTCTCCTTTATAATTCTATCAGTTAGTATTAGCAAACACTAGTCTTCTTTATGTGATCCCTTTGACTCTTAATCCTTTCATTATGATCAATTATAAACTGAAACTGATCACTTTGACTAGTAAGGTGGCATTGGTACATGCCACGTTGATGGGAATGGATTGGAATCCCCTGGCACGTTTCTAACTCTACTGTTAGAGGCAAGTCCAATTGAGCACATGCCGAAAGTACATTTCTTCCCTCTCTTATTCCCACTCTTATATTTAACAGGGATCACTTTTCAGTTAAATTTAAATGCCTAAGAATAATTGTGTGTTAATTACAGAGTTCAACCAATAGTATTTTTTTTTTACAGGCAGAGTGGACAGTGAGAGAGAGAGACAGAGAGAAAGGTCTTCCTTTGCTGTTGGTTCACCCTCCAATGGCCACCGCGGCCAGTGCGCTGTGGCCAGTGCACCACGCTTATCTGAAGCCAGGAGCCAGGTGCTTCTCCTGGTCTCCCATGTGGTGCAGGGCCCAGGCACTTGGGCCATCCTCCACTGCACTCCCGGTGTGGGGAACCGCAGGCTGGCCACCTGTGGGAACTTCCTCACTTTGCTGTTTGCAAGGCCTGTTGTAACAACTTGTGCAAAACAAGTTAAGGAAGTGCTGGCTGCTGTGAAAAACAAGTCAAGAAGGTGCTAACCACAGGTTGTCCTGAAGACACACAAACAACCCTGATGGAGCAAGATGAACTTTCGTCCTGAGGCACTATGTGCCCTTCAACTTGATTGGACTGTGCCTGCATGGACTGCATGTGAACAGACTTGCCATTGGCTGGAAGCGTCCTGCTAGGGGAACCTAGGGTATATAATGGGGATAGTATTGTGTAGGGGAACGGGGGCTTGGCTTCTTTTCTTTTGCCTTGCATCTGGATGAATAAAGTTCCATGAGAACTGAGTAAGCAGTGATCGTGTCTTTACTATGCTGGACTCTCGCGGGCGAGCATCCGGCAAGTGGTGCCGTGACTCGGATCGGGAGCGGTCGCTGGAAGAAGGTAAGAGAACTAAAAGCGTGCATACACGGGAATCTAGGCGGGTAGAATAAAGCCTAGGACTAGACCGCGGTACCGTCAGTGAAGACGGAAGAAAGAAAATATATAGCCGCCAAAGCGGGCAATAAGAGACCCCTAATAGACAGGGACTAGAACGCTGGTAACAGGGCGCGAGTTATGAATGAACGCTGGTAAAAGGCGGAGTGGTGAATGAACGCCGGTAACAGGGGGAGCTGTGAATGAACGCCAGTAATAGGCGGGAGTTGTGAATGAACGCCAGTAATAGGCGGGAGTGGTGAATGAAGGAGTGTGAATGAACGCCGGTAACAGGGCGGGAGTGGTGAATGAACGCCGGATTCAAGGCGGAAGTTGTCTTTAGTAGTAATGGGTAACACTCTGTCCATGACGGAACTCTGTCTGCTGCTGAGCCACTTATTAAAAACGGCGGGGACGCCTGTCAAAGATCAGGCACTGTGAGCAGATTCGGAACAGATATCGCACCTCCTGGATGAGGGGTCTGAAAGGCTAGAAGAGGTCCAAATGGAGTCCATAAGCAGAAGCCGTTTTGAGGAGAACGAAGAGGCTTCTAGTGAGGAAGGAGATGTGAGGGCGGGGGATACCGAGCCCCTTCCATCCGCACCTCAGTATCCGGGCTTGGGACCCTTGCACTATCAAGATAAGCCCGGTTGCCAGTGCAGATTTGCTAACTTATCAATAGAAAATGCATCAGCCTGGCAACCTCTCACATTGAGTAAATCTATGGCTCGTGAGCACAATTCCTTACTCGAGGATGGGCCTGTAGACAGAGGTCCCGCTATAATGAGAGACAGGACAGCCGCGGGGGGAGCACGTGGCGCCCCCCCGAATTGGGAAGAATATCATCAGGTAGGACAAGTCTTTCCTGTCATTTTGGATGGTTAGGGTAATCGAGGATGGACCCCTGTGGATCATAAGCTCTTAAAGGAGCTGCAGCAGGCCGTACAATTGTACGGGCCACATGCAAATTTCACAAAAGCAGTTCTGGACAATATAGGGACTCAGGGGTTGGTCCCAGAGGACTGGAAAAATATAGCTAAGGCTGTGGCTGGTGGAGGACACTTTCTGCTCTGGCTGGCGGCCTATAGAGAACTGGCCAGAAAGCAAGCAGCGGAGAATGCTAGAAACGGCCGAGCTCCCTGGAATGGGACATGCTCAACGGGGAAGGAGCATTCAATGATGAACACCAACAGGCAAGGTGCCCTAAGGAAGTTTTGATGCAGGTTAGAGAATTGGCCCGAAGGGCCTGGAAAATAATTCCAAAAAAGGGGGAGATTAAGCACAGTCTGACTAAAATTATGCAGGGCCCTACAGAACCTTAAGCTGATTTTGTAAACAGATTAATGGAGGCCGCAGGAAATATCTTTGAAACAGTAGATGAAGTGCCTCTGGTCAGAAGACTTGCTTATGAGCAAGCAAATAAAACATGCTGTGAGGCCCTAAGGCCCTGGCAACATAAGGATATCCCCACATTTTTAAAAATTTATAGGGATGTTTTGGATGATGTTGCCTCTGGCACGCATGCAACAGTGGCTATGGCTAGGATGATGTGTAACAATGGGAATGGGCACAGATGCTTTAAATGTGGGAAGGAGGGCCACTTGCAAAGGGAATGTACAGCTCAAAAGCCCCCAGGGCATCAACCGGGGCTTTGCCCCCAATGCGGTAAGGGCAACCATTGGGCAAATGAATGTTACTCTAAAATGGACAAAGCAGGTAATCCAATAGTACCAAACTTTAACCTGAGGCAAAAAGGATCAGGGTCAGCACCTGCAAAAAACGGAATGGGGGCCCCCTCACCCAGGGGCCCGAAAACTCAATGGGTGGGGGCAACCGTTAGGGCAGCCCCAAAGGGAACAACAGGCATTCGCTGCGCAGAGCTGCGAGCCACCGACTATACAATATTAACACCACAGATGGGAGTGCAAGCAGTAGATGTGCGTTTGCCGGCCTCCCTAGATGATTTGGAAGGTATAGGAATTACCATAGGAAAAGCTACTAATTCTTTAATGGGTCTTTTAATAGTGACAGGAATTATTCCATTGCCCTGTAAGAAGCTCAGGGTAATGCTGCACTCCACCAAAGGGATTTTTTTAAAGGACTTTGGCATTGTGCACTTAAGTCGCATTCCGTATAACCCCCAAGGACAGGTTATTGTGGAACGTACTCATTTGTATTTGAAAAATCTAATAATTAAACAAAAAGGGGGAATAGGGGAATACGCGGTATCTAACAAGGATGCTGTAGCCCTTGCTTTATATAACATTAATTTTTTAAATAAAAAGAAAAATGGGAAAACTCCAGCTGAATTACATTCTCAACCTGCTGAAAAGGAATCAGTGCAATGGATTATGTGGAAGGATTTACAGGATAACAAATGGAAAGGGCCGTTCCCTTTATTGAGAAGGGCACGGGGAGCTGTTTGTTTCTTTCCACAGGGAGCCACGCAACCCATTTTGACACCAGAAAGGAGGATCCAGCTTCTCGCAAAGGGCGACGATGAGCAGGAGCCCACAAAGGAGCCCACAGAACCACTGGGGGACAAAGCCTTGGATCATCCTGAAACAGAGGACTACCAACAGGAGGAAGCAGTGAATGAGGCCCAAGGCCAACTTATAACAGAGAGCGAGTGAAAATTATAAAGAGACTGCTACTTGTGCCTTTGATAGTCTTGTCTTTAGCTTGCATTGGTGGTATTTTTGGAGTGATAATTGATTATGCATTGCTGATATTTGCGACTATTAATAATAGAACCAATAATGCTGTTTAGAGTATTTTGCTTTGTGATATTTAGCAATATTGTTAAGGGGCAGGATTCTGGAGTGTATTGGGGCCTGCTTAGAGCCCTATCCGAGCCCAGATAGAAGTTTGGTCAACCTTTTCTGTAATAGGAAGATTGATCTCTGGTACATGGTCAACCGTTAAAGAATGGCCAGCCATAGGAGGATTGTTTGTGCTGTTACTTTTAGGGTTCATTGTGATTAGCAGGGCTATTGCAGCCGTTGTTCAGTGCCAGCAATGCACCAACTTGGTTGTACGTCAGGCCATGCTCGCAATGTATCACTCTGACCCTCATAAGGAAGTATGGCTCAGCATGATGGAGCGGTAGTCAATGATGGGTAATCACTGGAGAGCGCACCTAGCAACCTAAGACAGAGCATGGGGCATGCTCCCCAATGTCTCAATTATGGGTAAGCAGGTGACGTGTCTCCGGGAGCCTAAGACAGGCACGACTCCACGCCATACTACTAATAAAGAAAAAAGGGGGAGATGTGGGGAACCGCAGGCTGGCTACCTATGGGAACTTCTTCACTTTGCTGTTTTCAAGGCCTGTTGTAACAACTTGTGCAAAACAAGTTAAGGAAGTGCTGGCTGCTGAGCAAAACAAGTCAAGGAAGTGCTAACCACAGGATGTCTGAAAGACACACAAACAACCCAGATGGAGCAAGATGAGCTTTCGTCCTGAGGCACTATGTGCCCTTCAACTTGATTGGACTGTGCCTGCATGGACTGCATGTGAACAGACTTGCCATTGGCTGGGAGCGTCCTGCTAGGGGAACCTAGGGTATATAATGGGGATGGTATTGTGTAGGGGAACGGGGGCTTGGTTTCTTTTCTTTTGCCTTGCATCTGGATGAATAAAGTTCCACGAGAACCGAGTAAGCAGCGATCGTGTCTTTACTACGCTGGACTCTCGTGGGCGGCATCCCAGGCCATAGCAGAGAGCTGGCCTGGAATAGGGGCAACCAGGACAGAATCCGGCGCCCCGACCAGGACTAGAACCTGGTGTGCCGGCGCCGCTAGGTGGAGGATTAGCCTAGTGAGCCACAGCACCTGCCCAACCAATAGCATTAACTAGCACAAAAAAAAAAAATACTAAAAGAAATATAGTAAGTTGTTCATCGACAGGACAAGGGCTGATCAAGTCATTGTTTCTCATAGTGTCCATTTCACTTCAACAGGTTTCCTTTTAGGTGCTCATTTAGTTGTCACCAATCAGGGAGAACATATGATATCTGTCCCTTTGGGACTGGCTTAATTCACTCAGCATGATGTTTTCCAGATTCCTCTTTTTTGTTGCAAATGACTGGGTTTCGTTGTTTTTGACTGCTGTATAGTATTCTATATAGTACATATCCCCTAATTTCTTTATCCAGTCTACTGTTGATGGGCATTTAAGTTGAATCCAGGTCTTAGCTATTGTGAATTGAGCTGCAATAACCATTAAGGTGCAGACAATTTGCCAATTTAATTTCCTTTGGGTAAATGCCAAGGAGTGGGATGGCTGGGTTGTATAGTAGGATTATATTCAGGTTTCTGAGGAATGTCCAGGCTGACTTCCATAGTGGCTTTACCGGTTTGTATTTCCACCAATACTGGGTTAGTGTCCCTTTTTCCCCACATCCTCACCAGCATCTGTTGTTGGTAGATTTCTGAATGTGAGCCATTCTAACCAGGGTGAGGTAAAACCTCATTGTGGTTTTGATTTGCATTTCCCTGATGACGAGTTATCCTGAACATTTTTTCATGTGCCTGTTGGCCATTTGGATTTCCTCTTTTGAAAAAATGTCTATTGAGGTCCTTGACCCAAGAAGATACAATTCTAAGAACATAATGATATTCCCTTTCTTCTTCCCACCCTCCCATCCCCCTTCCTTCTCTCATTTTGTTTTTTCAATTTTAGTTAACATATTTTAAATTCACATTACAGTAAAAACGTTTAGTACTCACCAAATAAGAAGGTTAATAAATAAAAAGCCAAAATACCTTAGTTTAATGGGAACAGAGACAAAGGCTATAAGCAGATATTGAATGGAAAAATGACCATTCCACTCATATTCTCATTTTAAAGTAACCACAGGTTATTAAAACTATAGTAGTATAACATTCTTAAACATTGGTTTGACAGAGGTAAAAAATAAAGTTTTACACAACTATACTTGCAGCAGTACTGATACATGCAGACATTTCTTTTTTTTTGTTTTGTTTTTAAATTTTAGCTGCCACATATAAGGGAGAACATGTGGTATTTGTCTTTTTGGGTCTGGCTTATTTCACTCAACATGATGTCATTCATTTGTGTCCATTATGCTGTAAACGGTAGAATTTCATCCTTTTTTATAGCTGAATAATATGTCATTGTATGTAGATATATACCATATTTTCACTGTATGTATGTATATATATGCATATATACATATATACACATGTGTATAATATGTATACATATGTATTTAGTATATATACATATACATAATACATATTTATATATGTATATGTGTATATGTATACATATATGTATATATACACACCATATTTTGTTTATCCATTCATTTGATGAATGGACACTCTGGTTGATTCCAAGTGTTGGCAATTGTGAACAGTGCTATTATAAATAGGGTGGTGCAAGTATCTCTTTGATTCACTGTGGTCAAGTCTTTTGGGTATATACTCAGTAGTGGATTGCTGGATCTTATGGCAAATCTATTCCTAGTTTTTTGAGAAATCTTCACACTGTTTCTCACAGTGGCTGCACTAATTTACATACCCAACAACGTTTAAGTGTTTCCTTTCTCCATATCTTGCCAGTATTTGTTACTCTCTGAGTTTTGGATTTTAGCCATTTTGACAAGGGTCAGGTGACATCTCAGTGTGGTTTCAATTTGCATTTCCCTGATGGCTAGTGATGTTGAGCATTTTTCATTATATCTGCTGGCCATTTGTAATTCCTTAAATTATCCCAGCTTCTTAAATGGGCACAAGATCTGGAGCTGGGCCATCTGAAGCCAGGAGCCAGGAACTCCTCTGGGTTCCTAGCATGGCTCCAGGGGCCCAAGCACTTAGGCCATCTTGTAATTCTTCTTTTGAGAAATGTATTAAGTTCTTTTGCCTATTTATTAACTGGTTGACTTTTGTTATTGAGTTTTTATGTTGCTCATATATTTAGGATATTAACCCTTTGTTGGATAGGTGGTTTACAAATTTTTTCCCCATTCTGTTGGATGTCTCTTTATTGATCATTTCTTCGCTGTGCAAAAACTTATGACTTCGACATAGTCCCATTTGTTTTATTTTGTTTTTCTTGCTTATGCTTTGGATGTCTTATCCACTAAGTCTTCCCCTACACCAATGTCTTAGATTGTTTACCCTAAGTTTTGTTCCAGCAACTTCATTGTTCCAGGTCTTAAATTGAATCTTTGATCCATCTGGAGTTGATTTTTGTATGGTGAGATGTATGGATCTAATTTCATTCATATATGTCTATTGTTTGTCTTTCTGTCCGTCTGTCTGTCTATCTACCTATATCTATCTATCTATCTATCTATCTATCTATCTATCTATCTAGTTTTACTAGCATAATTTGTTGAAGAGATTATCTTTACTCCACTATATGTTATGAATACTTTTGTCAAAAATCGTTGCGGGGGACTGGTGCTGTGGCATGGTCAGTTGGGCTTCAGCCTGTGGCACCAGTATCCCATATGGGCCCTAGTTTGTGTCCCAGCTGCTTTTCTGATCTAGCTTTCTGCTGGTGGATAGGGAGGTCAGTGGATGATGGCCCAAGTGCTTGGGCCCCTGTAGCCATGTTGGGGACTCAGAGGAGGTTTTTAGCTCCTGGCTTCAGATTGCCCAGTTCTGGATGTTGCGGCCTTTTAAGGAGTGAGCCAGTGGATGGAAGATCACACTCTGTCTCTCCCTCTCTCTGTCTGTGATTTTGCCTCTCAGACAAATACATATTTTGAAAAAATCAGTTGGCTGCTATGTATGTGGGTTAATTTATGGGCTCTCTATTCTGTTCCATTGATCTGTGTATCATTTTTACGCCAGTACCATGCTGTTTTGATTACTACAGACTTGTAGTATGCTTTGAAGTCAGGTATTGTGATGTCTCCAGCTTAATTTTTCTTGTTTACAATTGCTTTGGCTATTCCATATCTTTTGTGATTCCATATGAATTTTAGGATTTCTTTTTCTAATTCTGTAAAGAATGTCATTGGTATTTTTATAGGGATTGCACTGAATCTGTATTGTTTTAGGTAGTATAGGCATTTTAATGATATTGATTCTTCCAATCTGTGAGCAAGGAATATTTTTCCTTTTTTTTTGCATCCTTGATGATTTTTTCATCAATGTTTGATAATTTTCATTGTAAATATCATTCACTTCTTTGTTGAAATTTATTCCTAAATATTTGAGTTTTTGTGGCTATTGTGAATTGGATTTCTTTTTTGATTTATCTGTGAGTTCATCTTAGCCTACAAAAAGCTATGGTTTTCTGTATGTATATTTTGTAATCTACAACTTTACTGAATTGGTTTATCATTTCTAACAGCATTTCTGTGGAGTGTTTAGGATTTTCCATGTACAACATCATGTCATCTGGAAACATGGGTAATTTACTTCCTCTTTTTCAATTTTTATGTCCTTTGTTTCTATATATACCCTAATTGCTCTTGCTAAAACTTCCAGTACTGTACTGAATAAGAACAGTGAAAGTGGACATCCTTGTTTTGTTCCAGATCTGAGGGGAAATGTTTTCAGTTTTTCCCATTCAGTATTATATTGGCTGTTGGCTTGTGATACATAGCCTTTATAATTTTGAGAAATGTTCCTTTTATACCTAGTTTGTGGAGGGTTTTTTATCATGAAGGGGTGCTGAATGTTATCAAATGATTGCGTGCATTCATTGAGATAAACATGATTTTTGTTATTTCATTCTATTGATGGGATTTAGATGTGCTAATGTTGAAACACCCTTGCATTTCCGTGATAAATCCTACTTGATCATTATATATGATCCTGTTGATGTATTTTGGATTTAATTTGCTAGTATTTTCTTGAGAAGCTTTGCATCTATGTTTATTAGTGATATAGGTGTGTAGTTTTCTTTTTGTGTCATGTCTTTGTCTGGTTTTGGTATCAAAGTAATGCTGGCTTCACAAAAAGAGGTAGGCAGAATTCCATCCTGTTCAACATTTTGGAATACTTTTAAGAGTATTGGAGTTATTTCCTCTTTAAATATTTTGCAGAATTTAGTAGTGAAGCCATCAGGTCCTGGAATTTTCCTTGATGGAATACTTCCTTTTTAAGATTTATTTATTTATTTGAAAGGTAGAGTTACAGAGAGTCAGAGTCAGAGAGAGAGGGAGAGAGGGAGGAAGGGAGGGAGGGAGGGAGAGAAAGCTCTTCCATCCACTGGTTCACTCCCCAGATGGCCACAACTGCCATAACTGTGCTGATTGGAAGTCAGGAGCCAGGAGCTCCCTCTGGGTCTCCCACACAGGTGCAGATGCCCAAGGACTTGGGCCAATTTCTACTGCTTTCCCAGGCCACAGCAGAGAGCTGGATCAGCAGAGCAACAGCCTGGACTCGAACTGGCACCCATATGGGATGCCGGTGCCACAGGTGGAGGATTAACCTACTGCACCACATCATAGGCCCCATCTATTACTTCTTGATTTAATCTTGGTAGGTTATAGGAATCAAAAAATGTATTCATTTCTTTGAGGTTTTCCAGTATATTAGCATATAATTCTTCATAGTTATTTCTTATGATCCTTTGTATTTCAGTGGTGTTGGTTGCAATGTCTCATTTTTCAGTTCTAATTTTATTTATTTGAGAGTTTCTCCTTTTTTTCTTAATGAACCTGGTTAGAGGATTATCTTCTCAAAAAATAATTTGTTTTGTTGATCTTTTTTCTTTGATGCATGTTAAAAATTTGCAAAACCTGTGAGTTAGATTTAAGAGTTGTACATCAATGTATGTTGAACCTATAAAATTCAAATGTGCTTACAAAAGCTGGATAGTGGAAAGCATCAATTTAGAAAGCCAACCTGAACAAACGTCTCACAACACAGGCTTTGTTGGTTACATTCTTAATTAAATTTTACTTCAAATACTTACATGTAGTTAGTGACTATTATTACAAGAGTACTATCTGATAATTTGAAGTTACATACAAAAAGCTATGTATAGTATGTGATAACACTATAAATTTTCAGATAAAATTTATTGTGATATCAGAAATTTCAACTGATTTTGTTTATATTTTGTTTAGTGGCTATTTGATGAAGTTATTTATATTTTTGTTAACAGTTCCCGTCAATGGTGTCCTCCATTTTTCTGAGATCACATGGGAATGACTAAGTTTCTATATAATTTCAAATATATATTTTTAATATGTTATTTGGTAAAAGATTGTGGACTCAACTTCTGTTTACAATGAGATTCTACATTTTCTTCTTCTTTTTTAAAGTTATTTAATTTTTTGAAAAGTAGAGTTACAGAGATAGAGAGAAAGAGAGAGAGACAGAGACCTTACAGTCTGGTTCATTCACTAAATGGCCACAATGACTGGGGTTGAGCCAGGCCAAAGCCAAGAGCCATGTGGGTACAGGAGCCAAGTGCTTAGGCCATCTTCTGCTGCTTTCCCAGGTGCATTAGCAGGGAGCTGGATCAGAAGTGGAGCTGCCAGGACTCAAACCGGTGTCCATATGGGATGCCAGTGTTGCAGGTGGTGGCTTAATCCTTTAAGCCACAACAGCAGCCCCTACATCTTCTACCAATCATTTCCATAGTCAATAATGCAGCCTATGTCTTTGAAGTTGTCACCAATGGTCTCTACACACAGACTTGTGTTCTTTCTAAATAAGCTTACACACCTATTTAGGGGTTTGCAAAAGCATAGTAAAGCATTTGTTGTGTTTACTCCATTTAATCAATGGCATGATTACTCTTTAGAGTTATATTCCCCAATGTGAGTGAAAATTTTCCTTATATCTTATCAAAATAACGAATACCTTGAAATGTGCTATATCTCAATAATTGCTATAATTGCTAATATAGATTATTAAAGGCTTCCAATGTGCAAGAACAGTACTAAATATTTATATGCATTATTTCATTTAATCCTCACTACTTTTCTTTTTTTTTTTTTTTTTTTGACAGGAAGAGTTAGACAGCGAGAGAGTCAGAGAGAAAGGTCTTCCTTCCGTTGGTTCACCCCCAAAATGGCCACCATGGGTGGCGCACTGTGGCGATCTGAAGCCAGGAGCCAGGTGCTTCCTCCTGGTCTCCCATGCAGGTGCAGGGCCCAAGCACTTGGGCCATCCTCCACTGCCCTCCAGGGCCACAGCAGAGAGCTGGACTGGAAGGGGAGCAACCAGGACAGAATCCGGCGCCCAAACCGGGACTAGAACCGGGGATGCCGGCGCCACAGGTGGTGGATCAGCCAAGTTAGCTGTGGCGCCAGCCAACCTCACTACTATTCTTGAACAAGTTTACCCAGCCAAGAAATAATGGAGATAGGAATCAAATCCAGTCTATCTAACATTAAGTACCACAGATTTGAATATTTTCCCTAAAATTACTGTTTTTTTTTAACTTCATGGAAAAAGGAGACTTGTTAATTAATACATTTTCTTCCCCTGTGATAATGATACTTCCAGTCAGTCAAAACATCAAACTTAAAATCATGTCCATGTTTCTTCGAAGCCAGTTAAGGCCTAGTCATTTAAAATTTCAAAGTTTTTTGGGCAGGGTAGGGAAAAGAAGGAAAAATGTTTGGTTTTATACAATTGGAAAATTGCTAAGCCTCAGTTATATAGTGCACCATTTAACAGATACTCAAAAATATGTGTTCATACTAGAATTCCAACACTGAATCCATTTCTGCTATTTAGTGTCTTTGTTAAATCATCTCTAATTTCATCATTAAATGAACATTCTTTGCTCACATGTAATATTCACAGTATCTTTAGCAAATAAATTTCCTCAATATATTGTGAATATTCTACTAATTGTGGTTTGTGTTAGTTCAGGCTGCTACAACAACTGAATAGCATATAATTAAAAGTACTTGATTTCTCACAGTTCCGGAGGCTGGAAGTCCCAATATCAGAAAGCTAGCAGGGTCATATCTGCTGAGGAGCCTCATCCAAGTACAGATTGGAGAGCTTCCTTGATGTTTCCTCCCTCTCTGGCCTCCTCTTGTAAGGGCAGTAATCCCATTCATGAGGGCTCCATCCTCATGACAGAATCGCTTTCCAAAGAACCCACAAGTACGAGTTTGGGTAGGGTCACAAACGTTCAGTCCACAGGTGGTTCAAGAGGGGTTTTGATAGGAAAAAAGAAAGTCGCTGTGACTACTGTGATTTCCAGATCTTTTAGAGTCTGTGGAATTTGTACGTGTTGTATTGTACCTATGATACTTCACAGTAATACTGTAAAATAGAAAATGTGAAGAAAGTCCACATACTTTTGACTCAGGCAAGTTCATGTCTCAAGGACAGTTCTACATTCAAAAAGGAACATGGTAATTTTCAAACTCTTAAGTAGTAAATTATGGGAATGGTTCAATGATGATGATGAAATTTCATCTCACTTTAAGGATAAAAACTATGGGGCCAGCATGGTGGCACAGTGAGCTAAACTACAGCCTGCAATGCCAGGATCCCATATGGGGACCTATTCAGGCCCAGTTGCTCCATTTATAATCTAGCCCCTTGCCAATGCACCTGGTAAAGTAGCAGAAGATGGCCGAAGTGCTTGGGTCACTGTACCCACATGAGAGACCTGGATGAAGCTCCTGGCTTTTCCCTGGCCCAGCTTTGGCTGTTGTGGACATTCAGGGAGTGAACTAGCAGATGGAAGCTCTCTTTCTGTATAAGTCTGCCTTTCAAATAAATAAAATAAATATTTTAAAAATGACAAGACTATTGGAATAGAAATTCTTATGAAAAGGCAAAAAAAATTGAGGGGTTTAGGGAATGAGAATAGTGATACAATCTCTGACCTATTGGCTGGATAATCTTGAGCAAGCCCCCAAAATGATGGTAGATATATTAATACTAACCTACATCTGATCACTACAGGTTCAGTTTGGACGGATGGAAGGCACATACTTTAAACATTTTTAAAGATGAGTTAACCTTTAGGTGAAGGGTTTATGGCAGCAAAATAACTTGATTGCTAACATAAAGAAAAACTTCTGCTGCTTTAAATTATGTGAACAGGTAAAGAGATTTTCATGCTTGATGAGGAGTTAGCTGAAATGCAGTCAGCTTTAGATTTGCAATGGGGAATTAGTCCCAAATGTGGTCTCTGTGCGTTCTTGTCTTGGGGAAATCTCTATTATTCTATACTTGTTTGCTCATCTTTAAAGGAATGATAAAAATAAGTCATGTGAAGAATAATACAAGCTAATAACATTTGGTGAAAGTTACTGAGTATATATACAGATATTTAGACCGGAATAATATATCAAAATACTAACAAAAGCATTTTCTAGTACCTTACCATCAGTAGTAATTTTTGCTCAAGTTAACATGTTTATCTGAGGTAGGAACAGTGATTGAGGTTATAAAGAAATTAACATTCTTTTCTCTTTTTCTTTAAATATTTATCTTTTTGAAAGTCAGAGTTGAGAGAGAGAGAGAGAGAGAGAGAGATCCTCCATCACTGGCTTACTACCCAAAGATGGCCCCAACGACCAGGCCTGGGCCAGGAGGAAGCCAGGACACGTGGGCTTCCTCTGGGTCTCCTATGTAGGTGTCAGGGGCACAAGTATTGGGCCCCTGTCCACTGCTTTTCCCAGGCTACCAGCAGGTTGCTGGAGCAGAAATAGAGCAGTCAGGACACAAATCAGCATCCATATGCAATGCTGGTGCCACAGGTGGTGACTTACCCTCTTTGCAACATCCCTAGCCCCTTAATTTTCCTTTCTAAAACTGCATGCTGCTCTCCTCTCAACCTCCACCCAAATACACTAAGAGATCAGTTTCTCCTTGGTGCTTATGTCACTTTAACATATTGGAATAAGGTGTTTACACAGGATTGCTCAGTTCAGGGATGTGGTGGTAAGGATAGCCTCAGTGACATCCTAAAAACATGATGGATTGAAGCACCTTTTTCCTGCCAAAGGTTGGTCAGAAGAGTCAATTGTATATTTGAATGCAGATAATAGCTATTCACCTACACTTCCTGGGATTGGATACTTTTCATAACTAACATACCCAGTATTTTCATTTGCTTGCATATAAAAGCTCCAGATCAAAGAATAACCTCATCTTCTATGTTAATCATTATCTGAGGACAGTATTCCAGCAACCATCCAGTAATTCAGCAGTGTGCCAAGGAGGGCAGATATATGAGATGAAGGAAGTATTAAATGTTTATGCTGGGTCAACCACACTTCATTTAAAGGCTTGCCCATTCCAGTGAAAACCAAAGCTTCATGAATCCAAGAACACATTGTCTAAGCCTAAACCACTCTTAACAAATAAGGACTTTCCAGTGACCACAGAAATTATGCTTCAGAGGCCTGTAATGTGTCCTCTTATCCTCTTTCTATATAATGGCTTTTCACTTCCTCCTGCTTCTCCTTCTTCCACACATCAAAACTGGCCAGTATAAACTGTGCACTTAATATGGTTAGCAAACAGAAGAGAGAGAAATTTTAAGTATATTTATATAGGATTCTAATAAGTTACTACCTACTAAGTATTTAAAACATACTTGCCAATGAGCTTATCACTGTACATACACACATGCACACATGATCCAGAGAGATGATTATATAAAACAAATTCATGTGTCAAACTTTGTGGCACATATCTCAATCTATTTAAACTGTATCTTATCATAATAACCAAATGTGAAGGGTACTCTTTTGTAACGTTACTGAAGAAACCAAAAGCCTGACAAGTAAAATTAGTTATCTAAGTTATCCTACAGTTAGTTCAGCTCATTAGTATCATAATAGAACCACATATCTACTTCTTAACTCTCAAGTTTATAATCTTTTATGAAGGTACTACAAAAATATAGCAAATAGCCCTGGCCATTGCAGCTATTTGGAGAAGAACCAGCAGATGGAGGACCTCTCTGTTTCTTTGTCTCTGTCTCTCTTTCTCTCTCTTTTCTCTTCTCTCCCCCTCTCCTCTCCTTCCTCTCCTTCCCTCTCCCTTTCCATCTCTTTCTGCCTTTCAAATAAATAAATGAATTTTTTTTTTTTAAAATAGGGGAAATGCAATGAAAGGTATAGGGTAACTTTTTTACAACCTCACAATTGTCATTTTATAAATTTAAAACTGTGATGAAATTTTTAAAAACTGATTGCAAAAAGAAAGGACAGTGTCCAGGGAACATGGAATTCATATGTTTGTTTTGGGGCAAAATTGTTTTGAAACCCATGCCTAGGCTTTTTCATAATATACATTTTTCATGAACATTTGAAGCTTCATCATATTTTTCAGCATTTAGTACCTATTGAGTTTCAGGCATGGATGCAAGGGACTCAAAGTTTATAGAAAGCCTGATAAGGCCAAGTCCTTTACCTTCAAAGAGTTTATGGTTGAGTTGGGGAAATTCTACCTCTTCTTATTTAGTACATTTAATTGAAAGCTAGACTCATTATTCTCAAAGTGTAATGCTTAGGCATCCAGTAGGGACTTGCTGGGAATGCAAAAATCTCAAACCCCATCCAGGCCTCTTAAATCAGAAACTCAGGGAGTGGGTCCAGGAATTTGTATTTTAACAAGAGCTCCAGGTGATTTCCATTCACATTGGAATTGGAGAACCATAGCCCACAGAGAAAGGAGTTACAAGAAACCTATCTTGGGGAAATCCTGGAGACACTGACCTTGAGCGTATCAGAGAGGATTGCTTTTTTCCCCCTGCCAGGAAGGTGGGACATCTTTAAGAAGAAGAACTTCCTACTATTTTAACATGATGTTGTTTTTCCTGGAAGGTGAAGGTCAAAGTCAAGCAGTGGTAATGGGTAGACTGGAGCTGAAGTAATGTGTAGGGCTTTAATATTTTAGGACATATTTCTTACAGTCCTTGGTATAAAGGTGCTAATAAAGAACTGCAAATAACTGCTATAAACATGACTGTTTATAACCTTTGTCTCTGCTGCTAAGAAAAAGTGTTTTTTCTTCTTACTAGGTGTTGATCTCCTTACTTAGTGCAGGGTTAATCTTAATGAGTATGACGTAAACTGAAAGTAAATCATTGTAAAAATTGAGAAGGAATAAGAGAGGAAAGAGGAGGAAGGTGGGAGCATAGGTGGGAGGGAGGGCAAGGTGGGAGGTATCGCTATGTTCCTGAATCTGTATATATGAAATGCATAAAATGTGTTTACCTTCAAGATTTTTTAAAAAATTTAAGTTTTTAAAAAAAAGGCTGAAGCTGATGTTTCTGTAAAACTTGGGTCATGTCAGCCACATAACTGGCCACTAACCGTGGTTCCCTTGAACTTGCTCAGGATGCTCTCCGGTAATGTGAGGATGATGTGTTGCAGATGGGAGAGAATGTTTTGCAGAAGGAAGCCTCGGGTTGGTGTAGCAGGTAAAGTTCCCTCCTATGACTCCAGCATCCCATATGGATGCTGGTTGGAGCCCCAGCTGTTCCACTTTCAATCAAGCTCCTGCTAATGTACCTGGGAAAGCAGCAGAGGATGGCCCAAGTGCTTGGGCCCCTACACCCGTCGGGGAGACCTGGAAGAAGCTCCTGGCCTCAATCTGGCCCAGTTCTGGCCAGTGAGGCCATTTGGGGAGTTAAAAAGCAGATGGCAGATCTCTCTGTCTCTCCCTCTATTATTCTCTGTAACTCTGCCTTTCAAATAATAAAATAATAAATATTTAAAACAAAAAAAAAAAAGAAGGAAGCCTCAGATTCAGGCTCTTCAAAGCTCTCAGATTCAGATGAGATATGACAAATTTAATCAAACATTATCAAATAGCAGTAAAGAGGGAAGTGTAGAAGGATGGCAAAGATGAATTGAATTAAGGTTCAGATTAATTTCATCTAAATAAAATACACAAAATAACTACCACTACCATTACAACCCACCAAAGGGAAACTGAGATTATCCACATACATATGAGAGGTCTTCAAAAACTTCATGAAAAAAATGCATATTATGTAAAAACTATAAATGGATTTCAAAAATTTTTGCACCAAGAGAAGCTTATCTTTTAATTACATTTTTGTGTAAACTGTTTGAAGTACTCTTTTTTTTTTTTTTTTTTTTTTTTAAACTTTTATTTAATGCATATAATTTTCCAAAGTACGACTTATGGATTACAATGGCTTCCCCCCCATACCGTCCCTCCCACCCACAACCCTCCCCTTTCCCACTCCCTCTCCCCTTCCATTCACATCATGATTCATTTTCGATTATCTTAATATACAGAAGATCAGCTTAGTATACATTAAGTATGGATTTCAACAGTTTGCTCCCACACAGAAACATAAAGTGAAAAATAATAGATGATTTTTTTAAATGATGATGAAATCAGAGCAGACCTATTGTCATGTTTAATCCCAGTGAGAGTCAAGTTGGGAATTGATAATTTCTTTTTTTTTTCTTTTTTTTTTTTTTTTTTACAGAGGATCACTTTAGTATGCATTAAGTAAAGATTTCAACAGTTTGCACCCCCATAGAAACACAAAGTGAAATATATTGTTTGAGTACTCGTTATAGCATTAAGTCTCAATGTACAGCACATTAAGGATAGAGATCCTACATGAGGAGTAAGTGCACAGTGACTCCTGTTGTTGACTTTACCAATTGACACTCCTGTCTATGGCATCAGTAATCTCCCTATGCTCCAGTCATGAGTTTCCAAGGCTATGGAAGCCCTCTGAGTTCTCCGACTCTTATCTTGTTTAGACAAGGTCATAGTCAAAGTGGAGGTTCTCTCCTCCCTTCAGAGAAAGGTACCTCCTTCTTTGATGACCTGTTCTTTCCACTGGGATCTCACTCGCAGAGATCTTTTGCCAGAGTGTCTTGGCTTTCCATGCCTGAAATACTCTCATGAGCTTTTCAGCCAGCTCCGAATGCCTTTAGGGCTGATTCTGAGGCCAGAGTGCTATTTAGGACATCTGCCATTCTATGAGTCTGCTGAGTATCTCACTTCCCATGTTGGATCACTCTCCCCTTTATTTACTCCATCGGTTAGCGTTAGCAGGTACTAGACTTGTCTATGTGTTCCCTTTGACTCCCAGTCCCTTCACCATGACCAACTGTGAACTGAAACTGATCACCTGGAACAGTGAGATGGCATTGGTACATGCCACCTCGATGGGATTGAATTGGAATCCCCTGGTATGCTTCCAACTCCACCACTTGGGGCAAGTCAGCCTGAGCATGTCCCAAATTATACATCTCTTCCCTCTCCCATTCCCACCACCATGTTCAACAGGGATCACATTTCAGTTAATTTTCAACACTTAAGAATAACTGTGCATCAATTACAGATCTAAACCAGTCATATTAAGTAGAACAGATAAAAAAAACTACTAAGAGGGATAATGTATTAAGTTGTTCATTAACAGTCAGGACTATGCTGATCAAGCCACCATTTCCCATAGTGTCCACCTCACTCCAACAGGTTTCCCTCTTGGTGTTCAGTCAGTCGTCACCGATCAGGGAGAACATATGGTATTTGTCCCTTTGGGACTGGCTTATTTCACTCAGCATGATGTGTTCCAGATTCCTCCATTTTGTTGCAAATGACTGGATTTCGTTGTTTCTTACTGCGGTATAGTATTCTAAAGAGTACATATCCCATAATTTCTTTATCCAGTCTATCGTTGATGGGCATTTAGGTTGGTTCCAGGTCTTAGCTATTGTGAATTGAGCTGCAATAAACATTAGGGTGCAGACCGCTTTTTTGTTTGCCAATTTAAATTCCTTTGGGTAAATTCCAAGGAGTGGGATGGCTGGGTCTAACGGTAGGGTTATCTTCAGGTTTCTGAGGAATCTCCAGACTGACTTCCATAGTGGCTTGACCAGCTTGCATTCCCACCAACAGTGGGTTAGTGTCCCTTTTTCCCCACATCCTCGCCAGCATCTGTTGTTGGTAGATTTCTGAATGTGAGCCATTCTAACCGGGGTGAGGTGAAACCTCATTGTGGTTTTGATTTGCATTTCCCTGATTGCTAATGACCTTGAACATTTTTTCATGTGCCTGTTGGCCATTTGGATTTCCTCTTTTGAAAAATGTCTATTGAGGTCCTTGGCCCATCTCTTAAGTGGGTTGTTGGTTTTGTTTTTGTGGAGTTTCTTGATCTCTTTGTAGATTCTGGTTATTAACCCTTTATCTGTTGCATAGTTTGCAAATATTTTTTCCCATTCTGTCGGTTGTCTCTTCACTCTCCTGACTGTTTCTTTTGCAGTACAGAAACTTCTCAATTTGATGCAATCCCAATAGTTGATTTTGGCTTTGACTGCCTGTGCCTCCCGGGTCTTTTCCAGAAATTCTTTGCCTGTGCCAATATCTTGAAGGGTTTCTCCAATGTTCTCTAGTAACTTGATGGTGTCAGGTCGTAGATTTAGGTCTTTAATCCATGTTGAGTGGATTTTTGTGTAAGGTGTAAGGTAGGGGTCTTGCTTCATGCTTCTGCACGTGGAAATCCAATTTTCCCAGCACCATTTATTGAATAGACTGTCCTTGCTCCAGGAATTAGTTTTAGATCCTTGATCAAATATAAGTTGGCTGTAGATGTTTGGGTTGATTTCTGGTGTTTCAATTCTGTTCCATTGGTCTATCCATCTGTTTCTGTACCAGTACCATGCTGTTTTAATTACAACTGCCCTGTAGTATGTCCTAAAATCTGGTATTGTGATGCCTCCGGCTTTGTTTTTGTTGTACAAGATTGCTTTAGCTATTCGAGGTCTCTTGTGCCTCCATATAAATTTCAGCACCATTTTTTCCAGATCTGAGAAGAAGGTCTTCGGTATCTTGATTGGTATTGCATTGAATCTGTAAATTGCTTTTGGGAGAATGGACATTTTGATGATGTTGATTCTTCCAATCCATGAGCATGGAAGATTTTTCCATTTTTTGGTATCCTCTTCTATTTCTTTCTTTAAGGTTTTGTAATTTTCATCGTAGAGATCTTTAACGTCCTTGGTTAAGTTTATTCCAAGGTATTTGATTGTTTTTGTAGCTATTGTGAATGGGATTGATCTTAGAAGTTCTTCCTCAGCCATGGCATTGTCTGTGTATACAAAGGCTGTTGATTTTTGTGCATTGATTTTATACCCTGCTACTTTGCCAAACTCTTCTATGAGTTCCAATAGTCTCTTAGTAGAGTTCTTTGGGTCCCCTAAATACAGAATCATATCATCTGCAAAGAGGGATAGTTTGAGTTCTTCCTTCCCAATTTGTATCCCTTTAATTACTTTTTCTTGCCTAATAGCTCTGGCTAGAACTTCCAGAACTATATTGAATAGCAGTGGTGAGAGTGGGCATCCCTGTCTGGTTCCAGATTTCAGTGGAAATGCTTCCAACTTTTCCCCATTCAATAGGATGTTGGCTGTGGGTTTTTCATAGATTGCTTTGATTGTATTGAGGAATGTTCCTTCCAAACCCAGTTTGCTTAGAGTTTTCATCATGAACGGGTGTTGTATTTTATCAAATGCTTTCTCGGCATCTATTGAGAGAATCATATGGTTTTTCTTCTGCAGTCTGTTAATGTGGTGTATCACATTGATTGTCTTGCGCACATTAAACCATCCCTGCATACCAGGGATAAATCCCACTTGGTCTGGGTGGATGATCTTTCTGATGTGTTGTTGCATTCTATTGGCGAGAATTTTATTGAGGATTTTTGCATCTATGTTCATCAGGGATATTGGTCTGTAATTCTCTTTCAGTGCTGCATCTTTCTCTGGCTTAGGAATTAAGGTGATGCTGGCTTCATAGAAAGAATTTGGGAGGACTCCCTCTTCTTCGATTGTTCTGAATAGTTTGAGAAGAATTGGAGTTAGTTCTTCTTTAAACGTCTGGTAGAATTCAGCAGTGAATCCATCTGGTCCTGGGCTTTTCTTTGTTGGGAGGGCCTTTATTACTGTTTCAATTTCTGTCTCAGTTATGGGTCTGTTTAGGTTTTCGATGTCTTCCTGGTTCAATTTAGGCAGGTTGCACGTGTCCAGGAATCTATCCATTTCTGATAGGTTTCCCTGTTTGCTGGCATACAAGTCCTTGTAGTAATTTCTGATGATTCTTTTTATTTCTGTGGTGTCTGTTGTTACATTTCCTTTTTCATCTCTGATTTTATTGATTTGGGTCTTTTCTCTTCTTTTTTTAGTTAGTTGGGCCAATGGGGTGTCAATTTTGTTTATTTTTTCAAAAAACCAGCTCTTCGTTTGGCTGATTTTTTGTAATGTTTTTCTTGATTCAATCCTGTTGATTTCTTCTCTGATTTTAATGATTTCTCTTCTCCTACTAGATTTGGGTCTGATTTGCTGTAGGTTTTCTAGATCCTTGAGGTGAATTGAAAGCTCATCTATTTGGTGTCTTTCCAATTTCTTGATGTAGGCACCTATTGATATAAACTTTCCTCTTAACACTGCTTTTGCTGTGTCCCATAAGTTTTGGTATGTTGTGCTGTTATCCTCATTTACTTCCAGAAAGTTTTTGATTTCTCTTTTGATTTCTTCTATGACCCATTGTTCATTCAGGAGCATGTTGTTCAATCTCCATGTGTTTGCGTATGCTCTAGGGATTCCTGAGTTACTAATTTCCAACTTCATTCCTTTATGGTCTGAGAAGCTGCATGGTATGATTCTAATTCTTTTGAATTTGCTCAGACTTGCTTTATGGCCTAGTATGTGGTCAATCCTAGAGAAGCTTCCATGTACTGCTGAGAAGAATGTAAAATCTTTAGCTGTAGGATTGAAAGTTCTGTATATATCTGTTAGATCCATTTGGGCTATGGTGTCGTTTAAATCTACTGTATCCTTGTTGATCTTCTGACCGGATGATCTGTCTATTTCTGAGAGTGGAGTATTGAAGTCCCCCAGTACTACTGTATTGGGGTCTAAGTCTCCCTTTAAGTCCGTTAATAAATCTTTTAGATAAACTGGTGCCCTGTAGTTAGGTGCATATACATTGATAATTGTTATATCTTCCTGTTGAATTGATCCCTTAATCATGATATAGTGTCCCTCTTTGTCTCTCTTAACAGTTTTTGTGGTAAAGTTTATGTTGTCCGATATTAAGATGGCTACGCCCGCTCTTTTTTCATTTCTGTTGGCATGGTATATCTTTTTCCAGCCTTTCACTTTCAGTCTGTATGGATCTTTGTTGGAAAGATGTGTTTCTTGTAAGCAGCATATAGATGGGTTTTGTTCCTTAACCCAATCAGCCAATTGGTGTCTTTTAACTGGACAGTTCAGGCCATTCACGTTCAAAGTGACTAATGATAAGTGGTAACTTTGCCCTGCCATTTGCCAAAGATAAGTTCTAATATATGCTTTGAATTCCCTGTGATCTTTTGCTGTGAGGTTTCCTTCCTTGGTTTCCTTCCTTTACCTTCTTTCATATTGATGACTGTGTTTCTGTGTTTCTGTGTGTAACACATCTTTAAGCATCTTTTGCAGGGCTGGACGAGTGGCAACAAATTCTTTCAATTTCTGTTTGCAATGAAAAGTCTTTATTTCACCTTCATTCACAAATGATAGCTTTGCAGGATATAATATTCTGGGCTGGCAGTTGTTCTCTCTTAGTACCTGGGCTATATCTCGCCATTCCCTCCTAGCTTTTAGAGTTTCTGATGAGAAGTCAGCTGTGAGTCTGATTGGAGATCCTCTGAGAGTAATCTGACGTTTCTCTCTTGCACATTTGAGGATCTTTTCTTTATGTTTCACTGTGGAGAGTTTAATTACAACGTGTCGTGGTGAGGATCTCTTTTGGTCGTGTTTATTAGGGGTTCTGTGGGCTTCCTGTACTAGGATTTCTCTGTCCTTCTCCAAACCTGGGAAATTTTCTGCTAATATCTCACTAAAAAGGCCTTCTAATCCTTTCTCCCTCTCCATGCTGAAGTACTCTTGTATATAGATATTATAGTGTTAATATATACATTCAGTACACAAAGAGGACATTATCTAAACTACTTGTGACAGGGCCAGTGTCATGGTCCCACCATGTACACTTCCACTTACTTCTTCCTATATCTTAACAGCATCATTTTATAATTGTCAAAATCAGGGATAATTTCTAAGTATCATATTTCTCTGCTTATTGATCAAGAACGTCAGAAAGACAAATTTCTTTGCACAAGTGGTATGAAGAGTTTGAACAGTGTGGATTTACATTTCAAGTAAATATTTTGCATTAACCACTGGGGAATTTGGGTTACAGAATGTGGCTGACTTCAAGAATTGGTAGCACTGTAGCAACAAAAACATTTTCAAACTCCAGGGCCTCTAGTGGCAGAGGCACAGCTACAAATTTAGCGTTCTCTCATTTTAAGCATTCCCAAATATTTTAGTGATTGTCTTGATAGAATTCCAGAAAAAAACAGCTGTACAAATGTATCATATATTTCCAAACCTCCTACACAGCACAGTTACTATAATTGGTTGAGGCTTTTTTTTTTTTTTAATTATTCACTTGACTTTAGAAAAGGTTGTGGAAAGCATAATTCAGGTTTGGTCAAACTTTTATTAACATCCATAGGAGAACTATAGTCCATAATTAGACTTTAGTTTTTAAAGTAGTTCATATGCAAAAAAGTAAGAAAGTGTATAGGTGGGAATTTATCTTTATAGCTTCATGAAGACCTCTTGGACTGTTGTCACAGTTGTAAATGACCACTTTTTAATCTGTTGGATCTGCTATATCAAATAGCTAAAGTAATTCAGTCATCAGTGTTTTCACTGGTTTTAATATCTCCTTTCCTACCAAACAACAATTTAATTGCACTTAGCTATCCTTTCAAATTCATTGCATGGAATCAGTCTGCAGCACTACAGTTCTTTCTGCAGCAACTATAACTCACTAAACAGAGGGTCTATTCCACTAGCCACACGTCCATCACAAGTGTTTTAAAATTCAGGGTAACTAGTTCACTGGCTAAATCAGAGCCAAGAACGATAATAATTCCAAATTGCAAAATTTCTAGAAAATAGAGGTCCTTTCTGACATTAAAAAGAAAAAAAATGTTATAAGGGTTTATTTGTTTGTGCTTTTGTTTTTCATTATTCTGTTCTGCTTGGCCCTGAACTTGGAGTTTTATTTCCAGACTCAAGAAGAGTGTCTCAAAAATATTATTTTTAGGGAACTGAATTAGTTTTGAAACACAGCACTTCGGTCTATTGAAGCAAGGCACTTTTTGAAGGAAGATACTTACCTACATTGATGAAACCAATTACAGACTTTCAATTTAAAATATTATACTCTGTGGAAAATATTAAGTACACTAGTCACTAGAAAAAATGTTAGTCACATGGCTTCAATAAACAGCTCTATAATTTTTCACATAGATCAGAACATCTATGCTGCCCTTTTGTGTTGCATGTATCCTAGTGATTCACACTATCTATAGAACACTGATATTTCATTTTTAATCACATTTGCCCACATGAGAGTCCATAATTCGAAAATTTCATAGTTTATAGAAAAATAAGCTTGGCAGTGAGTTGTCAGAGGTAATTAGCGTGTGGATTGAAATTTTGGCTGTGGAAACAGAAAACAAATAGTGGATCATCTAAAAATGCTCTCTAAGAAGAAATCTTGACATAATGAGTTAAAAAACACATTAGCAGTAGATGGAATACCTTGTTAAGGGTGGAAAAGTAGAATTCCATGTTTAGATATCCACAGGAGTTATATCTTGGTAGCCTCTTCAATAAGTGGGGCTGAGAGCCGGCGCCGTGGCTCAATAGGCTAATCCTCCACCTTGCGGCGCCGGCACACCGGGTTCTAGTCCCGGTTGGGGCGCCGGATTCTGTCCCGGTTGCCCCTCTTCCAGGCCAGCTCTCTGCTATGGCCAGGGAGTGCAGTGGAGGATGGCCCAGGTGCTTGGGCCCTGCACCCCATGGGAGACCAGGAAAAGCACCTGGCTCCTGGCTCCTGCCAGGATCAGCGCGGTGCGCCGGCTGCAGCGGCGGCCATTGGAGGGTGAACCAGCGGCAAAGGAAGACCTTTCTCTCTGTCTCTCTCTCTCACTGTCCACTCTGCCTGTCAAAAAAAAAAAAAAAAAAAAAAAAAAATAAGTGGGGCTGAGAAAACTTGATTTCCACATGCTAAAGCATGAAACTGGACCCTTATCTTGCTTAATACACATAAATCTACTCAAAATGGGTAAAAGATTGAGATCATGAAACCTGTAGAAGAAAACATAGAGGTAAAGTTCCTTGACATTAGCTTTGGCAATGATGTTTTGGATATCAAATCAAAAGCATAGCCTATGAAAGCAAGAATGTATAACTTGGACGACATCAAAATTAAAAAGGTTCTATACAACAAAAGAAATGGAAAAATGAAAAAGTAACCTATGGATTAGGAAAAAATATTTTGAAATCATATATCTGACCAAAGATTAATATCCAAAAATTATATGAAACTTAGACAACTCAGTAGGAGCAAACACAGACTCTAATTAAAAAATAGGCAAAGGATTTGAATAGACAGTTCTTAAAAGAAGACACAAAAATGGCCAACAGGTATATAAAAATGTGTTCAATGTCACTAATCAGGGAAACGCAAATTAAAGCCACAATAAAATTTCACTTCTTACTTGTCAGGATCATTGTAAATAAAAGGCAAGGTACGATAATATGTTGATGCTGATGAGGGAGTAAGGGAACTCTTTGTACATGGTAAAGTTATAATGTAGATTGGTGCAGCCATTGTGGAAAACAGTATGGATTTTTCTAAAGAAATTAAACACACACTGTTGTATAACCCAGCGATCCCTCCTCTGCTCATATAACCAAAGCAGATGAAATTATCATTTATAAAGGTATCTGCACTCTGATGGTCACTGCAGCATTCTTCACAACAATCAAGCTATGGAACCAATCTAAGTCCCCTCAACAGATAATTTTGTGTGGGCGTGTGTGGCACGTGTGAACATGCTTGTGCGTGCACACACACACAAATACACACGATTATTCATCCTAAAAAAGGAGCTCTTGCCACTTTCTACAAAATGGATGAGCCTAGGGGACATTATGCTATGTAACATAAGCCAAGAATAGAAAAAAAACATTGCATAATCATATTTACAAGCAGAATCCAAAAAAGGAAAACCATATGCTGAATATATAGAGATAGAGGATAAAACAAGAATTATCAGGGGCTGGGTTGGAAGGGTGAGAAAATGGAGAGATGTAGGCCAAGGGATACAAAGCAGCACATATACAGGATAAATATGACTAGAAATCTAATATGCATGAGGAATTTGGCTAAAAATATCGTACTGTATATGAGGTTTTCTTATACATAAATAGATTTTTGCTTCTCCTACCCTACACAAAAAAAGAGTAACTGACTATAACAGATATGTTAACTTGCTTAACATACTAAACACTTTACTATCTATATGTATCTTATTACATTTAATATTCTTTTTTAAAATATTTATTTATTTGAAAGTCAAGAGTTACACAGAGAGAGGAGAGGCAGAGAGAGAGAAAGAGAGAGAGAGAGAGGCATCCACTGGTTCACTCCCCAATTAGCCACAATGGCCAGGGCTTCTTCCAGGTCTCCCATGCGGGTGCAGGGGCCCAAGGACTTGGGTCATCTTCCACTGCTTTCCCAGGCCACAGCAGAGAGCTGGATCAGAAGAGGAGCAGCTGGGACTTGAACCAGTGCCCATATGGGATGCCGGCACTTCAGGTCAGGACATTAACCAGCTGTGCCACAGCGCCGGGCCCCAACATTTAATATTCTTATACTAAATATATATACACTCTGATTTGTAGATTTTGAAAAGGAAGTTTCAGCAGGGAATTTTTAAGACATGTAAGAACCTATGTTAAAGCAAAAACACATCAACTCATTACAAGGAAACATAAAATGCTGAAGTGACAATAGCAAGGAAAATATTTTAAACAGTTTCTCTCATTACAGTACAAATGTTTCATAATTTGTCACTGAAAAATGATATTGAAATTTAGATGAATGTATCAACTACCTGTCCTGCTAAAACATTTTTCATTTTCCCCAAAAATAAGTAAAATTTCATTTCGTACAACTTGCCTTCTTTATCCTTCACAAAGCACTTACCTGTTTTGTAATAAGAAGTCTGTCATGTGGACAACAGAGTATTATTAACAGTTATTACTCCTTGACTTTATTAATTGCGGTAAGACATGTAAACATACTGGGGCCTGTGCCATGGTACACTAAGTTAATCTTCCTCCTGCGGTGCCGGTTCTAGTCCTGGTCGCTCCTCTTCCAGTCCAGCTCTCTGCTGTGGACCGGGAGTGCAGTGGAGGATGGCCCAAGTGGTTGGGCCTGTGCACCTGCATGGGAGACTGGGAGGAAGCACCTGGCTCCTGGCTTCGGATCAGCACAGCACTGGCCATTGCAGCCACCTGGGGAGTGACCCAACGGAAGGAAGACCTTTCTCTCTGTGTTGCTCTCTCTCACTGTCTGTAACTCTGCCTGTCAAATAAATAAATAAAATCTTTCAAAGAAAAGACTTGTAAACACACTGTCAGTCACAAAAAATCTACATGAAAGATATGAAAAGTTAAAAATACTTAAAGCAAGAAGAAAGGAGGAACTGGGGTGAAATATTGCCAATCAAGATAGCATTGTGGGCCGGCGCCGCGGCTCACTAGGCTAATCCTCCGCCTTGCAGCGCTGGCACACCGGGTTCTAGTCCCGGTCGGGGCGCCGGATTCTATCCTGGTTGCCCCTCTTCCAGGCCAGCTCTCTGCTGTGGCCAGGGAGTGCAGTGGAGGATGGCCCAAGTGCTTGGGCCCTGCACCCATGGAGACCAGGATAAGCATCTGGCTACTGCCATCGGATCAGCACGGTGCGCCGGCCGCAGCGCGCTGGCTGCAGTGGCCATTGGAGGGTGAACCAATGGCAAAAGGATGACCTTTCTCTCTGTCTCTCTCTCACTGTCCACTCTGCCTGTCAAAAATAAAAAAAATAAATAAATAAAAATAAAAATAAAAAGATAGCATTGTGAGCAAAAGTTAACACTTTTGAGAGAGCTGGCTCTGTGGCACAGTAGGATAATCCTCTGCTGGTGGTGCCTATATCACATATGGGTTCTGGTTCTAATCCCAGCTGCTTCTCTTCCCATCCAGCTCTTTGGTATGGCCTGGGAAAGCAGTGGAAAATGGTCCAAGGGCTTGGGCCCCTGCACCTGTGGGAGACCTGTAAGAAGCTCCTGGCTCCTGGCTTCGGATTGGCTTATCTCTGGCCATTGTGGCCATTTGGGGAGTAAACCAGTGGATGGAAGACCCTTTTCTCTGTCTCTCCCTTACACTACCTATAACTCTATCTCTAAAATAAATAAATAAAATCTTTAAAAGAATTACTGCGGTGGCCGGCGCCATGGCTGAATAGGCTAATCCTCTGCCTTGGGGCGCCGGCACACCAGGTTCTAGTCCTGGTCGGGGTGCCGGATTCTGTCCCGGTTGCCCCTCTTCCAGGTCAGCTCTCTCTGCTGTAGCCAGGGAGTGCAGTGCAGTGGAGGATGGCTCAAGTGCTTGGGCCCTGCACCCGCATGGGAGACCAGGAGTGGCACCTGGCTCCTGGCTTCGGATCAGCGTGGTGCGCTGGCCGCAGCACGCCAGCCACAGTGTGGTTCATAGGAGGGTGAACCAATGGTAAAGGAAGACCTTTCTCTCTGTCTCTCTCTCACTGTCCACTCTGCCTGTCAAAAAATAAAAAAAAAAAACAAACAAATAAATAAATAAATAAATAAAAATAATTACTGTGGAAGATTCCTAAAAGAACATGTGCTCTACAAGGGATTGTTTTTCATACTAACTTATTTTTTCCCAACTAAGTTATTTATTAATGAAAGGTATAGGGATTTGGGATTGTAATTATCTGTCTGCCCATCTCCTGAAGGTCAACACTCAGAAACACCCAAGGCTCCTGTACTGGCTGAGTTATTATTGGGTTTCACCACAGAAGACACCCAAGATGTTATTTCAAATGCCATGTTATACATATAAGTTCTTTGAAAAAAAAGTTTTTTTCAAGGGCATACTGTATTATTTTTTGTCTTACTAGTATAACAAAAATATAGCTCAACACTAAAATAATAGAAAAACATAATTTTGTTATGTAATTTCATATCAATTTATAAAAGCAAACGAGTTGTTGAACACATTATAATTTAATACATTACAATAAAAACAGGTAACTTAGAGACAGCTAAAAAATACTACATTATGGTTAAAAGGGCATGGTTTAGAATAAGATTGGCTGGGACACAAATCTTGTTCCATCAATAACTAGCTATTGTGGCCCTGGACAAATCTCTTAAATATCTAACCTTAGTTTCCTCATTCATGAAACAGAGGTATCTGTGTGGCCTGAGTGGTAGGCAGTCTCCACAACAAACCCCAATAGTCCCTGTGTGCTGGTAGTCACATCCAAGTATAGTTCTCTTCTGCACTGAACAGTACAGACTTGCATAATCAATAGTATACTGTTGATGTGGCAGAGTGTCATTTTCACTTCTCAACAATCAAAGACATCGAAACTTCTGTCTTGCTCTATAGTATAGTCATTCCCTCTTCCATCCTAGAAGTGGACAATTCAACCCTGGCCAAGCTTTCCAAAATCTACTGCCTTCAATGATGTTTTGACTGAGCCACTCAAATATGCTGCTCTGAAATTCCTGGTAGAATTATAAAATAATAAAATAATAAAAGTAAACAGTAGTATAATTTTGAGTCATTTAAAAAATTTATTTGAAAGGAAGAGGGGTAGAGAGAGAGAGAGAGAGAGCACGCTTCCAACTGCTGATTCACTTCCCAAGTACCCACAAAAACTGTGACTGAGCTGAAGCCTGCAGGTAGGAATGCAATCCAGGTCTCTTGCATGGATGGCAGGAATTCTATTAATGAGCCATCACTACTGCCTCCCGGGGCTCACATCAGCCAGAAGCTAGAATCAGGAGATAACACTAGGAATAAAACCCACGTACTCCAATGTGGAACACAGGCTAGGCCAAATGCTGACACTTTGGTTTAACTTATTATATAAATGTGTAACTAATGTATTCTGCCAGATAAGGTTGTCAAGATTAAGTGAGATAATTATGTGCAACCAATAGAATAATATCTAGAATATAATGAAAGTACAAGAGCATTCGTTACATTCCCGAGCACCTGGGTGTGTTCAGGAACTGAGATAGGATATAGATCACACTTAAATTTCACTTAAACAGTACAGTTAGCATTCGTTCCATTTCAGATCGGAAGAATCCACTGAAAATGGCATAAACTGACAAAAAAAGAATCCTTGTTTTAAGTAACCAAAAGTATAGAATCGGGTGTGTTTCACAGACTGCCGAAATCAGGGTTTAAAAAATAACCCACTAGCTTAGACTTTGCCCTCTCCCAGTTTTAGTTCTCAAGTTATTCCCAGCAAGACACCATCTAAGAGCTTCATTGCTACAACTTGTACATTCCACGCCACTAGGAAAGAACATGTGCCACTTTCACTTTCCTTAGCAAACATCAGTGTCTCTGAATCAACCACAGAGTCAGGGAGACGAGGTTCTGCAACTGGCCAGCTTACACCACATTCCTTTTGTGACCGTATAGGATAAAAATGGAGGCGGTGATGCCTATCAGAAGAAAACCAGGGCATGGTGATTAGGAGAAGGGTGAATGGATGCTGCACAAAAACAATAGGTATCTGATGACAATTACTTAAAGGAAAGGAAATGATATTATAATTACAGTCTAAAGAGGAAGACAATAAAACAAAGAGCCTTAGCCCCTTGCCTGGGAGTGCATAGTTACAAACGAAAAAGTCAGAATCTGGACCCTATGAGCTGCAACATAGTACTCAATTATATCTCTAAGGGATCTTATGATTTCTTATTCTACTGTGCCTTGGCAGTTTGGATCCTTCAGATACCATATACATTCCACTCCCTTTATACTGAATTATATACTGTCCTATATAATCTGTTCAAAAATATGCCTCAACTTCATATGAAGTTATACTTTGGGTTAAATAAAATATCTCAAGTGGACTGGGCCACAGAACATCAATTCAAAGCAATGTTAGTGGGGTTGGTGTTGTGGCTAAGCAGGGTAACCTGCTGTATGTGACACTGGCATCCCTTATTGGAGTGTCAGTTCAAGTCATGGCTGCTCTGCTTCTGAACCATCTTCCTTTTAATACACCTGAGAAGGCAGTAGTGGATGGCTCAAGTACTTGGGTATCTGCCACCCACTTGGGAGATCTGGATGGGGTTCCTTGCACCAGGCTTTGATCTGGCCCAAGCCAAGCTGTTGCAGCTATTTGGGAAGTGAAAAAGTGAATGGAAGAACTCTCCCTACTCTCAATCCCCAACCCATTCTCTCCCTCTCTCTCCATTAATCTGCCTTTCAAGTAAATAAATATTTAAAAAAAAAGTCTTGTTAGCAAATCTTCATTTACACTTATTGGATTAACAATACCACTTAAATCATTTTCCTGTCAGCCTTGCAAATCGTTTAATTCTGAGGAGACTGGAACAAGGACCATGAAAGGTAAATTTTGTTGGCTCTCTTTCCTGCTCTTTATGGAATTCATTCATTGAAGATTAAGTCTCAAAAACTACTTGCTATTCTAGAATAATCTACACTCTGTAGTTATATATCTACCTTCATAATCCAATGCATGAATTTTGCATGTCTCCTCGTTTGAAATGCATTCCTATCTCAGACTCTTTTGAAGCATCACTTTAAAATTGTGATTTTTTTATAACCACTCCATTAAAGTCTTTAATCTAAAAAATATTAATAAAATAGTTCCGATGATAGGTAATTTCCCTCTATGTTACTTTTTCTGAAACAAATAAAATGGTGTGATTTTTCTCCTCAAAACAAAGTTATTTAAAGTATTCATCAACAAGAGATGATATTTGAACAGAAAGTCTGAATTTTTCTCATTTCTTCCCTAATACAAAAAGGGAATAGGCACATAAAAAGAAACATAAGTAAGTGTGTGCGTGTGTGTGTGTGTGTGTGTGTGTGTGTGAAGTTTCAGGAGAATATGGTGAATGACTCATTCTATTTAGATGGTTATAATCAAGGTAAGTGAATAGACCCATGATGGGTCATCCTAGTGTGTTTGAGGAACAGAAAGGTAGAAATTGTTATTGTAATACCATCTTCTATCTGATTTTTCAATTATTTGATCTGTGTGAAAATGGAATGTGCTTCTGCTGCAATGATTCCTAATTCTTTTGACAAACACAGTTGAGGATTTCATTAACACATGAACCTTAACCTCCTTATCTGAAACTTTGCAGATACTTTCAGGGTGCTATCTACTCCCTGGAACTCACTTAGGTAATTCTATGGAGTCTATGACCCTAAATTTACAGTCTCCATGAGGTGGAGAATTCTCTGGAAACACTAAAGGAAGAGCAGGACATTACCAAGGTAGGATATTGCAGCAAACATGGGAGGATAAGGGGATGAGCTTCTGGTGATGGTTTTCAATAACTGTGAAAATTGTCAAAGCATCGTGACATATTTGCATGTTCTCTCACTTGATCACTAGTACAGGTATTTATTTGCATCCTAAAGAGTTGTCCAGCCACTGTTATTTTAAAGCATTTTATCCATTCCACCTTTTAATTATGGCCATGGTGTTAGAGTTGGCAAGGGGGTACCTTGAACCTGATGGCAAAACTCTATATCCAAGTAGAAAAAAAGGAGTAAAAGAGATGCAACATAAGCCAGAACCATCATCTGCTCTACAAGACAATTCCTTTTATTGAATGCCAATATCCTCAAATGGCATCAAATTGTAATATTTGTTTTGTTGACACAGTTTGTTCCCAAATTGCAATTTAAATCACTTACTGGAATATTTCAATGTGTTAAAAATAATATCGAAGCAAACAAAGACTCATGCCTCTCTTTCACTTCACACAACCGTTATGTTTATGAATTTGCAACCCAGACAAACATGTTTTATTTGGATGAACAACTTTTCAAAAATATTCTCCATGATTCTTACAAGCCCAAGATTTTAAGCTGTTCTACAAACATATTTGCCCTAATTTTTTTCACTTTCAGTGTTCTGATGCTTCTTTTAGCTAAAATTCAAATGAGTTCTTATTTTGACTTACATAGCTTCAATGTTTCAATTCATATATTAGAAAAATTTCCCTGACATAGGACCACCACCTGATCTTTCCTATCTGTTTGCCTAATAATTTAAGGTGCTTCTCTGACACAAGGTAACACAACTTTACATTTTCATATCTCGTGTGATACTTCTCTTGAACTGTTATTTGTTTGCCTTTGATCAACCAGAAATGGAAGATGCAAACTGTTCAAAAGCGTACAGCAATTACAAAGCACATGTTCTTGTTCTCCATCTCTCCTTTTTCCATAATAATAAAAAAATTTCAGGTAGGTCTGTTATGGTTCAGCAAAGACTGAGTTTCTTTGACTCTTCTGCAGCCAGGAATAGACCTTTGACTAGGCTGTATAAAAACATGATGTGAGAGTAAGTAGTGATTGTAACTTCTAGTTACTATCTTTAATAAATATGGTCAAATCCACTCTGTCCTTTCCCTTGTCCATATTAGCAGGAATTATGGCAGGGGCTGGAGGAGCCACCTTAAAGCATGTGAGAGAAGATATGTATTAAAATGACATAGAATGAGCATGTGTTCCTAACATCCAGGGGCTCCATATCAGACCTAGATGCCTATGGCCAGTCTGTCTTTTTAAAAGAGAGAGAAAAGTCTATTTATTTAAAGTAGTAATACTTTACTACTTATTACTAGTTGAATACACTTTCCACTAAAAATATAAGATGAGAAGGCACCCAATAATGTAGCAAACTAATTTGTATTACTTGAGAACATATAATTACTTTATTCAATTGATCTGACTGGGTAGGCACAAAATTTTCAGAGCCCAAATCTCACCTTCTGTAGAAGAGGAATAATATTTCTGTCTAGCCCAAGTTTGTGGTGTGTGTGTGTATCTGTGTGTGTCTATTTGAGGTCTGCATATATATATACATATATATATATATACCCATGCATTATATATATACACATACACACACATATATATATGTGTTATATATATATATATATATATGTATATATATATGCATTGTGTTAGCCACAAAAATTTCATAAATTATATAAAATGAGTCTGGCTATTGTCGATGATTTCTTACTACATCTGTGTAGAAAGGATAAAATTCAATTATCCTGAACACTTACGAATGAGCAAATTAATTCCATCTGTATAAGCAGAATCAGGCTTGAACAAAAGTTTAGCTTAGTCTAGAATTCTAGTGTAATAGTCATTGTCCCTATGAAATTCAAAACTATTTTCTCATTGTCTTTGATCTCTATTGTTGACAACATTTACACTGTTGGAGAGATTTAAACTTTGTGGTGATCTAGGGGTTTTCCAAATTTGTTTCTTTTTAAAGATTTTCTCTTTGTCTTTGGTGTTACACATTTTCTCTAAGTAGTGTCTAAGTGACAGTATATTTTTATTATCCTACAGTTAACTCATTATGGCTCTCAAGTCAAGATTCATGACTTCCATATATTCAGAAAATATTTCAATTTTTCTAAATATTGCCTCTCTGCCACTCTCACTCTCCACTCCTGGGAACTTAGAGTAGATGTGTGTTATGGTACGCCATTTTATCACCTATGTCTTATAACTTCTTTCATAATTTTCATGATTTCTATTCTCTGTGATGCATTTTTGGTAATTTATTCAATTCAACAGTCCAAGTTACAAACTGTCTCTTAGGTTGATTTGTTACTTAACCTACCCATTGAGAATTTTCCTCTTTAAGTACAATTCTTTTTTTCAGTTTAGAAGTTCAATTAGGTCTTGCAAATCATTTTCATGATGTTTTATTCTAAGGGTCCAATTTGTTTAAATTTTACCTCTATATTCACTTAAACATATTAACTTTACAGCAATACCAATACAGGTCTTCCTTCCTTCCTTCCTTCCTTCCTTCCTTCCTTCCTTCCTTCTTTCCTTCCTTCCTTCCTTCCTTCCTTCTTTCCTTCCTTCCTTCTTTGCTTTTTGAGGTTTTTTATTTTCTTTTTTCTTCTTCTTTTTTTTTTTTTTTTTTTTTGACAGGCAGAGTGGACAGTGAGAGAGAGAGAGACAGAGAGAAAGGTCTTCCTTTTTTGCCGTTGGTTCACCCTCCAATGGCCGCCGCGGCCGGCGCGCTGCGGCCGGCGCACCGCGCCAATCCGATGGCAGGAGCCAGGAGCCAGGCGCTTCTCCTGGTCTCCCATGGGGTGCAGGGCCCAAGCACCCGGGCCATCCTCCACTGCACTCCCTGGCCATAGCAGAGGGCTGGCCTGGAAGAGGGGCAACCGGGACAGAATCCGGCTCCCCGACCGGGACTAGAACCCGGTGTGCCGGCGCCGCCAGGCGGAGGATCAGCCTAGTGAGCCGCGGCGCCGGCCTATTTTCTTTTTTAATTCTAGCTCCCACATGTAAGGGAGAACATGTTGTATATGTCTTTCTGTATTTGACTTATTTCACTATCTTGGTCAAGCCAATAGTTTAGAATGCTATACTACTATAGTTTAATGACCTGTGATTATTTTAAAATATACATTATATGAGTGAATTGATCTTTTTTTCATTTAATTATTGTCTATGGCCCTTGTCTACATTCTCAAGGAACTAGGGTCTTTTACTTTTTACTTGTTGAACTTTATTTAGTGAAGCATTAAGCCACTGACTACAATGTAATTTAAAAATATGTTAGCTCAAACACTAAAACAGGAAGAATAAAGTGAAAATTAATATCATTATATTCTTAGAATGTATCCATGAGCTACACTGAATTTGTTATCTTTGTGTTAAAATCATATTAACATAAAACATAAAGTATCAGAGCGTTAAAAAGCCAGAAAAATACTATTTTTAAATTCACAAAAAATTATCTTAAATTCTTGAAACTTCAGGATTGTTTTGTCTGCGAATTTATTCACAGTGAATTTTTTTGGTGTGTTTTGAAATCTTTACTGTAAGCTCATCTCTATTAGCTGCTGTTTCTTTTGCCTATGGAAAGAAATGTGTAACTTCCTCTTTTTATACCAGTTAAGGACCAATTTCATGATAATTTTTCAACATGAGGCTTTCTGTACAACACAGATAGAGTAAATTTGGACCCTAAACATGGGCAATGTCATGTATTAGATTTCCCAAATAGTCTTTTTTTCTCTCTTCCAACCAGGATACTGTGCCAATCAGTTGTTGGGTGCTGGCTGCCTGAGGAAGCAGCCTGACTGGTGAGACAGCTCTCTTTAGTGGAGACTATCCCACAAGAGGCTGACAACAGAACCTGCAGCCAGACACCCGAAACTGTGGCAAGAAGTGCTTTATTCTGAAAAGGGATCTAGCAGCATATTCTCTCCCTCCATACAGTCTGCTGAGAGCCCAGCTCCTCTCCCCAGGTGGGCTCTGCACCTCATCTCTTCTTCCCAAAGGAGCATTAAGCTTACTAACACCAACATTACAAACTTCCTTTCCGCTACACTCCACCCCCAGGTGCATTAATAGTTCATGAGTTCCTAGTTCCTGTTTACAGTTACTGGGATTGTCCAAACCAAGGCATTTTTAGAACTATAATTTACAACAGCGTAAAGTCCTGGGGAACAGAACTGTCCTAGGCAAAATGTGAAGTGTATTATTTCAAATACCCTCCTTGTGATTTAATTCACAAATTTGGAGATAGTATTTACCCCCTATCATTTCTAGTAGATATGGAAAGTTTTCACATTAGACTAATCCATCAATTTGTAGGAAAGAAAATGTGTTTTCAGTTTTTATAACTTAACCTAAAAATATCATATATTACACAAAGTATAATATATGAATCTCTCATTACATTTTATTTCAAGACCATCAATAATTAATCCAACAATGAAATGATCATTTTCCAATGGATTTAAAATTATGCTTTTATTACATTTAAATCTCAAACACACATAAACTTGCACACACATACTCTGACTCTGAAGTCTGTTCCTGTGCTTTCTTTTCATATTCATTAATTTGTTTATTTCTGTGCTAGAATTATATTGATATGGTACTTGTAGATTTATAAATTATTTTGCTATACAAGATTTCCTTATGTTCTGATATTTTCTAGGCTAACTAGTTATTACTTAAAAATATTAAAAATCCATTTTTAATTGTATAAAGATCCCATTAGAAATTTGATCAGTTTATTATTCTGAACCCACATATTTTAGTTGATTTATTTTTCTATTATTTACTTGTCTAATTACTTCATACTTATTACTGAGATAATGAATAAAAATTCCTCTATAGAATTAATTATTATAGATATAGAGGAAAGTGTTTACCTTCATTGGTACACATTTTATAGTCATCTACATTTTAGTGTTTACAGCTTGAGTATTTGCATCAGTTTCCCTTCTCCATACAACTCTACCAATTTTGGGGTTTTGAGTAGTGTAGTGTATCGTTGTACCTAGACACTTAACAATGGTAATAATAACCACAGGAAGTAACACATGATGGTGGCCTCTCAACTTGTCTCATTCTAAGCAAAGTTCCATTGTGTCTTAGTTTATAGGAGAGTCCTCCTATATTTCCCTTTGTATAAAAACAAATACTACAGTGGTGACCACCCAGAAGTAAAAGATGTTACCAGGAGGATATGGAAAAGAAGGGTTTTGTTAAACACATGTGCTTGTTTATATTATACTTTTAGACAAATTAAAATTGAGATTTGAAAATGAGATGCAATTTCTATCAGATGTAATTATTTATAAAACATCTGTTTGTGAGACAATAACATCAATTAAAATATCCTCTAGGATCAGAACTTTTAAAATGATCCTCAAATGATTGAATTGCTATCAAAATGAGCATGAGAACAAGAAAACAAATACATTTAAAACAACTTACAAAAGGAACAGTATTCAAAGTTCATCAAAGTCTCCACTCTTCAGTATTGTAATTATAATTAACTGTTTTTAGTTTTCCCAGCACATCATCCTATCTCTCACTCATGGGTCATAATCAACCATGACCTTCCTTGCCCAGTTTTCCTCCCCAACTCCTCCCTATCAATTCTGCAATATCTTTCAGGTATCAGCTACATGTCTTATTTCTGGGAAAGCTTCCATGGTAGTGAACTGAAGGGACCCCTGCTGACTCTCTAAGGGATTGAAGGGATCTCCAGCTAACTTCCCCTTTACTTCTCCTTATATATTTAAAAATTAAAATATTAAGATATTGCTTATTTATCCTTGAAAAACTTCTAGCTTTACAAAGAGACATTCTTATTTAAAATCGTATCTTCAGCATAAACAATTTTTTAAAAAAAATTATTAGTGCAGTAATTTTTTATGATACTAACTTGACCAAGCCTGTTTCTCAGGGTCCTATTCTCTATATAATTTCTTGTTGAAGTCAGGCATAAGAGAAATTTGTACCAAATTTGGAAATTGGAAATTAAGCAATAGCCATCATGTTGTAAACATCACAGTAGTCAGATATGGAAGAAAAAGATACAGAGGAGGGATTGGTTCTATTTTGTCCCTCCCCCCAACCCTTGCTAAATGTCTAGCTCTTCCTCCTTCCACGACAGCAACTGCTTAGCTTTTTTCAGATCCATTATTCCATGATTCTCAATGTGTTTTTCTTTTCTGGTGCAAGTAGTAATAAGCACTATATCTCACTTTTATATTATTTCATACATTTTTTACATTTTAAATTGTTAGAAATACTAAAGGTCAAAATTAAGGCTAGTGATTTTCTATTAGATTTTCTAGGCAGGAAAAAATAAATCAATATGGAAACTTAAAAAGACGGTCTATCTTTATAAAGAGTTTATGAACAGCTAAGTCAAGGTAAGCTAAATAAAGATTTTTCTCTGGCCTTGGACACATTTCCAAGACTTGTAAAGAAGCTGCCTGCAGCTGTGAACAATAACATGATCCCAAATAAAAACTGCTGTGATGGGACCTAGAGGTTTTAAAAACACTCAGGGAGACAGATCTGTTGGGTCAATACAGTTATGGAAAATTGTTCCAAAAATTAACAATGTTTCTAACTCAATTCAGTATAAAAGTTATGTAAAATCATCATTTCTACTTTTGTTAAGTGTTTACAAAATGGATAACCCAACAAATCTAGTTTGTCATGTCTCCTGGAACATATGTCCTATGCTCTTAACAACAACAACAGAATAATTCTACCAAAAAATGAAATAATGTTGTCAAAATTGTCATGGATACAGAATGGTCAATATTACTCATTTTACCTTTTCCAATTTCTTAACATAGATGGAAATAGAGATTGGATAGAGAAAAATAAAACAAAACAAATAAAAGACAATCTGGTTAGTATTTTTCTTGTATAGTTTCTAAGCACCATCATAATCATAGTTGTCCCTGCCTGAAAAATTTTACTGAGTACAGAACAGATTAGAATTCAAACTACAACCGTGGCATTCAAGTGTTTCAATTCAATCATACCTCAAACTCCCAGTTTCAGTTTTTGCCCCATAAACTTACCTAATATACATTGGCTGTGTCTATCATCTGGTGGCCTGGGAGTACCATGAGGACCAGGTTTATTTACTGGTCAACTTTATATCTTTTTTCAGCACCTGACACACAGTGCCTAGGAGAGGCATTCAAAATATTTATTAAAGTGATTTCAACCATCTTGAAAACAGAAATAAGAATCTTTGTATTACAGAAATCAAGTTATATGTGTTTTGTGATCATTTCTTTTATTACATATATATATTTATTTAAATATATTTCAAATCAATTTGAATGAGCTTCACTATTTCTTTTCCAGAATTAATGTAAAGAATAAGAACCTAGAATAGTATAAATACATCATTAACATTTTCATGCCTTTTTTAAATTTTTTTTTTTACTTATTTGACAGGTAGAGTTAGTCAGTGAGAGAGAGAGACAGAGAGAAAGGTCTTCCTTCCATTGGCTCACCCCTCAAATGGCTGCTGCGGCCGCCGCTGCACCGATCCAAAGCCAGGAGCCAGGTGCTTCTTCCTGGTCTGCCACACTGGTGTAGAGGCCCAAGCACTTGGGACATCCTCCACTGCCTTCCCAGGCCACAGCAGAGAGCTGGACTGGAAGAGGAACAGCTGGGACTAGAACCCGGCGCCCATATGGGATGCCGGTGCCACAGGCGGAGGATTAACCTAGTGAGCCATGGCACCGGCTCCCATGCTGTTTTAATATTTGGAGGGGTTCTTATTTTTTTTTTTTTAAGATTTATTGAGTTGAAATGCAGAGCAACAGAGAGGAAGAGAGAGAGAGAGAGAGAGAGACAGATACATACACAACACACACACACACACACACACACAGAGCGATCTTTCATTTACGTTTCACTCTCTAAGTGGGCAGAGATGTCTAAACCAGGTGAGACTAAAGCCAGGAGACAGGAACTCCATCATTGTCAACCACATGGGTGGCTAAGGCTCAAGTACTCAGCAGAACAAAAGAAAAATCAAACACTGATGGGAGTGATTACAGAAAAGTTGCATTAATTTTTGCATGATTTGAGAAATTTTCTCATTACTGAAAAAATTATTCTTCACATAAAATGATAAAATCCAAATCAAAGTCTGTAAATTTTTTAAGGCTATTAGGGTTAGCTGAATGTAATCATATATGCTAAACACATTATTTTATAAAGTTCCAATACATCTTAGAAAGTCATTAATTCTATAGTACTGTGGCCAATATCTACCCCATTGCATCCATCATCTACTGTTTGTCACAATATTTTCCACTTGAAATATTCATGATCTAGATCTAGTTACTTTATGTATGACAGATGTTGTCAAAATTTTTGGGCAAATAAATATTTAAGGCTTTGTGGGTTTATATTCAAATGTAACTCCTCAATTCTGTCATTTTAGTCTGAAAGCATCCATAAATAACTCACGAACAAATGAATGTGTCTGGGTTCCAATAAAACCTTGTTTATAAACATTAACATTTGAACATCATATAATTTTCATATGTCATAAAATATCCTTCTCCTTTTGCTTGCTTTTTTAACTATCAAATATATAAAAGTCATTTTAGTCCATGGCTGGATTTGGCTACAGATCATGGTGTGCTGACTCCTGATGTTGGGTATCGAGGAGCCTAAAAAAATAACTTCAGTATTTGGAAAAAGAATTTAAACTCATTGATGGTGGTGAGAAATAGAAAATTTTTCAGCTTAAATGTGTTTTCATATGTATTAGGTAAAGTGTGACAGTTTTGGATAAAGATAGTTTCAGAGACTCAGCCATGGTAGCTAATCAAGTATCTGAACTATTCTTTTCTTAAAGAATAAAAGATAAGGGAGGAAGTGATTATCTGATAGTTAAGACACCTCGATTCCATTTCGGACTGCTGGATTTCAAGTCTGGGCTTCTCTCCTGATCGTAGCTTACTGTGAATGTGGGAGGCAGAAGGTGATAGATCTTTATCCCTACATGGGAGACCTAGAGTTCTCAGCTCTTCACTTCGGCCTGACCCAGTCCTGGCCATTGTGAGAACTTGTGGAGTGAACCAACTGACAAGAATTCTCTTTATCTCTCTTTCTTCTTCCCTCCCTTTCTGCTTGTCTTCCTCCTTTTCTCTATCACTCCATTTCTCTGCCTCTCCAATAAAAAAAATGAAAGACTAGGAGTGCAGAAAATTTAAATTAAGAATAAAACATATTAATCTATCATTTTATTTGATTCTCTTTGGGAGAACTGTTACATTTGACACAAGATAGGCTCCACTTTTTTTTTTTTATGTTAGAGCTACCTAAAATGCAAAGTAAAAGCATATTTACCCTCTTTCAAAAGATTGTTTTGACGGAAAATGAGGAGTCAAAAAAGTACACATACCTTTTTCTTTCATGCCCATGAACCAGGGCATGAATGGAGAGAAAGCACAGTCTACACATTCTAAGCTCTCAGATACCTCTGATGAGACAGACTATCTTACAACTGACAAGAGCCCTTTGTTACTAAAGCACCAAAGAGAAGGAACAGGACCATTTGAGCTAGAATTGTTTTATTTGTTCCTGTAGAAGTATAAAAATACTTGCTAGTAAAATGAATGAGGCAGATGATTTTGCTGACCACTGAGTGCTAATGGAATTGCACTGCACACTGAACAAGTTACAGCTTAGAAATGGAATATTTGTTTCTTAAGCAGTGACAAAGGCCTATCTAGGATTTATTATTCTTTTTTTTTTTTTTTTTGACAGGCAGAGTTAGACAGTGAGAGAGAGAGAGAGACAGAGAGAAAGGTCTCCTCTCTGTTGGTTCACCCCCCAAATGGCCGCTATTGCCAGCACGCTGTGCCGATCTGAAGCCAGAAGCCAGGTGCTTCCTCCTGGTCTCCCATGCAGGTGCAGGGCCCAAGCACTTGGGCCATCCTCCACTGCACTCTCAGACCACAGCAGAGAGCTGGACTGGAAGAGGAGCAACGAGGACAGAATCTGGCGCCCCAACTGGGACTAGAACCTGGGGTGCTGGCACTGCAGGCGGAGAATTACCCTACTGAGCCATGGCGCCGGCTTCTAGGATTTATTATTAATTGGATTATGCAGAATTTGCATTCCCTGTCCAATACAACTATTGCTTACATTATCCTGAAGGATAAAGGGTAAACTTAATAGTTCAACAGCACAATCTTCTAAGCAGTCTTCTAAGCTCTTGTTCTGTATGATTTATGGTCCTCTTATTTCACTCCCATAATACTTTTAATAATTTATAATTGAGACAACATTGAAGAATTACTTCGAAATCAAATGACAAGAGAAGACGCTCTAAATTTTAATGTCTTACAAATTGTTTAACATTTTTTATTCATGATCACTGTTCTGTGTCTTTGCTTTTGTTAGAGCCAATTCCAAAGGGGCCAATTTTGCATTAGCCCTTGGTTCTATTCATGTCTCTCAAATAGCAGAGCAAATAATCATACAGTTAGATCGTTCCTATAACATAAACAGGCAGACAAAACAAATCAGGAAATAACACAACTGCCCATCTGTATTTTCCCTCTTTGGAGTACTGTCGACTCCTGTCTGTCTCCTTTGATGACTATTGACCAACAAAAAGCTCAGACTGCTTTCTACTCAACTCCAATGCCTACAACTAAGATCTCTTCCGTCCCTTACAATTAACTACTTTAAAATGAATATCTGTTTCCATATCAGAGGTAGAAGGCTAAACAGAGATTTATTGCCACCCTTTACAAGAACTACTATACCTTATGCAATCTGCAAACTGCAAAACTTCCCTTGTACTCATTGGAGAATTGAAATTACCAAACAACTAATATAAAATCTAAGGAAAGATAAGCATCTCCAAAGACAGATCATGAGCACGTGCTTACCTGCTACCAAAACATATCTGGAAAATAATCTGCTTATTTTTTAATATTTTATTTAATAAATATAAATATAAATTTCCAAAGTACAACTTTTGGGGTACAGTGGCTCCCCCCACCATAACCACCCTCCCACCCACAACCATCCCATCTCCCATTCCCTCTCCCATCCCATTCTTCATCAAGATTCATTTTCAATTATCTTTATATACAGAAGATCAATTTAGTATATACTAAGTAAAGATTTCAACAGACTGCACCCACACAGAAACACAAAGTATAAAGTACTGTTTGAGTAGTAGTTATACCATTAATTCACATAGTACAACACATGAAGGACAGAGATCCTACATGGGGAGTAAGTGCACAGTGACTCCTGTTGTTGATTTAACAATTGAAACTCTTATTTATGATGTCAGTGTTGAAAGTTGCATATGGGATAGCAAGACACTGTAGGACACTTGGGAACCACAGACACAGAGAAATACCAATTCTCAGGGTTAATCTTTAAAAAAGACCAGTAAGAGTCACGAGAAAGCCTCCTATAAATTATATGCAGGCATGTCAGAGCTGAGTAGCCACTGTAGAAAAGGCACAACACCCTATTTTGATCTTTCCCCTCATTTCCTCTATGGAACAAACAAAAAGCCTAAAATGGAGAACCAAAGGCAACAAACACTATCATCCTAGCAGACCTTGTGAGAACTCAGTGCAGCCAGGGGAGGAAACTCAGAAATGCCCACGTTTTGGCTGGGGAAGATGGAAGAGCACATGTATGGCCCAACTGAAATTTGGGGTTGGTACAGAGTCACTGAGATGTTCCTACCTGAAGGATCATTGAAGAGATGCTTGCCTATCCCAAGCCAGAGAAGAATAGCAAACACTGAGGAACCAGAATCTTCCCACTTTTGGGAGAGGAACAAGAACATATAAGACATCCTCATGCAAAGTGCAAAGGGAAGACCTGGAGCCAAGGGCAAATCTATTAAAACAAACACTCTGTAAAACCAGCCCCTATCCTCAGTACAAGTTCATACCACAAGAATTTGAAGTCCATGGTACACTAAAAAAAAAAAAAAAAAAAAAAAAAAAATCAGAAGAAGGAAAGGCATGGGCCTTTCTAGTCATAAAATCCATTTGTTTCTGTTTCTACTGTCCCATAAAACATATCCAGCTCTGGAAAAAATTCCAAGACAAAAAAAGAAGATGGAGAAGGACAAGGAAAAAGAGGAGAAGAGGCATGGACTAGAATCAAAACAATCAACAGAATTAGATATGACAATGATTTTTGGAAAAATTGAACAGTAGCTTTAAAATGACTACGATTAATATGTTAAAACCTTTAAGGGAAAGGTGAAAGATGTGCAGATTTAGAGGTAATTTCAGCACAAAGGAGGAAACCATAAGAAAGAACCAAAAGGAAATGCTGAAATGGAAAATCAAACACACACACAAACAGTAACAGAGAAGAAAAGTGTTGTTAAATGGCTCCTTATTAGAAAAGCAAAAGAATCACTGGACTTGAAGATAATTCAATAGAAATACACCAAAATGTAGAACAAAGAATGGAGAAAATGAATGAAACAACAAAATAGAACATTCAAGAAATGCAGTTCATTATCCAGTAGTCTAATACACATTTAATAGGAACCTCAAAGGAAGAAGAGAATGAAAAACAGATACAAACATTTGGAGAAAAAAATGGCTGAGAATTTTCCAAAATTAATTTCAGACACAAAATTTCAAAGAAACTCAGTGAACACTAAGTAGGATAAATTAAAACAAATTTTTAAATGGGCAAACAAAATAATCCTGCTAGCAATATATATTCAAATTGCTAAAAACCAAAAATAAAGAGTTAATCTAGATGACAACCAGAAGGAAAAGCACACGTTACACACACAGGAATAAAATTAGGAAATATAGAAGAATTCTTGGCAGATATTATATAAGTCATAAAATAATGAATTAAAATTTTTAAAGTGAAAAAAATCTGTCAACCCAGAATTAAACCACATCTATGTGTATGTGTGTATACAAACATTAAAAATTAAAAAGAAATAAACACTTTTGCAGAAAAACCCACAAACATGTAAAATCCACTGCCAGTAGACTTGCACTATGAGGAATGTTAAAGATTTTCAAACATAAGGAATATATTTCAAGACAAATCTTGGACCTATGTAAGTCAATGAAGAATGTAGGGCATGTATTAAAGGAGGGCAAGTACACAATTCATATATTTCTTATTTCTAATTAATCTAAAGCATGAATGATATAATGCAAATAGCAAGATATTATGTATTACTGAATATGTAAATTAAAATTTATAACACTAATAACACAGGGATGTGGAAGGGATTTGGAATATAAATGGTAATGTTTTTATTACATAAAAAAGATGCACTTTATTTAAAAATAGGCACTAGTTTACTGAAGTTATACATTATATAATTATATAGTATGATTGCTAAAAAAGATTTAGGAGTGATGTATAAATAAAAACTAATGTAGATAAAATGGAATTATGAGAAACAATTCATTAAAGAGGTAGAATAAGAGTCACAACAGATAAACAATTAGTTACATTGTAGCATTTGTCCCAATTGTATGAATAATTACATTACTATAAATGGTATAATCACACCACCAGGCAGACCAAGATTGTCAGAAAGGATAAAAAGAGCAACTATGTGCAATCTGTAAGAAACACAGTTTAAAAAAGATACAAATGTGTTAAAAGGAAAAGCAAAATATATGTTTCATGATATTACAATCCTAGATTTGTACACACTCAATGAAAATGCTTCAAAATACATGAATCAGAAACTTCTAAAAAAATGAAAGGTGTAACAAGCAATTATAATTTCAGAGTACAGTACACGCTCATAAAATGTTAAAGTAAGTAGAAAATACTTACAGGTATAAAATCAGGATTCAAATTAGAAAGTTTTTTGTTTAATATTCATATATATATATATATGTTCATGAGTGATGTTGAAGTATAATTTAATTTTTGATCTTTCCCTAAATATTGTATATTTGACTGTTACACAGATGTTACACTAGCATATACTTCCCTAAAGTTCATTCCATTAATCATTTAAAAAGAGTTCATTTGATTGAATAAAAATTATATTTCAGTATTATTTGTTTTTGTCCAATTCTGTTATCAAAGTGATACTTGCTTTGGAATTCTTTCCTTTTCTGTATTCTGAAAAAAAATGTGTCCACAATTTGAGTTATTTTGCTCCTTTAAATATTTGGGAGAATTAGTCAGCAAAGCCATTTCCTTAATACAAAGATTTTGAAGTACAAATCAACAGGAAAAACAACAGTATTTCCATCAAATGGTGATGGAATAATTAGATACTCGCATGCATAGAAATAAACTTCAACCCTATACAGAAACTAATTCAAAATAAAACCATAAAATTTCAAGAGGAAAGCAGGAAAAGTTCTTCTCTATTTTTGATTATGTAAATATTGTTAAGCTACAACACCAGAAGCATGACCTGTAAAGAAAAAATAAACCAAATTCACTGAAATTTTTAACTTCTACTCACTAAAAAACATTGAAAAATCATGAAAAGTCACAGACTTACAGTTTAAGACTTATTGTTAAGAAAAAGATGGAGTGAAAATATTCATTATATATCTTATAGAAAACAATATATACAAAATATACATAAAGAACTTTAATGATTCAATAATGACAAATCAAAACTTTAATCACAATAGAGAAAAGATTTGAACACATTACAATAATGTGATATGTATGTGGCCATTTAGCAAATGACTAAAATTATTCATCAAGGAGATAAAAATTAAAGATAGAAGAAATTAAGAACTTGAAAAATACCAGTATTGGCAGAGGACCAAAATTCTCCTGCTTCTGATAAAATAAAATGATAAACTCACTTTAGAAAACAGTTTGTCAGTTTTTAATAAGCTAAACGCATTCTCACTATACGACCTGGCAACCCTATTTCAAAGTGTTTGCTCAATATAAATGAAAACACAACTGAGCAGAGTTGTCTATGGGTATTACAGCAGCTTATTCCAAACTGCCTGTCACTGGAAACCACACAGAAGCCTTTCAACACGTGAATGGACAAATAGTGTCAAATCCACGGCAAAGACTGCTTCTTAGCAATAAAAATTAACAAACTCCCAATAATTATCAGGTCATAGAGATAAATCCAAAAAACAATATTCTGAGCAGAGGAAGCCAGACACAAAAGAGAATACAAAAACCCTGGAAAAGACAAATCTCATCAATAGTAACAAGAGAGAAATCAGTGTTTGCTTGACCAGGGGACTGACTAGGAAGCAGCAGAAAGAATCTTTGGAGGTGATGCAAATATTGTAAATCTTGTATAATGTTACACTAGCATATACTTCCTAAAATTCATTCCATTAATCATTTAAAAAGAGTGCATTTGATTGAATAAAAATTATATTTCAGTATTATGTATTGTAATATATATATAATTTATGCTTTAATTAGCATTGATTGATTAAAGGTTAAAATCTAATCCCTATGGCAATCATCAAGAGAAGTATAAAGGAATAACTAAAAACAGGAAAAATAATAAAATTATACCAAATACAAAGTAATTGAGAAATAAAGGAAAAGGAAAAATAGCATGTGACATGTGGGTGAAATACTAAGCATTGAGTATTATGATCAATTTAAACCCTAATAGTTACAGCAAACATAAGTGGAAAAATACATCAATTAAAAGGCACATTGAAAACATAAATCATTTTCTTCCTGTATTATCCAAAATAGCAGGACTGAGAATGCTTGAATATAAAATATATATAATGGAGAAAAAATATACCATGTAAATACCACAAAATATATGATAGTGTTATGCCTATTTTTTTTATCTGAAAGGCAAAGAAACAAAGAAAGCTCCCATCTTCATTCCCCAAATGTCCACAATGACTGGAATTTAGTCATCCCCAATATGAATGGCAGGACCCAACTACATGAACTGCTGCCTCCCAAAATGTAAATTATCAGGAAGCTGGGTTTTGGAACTGGAATTGGGACTGGAAGCAAGGCATGCCAATATTGGATAAGACAGAAAGGAAAATCTACCAAAGTATGAACATAAAGACATGATCAGAAAGATTTTAAGTTCTACCTTTTCTCATGTGACAGAATAAGTGTACAGTATAGAACCACAGTAGCTATGTTATAATAATCAGGGAGAATGAAGTGATAAAAAATTCTACAGATATAGTTACACTGACATGATATTATGGAGTGGTTTAAAGAAACCTAGGAAATATATAAATCGAATGTTAATAGGGGAAATTGGTGAGGGGAATATGGGAACTCATTACAGTACTACCACACGATTTTTGTTCTGTAAATTTAAAATAATAAAAAGAAAAATTAAAAAACAGTAGAAATGAAAGGAAATATTATTAAACATAGGATAATTTCTCAACAATAATGTTCCAAAATGAGATTCCAAGATGGCAGAATAGGGAATGACATACTGCACCAGGCTAGGTGTCGCTCCCCCTCTTCGTGGAGGAATGACACTAAACCCTGCCTAGGCTTCATATCCAAGTCACGGCACCATTATGTCACTCCCCCTCTTCATGGAGGAACGACACAGGACCCTGCGCTGTTCTTTCGTCTGCTCGGCCCTCCCCGGGTTTGCTGCTGGTTCTTCCCGGGTTGGCTACTGTCCCTTCCACCTCCGTGGAAGGGCGGTTCCCCCTGGACACTTTCCCCACTTCCGCAGGGGAGTGGCACACTGCCGGCCGGCTCTCTCGGGGGCTGCACAGGTGTTCCCCTTAGATGTTCCTCTTAGATGTTCCTGGTACATGCCGTCTCTCTCCTCCTTTATAGTCCTCCTCAGCCAATCCTAACTCAGCTGCCCACACGCCGAGTATGCTGCTCTCCTCCAATCAGGAGCAAGTCCTACAGTTTATTGGCTGAACTGGAGGCAGCTGTGTAGAAGCTGTTTTCTCCTCTCCCAGCGCCATATTGTGGGAGAGCAGATGCATAGAATAAGTCTTAATTCCAGTAACTTAGTCTAGTCCGGGTTGCTCCCCACACTAGGGATATATAGTAAAAAAAAAAAAAAAAAAAAAAAAAAGCATAGGGAGTGCACTCTCAGAGGAGAATTAGAGAGAAAAGTGCACTGGAATTCTACAAAAGGAAGAGGAAAGCTGTGGACCTGTGTGGAAGATGTGTATGCACGGCATGAATGTGGATACAACACGTGACTACAGCAGCTGGGAGAGTCAGAGTGAGAGGCAGCCTGGAGTTGGAGGTGAGACCAGACTGCAGCAACCCATGGTGATATAGCAGGAGGGAGAGTATGTCTGGACTGGAGCCCTACTGGGCTCGCTGTTAACCATGGATACAATGGGAGTAAAAGGAGCATGTTTATTTCACCCTATCCTCCTTATAATGGTGCTTGCTGCCTGGGTGAGAAAGGGTGGGTGTCGCTCTGGGTTTGGGCAGCAGCTTCAAAAGCCTTTATGCATGTGCACAGCAACTGGTTGAGATAGGATGTCTTATTCTCAGCAGTACTGGCAGCAGTGACAGGGAGAGGGCAACATTTGGCCAATGGCTCCTGAATAGGTGTGTAATTTAGAGATTCTAGCATAGGGAAAAATCCACAGTGCCCACTGATTTTGAGACTGGCTGGAAGAACTGACAGGTGAGTTGGCACACATGTAGGGCTGTGAGGTGCTCCCAGTCTCCCAGGAGCTCTAGGTGGAGCTGTCTCCAGAAGCTGTTCCTCTGTTGACTGGATGGGCTGGCAGGGCAGAGTGGAACCTCTACACCCAGCGACTGTGGGAGCATTGCGTGCTGAGATGGTGGGAACCAAGTGGCCACACAAGGGGGTGCAAGGCGTAGCTGGGTTTCTGTGCAAACACTGGGTGGGGATCCACATGCTTGGAGCTCCTTGGTTGTCTGAGAAGGGTCACAGCAGTGAGAACCATGAGCAGAGTGAGTACTGTGCAGATCAGAAACCAAAAAAGAGCTGGCATAGCCAGCCTAATATCAGATAAAATAGACTTCAACACAAAACTTTTAAAAGAGACAAAGACAGGCACTATATAAAGACTAAGGGATCAATTCAACAGGAAGATGTGACTATAATAAGTGTATATGCATGCAATTACAGGGTGCCTGGCTATTTAAAAGAAATGTCAATGAGTCAGACAGGACACATAGTCTCCAATACAATAGTTACAGGAGGGTTAAACACCTGGTTTCATCAATGAACAGATCAAAAAGACAGAAAAACAACGAAACAAAACATAGGTAATTGACACTAAGGGCCAAATGGACCTAACAGGTATCTACAGAAATTTTCACCCTAGTGTTACAGAATTTGGAAAAAATAAATAAAATTGATAAACGATTAGCCCACCTAACCAAAAAAAAAAAAGGAGGGAGAAGACCCAATGAATAAAATCAGAGATGAAAAAGCAAATGTAACAACAGACAGCACAGAAATAAAAAGAATCCTCAGGAATTACAACAAAGAGCTGTATGCCAACAAATTGAGAAACATGGAAGAAATGGATAGATTTCTGGACATATACAATCTACCAAAATTGAGTCATGAGGACACAGAAAACCTAAACAGACCAACAACCAAGATGGAGATTGAATCAGTAATAAAGACCCAATAAAGAAAAGCCCAGGACTGGATGGTTTCACTGCTGAATTCTAACAGATACTTAAGGAAGAACTAATACCAATTCTTCTCAAGCTAATTAAACAATTGAAAAGGAGGGAATCCTCTCAAATAACTTTTATGAAGCCTTCATCACCTGAATACCTAAACCAGGAAGAGATACAACAGAGAAATAGAACTATAGAACAATATTCCTGATGAATGCAGATGCAACAAAATATGAGCTAATCAAATCCAACAACACACCAGAAAGATCATTCACCCAGAGCAAGTGGGATTTATGTCAGCCAAATATCCTCTGCAAACTGTTCTCCAGACTCAACAAAATTCAGTTAAACTCCCATCAGATTTTTCTTTGTGAGAATTGGCAAAATGATTGCAAAACTTTTTCAAAAAGGTCAACAAGCCAGGGCACTCTTGAAGAACAAGAAGATGGGAAACTACTCTACCGATTACAAAGAGTTCTTATGAAGGTAAATTACTTCAGAGAGGTCCACTTACGCAAGGACAAAAAGGCCAGTGGGACAGAGGAGAAAACAGAGTAACACATCTGCCATGCAGTATTTAGTCCTCTTGCCGACAGCAAAGCCATCTCTAAAGTACAGATGGGGATGGCCAGTTGCATTTAAAAGTATTCTGAATCAGAGGGATAAACATACAGGTGGGAAAAATTAAACCTGACCACCCTACTTCTTACATCCCCGCTGGCTGATAGATGTCAATTTCAAAGATAAAAATAATGTGGAAGAATATCTCTGTGTCCTTTGGTCAGGAGAACATTAAACATGGCAAAAACAAAAGGAGGCCGGCGCCGTGGCTCAATAGGCTAATCCTCCGCCTAGCGGTGCCAGCACACCAGGTTCTAGTCGTGGTCAGAGCGTCGGATTCTGTCCCAGTTGCCCCTCTTCCAGGCCAGCTCTCTGCTGTGGCCCGGGAGTGCAGTGGAGGATGGCCCATGTGCCTGGGCCCTGCACCCCATGGGAGACCAGGAGAAGCACCTGGCTCCTGCCTTCAGATCAGCATGGTGCGCCGGCCACAGCGCACCAGCCATGGCGGCCATTGGAGGGTGAACCAACGGCAAAGGAAGACCTTTCTCTCTGTCTTCTCTCTGTCTCTCTTTCTCTCTCTCTCTCTCTGTCCACTCTGCCTGTCCAAAAAAAGAAAAAAAAAAGAAGAAGAAGAAGAAGAAGAAAAAAAAAAAAACAAAAGGAGAGACTAATAATATGGACCACATATTGGAAGCAACTGTTAATTAAGACATCATCAAAAGAATGAAAATGAAAGATATACAATAGAAACACTATTTTCTACTCATATGTATTCATTTCTTAAAGGTTCTGCAACTGATTATCATAAACACAGTGAAGTAGAAGAGAAGAAATATATTCTCTCATAGTTCTAAATGCCAGAAGTCTGAAATCAATATTATTGAGTCAAAATCAAATTGTCAGCAGACCCTAAGGGAGTATCTGTTCCTTGCTTCTTTCAGCTTCTGCAGGCTGCATCAGATCAGACTCTCTTTATCACCTTATCTATTGTGTCTGTGCCAAATCTTTCCCTGCGCTATCTTAAAACAATGCATATGATTGCATTTACAGCCCACCTGGATATCCTGGCTCATCTCACCTCCTCAATTTAATCATGTCCAAAAAATCTTTACCAGAGAAATTAACACTTACAAATACAAGGGCTTTCAGACCTGATATATTCAGAAGGACCCAACATGTTTTGGGAGCATTATTCAGCCTATTACATGATGCAACTGATAGAGGGATGAAATCTAAGCCATAAAATGAACTCTTACAAATCAACAAAAGGACAACTTGCCAAAAAAAAGGTGAGGGGGCAATCATTTAAATTGAAATAAAAGTTCACAGAATAGGGTATCTAAATGGTTAATATGAATGAAAAATATGTACAACCCCAACATAAATCAGGAAAATGCAGATTAATGTCACAACTAGGTACATATGCAAATTCACCAGTATGACCAAAAAAGAGACTAGCAGCAGAAGGGTTTCTTTTAGTTAAGAGGGCACTTGAGATGTCTGTAATCCATATCAGAGTGCCTGCGTTCTTGTCTTGGCTCTGCTTCTAATTCCAGTTTCTTACTTTGTAAAAGTGTACCTTGTGGGTGATGTCTTAAGTAGTTGAGTTCCTGGCATCCACGTGAGAGACCCAGGCTGAATTTCTGGCTTCAGTCTTCAGGCTGGCTCCCATCTTTGGTCTGGCCCAGCCCAGGGATGTTGCAAGCATTTGGGGAGTGAACCAGAATATAAGGAGGATTTCTCTCTCTCTCTGTCTCTCTGCTTCTCAAATAATAAGAGACTGACAAATCTTAAGTTTTGATAATATTGGCAAGTTAAAGTCGAACACACTTGTGATGAGAATACAAAGTGTTAAAATTGCTATGGGGGCTGGTGCTGTGGCATAGCAGGTAAGGCCCATCCCATACTGGTGCTGGGTCAGGTCCGAGCTGCTCCACTACTGATCCAGCTCTCCAATATGGCCTGGGGAAGCAGTAGAAAGTGTCCCAGGTCCTTGTGCCCCTGCACCTGTGTCAGAGACCTGGAAGAAGCTCCTGGCTCCTGGCTTCAGATCAGCGCAGCTCTGGCCATTGCGGCCATCTGGGGAGTGAACCAGTAGATAGAAGACCTCTTTCTCTCTGTCTCTGCCTCTCTGTAACTCTGCCTTTCAAATAAATAAATCTTTAAAAAAACCAAACTGCTATGAACACTTAATATTTTCTAGAAAATGAGAAGCTAACAATCAGGTACAACCCAGAAACACTACTGCTAAGTGTATTTCCTATTTTAATAGATGCTGAAGATAAATCAAAGAATCCTTACAGCATTGTTATTCATAGTAGCCTGAAGCTGGAAACCAACTTAAATGTTTGTCCAAAATAAAATGGATATTGATATAAACTATTTGTAACAGATTTTTCATTGTTTCACCATATCCCTTGAGATCCCTCTATCATTTTCATCAGTATACTTTCATTTTAACAGTCAGTGCCAGCATCTATATCAAAATGCTCTCCTTAAATTTTGAGAACCTAATTTACTTTGTAGTCACAGAGCTAGAGGGCATGGAAATCTTTACACCTGGTGGCGCAGACCAAGCAAGGGCACAATATAAAGCCAAGTTTCCAGATGGATACTTGTCCAATTTCACAGGACAGGGTGTCCTTTGCACTTAAGAGGTGTCTTTAACAGATGTAGAGGAGTTGGGAATGTGTATCTCTAAACTCGTCACTCATGAGTTAAGGATTACCCACCCAGAGGGTCCATAAATTGCTATGTCATTGGCTCTGTTAATACAAGGAAAGTTAGGTTCCAAAAATCTATAGCCTTGAGTTGTAGACTGTTGACTCTTCTATATTTAATAAAATGCTTAAAGATATTCTTAAATTAACAGACATGTATTTAACTAATATAACAGGTGTATCATATTCAAATGTCAAGCATAGATCATTGATTTTCTAATATCTCAACAGATACAAGATTTCAAATGTAAACACCTATTTATTTTTTTTGGAGGGCCTTTATTACTGTTTCAATTTATGTCTCAGTTATGGTTCTATTTAGGTTTTCTATGTCTTCATGGCTCAGTTTAGGTAGATTGCATGTCTCCAGGAATCCATCCATTTCTGATAGATTTCGCTGTTGGCTGGCATACAACTCTTTGTAGTAATTTCTGATGATTCTTTTTATTTCTGTGGTGTCGGTTGTTACATTTCCTTTTTCATCTCTGATTTTATTGATTTGGGTCTTTTCTTTTTTTTTAGTTAGTTGGGCCAATGGTGTGTCAATTTTATTCATTTTTTCAAAAAAACTAGCTCTTCATTTGGCTGATTTTTAAATGTTTTTCTTTGGATTCAATCCTGTTGATTCTTCTCTGATTTTAATTATTTCTCTTCTCCTACTAGATTTGGGTCTCGTTTGCTGCAGTATTTCTAGATCCTTGAGATGCATTGAAAGCTCATTTATTTGGTGCCTTTCCAATTTCTTGATGTAGGCACCTACTGCTATAAACTTTTCTCTCAACACTGCTTTTACCATATCCCATAAGTTTTGATATGGTGTATTGTTATCCTCACTTACTTTCAGAAAGTTTTTGATTGCTCTTTTGATTTCTTCTATGACCCAGTGTTCATTCAGGAGCATGTTGTTCAGTCTCCATGTGTCTGTGTACTCTCCAGGGATTCCCGAGTTGCTAATTTCCAACTTCATTCCACTGTGGTCTGAGAAGCTGCATCGTATGATTCTAATTCTTTTGAATTTGCTGAAACTTGCTTTATGGCTTAGTATGTGCTTGATCCTGGAGAAGGTTCCATGCATTGCTGAGAAGAATGAAAATTCTATAAATGAAGAATTAAAAGTTCTGTAGATATCTGTTAGATACATTTGGGCAATAGTGTCGATTAAATCTGCTGTTTCCTTGTTGATCTTCTGTCTGGTTGATCTGTCTATTTCTGAGAGTAGAGTATTGAAGTCCCCTAGTACTATTTTTTTGGAATATAAGTCTCCCTTTAAGTCCCTTAACATATCTTTTAAATAAACCGGTGCCCTGTAATTAGGTGCATATTCATTTATAATAGTTACATCGTCCTGTTGAATTGAACCCTTAACCATTATATAGTGCCCCTCTTTGTCTCTCTTAACAGTTTTTGTGTTAAAGTTTATTTTGTCCGATATTAAGATGGCTACACCTGCTTTTTTTTGGTTTCTGTTGGCATGGAATATCTTTTTCCAACCTTTCACTTTCAGTCTGCATGCATCTTTGTTGGAAAGATGTGTTTCTTGTAGGCAGCAAATAGATTTGTTTTGTTCCTTAATCCATTCAGCCAATCTGTGTCTTTTAACCGGAGAGTTGAGGCCATTAACATTCAATGTGACTATTGATAAGTAGTAATTTTGCCCTGCCATTTTCCCAGAGATATTTTCTAGTATATGCTTTGAGCTTCCTGTGATCTTTTACTGGGAGTTTTTCTTCCTTTACCTTCTATCATACTGATGGCCGTGTTTCTGTGTTTCTGAGTGTAGCACATCTTTAAGCATCTTTTGCAGGGCCGGACAAGTGGCAACAAATTCTTTCAATTTCTGTTTGCTATGAAAGATCTTTATTTCACCTTCATTCACAAATGAGAGCTTTGCAGGATATAATATTCTGGGCTGGCAGTTTTTCTCTCTTAGTACTTGGGCTATATCTTGCCATTCCCTCCTAGCTTGTAGGGTTTCTGATGAGAAGTCATCTGTGAGTCTGATTGGAGATCCTCTGAGAGTAATCTGACGTTTCTCTCTTGCACATTTTAGAATTTTTTTTTTATGTTTCACTGTGGTGAGTTTAATTACAACATTTCATGGTGAGGATCCCTTTTGGTAGTGTTTATTAGGCGTTCTATGAGCTTCCTGTACTAGGATGTCTCTGTCCTTCTCCAAACCCGGGAAATTTTCTGCTAGTATCTCACTAAAAAGGCCTTCTAATCCTTTCTCTCTCTCCATGCCTTCAGGAACTCCTAGAACTTGAATGTTGGGTTTTTTAATAGTATTCCCGACAATATTTTTTTATATTTCTAATTTCTTCTTCTTTTCTTTGGTTTGACTGTATACTTTCCTGTTCTCTGTCTTCTAAGTCTAATATTCTCTCTTCTGTTTCACTGACTCTGTTTCTAAGGCTCTCCAATGTGTTTGTCATTTGATCTATTGAATTCTTCATTTCATTATGATTTCTCTTCACTATCACCATTTCATGTCTACTAGTTGCTGCATTTCATTTTGATTCCTCCTTAATATTTCATTTTCACGTGATAGATTTCCTATCTTGTCCAGTAAGGATTTCTGTAGTTCAAGAATTTGTTTTTGAGAACTTCTTAATGTTCTTATCAATTTTTTGAGATCTGTTTCTTGCATTTCTTCTATCTCATCATCTTCATAATCTTGAATTGGGGTGTCTTTTTATTTGGGGGCGCCATAGTGTCTTCCTTGCTCTTGTTTCCTCGGTTTCTTTGTTTGTTGCTTGGCATTGCGGAGATATTCTTTGGTTTCTTTGCTGTGGTGTTTTTTCTCATTATACTGTGACTCTAGATTAAGTGGACTCTCTGCTTTTAATGGATCCTTAGAGGCATGTGATGGATGTGGTCAGAGAGCTCTGTTTGGTTCTTTGTAAACTTGTATTCTAAAATGACTTATACAGAATCATTTAATAGATGACAAATGAAACATACTTCAATGAAAACTAATTATTTAAATCAAAATAATAAGCTGGAACCAATATAAACTATATGAAATAACAGATCAATTTTAGGCATTGGTATATTTAGACATATCTTATAGCATGCCATTTTTTTTGACAGGCAGAGTGGATAGTGAGAGAGAGAGACAGAGAGAAAGGTCTTCCTTTTTGCCCTTGGTTCACCCTCCAATGGCCGGCGCACCACGCTGATCCGCAGGCAGGAGCCAGGTGCTTCTCCTGGTCTACCATGTGGGTGCAGGGCCCAAGCACTTGGGCTATCCTCCACTGCCTTCTTGGGCCACAGCAGAGAGCTGGACTGGAAGAGGGGCAACCGGGAAAGAATCCGGCGCCCTGACTGGAACTAGAACCCGGCGATTAGCCTATTGAGCCACAGCGCTGGCCTAGCATGCCATTTTTCTAAAATTAAACTAAGTATCATAGAATTTTCTAATAATGTGTCAATTTCAATTGGGGTGGGAACTGTTATTGTGGTAATATAACAGAATTGAGAGACAGTTAACAAAATTTCAAAAATATAGATGGTGTAAAACTGATTTAGCATGAAAAAAAAACTATGCATGGATTTGAAAACTGATATTGCACAAAAATAAACTCATATTTTAATCTAATTTCCCATAAACATTTTAGAGTAACTTTTATTATTTTAAGAGTCTGTTAGATTTTATATTGATTTCTTTATACTTAAAAATTTGTGAGGTGGCTTCCTCCTCACTCATAGCAGACCTTTCTTGGTATCCAGTTTAACAGTAGGTGTTACATTACTATATAGAAAAATTAGAATAACTATATTGCAGTTGCAGACAAACAACTGACTGATCTTACACCAGCCTGATTACGTTTTATAAAAGAATAGTGGCATTTCTTTTTTAAAAGAAGTTTTAGTAGTTAATGAGAATGAGATAACTTACATTAGAATATCTGCATATATTTCAAACTTTTCATTTCCTAGTTTATAACTCTTAAATTTTTAAAACTAAAACACAGTCAAAATGTTATTTTGTTTTTTTAATTTTAAATGAATCTTACATATTTTGTATTTCAAATTCTTATTACAGAATAATAGCAAAGAGGTAAAGCTATAAGAACATGTATTAGGGCACTTACATTTGGAAACGGTTTTGAGAAACAATTTATATGTTTGCTTATAAGTAATACAGTCTTTAACACGAAATGTTTATTTGCATTGAATATTAACACAGAGGGCTTGGCATGTTTAAATATTACTGTGGTGTAAACAGTAGCTAAGGACATTACACATGGCTTGCTTCCTGAAAAATTAATACTACCCATCTCTTACCCATGTGACATACATACGTTCACTAAGCTAAACAGTGACTGAAAATTCCAGAGCCCTAACACTCTGCCTATCATAATGTGATGACACTTACATGAAACTTCAGAATGCATACTCCCCTATCGTGAATCTCCCCCAAACTGCACTGGCTGGAGGTGACTGTTCCACTCTTTTTGTACTCTAATTTGTTTAAACTTATATAAAGCACTTGTTACAGGCTGAATTGTTTCCATCTCCCGAACTTCATATGCTTAAGTCTGAATCCTCAGTACTTCAGAATGTGATTATATTAGGAGATAGGTCTTTAAAAAGGTAATCAAAATAAAATGAGGTTGTATGGACTTCCTTAATCTGATAGGATTTCTTATAAAAAGAGATTAAGACACAGACACACACAGAAGTAACATAATGTGAAGATGCTGGAAAAAGACAAGTCTCCTGCAAGGAAAAAAAAAAACAAACCTGCTGACACCTTGATTTACAATCTTAATACACAGAGTTATAAGAAAATAAAGACTTGCCATTTAAAGCCACCTGGCCCGTGGTCATTCGTTATGGCAGCAGTAGGAAACCAACAGTACACAGCACATTGTCAAACTGGAAGAAGTCATACATGGGTGTATCACAGACCTTGGAGGGCAGGGATTACTTCCGCCTCCTCTTTTACCTTCTTGCCCTTCCCCCTCCTCTGGCTGGCTCACACAGTTCCTGTTTCTCTTTCAATAAACTTTCTAATGAGTAAATATTTGTGAAATTAAACTCTGATATTTATAATTTTAAATATTTATTTATTATTTTAAAGACAGAGAAACAAAAGGCGGGGGTGAGAGAAAAGAATGATAGAAAGAGAAATAGAAATACTGTCTGCCGATTCACTCTCCAGATGGCTTCGACAGCCAGGCCTGGATCAGGTCTACACCAGAATCCAGAAGCCAGGACCCATATCCTGGTCTCCCACCTAGGTGGCAGGGGTCCAGGTACTAGGTCCATCATCTGCTGTCTTTCCAGGTGCACTGGCAGGAAGATGGGTACAAGTACAGCAGCCAGGATCCAAACCAACACTCAGAAGGGATGCTGGTGTTGCAGGTGGTGGGCAAACTCGCTGAGCCACATTTAGATATTTAGAGAAACCAGAGCAGAGGAAATAATGTAAATATTTTAAGAAAAGAGAAATGATATATATTTACTGAAATTTTGAATTAGCAACTTTAAGTGATAAGAAAATTGAAAAGACAATTCTTTTTTGAAAATACTCCCTCCCTTACTTCAACTCCTCTCACACTGAAAACATAGTACTTGCTAGACTTTATGTTTGACAGTATATCCTGTTGCCTGGCAATCCTCATAGTCCTCTTCTCTTTCCCTTCCACTTGCACTCTCACCCTTCCTTCTCTTCCCTCTCCTATTCACATTATTATTTTTTTACAAAGATCTATTTTCAGTTAACTTTATACACATAAGATTAAATTTATCCTAAGTAGAGATTTCAACAAATAGTATGAAAAGAAAAATCTGTTCCTCAACAGTCGAGACAAGGGCAATTCAAAGTATGAATTTAACTTATTTACATTACCTTTTAGCTGCTCTATTAGTTACCACAGATTAGGAAGAGCATACAGTATTTTGGTTTTGGGGATTGGTTTATTTTGCTAAGTATGATGTTTTCCAGCTTTCACCCATTTTGGTGCAAATGACAGGATTTCATTTTTTAATGCTGTATAGTATGCCATGATTTACATATCTCATAATTTCTTTACTCAGTCTTCAGTTGACTGACATCTGGGTTGATTCCATATCTTAGCTATTGTGAATTAAGCTACAATTAACATGGGGATACAAATAACTTCTACATATACAGATTTCATTTCCCTTGGGTAAATTCCCAGGAGTAGGATGGTGGGGTCATATGATAGGTCTACAATCAGATTTCTGAGATATCTCCACCCTATCTTCCACAGTGGCTGTAACAGTTTACTTTCCCACCAACAGTGGATTAAGGTACCATTTTCCCCCACATCCTTGCCAGCATTTTTTTTGTTGTTGTTGATTTGTGTATGAAAGTCATTCTACCTGGAGAGAGGTAAAACCTCATTGTGGTTTTGACTTGCATTTCCCTGACACCTCGTGATCCTGAACATTTTTTCATGTGTCTGGTGGCCATTTAGATTTCCTCTTTTGAAAAATGCCTGTTGAAGTTTTTTGCCCATTTCTTAACTGAGTTGTTTATTTTGTGTTCTAGAGTTTCTTGAGCTCTTTATATATTCTGGTTATTATTCCTTTATCAGTTGCGGTTTGCAAACAATTTCTCCCATTCTGTTGTTTGTCTCTTCACTTTCCTGAGTGTTTGTTTTGCAGTGCAGAAGCTTCTCAACTAGATATAATCCCATTTGTCAATTTTGGATTTGATTGGCTGTGTCTCTGGGGTCTTTTCCAAGAACGTTTTGCCTATGCCAATGTCTTACAGTTTTTCTCCAATGTACTCTAATAATCTGATGGTATCAGATCATAGATTTAGGTCTTTTGTCCACACTGAGTGGATTTTTGTGTAAGGTGCTTCATACTTCTGAATGTTGAGATCCTTTTTCCAGCACCATTTGTTGAAGAGACTGTCCTTGCTCCAGGGATTGATTTTAACACCTTTGTCAAAAATAAGTTGGTTGTAGATGCATGGGTTGATTTGTAGAGTTTCTATTCTGTTCTGTTGATCTATCCACCTTTTTTAGTTTAGAACCAGGTTGTTTTGAGAATAACTGCCCTGTAGTATGTCTTGAAATCTAGTATTGTGATGCCTCTGGCTTTTTATTGTGTAAGATTGCTTTAACTATTCAGTCTCCTGTATTTCTATATGAATTCAGCATAGTTTTTTCAGTATTTGAGAAGAATGTTCTTGGTATTTTGATTGGCATCACACTGAATTTGTAAATTTCTTTTAGTATTATGGATATTTTGATGATATTGAAGATTCCAATACATGAACATGGAAGATTTTTCTATCTTCTTATGTCTTTTTTGCTATTTTCTTCTTTAATGTTTGGTAGTTCTTATTGTAGAGATCATTGATGTCCTTGGATAAATTTACTCCAAGATACTTGATTTTCTTGTAGCTATTTGGAATGGGAATGATGTTAGAAATTCTTTCTCAGCCATGACATTGTCTGTGTATACAAAGGCTACTGATTTTTGTGTGTTGATTTTACATCCTGCCACTTTACCAAACTCTTTTATGAGTTCCCATAATCTCTTAGTGGAGTCCTTTGGATATCCTGTATATAGAATCATGTCATCTGCAAATAGAGATAATTTGACTTCCTCCTTTCCAATTTAGATCCATTTGATTTCAATGGCTCCATTTAAACCTTTCAGACTATACTGAATAGCAATGGTGAGAGTGGACATCCCTTTCTACTTCTGGATCTTACTGGGAATGCTTCTAACCTTTTCCCATTCAATAGGATGCTGGCCATGCTTTAGTCATAAATTGCCTTGATTGTGTTGAGGAATTTTCCTTCTATATTCAATTTGCTTAAGGTTTTCATTATTAAATGATAATGTATTCTATCAAATGCTTTCTCTTGATCTATTGAGATAATCATACACTTTTTGTTATTCAGTTTGTTAATGTGATGTATCACATTGAATAATTTGCAAATTATGAACCATCTTTGCGTACCAGAGATAAATCCCACTTAGACTGGGTGAATGATTATCCTGATGTGTTGTTGGATTTGATTAGCTATTATTTTGTTCAGGATTTTTGCATATTTGTTCATCTGGGATATTGGGCTATAGTAATCTTTCTCTCTTGTATCTTTTTCAGGTTTGGGAATCAAGGCGATTTTGGCTTCATAGAAAGAGATTGGGAGGATTCCCTCCCTTTCAATTGTTTTGAAAAGCTTTGGAAGAACTGGCATTTGTTTAACTCTTTAACTTATAAATTTAAAGATAACATTTTACTACTTTAAATGTCGAGTACAATTCCTCTTGAAGCCATCTAGTCCTGGATGTTTTGTTTGGAAGGTCTTTATTACTGATTCAATTTAATTATTAATTTATTGATTTTTAAATTAATTTTTAATTTTAAATAATTTTTAAAAGTAAATTCTTAATTAATTATTCATTAATAAATCAATAAATGATTTATTACTTTATTACTGATTATTACTTTGTTTGGAAGGTCTTTATTACTGATTCAATTTCCACCTTGGTCATTGGTCTGTTTAAGTTTTCTGCCTTAATGGTTCAATTTAGGTAGGTTGTATGTGTCCAGGAATCCACTCATTTCTTCTAGGTTTCATGATTTGCTGGCATTCAGTCCTTTGTATTAACTTCTGATGATTCTTTTTATTTCTGTGATTTTTTAAGAGAGACAAATAGGTTTTATTTATGTTTCTACACTTGTATTTGTATATAAGTAAGTTCACAGCAGGGTCAGTGAATTTTTTCCACAATGGGCCATATATAATATCTTAGGTTATGCCAGGCATATTTGATAAATAGCTAGTTTGGCTACAGTAGCACAAAAGAGTCATATATAATACATAAATGTATTACTGTTGTGTGATAACATTTTATTTATAAAATAGGCAATGGTCCATAGTTTGCTGATCTGTGATTTATACCATATTATTCAGTGTTAACTCCCAACACTCATGTAGTCAAGAATGTTTTCTGTCCTTGAGAAGAGGATAATTGATTCTTGAGTTTTGAATTCATATTGAAGTTATGGAAATCCACACCACAATCAATTTTCTTGAAATCCGTGGCTCTCATTTGCAACAGTAAGTGTGCTGAAGAGAATATTTTATAATTGTAAGTTGACTTTAAGTGTTAAGAGCCAATGTTGGCCAGCGCCACAGCTCACTAGGCTAATCCTCTGCCTGCAGTGCCGGCACACCGGGTTCTAGCCCCAGTCGGGGAGCTGGAATCTGTCCCGGTTGCTCCTCTTCCAGTCCAGCTCTCTGCTGTGGCCAGGGAGTGCAGTGGAGGATGGCCCAGGTCCTTGGGCCCTGCACCCACATGGGAGACCAGGAGAAGCACCTGGCTCCTGGCTTTGGATCAGCATGGTGCACCAGCCGCAGCGCGCCGGCTACGGCGGCCATTGGGGGGTGAACCAACGGTAAAGGAAGACCTTTCTCTTTGTCTCTCTCTCTCTCTCACTGTCCACTCTGCTGTCAAAAAATAAAAAAAGAGCCAATGTCTCCAAAGACTCAAAGTACAGAAAGTTATAAAAAATAGAATAGGGAAGAATACATGATGACACAATAGATTTTTTTTGTCTTTTTATTCCTTAAAGTATGTGAGAGTTGAATCAGGCAGTGAAGCACATCAGAAGAGATTTGAATAGCATTTTATTTTTAACTATCTGTTTTTAAATTTCCTTTTTCATCTCTAGTCCATCCTGTTTTCTTTTTGGTTAGTTGGGCCAATGGTGTGTGTCAATTTTGTTTATTTTTTAAAACACCAACTCTTCATTTCACTGATCTTTTATGTTGTTTATTTGGTTTCAATTTTGTTTATTTCTTTTCTAATTTTATTTATTTTCTCCTACAAATTTTGAGTTTGTTTTGCTGTTGTTCTTCTAGGTCCTGGAGATTCACTGATAGCTCATTTACTTGGTGATTTTCAAATTTCTTGATGTAGGCAACATTTGCTGTAAGATTTCTTCTTGAACACTTCTTTTGCTGTATCCTATAAATTTTGATACGTTGTATTGTCTTCATTTGTTACCAGTAATTTTTTTAATTTCTCTTTTGCTTTCTTCTGTGATGCATTGTTCATTCAGGAGCATGTTGTTCAGTCTCCATGTGTTTACATATTTTGTAGAGATTCTTAAGTTGTTGATTTCCAGCTTCATTTCACTGTGGTCAGAGATGATGCAGGGTATGATTTTAATATTTTTTAATATACTGAGACTTGCTTTAGTTCTAGGATGTGGTCTATCCTAGAGAAAGTTCTATGCACTAGTGAGAAGAATGTGTAGTCTGCAACTGTGGGGTGAAAAGTTCCGTAGATATCTGTTAAGTACATTTGTTCTATGGTGTCTATGAACTGTTGTTTCCTTGCTGATTTTCTGTCTAATTGATCTGTTCATTGCTGAAAATGGGGTATTGAAGTCCCCCAATATTGTATTGGAGTTTATGTCTCCCTTTACATCTACTAACATTATTTTAAGATGCCAGGTGCCGTATAATTAGGTGCATATACATTTATTATAGTGACATCTTCCTGCTGAAACCTTAATCATTACATAGTTGTCCTACTTTGTTTCCTTTAACAGTTTTTGTATTAAAGTCTATTTTGTATGATATTAGGATGGCTACACCAGCTTCTGTTAGCATGGAATATCATTTTCCATCCTTTCACTTTTAGTCTGCATGTATCTTTTTTGGTGTGATGTGTTTATTGAAGCCAGCAAATAGATGGGTTTGGTTTGTTAATCCATTCAGCCAGTCTGCACACATTGGAGTGCCTGGGTTTGATTCCTGACTCCAGATCTGCACACCAGCTTCCTACAAGCAAGAAGCAATGGTGATGGTTTGAGTAATTCAGTTCCTATCATCAAATGGGAGAGCTGGACTGCTTTCCTGGCTCTTGGCTCCTGCCCAACCTGACAATTACAGGCATTTAGGTGATGCTCTTGCTCTCTATTTCTCTCTCTCTCTCACTCTTTCTATCCCTCATTTCACATTAAAAATTAAATAAAGTCAATCTAATATCCAACTCACTTTATAAAATTACACATATCCTTTATATTGCAGATGATAAAATTGTATCTGCCAAGATTTTCACAGCTCATCACATGTCCCAGTGTTGTTCTCTCATTTGTTCTGATCCCCTTCCCTGCTTCTCCATCTGAGCAAACTTAAAACCATCATCCACCTGCTTCAGATAAACTTTAAATTGTCTCATAAATAGAGATTTATTCCAAAACCAAATTAAATAGAAAGCAGAAAAGAGATGCAGAGAACATTAAATTTCCTTTAGGCTCCCTGCCTAATTCTTCTTTGGCTCAGAGTCTTGTTTCCATTGAATCTATTCTAGTTTCTTCAAATCCATGGATAAAATGGCCAGTCCTTATTATCATGATCACTCAATTGTATCTAGCTTCATAGTCTGAAGACTATTTCTTCATTTTTAATTTGTTTTTTTTCCAAATGTAGTATTTTGTGCACATAAGCTTACAGAGGACTTGATTAGGTTGTTCTTGACAGGCGAACTGAAAAAACATATTAAAATTAAGACTACAGTTTATCATTTTTTATTATCTGTTTCATCAAAGGTCTATAAAAACAGCTGTATATTCCACTTCTGGAGTACATACACTGTAGAATTAACTAATGTTTGAGAATGAATGTGATTTTCTGTGATCAGAAGAGATAGGGTATATTCAGTGTGGAATGGCCATAGAGTGAATGCTATTTTGATTATGAGTTTCTCAAGGGTGATCAGCCATTTTAGAGCTTATACATCTCTACTCCTGATGGAAGTCATGCCTACCAAACTCTAAATTCAATGAGCAACAAAACAGGAAAGACTAAATAAACTGTTTACTCAATGAAAGAGCCATTGTCTCAGTGAAACCATATGCAAAAATGTTACTTTGCTTAGAGTAATATGTATTTCCAAAGTAAATATTTTCACAAGTAGGCTTACTTCTCAGATCATTAATTTTTAATGAACCATTATTAGGTCTTTTCTGTTTCCAGTTCTTTATATAAAGTATATAATAATATTTTTAAAGTTACTACTTATTAGTAGCTTACTTTGTTAGGAACTGTATCAGAAAGAGCATGCTGGGGCTGGCAGGTGGCACAGTGGGTAAGCTGCTACTTGTGAACCCAGATTCCCATATTGGAGATATGGTTCAAGTCTCAGTTGCTCCATTTCCAATCCAGCAATTGACAGAAGACCACAGAAAACTGGGATAGAGTTTGAACTCTTGGGAGCTTTTTTATTGCAAAGAACACCTCAAACACAAGATAACACATCAGAAAAATCCCAGCCAATGAATGTTCTGACCAGTAGCCCCCAAACTGTCAAGGTCTTCAAAAGTAAAGAAAGTCTGTGAAACACTAACAAACAAGAGGAGTCTCAGGTGCCATGATGACTAAATGTGACTAGGAAAAATATGTGAGCTCCTGGAAGAATAAAACGGACTTAGGTGAAACTTTGGGAATCTTGGGTGGGCATTTGGACTTGAGATTATGATACCACTTGGGGCATCAACATTCCATATTGAAGTGCCTGAGATAAGACACCACCTCTGCTTCTTATTCCAGCTTGTGAATGTGGGTCCCTGCGACTCATGTGAAAGACCTAGATTGAGTTCCAGGCTCTTGATTTTGGCCTGGCCCATCCCAAAACTGTTGCAGGTATTTGAGGAAGTGAACCAGTAGAGAGGATATATCCGTCCCCCCACCTCTGTGTGTGTGTGTGTGTGTGTGTGTATGTCTTTCAAATAAATCAAACAAAAAATCTTTTCAACAATAAAATTAACATTTAAAAATCTGGGAAATGTAAAGAAAAGTTTAAATGTTAATGAGTCAATGCTGATTAATTCTAATAAATGTACTCTAACCATGTAAGATATTAATGATAGAAACAGAGTGTGTGATATATTGGAACTCTGTGCTATGACAACACATTTTTATAAGCATAAGTCTATGCTAAAATTAAAAATTAAAGAAATGCTACCCCCAAATTTGTTTTTAATAAATGAGACTTATAAATACAACTCTCAAACTAAATATATTTTTGGTGAATACTTAGCAAGAATGAACATAATTTTACTTGATACATCATATAAATGAAAAATAATCCAACTGGCAAACTTAATTAAAGCTTGGTTCAGATTCTGTTGTGGTGGGTTTTATTTTAATAATATTACTTTTACACAACCTATGCCATTAGTTTCAAACTTGTCACCAAGGCATAGTGTTTCACATGCTTCTTAACTAGTCTCAGTCTATTTTCTTATGTGTATAGTGGGGAATAACAATGTGTAACACAGAGGATTCAAGTCAGAAGGAAATGAGATAATGATGTGAAGTCTAATGAAAGATTTCCACATATGTAACCTCTGAAAATATACTGAAATCCTGTTATCATTTTCAAAGCATCATTGTGGCATAGCACATCAACCAATGGACTGCTACTTCAGCAACCCATATTGGCACTGGTTTGAGTCCTGGCTCCTTTACTTCGAATCCATCTCCCTGTTAATGTGCCTGGGAAGGCATTACAGAATGGCACTCACGTGGCAGACCTGGATGAAGCACCTAGCACCTGGTCCAGCTCCAGCCATTGTGGCTATTTGGAGAGTGAGTCAGTGGATCAGAAGGAAACATGAATTAGAAGCAGAGCTAGGACTTGAATCCTAGTACTCTGACATAGGGTGTGAGGATCCCAAACAGTAGCTTTACTGCAGGGTCAAATGCCTGCTCCCATGAAAACTTTCATAGGACATGTGGAATAGAATCAAAATAACCCCTGAGATTTGATTAAGATGGAATAAGGCACATAGTATCTAGATGAGTCACCAAATACAAGCACTGACATGTTCCAGTAAAATGATCTACAGCTACCCTTCTCAACATTTGTCTCACCACATCTAATCTTATGTTTCTTTGACCCAGTGCCTTCCTACACCAAGGAGTTGGCTGAGACACTTAATATATTTATGATATTCATTATGAAATCATTTTTGATTTGTATTTTTTAATTTTTCAAGCAAATGAATCATTAGTTTTGTCTTGGTTGAAACAACTATTACACCAGAAACTTTGCTTTGATGCTGTGAGCTGTATTTCATAATGCTTTTATTTATCTATTGGGCATATCTTCTTACCCTTCAGAAATATTCACTGTCACATATAAGGGAATCAATCCCCGCTTCCGCCAGCCCATCCAGAAGGTTAGCATTTCAGACAATGTTTTAAAATTAAAGTTATTTGCACTTGAGAGGATTTGGGTTATTTTGAGTCATGGAATTCATATTCTCAAGCTAAGGAAATATTTGTAGCTTATCATTATTATAAAAGTTGGCCAATACAATGGAATGAAGCTAGAAATTAACAATTTAAGAATCTCTAGAAAATATGCAAACACATGGAGACTGAACAACATGTTCCTGAATGAACAGTGTGTCACAGGAGAAATAAAAAGAAATTAAAAAAAAATTCCTCAAAAAGAATGAGGAGGACAATACAACATATCAAATCATATGGGATACAGAAAAAGCAGTGTTAACAGGGAGATCTACTGGTGCCTACATCAAGAAATTGGAAAGGCATCAAATAAATGAGCTATCCATGCATTTCACGGATGTGGAAAAATAACAGCAGGGGCCAGCACTGTGGTACAGCGGGTTAAAGCCCTGGCTTGAAGCACCAGCATCTCACATGGGCACCAGTTCTAGTCCCAGCTGCTCCTCAATCCAGCTTTCTGCCTTGGACTAGGATAGCAGTAGAAGATGGCCCAGGTCCTTGGGCCCCTGTATCCACATGAGAGACCCAGAAGAAGCACCTAGCTCTTGGCTTCAGATCGGCACAGTTCCAGCCGTTGCGACCATCTGGAGGGTGAACCAGCGGATGTAAGACCTCTCTATCTGTCTCTACTTCTCTCTGTAACTATGTCTTTCAAATAAATAAATCTTTAAAATACAGAAAAATAACAGCAAACCAAACCCAAAATAGGTAGGAGTAAAGAAATAATTAAAATTTGAGAATAAACAAAATTGAAGCCAAAAAAATACAAATATCAGTGTAACAAAGAACTGGTTTTTGGGAAAAAAATAACAAAATTGGCTCAACAGCCAGAAAAAAATGGAGAGGACCCAAATTAATAAAAGCAGAGTTGGAAAAAGTAGATGTAACAATGGATACTACAGAAATAGAATAATCAGCTATATGTCAACAAATTAGAAAATTTAGAAGAAAAAAATGTATAGATTGCTGGACACATGCAATCTACTAAAATTGAGTCATTGATACACAGAAGACCTAAACAGAACAATAATTAAGACATAGATTGAATCAACAATAAAAACTATCAACAAAGAAAAGCCCAGGACTGGATGGCTTCACTGCTCAATACTACCGACTTTTAAAGAAGAACTAATGCCAATTCTTTTATATATCTACATTTATTTATGTATTTGAAAGGCAGAGCTACAGAGAGGCAGAGAGAGAAAGAGAGAGAGAGGTCTTCCATCCACTGGTTCACTCTCTAAATGGTCACAATGGCTGGAGATGGGCCAATCCAAAGCCAGGAGCCAGGAGGAGATTTTTCCAGGCCTCCCATGTGGGTGCAAGAGCCCAAGGACTTGAGTCATCTTCTACTGCTTTCCCATATCACAGCAGAGAGCTGGATCAGAAGTGGAGCAGCCACAGAACTGGTGCCAATATGGGATACTCACACTGTGGGCAGAGGCTTTACCCAATACACGACATTGCCCACCCCTAATGCTAATTCTTTTCAAGCTATTCAGATCTATGGAAAGGAATGGAATCCTTCCAAATTCCTATGAGGCCAGCAATCACCTTAATTCCAAAACCAGAAAAAGAAACAGCAAAGAAGGAGGGCTATGGATCAATATTCCTAATAAACATTGATGCAAAAAGCTAATTGAATCCAACAACACATCAGAAAAATCACTCACCCAGAGAAAGTGGGATTTATCCCTCATATGCAGGGAAGTTTCAACAGACACAAATCAAAAGTGTCACACATCAAATTAGCAAACTAAAGAATAAAAACCATATGATTATCTCAATAGATGCAGAAAATACATTTGATGAAATACAACATCGTTTTATGATAAAAACCTTAAACAAATTGGGTATAAAGAACATTGCTTATCACAATCAAGCTAATTTATGACAAACCCTCAGTCAGCATCATATTGAATGGAGAAAATCTGGAATCATTTCCACTAAGATCTGGAACGAGAAAAGGATGTCTACTTTCAACATTGATATTCAATATAACCCTGAAAGTTTTAGCCAGAGCCATTAGGCAAGACAATGAAATCAAAGGGATATAAATTGGAAAGGAGTAAGTCAAATTATCTCTATTTGCAGAAGACACAATTCTATATATAGGGGACTCAAAAGACTACATTAAGAGACTATTGGAATTCATAATAGAGTTTGGTAAAGTTGCAAAATGTAAATGTAACACACAAAAATCAATAGCCTTTGAATACAAAGCCAATGCCATGGTTGACAAAGGACTTCTAAGATCAATCCCATTCACAATAGCTACAAAAAATTACATACTATTGAATAAATTTAACCAAGGGGGGTGAAAGATCTCTACTATGAAAATTATAAAACATTAAAGAAATAGAAGACACAAAATGTGGAAAAATCCTCCATGTACATGGATTTGAAGGATAACATCAAAATATCCATGCGACTGAAAGCCATTTACAGATTCAATGTGACCCCATCAAAACACCAAGGACATTCTTCTCAGATCTAGAAAATATGATGCCAAGATTCGTATGGAAACACAAAAGACTCCAAATAGCTAAAGCAATCTTAAACAGCAAAAACAAAGCAAAAGGCATCACAATACCAGATTTTAAGACAGACGATATGGTAGTTATAATCAAAACAGACTGTTACTGGCAAAAATATATATGTAGACCAAAGGGACAGAATAGAAACTTTAGAAATCAATCCACATGTCTACAAACAACCAATTTTTGACAGAGAAGTTAAAATAAATCCCTGAAGAAAGGACAGTCTCTTCAAAAAATGGTGTTGAGAAAATCAAATTTCCACATGCAGAAATATGAAATAATACCTCTATCTTACACTTTATACAAAAATAAACTCAAAATGGATCAAGGATCTAAACTTACCACCTGATACCATCAGATTATTAGAGAAGAACACTGGGGAAACTCTGAAGAGTTTTGTGTGATAAGTGTATGTGTGTATGGAAAATAGTACATATGAATTTATTTGAAGAATGCAGTTGTACTATGATGTTTAAAATTTTTCTGCCCTTTATTCTGTTTTTATCTAGCAACAAATTATAGACAGCTTCTGTTTAAAGATGGAGATCTTGAGCTCATTGTCCTAAAAATTTTGTTGCTAAATGTTTCTATGCTGGTCTCCGAGTCTTTTATATCTACATGTAAAGTTATGGGGTTGGTGGAAGTAATTGAAATGATTACATGACAAGTCAGCATTATGAATGTGGAATGAAACTTCATTTAATGGTATACATATAGCACATTAATTGAAGTCAAGTGCACTCGTGAATTTAAATGAATATTTAATAATTACCTGTATTTCTAAAGTTGAGATTTTTGAGACAAGATCTGAAGATCCTTTGTTAGGAAGAAATGAGAACTATTTTTAATGTAATTTTTCATGCTATTACAATATTAATACAAACAATACAGATTCAATATAGTTCATGGATACAATTCTAAGAATATAAGGCTATTTCCTTCCTTCACCCCACCCTTCTCCTCACTCTCTCTTTTCTTCCCTTCCTCTCTCCTTCTTTCAAAAATGACAATTATTTTATCTATCTATACATATATTTACTATTTCTTTGTGTGGTGTAATAAAATTCTCACAAATTGAGAGTGAGTTTGGTTTAAGTTTAAGGGAAACATCATGTCAAATGCGAGTTTTATTTGCTGGTAAACAGAACAACATTCTGTTTTGTCTGAAAACTTTGTTACTGAACTTGAGAAAAGAAACCAGGTGACTTAAACCTAACTCCTTCCTAAAAAGAAAAGTAACACTCTGCTGTTTGCTGTTAACTGTCTATGATTCCTTGCCAATCTACCTGAAGAAAGAAACCTACACCTAATACTTCAACAAGCATTAACAAAATATGCTTGGAAAGCAGTCTAAACCTATCCATACACAACTTACATGCAATATGTGCACACACACATATATATTTGTATAAATTTTAATGACCTATACATGTTAAATTTAGCTACAATCTGTAACACATCATAGTGAGTCAACTACAAGAGTATGAAGAGCAACAGAGAAATCAAGTCAATGGATATGACAATTTGTACAAGGCATTTTCCCTAACATCTTATTTTTTTTTCATAAACAGGACTGTCCACATCTGCATATACATCACCTTTTCTTATACGCAGCACTATAAGAATTAAATTGCCAAAATGAGTTATATGTGCAGTAAGATGCAACATTACCTCTGCTTCTGAGTAGAATGTATTGTTTTCAACTTTGAAACACAGATCACTGAAGCTATCTACATACCCAACTGAATTAAGACCAACATTCTAGCTTTTTTAGGTTCCCTGAACATCCAGAGCTTATCTTCTACATCTTATTCTTATCTGATCAAACATTTGTTGAGAGTCTATTATATAACAATAATTTTCTAGCACAAGAAATACACAAAGACATGGACTCTTAGTCTACAGGGCTACAGAAAAGAAAATAGAAGTGCAATGTGATAATGATCCAGTGCAGGCCCCAGGAAATGGTGTTAGGAAGGTCATCCCCAAAAGACTGAGTGGTCTTGAAGTTAGATGAGAAGCTGGTCCAGGAAGGAAGAGAAAGATAAGGATCAATGGGGACAATTGTTTCTCTGCTTCTAAAACTTTAATTAAAACAATAAGAATGACCAATTATAGTGCTCACTAGAATTTCTCTCCAATTGTTTACTTGTTGCCTATGTACCCAAAAACTCACATACATTTTCTATCTAATCCTTGTGTGTCACAAATCTTCTGTGTTTCCATTTAAAAAAAATAAAGGCAATTTCCTAATTATTAAAATGCTAAGCAACCAAGGTTAATATGTAATGGAAGAACAGTCATTCCATGCTTCTGAAACAGTGAGCAGAAACTCATAGTTGGAGGTATATGCTTCGTACAGCAAACTCTCATAGTATCTATAGCTTTTCTCCAAATAAACATGATTTAAAAGGGAAAACCATGAAAGTGAATCATTTCCTTCAAATATTCCACTGTTTCTGGAGTGCTTCCAGTCAGATTGGTCTTTTCCTGCTTAGAGTGTCTACACTCAAAACATATGACATTTATTTTTTAATGTAGGGAAATCTTTGGAATACATTTTAAGGAGAAATGGCCTATAATAAAAACAAAAGTTTATGAGAGTCTCTAATACTGAGTTAATTAAGAGCTATGTCTTATAAGAAAGATATAACAAACTGATAAATTATAAATTATAAAAAATAAACCAGCAAGGGAACACATTGATAGTAGATGAGAATTTTTAAAAAATCAGAGATTAGAATTCAACACCTAGGAAATGAACAGGTAATAATATTGGCATTATGAGAAAAAGCAAGACAGGTGATGAAAATAAACTTGGCCCAAAACTTCCATAGTTTTAGACCAATGGACTTAAAAATATAAGGGCATTCATCACCTGTGGTGAAATCAAGGACTTTTTTCTTTCCATGGGCAAACTGAGCTTGTCAGGGCAGCACTAAAAGAGTGAGCCCATGAGGGTGAGCAGATGGAGTCCCACTGGTAACAGCCAGAGATAAGGAGATTAAGTGAAAACAAAAACATGCTACAAAACAACTGCACCTGCACCCATTAAAGCTTGGTAATGGCCAGTGGGCCCAATAGAATCCAGAATGCTTGACTTCTCGTAATTTGAAAGTTATTTTACAAGCCATTATTGTGCATTTCCGTGTGCATGCCTTTCTTTTTATTGTCACTGGGGGTTTCAAGAAAAAATTGCCAGGGGGCATTTTTAAAATGCTGACGATCTGGTAATTTTACTGTGCCTGTTTTTGTTTATCCACACATTCGAGGTTAACGTTTACTTTAGCAATGAGAAACCACATTGTACCTGTTTCAATATGTGCTTTGGTTTGGCATTTTAAAGTTTTCAGAAGTTCAAATTATAAATAAGTAAAACAGGAACCAACTGCTATCCCCAAAGCTTTCCTTTATATTTTCCAAGAGGAAAATATCATTTTTAAACACACATTCAGAGAAAACAAGCATGGGGGATTAAGATTTAACTTTTATATATGAGTCATTGCATTTCTCACATAATTAAAATCTAATATAGGACAGCAAAAATAGAAGTAGAAACACAACCTAGAAGTAATACAGAGGAGGTGCTATTTGAGGTTACCACTTCAAGCAGTGTTCCCAGAGAAATACTTTAAAGGATACATACAGAGGAAGGGCAGAACAAGAAGACAAAAAGCACGTGCAAAGACAAGATGAAATGAAGCAATATGCTGCATATAGGAATTTCTAACTGGCTTAATATTTTAAGAGAATAATTAAGCTAATAGAAACCAATGCATTGCAAGAAGGTTCAATGGCTGTGAAGACAAAGAATTAGTTATCTGTTACCCTCAGTTACCCTAAAGTTTAGCAGTTTAAAAAACAAACATTATCTTAAGGTTTCAGTGAGTCAAGAATCTGAGCTGGTTTCACTGGTTGCTTCTGACTCAGTCTCTCATCAGGTTATAGTCAAGCTGTTGGACAGAGCTGCAGTCACCTCAGGATTGACTGGAATAAAAGGATCCACTTCCAAGCTCACTGAAATGGGCCTGATCCTAAGGCTGCCCACAGTCTGAATGATCTGAGACAGTGCCCACGAAGGAAGCCATAGCCTATTTGTAATTCAATATATAGACATAAAACTCTTTCTACCATATTCAATTTGGTAGAGATAGTAATAATGAACAAATGATCCAAATACCTATCAGTAACATAATGAATATTTTGTCAAACATGTAATAATGGCAACCAATTAGTAGTTTATGCAGCAAAATGAATGAATCTTACAAATGAAATTTTAAACAAAACAGACCAGACAAAAAAGGACAAATTATATGACTCCATTTACAAAAAGTTCAGTAATAATAATGTTTATAATAAAAATTAAGATACCATTTATTAAACTCCAATAAGGTGACACTATAATGTTATATGTAGTATCATTTCTATGTAGCATCATTATTAGCCTTCTTTTAAAAATGAGGAACCCAATGACCAAGGCTCTATTAGACAATGAATGTTGGAATCAAGATTTGAACTCGGGCTGCCTTACCCAAATATACATTATTCTTAACCACTCTAATAGAGTTATTCAGCCATTTGTTGCCCTAAAAGCAACAGCATGTGATTATAGTATGCAAATCAGTATAAATTACAGTGCAAACTTTTAGGCTTAGTGAAGAGTAAAGTACAATTTACTTAAGTACTCTTATGAAGGTATTCTAGCTATTTAAAAATATTTTACTAAAGTAGTAAATGATATGCTCCAGCAGGAAAATAGGAACATTCATTAAATTATGGGTAACTTCATTAAATTATCTGGGCTTTGGGTACGTCATATTTTACTAGTGAACTGAAATAAAATTTTTCTCTAAAAAGGATACACAGATGCTCCTTGACATTGAAAGGAAATGTTTTCAGAAATATTTAAATGTTATCTTGGAACATATGGGACACTGCTGCAACTCATGATGATCTATTTTATTTATTTTTTACTTTATTTTTTCTGGAAGGCTGGAGGTGGGGTGTGGAAAGAAAACACAGATTTTTTTTTTCTGAACTAAATCAGTGAACTGAAAGAAAAATAATATGAATCATAAAAAGAGCTACTAGATGAGAAAGACCAATTGATAAACACATACCTATATCCAACTGATTATATAATACCTCTGGGTGCTGTGGTAATACTGTAAAAACATGCTATGTATCTTTGAAATATCAGATTTAATTTAAATCAATTGCAAGCCAACTACTTTATTCCACCACCGGTGAGTAATACAGCCAGTCCCCACAATGTTTAAGTTAGTGAAGAAATGGAAAAATCAAGGAAAGTACATATGCTAGTGATGATCTGCTGTGTATGTGAAATGCCAAAAGCATTACAAAGAATGATAGCTCATAACACATTTCAGCACTAGTGAAGTGTGGGAAAAAAGTTCACATTTTTGATACAATTTGTTTTTCCTTTCTTCTCCATTATTATTTAATGGTTAGTAATTCTATTTCGTACAAAATTTGTAAAAACATACATTTTAAAGTATAGTTTGAATTATGACAAAATAAATGCATGTGAAGGCTTTCTTTTTTATTTTTTTAAAGAATACATGATTTTAATATATATAGATTTGGGAACCTGATGATTCTTCCCGCCCACATACCCCACCCCCGAACATCTGCCTCTTTCCTCCTCCCTCTTCCTTTCCCATTCTTATTTTATACAGGGATCAATTTTCAGTTAATATTTATACTGATGAGATTAACCCTACACTAATTAAAGAATTCACTCATTAGCATGAAGAAAAAAATAACAAAACCAAAAGGAAACCTGTTAAAGTGAAATGAACACTATGAGAAATGGTGACTCGATCAGCCCTCACCCTGACTGTTGATGAGCAACTTAATATGTTATCCCTCTTAGTATTTTTGTTTGTTTGTTCTACTTAATACTTTTGGTTGAATACTGTAATCAATACACAATTCTTCTTAAGTGCTGAACCTTAACTGAAAAGTGATCGCTGTTAAATATAAGAGTGGGAATAAGAGAAGAAAGAGATGTGCAATTCAGGACATGCTCAAGCTGACTTACCTCAAACGGTAGAGTTAGAAACATACCAGGGGATTCCAATTCATTCCCATCAGAGTGGCATGTACCAATGACATCTCACTAGTCCCAGTGATCAATTTCTGTTCACAATTGATCGTAATGATAGGACTAAGAACCAAAGGGATCACATAAACAAGAATAGTGTCTGCAAATACTAGCTGATAGAATAAAAAAGGGAGAGAATGATCCAACATGGGAAGTGAGATACACAGCAGACCCATAGAATGGCAGATGTCCTAAACAGCACTCTGGCCTCATAATCAGCCCTTAAGGCATGCGGATCCAGCTGAAAAGCCCATGAGAGTATTTCAGGCATGGAAAGCCAAGACACTCTGGGGAAAAACAAAAACAAAAACAAAAACAAACAAACAAAAACAAAAAACAAACACCTAAATGAAAGATTGCCGCGAGTGAGATCCCAGTGGAAAGAACGGGTCATCAAAGAAGGAGGTACCTTTCTCTGAAGGGAGGAGAGAACTTCCACTTTGACCATGGCCTTGTGTAAATATGATCAGAGTCAGTGAACTCAGGGGGCTTCCATAGCCTTGGCAGCTCATGACAAGAGCCTAGGGTGATTACTGATGCCATAAACAAGAGTGTCAATTTGTTAAGTCAACAACAGGAGTCACTGTGCACTTACTCCTCAAGTAGGATCTTTGTCCTAAGTGTGCTGTACATTGAGATTTAATGCTATAAATAGTACTCAAACAGTATTTTTCACTTTATGTTTCTGTGTGGGAGCAAGCCGTTGAAATCTTTACTTAATATATGCTAAACTGATCTTCTGTATTTAAAGAGAATTGAAAATGAATCTTGATGTGAATGGAAGGGGAGAGGGAGTGGATAAGGGGAGGGTTGCGGGTGGGAGGGATGTTATGGGGGGGAAGCCATTGTAGTCGATAAGCTGTACTTGGGAAATTTATATTCATTACATGAAAGTTAAAAAAAAAAAAAAAAGAAAAACACTGTTCCTCGACAGTCAAGGCAAGGGCTGTTCAAAATCATAGCATCTCAAAATGTTAGTTTTGCTCCTATAAACTACATGTTAACTACTCTATTAGTTACCACAGGTCAGACAGACCATGTGTGTTTTTGCGACTGGCTTATTTCACCAACTATAATGATTTCCAATTGCATCTATTTTGTTGCAAATGACAGGATTTCTTTTTTTTTTTAACTCTATGTAGTATTCCATAGTGTATATATACCATAATTTCTTCAAACAGTCTTCTGTAAATAGACATCTGGGTTGATTCCATATAAGCTATTGTAAATTGAGTTGAAATGAACATGGGGTTACAGATCAGTCTTTCATATGCTGATATCATTTCCTTTGGATAAATTCCCAGTAGTGGGATGGCTGGGTGATATGGTAGGTCTATATTCAGCTTTCTGAGATATATCTATACTATCTTCCACAGTGGCTGTACCAATTTACATTCCTATCCACAGTGGATTAAGGTACGCTTCTCCCCACATTCTTGCCAGAATTTGTTGTTTATTGATTTCTGTATGAGAGGGGTAAGGTGACACCCCATTGTGGTTTTGATTTGCATTTCCCTCATGGCTTGCAGTCACGAGCATTTTTTCATGTATCTATTGGACATCTGAATATCCTCTCTTGAAAAATGTCTGTCAGGTCCTTTGCCCAGTTCTTGACTAGGTTGTTTGTTTTGTGGCTTTTGAGTTGTGTAAGCTCTATTTTATTTTTTTTAACTTTTATTTAATAAATATAAATTTCCAAAGTATAACTTTTGGATTATAGCAGCTTTTCCCCCCCATAACCTCCCTCCCACTCGCAACCATCCCAGCTCTCACTCCCTCTCCTATACCATTCTTCATCAAGATTCATTTTCAATTATCTTTATGTACATAAGATCAATTTAGTATATACTAAGTAAAGATGTCAACAGACTGCACCCACCCAGAAATACAAAGTATAAAGTACTGTTTGAATACTATTTGCTTAAGCTCTTTATAGATTCTGGAAACTAATCCTTTGTTAGTTTCATAGTTTGCAAATATTTTCTCCCATTCTGTCAGCTGTCTTTAGTTTGTTTAGTGTTTCTTTTGCAGTGCAGAAGCTTCTCAGTTTGTTATAATCCCACTTGTTAATCTTCATTTTGATTGCCTGGGCTTCTGGGGAGTTTTCCAAGAAGTCTTTCCCTATGCTAATGTCTTGTAGAATTTCCCCAGTGTTCTCTAGTACTTTGATGGTATCACGTCATAGATTTAAGTATCTGATCCATTTTGAGTGGATTTTTGTGTACAATGTATGGTAGTGGTCTTGTTCATACTTCTGTAGGCAGAGATCCAGTTTTCCCAGCACCATTTGTTAAAGAGACTGTGTTTGCTCCAAGGAGTTGATTTTTGCTCTTTTGACAAAGATAAATTGTAGATTAATGGATTAACTTCTGGAGATTTCTATTCTGCTCCTTTGGTCTACAGATCTGTATTTGTCTCAGTACCAGGTTCTTTTGATTATGACTGCCCTGTAGCATGTCTTGAGGTCTGGTATTGGGATGCCTCCAGAATTTATTGCTTATTAAGATTGCCTTAGCTATTCAGGGGCTCTAGTGTTTCAATACAAACATTAGCAGTATTTTTTCTAGATCTGAGAAGAATTTTGGTGGTATTTTTTTTTAAAGATTTATTTTATTTATTTGAAAGACAGAGTTTCAGAGAGAGGTAGAGACAGAGAGAGAGAGAGAGGTCTTCCATCCGCTGGGTCATTCCCCAGATGGCCACAACAGCCAGAGCTGTGCCGATCTGAAGCCAGGAGCCAGGAGATTCTTCCAGGTCTCTGACGCAGGTACAGGGGCCCAAGGACCTGGGCCATCTTCCACTGCCATCCTAGGCCATAACAGAGAGCTGGATCAGAACAGGAGCAGCCAGGACTTGAACAGGTGCCCATATGGGATGTCGGTGCTTCAGGTCAGGGCTTTAACCAGTTGAGCCACAGCACCAGCCCCTTGGTGGTATTTGATTGGGATCAGATTGAATCTATAAATTGCTTTCAGTAGTATGGACATTTTGAAGATTTTGATTCTTTGTATTCATAAACATGGAAGATTTTTCCACTTTTTATGTCTTCTTCTATTTCTTTCTTTAATGTTTTGTAATTTTCATCCTAGAGATCTTTGACATCCTTGGTTAAATGTATTCCAAGGTATTTAAATTTTTTGTAGCTAATGTGAATGGGATGGATCTTATAAGTTCTTTCTCTTGGGTTCAGTGTTGTGGCCCAGTGGGTTAAAGCCCTGGCCTGAAGTGCAAGCACCCCATATGGGTGCTGGTTCTAGTACCAGCTATTCCTCTTCTGATCCAGCTCTCTGCTATGGCCTGGAAAAGCAGTAGAAGATGGCCCAAGTCCTTTTTTTTGAAAAAAAGTTCTTTCTCAGCTATGGTATTTTCTGTGTATACAAAGGTTATTGATTTTTTGTGTGTTGAATTTGTATACCGCTAATTTAACAAACTCCTTTATCTCCCTTATAAGTTCCAATAGTCTCTTCGTGGAATCTTTTAGATTTTATATATATATATATATATATATATTTATACACACACACACATATACATATGTATGATGCAGGTTGTGGGTCCGTTAAGAATTGCCATGATTATATTGAGGAATGTTCTTTTTATACCCAATTTGCTTAGGGTTTTCATCAGAAAAAAGTGTTGAATTTTGTCAATTTTTTTTCTCTGCATCTATTGAGATAATCACATGGCTTTTGGTCTTTAGTTTGTTCCATGTGGTTTATTACATTTATTGATTTTTGGATGTTGAACCATCCCTGCATACCAGGGATAAATCCCACTTGGTCTGGGTGAATGATCTTTCTGAGGTGTTTTTGGATTTGATTGGCTAGTATTTCATTGAGGATTTTTGCATCTATGTTCGTCAGGGATATTGGTCTTCAGATTTTTTCTCACTCATATCTTTTCCAGGTTTAGGAATTAAGGTCATGCTGGCTTCATAGATGGAGTATGGGAGGATTCCCTCCTTTTCATTTGTTTTGAATAGCTTGAGAAGAACTGGAATTAGTTCTACTTTAAATATCTGTTAGAATTCAGCAGTGAAGCTGTCAGGACCTGGGCTTTTCGTTGTTGGAAATGCCTTTATTACTGATTAAATCTCCATCTTATTTTAGTCTGTTTAGGTGTTCTGTGTCTTCATGACTCAATTTATTTAGGTTGTATGTGTCAAGGAATCTATCCATTTCTTCTAGGTTACCCAATTTCTATCAATTTTGTCTAGCTTTCCCAATTTGTTGCTGTAGAATTCTTTGTGGTAATTCCTGATGATTCTTTTTATTTCTGTGGTGTCTATTTCCCTTTTCATCTCTGATTTTGCGTGTTTTCCCTCTCTCTCTCTCTCTCTCTCTTTTTTTTTTTTTTTTTTTTTGGTTAGTTGGGCCAATGATGTGTCAATTTTAATTTTTTAAAAAACTGACTCTTCATTTCATTAATCTTTTGGATTTTTTGATGCAATTTTATTTCTTCCTTAATTGTGGGGAGCAACTCGGACTAGACTAAGTTACTGGAATTAAGACTTATTCTATGCATCTGCTCTCCCACAATATGGCGCTGGGAGAGGAGGAAACAGCTTCTACACAGCTGCCTCCAGTTCAACCAATAAACAGCAGGACGTGCTCCTGATTGGAGGAGAGCAGCGTACTCGGCGTGTGGGTAGCAGAGTTGGGATTGGTGGAAGAGGACTATAAAGGAGGAGAGAGACAACATGCACCAGGAACATCTATCTGAAGGAACACCTGTGCAGCCCCTGAGAGAGCCGGCCGGTGGTGTGCCGCTCCCCCGCGGAAGTGGGGAAAGTGGCCAGGGGGAACCGCCCTTCCACGAAGGTGGAAGGGACGGTAGCCAACCCGGGAAGAACAGCAGCAAACCCGGGGAGGGCCGAGCAGACAAAAGAACAGCGCAGGGTCTTGTGTCATTCCTCCACGAAGAGGGGGAGCGACACCTTAATTTTAATTATTTCTTTCCTCTTACTAATTTGAGGTTTCTTGTTGTTCTTCTAGGTCCTTGGATGCATTGACAGCTCATTTCTTTGGTGGCTTTCCAGTTTCTTAATGGAGGTACTAATTGCTATACACTTCCCTCTTAGCACATCTTTTGCTGTATCCCATAAGTTTTGATATGAGGCATTTATTGTCAACTTCATTGGTTTCCAGTAATTTTTTTATTTCTCTTTTGATTTCTTTTACAACACACTGTTCATTTAGGAGCATGTGGTTCAGTCTCTATATGTGTGCATATGTTGAGATTCTTCAGTTGCTGGTTCAGAGCTTCCATCCATTGTGACCAGAGCAGGTGTGTGGTATGATTTTGATTGGGGTGAAAGGTTTTGTAGATATGTTAGGTTCATTTGGTCTATAGTTTCAATCAGCTCTGTCATTTCTTTGTTTACTTTGGTTGATCTCTCCAGCATTGAAGGTGGGGTGTTGAATTATCCTGTTACTATTGTATTGGAGTCTATATCTCCCTTCAGATCAATTAACATTTCTTTTAAATAGCCAGGTGCCCTGTAAATGGGTACATATATATTTATTATAGTCACATCTTCCTGTTGTATTGATCCCTTAATTATTACATAGTGTCTTTCTTTGTCTCTTTAACAGTTTTTGTGTTAAAGTCTATTTTGTCTGACATTAGGATGGCTACATGTGCCCTTTATTTCCTGTTAGCATGGAATATCTTTTTCCATCCTTACACTTTCAGTCTGTGTATCTTTGTTAGTGAGGTATGTTCTTGAAGGCAGCAAATTGATGTTTTTTGTTTTTCAATCCATTCAGCCAGTCTGTATCTTTTAAATGGAGAATTGAGGCCATTTACAATCCAATGTAACTATTTATAAGTAACTACTTGCCCCTGAATATTCCTATATTTTAATTTGGATTTCTTTTTACTTTTACTGGGGGATTTTATGTCTTGGCATTCTTTTATTATGATGGCTTTCTTTCTGTGTTTCTGTGTGTGGAACATCCTTTAGTATCATTTTTAAGGCTGGATAAGTTGTGACAAATTCTTTGAATTTCTTTTTGTTATGGAAGGTCTTCATTTTACCTTCTTTCATAAATGAGAGTTTTTCAGGGTACAACATTCTCAGTTGACAACTTTTTCTCTTAGGTTTTGGACAATATTTTGCCATTGTCTTATAGCCTGTAGTGTTTCTGATGAGAAGTCATCTGTGAGTTTAATTGGAGATCCTCTGAAATAATCTGGCATTTTGTGCACATTTTTGAATCTTTACATTTTTTTTCTGTGAAAAGTTTTACTACAATGTGTCGTGGTGAAGATCTTTTCTGATCATGTTTATGAGGAGCTCTATGTGCTTCCTCTACCTGGATTTCCCTTTCTTTCTGCAAATTGGGGAAGTTTTCTGTAATTATTTCACAAAAAGGCCTTCTAATCCATTCTTTCCATGCCTTCAGGAACTCTTCTAAGACCTGTAAGTTGTGTCATTTGATAATATCACATAAATCTCCAACACTGCTTTTAATTTTTCTAATTTCCTACATTGTTTGGCCTGAAAAATTTCCAGAGATATGTCTTCTCACTCAGATAATCTTTCTTCTGTCTCACCAAGTCTATAAGATTTTCCACTGGATTTTTTAATTTGATCTATTGAATTCTTCATTTCTAATATTTCATTTTGATTTCTCTTTAAAATCTCAATTTTATGGGAAAAGTTTTATTCAAATCATACATAGTTTTCTTTTGTTAGTGGATTTGCTACTGATTGCTCTTGAATAATACTATGATTAATTTTTTTAAATCCATTTCTGGAATTTCATAAATTTCTTCATTTTCACATGCTAATATTGAGATGTTGTTGTGCTCCTTTGAGATGCTCATTGTATTTTCTTTATTCTCGTTTTTTGAATTTTGTATTTATTTCTATGCATTTGTAGAATGTTTTTGTTTTCTTTGATGGCTTTTATCTTTGAACCATTGCTCTGTGGCTTAAAGGAATATCTACTTGCAGTGGATACCAAAAGGTCTATACTGGGTATATGCCAGGGAGCTCTGGTTGGTGCTCCAGGATGGGGTGAGTATCCAACTTGGGCATGGTGGCTGTGGTAAACTGGATGGAGAAGAATGGTCAGTTCTGTTGGTGTGACGATCTCTTCTCCTCTAGGCTGAGGAAAGCCCATATGTTAGGTCTTAGTGTGTTCAACCCTCATCTGCACTGTTGTATGAACTTTTTTTTTTTTTTTGACAAGCAGAGTGGACAGTGAGAGAGAGAGAGAGAGAAAGGTCTTCCTTTTGCCATTGGCTCACCTTCCAATGGCCGCCATGGCCAGCGCGCTGCAGCCGGCACATCACACTGATCCGAAGCCAGGAGCCAGGTGCTTCTCCTGGTCTCCCATGTGGGTGCAGGGCCCAAGGACTTGGGCCATCCTCCACTGCACTCCTGGGCCATAGTAGAGAGCTGGCCTGGAAGAGGAGCAACTGGGACCCTGGTGCCCCGACCGGGACTAGAACCCAGTGTGCCGGCACTGCAGGCAGAGGATTAGCCTATTGAGCCGCGGTGCCGGCCTGTATGAACTTTCACATATGATCTGTGCAGTCCTTCATGTAGGCATGGTGTCCTCTGCTATGAGCTGCTCTAGGCAACCAAGGAGTTCTGAAAGTATGCAGCAGCCTTCTATGATTGCCCAGAACGCAGCTCCACCCTGCCTCCTCTCACACTGTTCCTGTGTTTTTTCAGACTCAGCTCCTAGGGCTCTCTTGGTCAAGGAGTAACAATGGCACCACTCCAACCTGCTAGCCCATCCCTTCCACAAGGAGTCTGAGGTGTTCCCAGACCCACTCTCCATGTGTCCACCAGCCCACTGGAGAGATTCTGGTCCTCCTAACCAGATTCAATGTCAGTGGGGAATGCAGGTTTTTCTCTCTGATAAGATCTGTGGCATATATGCACATGCAAAATACTTGCCAGCCACAGCCTTGCTCACTTCACAATTGTGCTGGGCCCATAGAAGAATCCAACAGGTGTCACTTCTCTTCCATAGAGATGACTCTCACTCCCCTCCTGTTGCCAGGAGGGTACAATTGTCATGGTGGAGACTGTTTCCATCAGTTGCTCTTGAACTGCTGTATTTGCACCAGTGCCTTGGTGGATGGTGAGCCCAATAATTGCTACGTGTGGGCACATGAGCTGGAGTAGCTGCTACCTACCTGTGTAACAAAAAATGTGCAACTCCTCCCACGGCTGGCTGCAAGTCACTGTTGTAACAGGAAAAAGAGGGGAGACAGAGATGTGCCACTATCCCCCTCCCCAATCTGTGAGCAGTTGCCCTGCTGTCCTGAGGGATCTGGGCCAGACTCAAAAACATTTATGCTACTTTTGCAGGATCTCCCACTGCAGTTTTCCCTACAGCTTTCTCCTTAGAGTGAACTTTCTCCACTTTTTTATATTAATTTCATACAGCCTAAATCAGACCCTCCTGTTGTTATTCTGCCATCTTGGAATCCCGCTGTGAAGGCTTTTTAAGAGACATATTCTCACTTCTTTAACAGGTAAAATTTACTGAATATTAGTTATCACCTATTTAAAAGTTGGGAAAAATTCCAAGTACTTGGAAATTATACGTGATATTTAAAAAATTATTTATTTTCCTTTTATTTGAGAGAGAGACAGAGATACAGAGAGGATGAGAGAGAGAGAGACAGAGAGACAGAGAGACGGAGAGAGATCTTTAATCTGCTGATTCATTCTTCAAATGCTTGTCACAGCCTCATCCTGGCCAAGCTGAGGCCCAGAGTCAGGAATTCAATTCCAATGTCATTTATGGGTGTGGCAGTTATCCAACTACTTGAACCATCATCTGCTGTCTCCCAGGATGCACATGCCCAAGAGGTCAGATAAGAAGTAGAGGAGTTGGGACTTGAACCGAAGCCCTCCAATATGGGATGCAGATGTCCTAAGCTGTGATTTAATGGCTGTACCAAATGCCTGCCCCATAGGAAGCTATAATATATAAATTGCTAAGTTATTGTTGTGTGTCATCTAGGAAGAGTGCATGCTTCTGGTTAAATTTGACAGATTAAAAGACCTATTTGACTCTACTCCCTCTGAAATGTCTAATGGAGAAAGAGTAAAGCAATAAAAACAGCTTAAACTCATAAGGAGGAATTGAAATAAGAAAAGAGGATCCCTGGGGACAATACACCTGCCTGCTAAGTACTGACTGCTGCACTACCAATCCAGCTCCCTGCTCATGCACTTGGGAAAACAGAAGAGAATGGCCCAAGTGCTTGTGTCCCTGCTCCCACCTGGGAGGTCCAAAAGAAGCTCCTGGCTCCTTGGTTCAGCCTTCCCCTTCCTTGTTGCTGCAGACATAAGGAGAGTGAACTAGCAGTTGGAAGATCTCTCTCTTGGTCTTTATTCCTCCCTCTGTAACTCTTTCAAATAAATAAAAATCTTTTAAAAAAGTTTTAAAAAAAGTCTGTAGAAAAATAATTCAGAACTTGAATTTTTAAAAAAAGAAAAAAAAAAAGAAAAAGAGGATCCCCAAACTAAAGAGATCTAAAACAGGTTGTTGAGAGGCCCTTACTGTGGCATGGTAGGTTAAACCTCCACCTGTGGCGCCAGCATTCCATATGGAGGCTGGTTCATGTCCGGGCTGTTCCTCTTCCAATCCAGCTCTCTGCTATGGCCTGGGAAAGCAGTAGAAGATGCCTCAAGTGCTTATATCCAAGATATAAAAAAGCACCCAGAGAGCAAGGCAAAACTTTAATAACAGCATACACAAATATTTAAGAAGAAATATTTAGGAAGTGATTGGAGGTAGTATGTAGTACATCAAGGAAGGGGCAATGGAGGTGGTTTTCTCTGGGTGTAGGCAATAAATAGATTAAAAATTATAAAACCTACCAAAATAGTTTTTTTGTTTTTATCATGAGCCAACAATTCTAAACAATGACAATGATAAAATATTCTTACCCATAAAAAGCTTTGGTACATCTAACTCTAAACAGTTGCTGCAATCGCTGGTGAGTTTTAATAACAAACATACTCATTTCAAATCACTATAGTTTAAAAATCATTTTTCCTTTAATAAACACTGAATTCAACTTGGAAGCTAATTTGAAGAAATTCCAGTTTTACAGTTGGCTTCTGCACCTCCTCCCAACACACTCTAAATTTATGATTAGCTCCAAGAATATTCTCAGATCTTTAGCAAATGTAGAACAAATTTATAGTGAATTTTCTGGTGAAGATATCTGGTGACTTTAACACAATTAATTACTTATTTGCATTTATTTGATAGGCAGAAAGACAGGAGAGACACGGATGCAGATATAAAGAGATCTTCTATCCATTGGTTCATTCCCCAAATGGCCACAACTTGCAGAGCTGGGCCTGACCGAAGCCAGGAGCCTTGGACTTGATTCAGCTCTTCCACATGAGTGGCAGAGGCCCAAGTATGTGAGCTGTCATCTGCTGACTCCCAGGTTGGGCATTAGCAGAAATCTGGATTTGGAAGTGGAGCTGGGACTTGATCCTAGGTACTCCCATATGGGATGCGGGTGTCATATGCAGTGTATTAACCACTATGCCAAACACCAGTCCCTGGTGACATTTTTGTTGTCATATTTCAAATAGAAATATTTGAAATCTAATAGAGTTGGATCTAAGACAATAAAAACAAGGATAATAATATATTTCTTGGAATTTTTCGTAAAATGAAATTTTATGTTTTAATGGTTATTTCCCTCCTATCATTTATTTGAACAATTTTTCATCCCATTCCCTTTTTCATGATGAATTTAAGTGGTAGTTTGTCTATTTTTTGTAACAATGGATTTTGAATTATTAACTACCTGGACTGTGTTCCTGTTGTCTGTCTTATTGATCTCTACTTTTACATTTAATCATTTTCCCTTGAGCTTCCTTTGGTTTAATATATTTTCTATTTGGTTTCATTTTTGGTCTAAGTGTTCAATTCATTTATTTTAAAACATATATTTGGTATATCAAGAGAATCAAAAATGAATCTTGATGTGAATGGAAGGGGAGAGGGAGTGGGAGAGGGGAGAGTTGCGGGTGGGAGGGACGTTATGGGGGGGAAGCCATTGTAATCCATAAGCCGTACTTTGGAAATTTATATTCATTAAATAAAAGTTAAAAAAAACAAAAACATATATTTGACATACATTAATGAAACATGTACATATTTAAATTGTACAGTATTTTAGAGCTTTGTATATACAAATTCATTTATGGACTCTTAACTAGCTGCTGTCACTTAGCTTAATTATTTTGCAATTTGTTAATGTTATAACATATATCAGGGGCTAGTGATCTGATATAGCAGGTAAAGCCACTGCCTCCAGTGCTGGCATCCCATATGGGCACCAGTTCGAGTCCCAACTGCTCCACTTCCTATCCAGCTATTTGCTATGGCCTGGGAAAGGAGTAGAAAATGGACCAAATCCTTGGGCTCCTGCACCAACACTGGAGACCTGGAAGAAGCTCCTGACTTCTGGCTTCAGATAGGCGCAGATGCAGCCATTGTGGCCAATTGGGGAGTGAACCAGCGGATGAAAGACTTCTCTCTCTTTTCCTCCTTCCCTCTCCTTCTCTCTGTGTGTAACTCTTTCAAATAAATAAATAAATCTTAAAAAAATATATATATCAGCAGTTCATTCCTGTTTTTGCTAAGTAGTATTCTACCGCTTCGTTATCCTTAGCATGTTGATGGATATTTGAGTTGTTTTCAGTTGGGGCTCTTAGGAATAATGCTCCAATAGTCATTCATGCTCAAGCCTTTGTATATAAGTATAATTTATCTTAGAGTAATTCACAAAGAAACAAAATCATGAGGTCATACAACAGGAGTATATCTAAGCTTTCAATAAACTGTCAAGAAAGTTCACCAAAATAATTGTACCATTTTACATTCCCACTAACAGTGTATGAGAGCCCAAGGTCTTCTATGCCATTACCAACAGGTGTCTGGTAAGTCTTGTTCATTTCAGATATATTAATGGTTGTAAAGTGGCATCCCTTTGCAATCTTTCTTTGCATTTACCTAGTAATGTTGAGTATCTTTTCTAGTGTTTACTTGCCATACATACGTATTTTTGGTAAAGTGTTCCAATCGTTTGCCTAGTGTATAATTGTTTATTTTCAAATTATTGAGTTTTGGATTTTTAAAATATATCCTAGACACCAGTATTTTATCAGATTTATGCTTTGAAAATATTTCTTCCTATTTTGTGGGTTCCCTTTTCATTTTACTCATGGTGTTTTTTAAAGAATACATATTCTTTATTTAGATTAAGCCCACTCTATCAATTTTCTTCTATGGATATCAGTAAGTCATTCTTTTTGCTTTAAATTGCCACTTACATTTGCAAGATATTTAAGTAATTTTTTAAAAAATCTTTCTATTCACCTATGTGCTCAACATTTTTGGTGTTCCTCATTCCTTTGTACAGGAATGTACACATTCCTTTGTGTAATTTTTCTTTTTTCTTGAATGATGTCTTCAGCATTTCCTATAGTGCAGATGTGCCAGTGATTGGCTTAGTTTTCATTTGTTTGCCAAAATCTTTGTTTCTTTTCTCTTTAAAATATGTATCTATTTATCTATTTGAAATGCAGAGTTAGAGAAAGAAAGGGAAAGAGAGAGATAAGGAGGGAGTAAGGGAGGGATGAAGGGGGGCAGAGAGAGAGAGAGGGAGAGAGAGAGGGAGAGAAAGAGGGGGAGAGAGAGAGAAAGTATTCCATCCACTGGTTCATACTCCAAATGGCAGCAATAGTCAAAGCTGTGCCAAGCTGAAGTCAGGAGCCTTAAACTCCATCCAGATCCACCATGTGGGTGACGGGGGCCCAAGCACTTGGACCATCTTCTTCCACCTTCACAATCACACCAACAGTGAGTTGGATGCAAAACAGAGCAGCCAAAACTCGACTGAAACCCAAATGAGATGCTTGCATTTCAGGCAGTGGCTTAACCCACTGAGCCACAGTACTGGCCCTGTCTTTGTTTCTTGAAAGATAATGTTGTTGATTAAAGAATTCTAAGTTGACAAGTTTTTTTCTTTCAGTTCTTTAATGATGTTTATTCTACCGTCTTCTGACTTGTACTGTTTCCTTTCAGGAATTTACTATCTTCCTTATTTTTGTTCCTCTATATAGTGTATATATTCATGTTCCCTTCCCACTCTGGTTGCTTTTAAGATTTTACAGTTATCACTGGTTTTATGTAATTTGATCATTATGCATGTTAAGGTTGAACGTGTGCTTCCTCCAAAATTCATATTCTTATGTCCTAAACCCTGTACCCATAGAGTACCACTATATTTAGAGATGTGATCTTTAAAAGGGTAATTAGATAAAAATGAAGACATTATGATGGACTCTGATCCAATATGACTGGCATCTTATGAGATAAGGAAATTAGGACACGAACAGTTACAGAGTATGTTCAAACACACAGAGAAAACTTCCATCTACAAACCAAGGAGGGAAGTATCAGAAAAAAATCAACTAGCTGACAGCTTACCCTTTAACATTCAAGTTCCACAATTGTGAGAGAATACATTTCTGTTGTTTAAGCTACCTATTCTGAGGTATTTTGTTATAACATCCCTAGAAAACTAAAGCAGTGCTCCTTGGTGTCATTTGATGTTTCTAACACTTAAGGGGTCATTGAGGCTTTTGGATTTGTGGGGTTATACTTTCCTTCAAATTTGGAATTTTTAAGACATTAATTCCCTCTTTCCTTCTCTCCTGCCTTTTTCCTGCCTCTTCTTTGTGGACTTAAATTTCATGTATATTAGTCTGCTTAAAGTTATTCCCTAGCTCAGTGATACTCTTCCTTCTTCCTTTTATGTCTAATTTTTGAAGGGTTATATTGCTAATCCTTCAAGTTAACTATTGACCCTTCCTTAATGCCCACTCTATTGTTAATCCTATCTGGTATATTTTTCATTTCAAACATCAAATTTTGTCTCTAGGATTTCAGTGTAGGTCATTTACAAAAATATCTTTCAACTCTTTACTTCCATGTTCATTCTTTTGTTTAACTTCTTGAACATATGGAATACACACATGACAACCTTTTAAACATCCTTGTCCATTTATGCTATCATCTGTTATTGAGTTGCTTTTACTTGATTTTTACTTCATTTAGCAGGATCTATTATGTATAGTATTCTCCTATTTCTTTGTGTTTGTGGTCATTTTTTAATGAATTTTACCTTTTGATACTTTGGATATTTTATATTCTGATAAACAATCTTGAAAGATTAATTTCTGGTCATGGTCACATTTTTTGGAATTACTTTTTATCCACTCAGGTTTTGCTTTTTAAGGTCTGTTAGCTGGTATGAGAGCAACATTTAGTCTAAGGTTAATTTTCTTCAGTACAGAGGTGAAACCCCAGTAAGTACTCTCCTTGATGCACTGTGCATTATGAGATTGTCAATTCAAGTCAATGATTCTGTGTGGGCTTTCAAAATTAGTCCTTCTCACCTTTCTAAGGTTATTTGTTTCCCTTGCTCCAGAGTACTTTTTCATATACATCACTGATACTGAGATCAATTCTTGAGAAAGTGCTCTGGTGTTCTTTGTCTGGGTAGTTCACTCTTCTACTGTCTACTGACAAGTGTTCACAGCTGCTTTGGCCTCTTCAGACCACCAGCGCCACCTCCTCCACTCATAGAGGTTTCTTGGCTCTCCCTGGTTATCCCCTACTCACTGTATCCTAGAAACCTTCTCTAGGAAGTAATAATCTGAGAAACCCTAGTTTCTCATCCTTCAGGGACCACTGCCCTTTGCTTCCTATCATGCAATGTCTCCACAAATGTTCCTTCAGATGTTTTGTCCAGTTCTTTGGTTGTTTCATGAGGGAGGATATATTTGGTCTTTTTTTTTTTTTTTTTTTTTTTGACAGGCAGAGTGGACAGTGAGAGAGAGAGAGAGACAGAGAGAAAGGTCTTCCTTTGCCATTGGTTCACCCTCCAATGGCCACCGCGGCCCGCGCGCTGCGGCCGGCGCACCGCGCTGATCTGATGGCAGGAGCCAGGAGCCAGGTGCTTTTCCTGGTCTCCCATGGGGTGCAGGGCCCAAGCACCTGGGCCATCCTCCACTGCACTCCCTGGCCACAGCAGAGAGCTGGCCTGGAAGAGGGGCAACCGGAACAGAATCCGGCACCCCGACCGGGACTAGAACCTGGTGTGCCGGCGCCGCTAGGTGGAGGATTAGCCTAGTGAGCCGCGGCGGCGGCCCTATATTTGGTCTTTGTTACTTCACCTTGGTCAAATGCTAAAATTCCCTATTTTGAAATCATCAGAGTCTCTTGTTTTCCTGACCTGCCTCTTCTCCCTCTTCTCCATCTATGCTGTAAGATAGCAGTAACATGGATCTTATTCATTTATTTTTATTCTTTCATTTTGATTGATAAGCATTTAGTGCTTTGAATTTTTCTCTGATTACTATTTTAAATATATGCCACTGATGTCTTGATGCATAGTATTTTTATTATGATTTCATTTATAAATTCTGTATGCTTAGTTTATTTTTCCCCTTTTTAGGTGAAAGTTAATAGATTAATTATTTTATTTTTAATTTTAGAAGGACTTTTTAAGAATTGTCAATTTTTAGTTTTAATGCCTTGGAACTGGACAGTATGTATTTGTTACATCTTTACTTCATAAAATGTACTGATGTTTTATTTGTGATCTAACTGATAATTGATCTTTTAATCCTCATGCTTTAAATATTATTCTCTTTTATACATCTTTAGTGTTTTTCAAACCTCTTATCTACTTCCATTGAACTCCCTAAAATTCCCTGAGATTTTAAAGCAAAATCAAAATGAAATGTTAGAAATGAAGAATTTGATAAATCAAATAAAAATGTGGTGGAAAGCCTTAACAAAAGTCTTGGTGAGACAGAAGAAAGAATATCTGAGTCAGAAGAAAAATCTCTGTGAATCTTACCATCAGACCAAAAAAAAATTAGAAAAATTAAGAACAGTGTTTGAGATTTATGCCATACCATCAAATGACACAACTTACAGGTCTTAGGAGTTCTTGAAGGCATGGAAAGAGAGAATGGATTAGAAGTCCTTTTTATTGAAATAATTAAAAAAACTTCCCCAATTTGGAGAAAGAAAGGGACATCCAAGCACAGGAAGAACATAGAACTCCTACCAGGCATGACCAGAAAAGATCTTCACCACAACACATTGTAGTCAAACTTTCCACAGGAAAATGTAAAGAAAAGATTCTAAAATGTGCATGAGAGAAATGCCAGATTACTTTTGGAGGATCTCCAATTAGACTCACAGCTGACTTCTCATCAGAAACCCTACAGGCTAGATGAGAATGGCGAGATATAGTCCAAGTCTTAAGGGAAAAAAAAATGTCAACCCAGAATACTGTACCCTGCAAAGCTCTCATTTATGAATGAAGGTGAAATAAAGACCTTCCATAACAAACAGAAATTGAAAGAATTTATCACTACTGTTAACTCTTGACAACTTTTTCAAAATACCATGGAGGTGACTTCTACATGTTTGCACCAATGAAAATAAATGTTAAACATATTCCTTATTGAAGATATCACTCCCAATCCATCTATTCTTAATTTTATCAAAGTTTTTTGACCATAATTAGATACTAGAGATACCATGCTGAAGACTTGGGCCCTACCTCAGTGGAAACATGATAATCTCCTGTTTTCCTTCTTTGAGTTTTTCTAGAATCCTTCATGGTTCTGTTTCCATATTTCAAATGTTCCAAATACTTACTACTGCCACGTGGTGTTACTCAAACTTTTTGTATAATATACCTAGAAAGACTATACTGAGGGTCACTAATAAGCAGACTGCACAACATCTTGACCTCTCTTTGTTCTTTCTTACCTTTCTATGAACCACAAACACACTGGCTTCACCAATTAATAGGTAATTACTATTAATAAATGTAATATTACATGGGAAGCCAGAGAAAAATAGTGTATACCAGAATGTTAATGTAAAAATTATGACTCAAACTGAAAATTATTGTAAAATTATAATGATTAATAGTAAAAGGGTATTTGTAAAACAGGGAAAGTCTGATGTTTCAGCTAGCACACATTTGCACATATATTTTAAAGTATAACTATGATTTAAATAATAAAAAGGAATTTGACTAATTTCACCTAAGTTGCTTCTTTTATCAAACACTGATAAAAGTATCAACCTTATTGGGTTGATGATAAGATTAAAGCAAGTGAACACCAGATAATTTTCCTGATGTACAGGAGCACTGCATATATGGTAGTACTTGTGTTCATGATTATTAGTTCTTTCTTATGTAGGCTTTTAAAAAAATGATCATGAGATATAAATAACTTAAGGCCTTTCTAGTATACATTTGGAGGGAATTCAGGGCTTCAGATGTTTTGTCTACTAGTTGTTGGAAAGAAAGAGTAGTAGTCATATGTGATTTCTGCTGACCTGAGTTTATTTGAAATAACACACAGCGGTCACAACAAAGCATTCAAATATGACTTTGTGTATCTCAAATGTCATGAGAAAAGCTGGTACTACACAGGATGAAATCACTGCCAGACGTTCTGATTCTCTTATTTAAAAAGAGTTTAACTCAACTCATTCTTTAGTTTTTTACTTAAACACGCTAACTTCTAAAGCAAGCCCATCACCTTTAGACCAGGTAAGACTCCTCACGCCTCATCCCAATTTCCCCTAACATAGTATATTTCACATTTTTTTCAGAATTATCTTTCATTTTACTTTTTTCCAGACACTGCAAACTCCATAAAAAGAGGCAGTATCACATCTTAGTCTTTTCCATAGGCTCAGCACTGAGCACATTGTTTGATACACTGTTTACTCAATAAATATTGAATAAATGAGTAAGTAAACTCCTGAATAGATGTGCATAAACTTAGAGCCAAAGACAGCCCTAGACTCTGAGTCTAATGAAGACAACAGAGCACATGCATACATATTCCTCCAGAGGTTTTGGGTAAGGAAAGAAAATATCTCTCATTGACTGTTACCATGGACCCTCAGAGAATTTCCAAATGAGCACTGCTTTGGAACCAGTTAAATTTCCTAATCTACAGCTACACACTTAATGTGTGTATATATATATATATATATATTAATTTTAGCTAAACTGGTTTGTGGAGAGCTAGCTATGTACCAGGCGGAGAGCTAAGTTCTTTATCATGTCATTTCACTTGACAACACAAACTTTTATGGGGTGGAATGCTCATTATTTTTTACAAATAAGGAAATAGGCTTAAAAAGAAGTCTTAACTAGAGAAAAGACATCTAGCTTTTCAGTAGGAGAACCAGGACAAATATACAAGTAAAGTACATAAGTTTGCATATAGGAGTTAAATGTTGTTAAAAAAAAAAGACATAGAAATTTGATTGTATTCCAAGTGTTTTTGCATGGGTATAAGCAGGTCTGCGTTTGTCATAAAGGAACTCAACTGAAATCCAAATTGACTTTCATGAGGCATGTTTTAGGAGTCAATGCTATTCTTATTGACATTCTCTTGCTGTCAAATGTATAGATTTTTTTTAAATCTTATTTTCCTCATTTGCAAAGTAAAAAATACTATGTGCCTTGTTTCTCTCTTGGGGTCTTTTAGAGAAGCACATTAGAGACCCACATGGAAATCACGTTGCATTGCATTAGTGTAACATGTTAAAGTTTAAAGGGATTATTAACACAGTTATCTCTATTTTCTTGCCCTAGTTCTGTTTTACTGGGTAAGCTTGTTATCTTCTTTGTTTTCATTTGGGGATTACTATCCATTAGGTAACTACTCCTGAATTATTTCAGACCTATTAACATTATCCTGGTAAGTTCAGAGGATTATTTTCAGATTTAGAAAAAATTAAAGTCAAATAATGTTTTCAGGAAAGTAACACTTTCTTACACTGAAAGTTTGCAGTGACATGTTTCCCATTAAAATGGGTGCAAAATTAAGAAAATTTGATGATACCAATATTAGACTACACTTTTACACACAATTTGACACTTAATAGCTTTGCAACTTTAGTTTGAAACTCCTGTCTAAAAAACGGGAATCTTGGACTCAAATCGTTACAGAGTTTATGCTATATTCATACCATTAGTATTTAAGAAAAATATGCATTTAAAATAAAAATATGTATGCTACATATTTAAAACTTTTTTTAAAATAGCCTTTTTTAATTTCTGAAAAACACACACCATAATGTTAATTAAGCTGATAGGCAAATTAAACATTCATTAAACTGATAGGCAAACTGATAGCCAATATTTTACAAAACAGATCCCAGGCTCATTTTTGTTTTTTAGTAGTAAAATATGCATGATAACCCCAATAAATCAAAATTATTTTATGTCCACTTAAGAAACAAGAAAAATAGTTTATGCCATCCATCACAAAAACACAAAGCAAACCATTTTGTGGAAAATATTTCTTGATTTGTTATTATCAGCACCAAACAGGCCTAAGTATTGCAGGGATTTTCAGGAGATCAAAATATCTGAGGTAAGCCAACTTCCCAATGATTTCCCCTCTCTTACACAAGAATGGTTCATACAGAGGCAGTAAAATGCTTTATATCTCTTTACTGTGTTCCACCCAAATCACACGGCCAAGTTTCAGGATCATTATGTTTATATAGTGAACTTCAAACATTTATTTCCTAATTTGGATTGATCAGAACATCTTCAAAACATCTGCCCAACTGGTACACTGCCCAGGAAGTCTAATAACTTTTGAGAAGAGAAACTGAGATTTATTGGGTAAGACAGGGAACTACCTGGAAAATTATGAGGTTTTAGTAAGACTATCACTACTCCTAAATTTTCCAGGAGTCAGCTCTGTGGAATGTAGTAAGAACTCTAGGCAGCTTTAAAATAAACTCTGATTAAATGCAAGTATAAGAAATTGTCATCTGTCACTATTGATGTATTTCCTTGGTATAACGATCCTTGGTATAATGTTCAAACTGGTCCATGTAGGAAGTATCATTGGTAGATTTCCAAAATTGGCAGTATGTTCCTACATGGTATGGTCTGGAAGTAATGAGAAAGCCTGATTTCTCAAAACTCCGCGTCCCTTCCAAGTTCTGGGATGCTTATAATTTTACTTTCTAAACAAGTCTTTTAGATTTCCATGGGGGAGGAGAACATAGCAAAGTCAGAGTATAATGTAAGAAATAAACTGGATTACTACCAAACAGTGTTAAATACAGTATCTTCCTTCATGGATTCACCATGATTCCAGGTCTATCTTCAATGTTTCAGACTTTGAATTTTATGTGTGAGCATTTTGGAAGTTAATTTTTGTCACAGAAATTGACTCATATTACCTAAAACTCAGAGAGAGAGAAAATGAATAAAAGCAGAAGAAACTTCAAGTAGTACCATTAAGAAGAAAAATTCCCCAAGTATCTCCAACTGTATCCCAGAGCATTCTGTCCACGTAGTCCAAGCATAGCAAAAGTCAACTCATACTCAGAAGTTTGTTTGGAAGGATGGACTCTGAACAAAAATTATTTGCAACATGATTTGAATGCTAAAATTCATTACGCCAGATAATAATTCAAAAATTAGGGTTAGTTCTTTCAGGAGGCAACTCTAAGTACTTTGGAAGCTCCCTGCACCACCCCCACATTTTTACTTGCTATAGCCTAGTCTTCAGAGAAAACAAATCCTTTCAGAGGAATATCCATTCAGTCACTAACAAACATTGATACTAAAATCAGTTTCTCCAATAATTTTTACCCCAAGAGATGAGGAAGGTAGTATTAGATCACAGACAATGAGAAGTATAAAATTCACCAAGAAATAAGACAAAAAGTAAAGATACACTCTACTGCTTCATGAGTTTCATAGGCTCTGTTTTGTGCTTCACTTATGCTTGAGTATGAGAAATCTCCTTCTCTAGAGCCCAAGTGCCCATCAAAATGACTGTAGGGGAAGATATTTGATAGAGCTGCAATACCCCTTATCAAAGTACCTGGGTTCGAATACCAGCTCTGCTTCTGGTTCCAGTGTCCTGCAAATACAAGCCTGGGTAGCAGCAGGTCATTGCTCAAGTAGTTGAGTCCCTGTTACCCACGTGGAAAGCTCTATTCATTTCCTGGATGCTGGCAGCTGGGGAGTGAATCAGTGGATGAGAGTATTTTCTCTCTCCCTTTCTCTCTCTCCCTCCCTCCTTATTTCTCTATCTCTCTTTTTTAAAATGTGAGTACACTAGTAAATTAGATGCCTCTAACAAGCAAAGAAAAAAGCAGTGACAAAGTCCATTCACTTTGATTCTTTTAGGAGACAAATTCATTGAATTCTTAGGCTGAAGGGCATTAGATTATTAATTTATATAAACTTACAGTTGTAAATTAAATAAGCTTGATTGGATAGAATGGTTGTCAAGGCTAAATCTCTAAAAATGATTTGATTTTGTGTCTCAGATCACCCACTGCTTAGTTGTATAACCTTTAATAAACACAGGGGTAGTAAGAGAACCTAACTCACAAGGTCAGAGTAATGATAGCACTGGAGCATGTGAAGTACTTGGGTGAATGCCTAGTGCATAATTAAGTGCACCATAAATTCTGGTTGCTACTGATGTTACCATGGATGTTACCACTGTGGCTAGTGGTGATACCTTTGTCGGATTCTTTTAATATGCTCAAATTTTTCCCACATTGTAAAAAAATGTTTTTCTACAGAATCAGATGGCTTAAGAACAGCTTAGTTCAGGCTATCATCATCTCTTACCTTGCCTCTTGCCTTAAAGTTTGATAGTTCTCAAAACTACACAGTTGCCTCTTATACAGGTGCAATTCTCTGAACTGCAACTATTTAATGATCCCCTTCAAGGTTCAATGAAGATAATGTTGTAACCAAGCTTTTGCCAACTCTCCAGCCTCTTCTTTCTCCCTTTTCTCTTTTTACTTTAGGAGCCATTAACATCAATCCATTTTCAGACCTTTATGGACTGTGCATTTGCCTCCCTGCATTTGCTCCCATCTCTCTTCTCTGATGGGCTGTACCCTCATCTTCTGTTTGGTTAACACCCACATATCCTTGAGTAATCAGTTCTCACACTCTTCAAGCTGCTCAATGATTTGCTCAATACTATCCACAACACCCAGCATGCTGCCTGACACCTAGACTCCTGAAGGACGAATGCATACAGCTCTGACAGGACAGCCTACTGCAGAGAAACTTTCCATCCACTAGCTTTCAAGTAACAGTCTCATATATTTATAAAAATACGGCAGGACTTGAAGTATAATTTTTCTTACATTTAAAAGTCAACAGAGTGCTTTTAGAAAACACCTTTCACTATGGAAAGACGAATCACCCTATCATATTTGATTTTTTTAAAGAGCCTATTATAATATACTTAGTTGCTGATGAGAAACGTTGGTTTTCCCATTTTAGTGAAGAATGTAACTGAAAATTGTTAAGTATAGATCAATTAGTCATCATTATTGAATTACACATTTCATTTGTTCAAGTTAAAACAAGATTTTTTTTATATTTTATTTTATTTAATTAACATAAATTTCCAAAGTACAACTTATGGATTATAATAGCTTCCCCCCCATAACTTCCCTCCCACCCACAACACTCCCCTCTCCCACTACCTCTCCCCTCCCATTCACATCAAGATTAATTTTCAATTATCTTTATATATAGAAGATCAATTTAGCAAATATTAAGTAAAGATTTCAACAGTCTGCATCCACAAAGAAACACAAAGTGTAAAATACTATTTGAGTACTAGTTATAGCATTAATTAAACACCTAAGAGTAATTGTGTATTAATTACAGAGTTCAACCAATAGTTTTAAGTAGAACATAAAAAATACTAAAAGGATAAAGTATTAAGTTCTTTTTTTTCTTTTTCTTTTTTGTTTGTTTGTTATATAGTTTTTTTTATTTAACAAATGTAAATTTACAAAGTGCAACTTTTGTATTGTTGTGGCTTCCCCCTCCCCCAACCTCCCCCCCTCCCATGGCCTTCCCCTCTCCTACTCCCTCTCCCATCCCACCCTTCATCAAGTTTCATTTTCAATTACCTTCATATACAGAAGATCAACTTAGTATATACTAAGCAAGGATTTCAACAGGCTGCACTCACACAACCGCACAAGGTATAGGGTATTGTTCGACTAGTAGTGTTGTTTTTAAGTTTCATAGTAGAACATATTAAGGACAGAGATCCTACGTGGGGAGCATGTACCCAGTGACTCCCGTTGTTGATTTAACAATTGGCACTCTTATTTATGATGTCAGCAATCACCCGAGACTCTTGCTATGAGCTGTCTAGGCTATGGAAGCCCCTTGAGTTCACCGACTCTGAACTTTAGTCAAGGCTGTATCAGAGTGGAGGTTCCTTCCTCCCTTCAGAGAAAGGCGCCTCTTTCTTTGATGGCCTGTTCCTTCTGCTGGGGTCCTGTTCACCAGGATCTTTCATTTAGATTGTTTTTTGCCACTGTGCCATGGCTTTCCATGCCTTTGAGACTCTTACGGACCTTTTAGCCAGATCCGAATGTCCCAAGGGTTGATTCTGAGGCAGGTGTGCTGCCATTCTATGAGTCTGCTGTGCTGCCATTCTATGAGTCTGCTGTGTGTCCTGTCTTCCCCGCAGGATCATTCTCTCCCTTTTAATTCTATCCTTCATTAGTTGCTTACACTGGTCTTATTTGTGAAATCTCATCGACACATATCCTATCTTTTTGATAAGTTGTGTATTTATTCTTATCACTTTACCAAGTGTGCTGGCATTGGTACCTGCCTCCTTGGTAAGACTGAGTTGAAATCCCCTGGCACATTTCTAGTTCCACCATTGGAGGTAAGTCCGAGTGAGCATGTGCCAACCTATATATTTCCTCCCTCTCTTATTCCCACTCCTATGTTCAACAGAGATCACTTTTCTGTTAATTTTAAATGCCTAAGAATGATTGTGCATTGATTACAGAATTCAACCAGTGGTCTTATGTAGAACAAACAGAGCAATAACAACAACAACAACAACAAAAATACTAAAAGGAATAAAATAGTAAGTTGTTCCTCAACAGTCTAGACAAGGGCTGATCATGTCATTGTCTCTCATAGTGTCCATTTCACTTCAATGGGTATCATTTTAGATGCTTGTCTAGTTGCCATTGATCAGGGAGAACATATGATATTTGTCCCTTTTGGACTGGCTTATTTCACTCAGCACAAAACAAGATTTTTCATTCAGGCAGTACTACAAGCTCAAAGTGGTAATTAAGAAATGTTTGCCATTGGAGTTGGTTGTAGTCATACTTTGTGCTACTACATGTAACCCAGATTCTGGAGTTAGTACCTATCTGAGGTTTATATAGATACTTTAGATAAAATGAAGCTCATCTACTTTTTTTCAGCTGTATGGACTTGGCAATATGAACAGTAGTATAATCTTTTGTCTCAGTGTGCTAAATCATCATAATTTAGACAAAAATCAACAAGCATATATTGGAAGAAATGGATCTAAAGAGAGTAATGTCTGCATGGGATTAACCAAATGCCTTAACCACATAATGAAACATGTTGCCTGGGATTTGTACCAATATCTTTGACGAAGTTTGCCTTATAACTTCAGCCTCATCATGTGTAAACCCAACAGAAGCTTCATGTAATCAAACTTTGGAAAAGAAATATGTACTTGGTAGTACATTTTGAAGAACTATGTAACTTACCGCTGACATCAGAATTTAACAAAGAAGAATGCCTCATTTTAGAAATGCAAGCAAATGTTTTCATTTTAAACCATGGGATGATAACTCCAATGTGCCCATTTTAGTTTAAAAGAGCAAAATGAATTTATAGAACTTATATTCAACAATGTGTTTGGGTTAAACATCTTTTAGGTCTACATGGAGAGTTGAATCTTGAAATAGACTGACCTTGATGAAAGAAAATACGGCACTCTGAGAACATCTCCAAGATATATATTTTTATATAATAGTCATAATTTCAAAAATCAGCAATAGTAAACAATAGTGCAAGAAAGTATGGAATAATGGGAAGAACTTCAGCCTTCATTGCAGTTAGGTGGGAGTTAGGATGTTGGTCATGCTCCTTATAAGCTATGTGGTGTTAGCCAAGTCACTTATCCATCCCTCAGTCCCAGTTCTCTCATCTTTAAAATAAATATAATGTCACTAACCCAGTATGGTTGTTCTGGGGGTTAGAGATATGTTTGTAAAATATTGCATACTTAAAAGGATACAAATAATTAGCTATTACTATTATTTATTCTATCATTAATGGCACACGCTGATGGGATTTGAAAGTAAAAATTCAAAAGGGCAAAACAAAGTGAGGTAAAGAGGTCTAAAATTCAAATGCTGTTAGAGACAAAGTGAGTGAGTGAGGGGGACAAAAGGGACAGTAGGGAAACGTGGGGTACATGTTCTCCTTTAAGGCCTTCAGAATCAAAAGCTTTTAAAATACCATAGACAAAAAAAGTCTTACTTTGGTTATTTGAACTTGTCCCAGGTGGTCAATCTATAATGTGTTATATTCCACTTACTTATTTTTAAAGCAAGAAAGTCAACCTTCAGAGACACTTGTTCAATCAAACAGCAGCCTACTGACATAGCTGAAATTAGATTCTGCTCATCTAATATGTTTACTTGAGTTTCCTTCTTTCAATCTCAAATTTGTCTCTTTCTGGAATCCCTAAGAAACCTAATTTCCTTGTCTGATTTCTGCATGCTGCTTTCCTTGGACCACGTTGAACTTATTTGCCTCAACCATTCTGGCCAATGAAAAAACAAATGCTTTCACCTATTGCACTTTGGGCCTCAAATAATGAGGCTCTGACAAAATGCTCTCCTAGCTCATATTTCTGATTTTCAAGCATGAAGACAGCTGAGTACAGATCTTTTCTCTCTCTTTAAACTCCCATTTCTAATCCCACCAATTTTCTTTTGGCAACTATATTATTAGCACCATTGCTTTATCTAATTCAATCTTGGCTTATGGCTCTAATCATCTGCCATCAGCATTTGCAGTTGGCAGTCAGATAAATTTGACAGATGCCTAATTATCATTAATTTGTAGTACTTACCAGGAATACAATGAGAAGTCAATCAATTGTACACTAATTATTGTATGTATGTAGCCATAAACAGCAAGTGTAATAGTTCTAGTGTGTGCCCTGGCAGATCAACAGCTGTAATAGTTGCTAATACAGATTAAGGCCTTTATAATCATTATAGGAACCTTACATGTATTAATGAAGACACCAAGGCATGCAAACATGAAGCAGCTTGCCCAAGGTCACAGAGCTTGAAGACTTGGAACTCAGCCACAAGCCTTGCTATTACATTCTATTGACTCTTAAAATATGTTCACATCATTTAAGCAGAAGTTGGATTAAGTTAATAGAATTCTAAAGCAAACATTCGTCCCCATTATACATTGTCCAAAACTCCCTGTCTACCTTCTTCCGATGTTTAGGCAAGGTACACAGATCTTTGCACTTTGCAACCAACATGAGTGAAATCTGGATCATGAAACGGGGCACTGAATCAACAAAACGAAGTTCTTGTTTTATCTGTCTGTTCAACTCCCTGCCTAATGACCCCAGGTGCTGTATCTATGTTTGTATCACATTTTATTTATCTACCTCATGGATGACAGAAAACTATGGGCCTTTGCTGAATCAGATTGTCCAGCAACTGAACTACTGGAGGTTGAAGAAGCAAATTAAAGTTTGGTAGAAACTTGCTCAGTAAAGGTTCTTAGCAGACTAGAGATTTATATCAAGAGTAGTGCAACACTATGTAAAAGTGCTTCTGACAACCCTGATATTTAATCCAGATTATTTATCTGTGTTACAGGCTCATACTTGTTTGCAACCTTGGCAAAATTTCTTTTTGTCTTTATATTTTACAGCCGTATCATTTGCTTTCATTCACTCACACAACAGAGAGGATGGAAGCCAAAATGTCTTTCAGAGGAGCCATATCCTCTCACAAATGTAAAACATGTGGAAGAACAAAATGATTGAATTCTGAAAAGAAAAATGAGTTTTCTAGCTGCTGACTGGTATTTAAATACAAAAGTCTTGGTTTTAGGAATATAATTGTCTGAGTTTTAAACTTTTTTTTTTGGAGAGGCAGATTCACACAGTGAGAGAGAGAGAAAGGTCTTCCTTTTTCCGTTGGTTCACCCCCAAATGGCCACTGCGGCCGGTGAAGCCAGGAGCCAGGTGTTTCCTCCTGGTCTCCCATGCGGGTGCAAGACCCAAGCACTTGGGCCATCCTCCACTGCACTCCTGGGCCACAGCAGAGAGCTGGACTGGAAGAGGAGCAACCAGGACAGAATCCGGCGCCCCAACAAGGACCAGAACCTCGGGTGCCGGCGCCGCAAGCGGAGGATTAGCCAAGTGAGCTGCGGCACCGGCCCTGAGTTATAAACTTTATCAAACTCATTCTGGTTTAACACATCTTTTCCAACTATTAAAAAAAGTAAAAACATTAATAGACATACTGTTGTAATAATAAAAAGAGTTGGCATTTATTTTGTGTGAAGTTTCAGAGCTTATAATCTATAGATTTGATGATAAAGTAACCACACCGTGGTTCCCTATATTAAATCTTTAAATACATTTTTTTCTTTACATTTTTAAACATTGCATATGATCATCTCTTTTAATGATTCATGTTGTGCTTTTTGCTTTGTGACTGGTAACTAAAAGTTCATATTCAATGGCATTGTTATGATGTATAAGCTTAAAATTTTATTTTTAACTGCATTATTACCTGTATTTTTAATGTGGAAGTGGCCATACAGAGAGAGATTACAGTAAAATAATTGAAAATCAGTGATTCTCTCCATTGAAAGAAAGCTGTGCATATGTACAAATTTTCAGTGTTCTTATTTTCAGTATGCTAAAAATATTAAAATCAAAGGGATTCATAGGCCAGTGCCATGGATCAATAGGCTAATCCTCCACCTGCAGCGCCGGCACACCAGGTTCTAGTCCTGGTTGGGGCACCGGATTCTGTCCCGGTTGCCCCTCTTCCAGTCCAGCTCTCTGCTGTGGCCCAGGAGTGCAGTGGAGGATTGTCCAAGTCCTTGGGCCCTGCACCCACATGGGAGACCAGGAGAAGTACCTGGCTCCCAGCTTCGGATCAGCATGGTGTACCGGCTGCAGCATGCCGGCAGAGGCGGCCATTGGAGGGTGAACCAACGGCAAAGGAAGACCTTTCTCTCTGTCTCTCTCTCTCACTGTCTACTCTGCCTGTCAAAACAAACAAACAAACAAACAAAAACAAAACAAAACAAAACAAAAACCCTGTGGGGACAATGCATTGGTTTAAAAAAGGGGATTTTCATAAATATTTTAAAAATAATTTTAAATAGAATCCTAGCATACCATATAAAAATATCAGCTGACAACCTTTACCAATTGCATTTGTCTATGAATACAATTTAAACTGTAACTATTAAGGTCACTGTGCATTAGTGCCGGCATACCATATGGGCACGGGTTCATGTCCCAGCTGCTCCACTTTCATAGCTCTCTGCTATGTCCTGGGAAAGCAGTAGATTATGGCCCAAGTCCTTGGGCCCCTGAACCCACATGAGAGACATGGAAGAAGCTCCTGGCTCCAAGCTTCTGATCGGCACAGCTCTAGCTGTTGCTGCCATCTAGGGAGTGAACCAGCAGATCGAAGATCTCTTTCTCTCTCTGCCTCTGCCTCTCTACAACTCTCCCTTTTAAATAAATAAATAATTAAAAAAAATTGTAATGAGTACATAGAACCTAATAAAGAAAATGCCAGGGATCATGAGAAATATACTCACTTAGATTTATATGCAATAGCTCAGATTAGATTCGACTCCTATCTAAGTAGTCTATAAGGAAATAAAAATGGAAAAATAATGTACAAAACATGGTTTGATCCACCCCTTCTAACCAGCTTAATAGGAAAAACTGAATGAAAGCTATCCTACAAAATTTGTGTATTTGTCAAATGGTCAAATTATGAAAATCACAATTAATGAAGCAGCTTACATGAAAAACAAACCAACATTTCGAGTTTGCTGGTGAGATGTAACAACCTGAATTTACTAGTGAAGTGATAATATTCCTAGTTGCTATTGTTAATAGCTGTAGATTTCCTGATTTACAACTAGGACAGTAGTTTCAAGCTTAAAGTACCTACCTGTCCCTCATGGAGGATAATTTGAAGTTCCTAATTTGTGTTACCTGTGCCTTCAGAAAATTTGTCATCAGAGTCCTCAATGTTAGGAATCCAAAGACCCTATCAGCTAACTCATCACAGTTAGGGTTGTAGCAACTGCTACAGACACAAAGTTACTTAATTGAATTTGAGGAGAATACTAATTTACTCTAATTTCATCCTTATTAAACAGAAAATTATTATTTATCTAAGTCTATGAATCACTCATTGAAGTTTTGAAATATTCACAATTGGAAATGATGTGATTACTACCCATATAAATTCAGAAATAAAGTCGTATGAAATATTTGGTACCCTAGAATTTATTTTTATGCTCAGGTCTAAAGGAATTAGAATTCTGGAGTATTATGAAATAAATAGCAGGCAGGTAAGTTATTGATTCATAGTAACGGTGAGCTTGTATATGCCCTAAAAGAGAGATATTTTTAAGAGTCAAAGCCCATGATAATTAGGGCATTGTCTAGTACACAGGCAATTTAAAGATCAAAGCGATGAAAATAGATTAGTGATTATACATAGACTGCCAAGATAGAAATGCATGATGAAGGACACCTGGTGTGCTAGAGGAGCACACTGCTAAAATGACTGACTAATCATTGTGGCTAAAATAAGAAAGCAAGTCAGACAGGAATTGGGTTGAAGGCAAGACACAGTAGGGGGAAAAATGGAGGCCAAAATGCCAAAGGCAATCAGCTAACAACAAACAACAGGGGGAAATTGAAAATACAGGAGTTGTTTTATAAATTTGAGTATTATTGAAGATGAAGCACTTTAAATTATATAAGGAATTATAGAATGGGTGAGTGACAGTATGATACAGGAATGTATGAGCTGAGAACAATAAATTATGATATCAGAACATTGTTATTAATATGAATGTTGAAGTTACTTTATAGTAAACATAACTGATAAGTGAAGAGAAAAATGCATGAGTTTTTAAATATTTAAGAGTGATTCATCCATTTTTTTCTTCAATTATCTAATATTATTTAGTCCCTTCTACTTTTAAACATCATAAAGTGCTGGAAATATACAAGTTTTTTAGAGATAAAGGCAGGGACCAATATTATATGAGGATAATATGGGCACTAGAAGAACTCACAAGTTGATTTTTAGAACTCTCAGTTTAATAGAAAATTTAATTGGATAATATCACCCATTTTCCTAATGTTTTTATTTTTAAACAGTCATATCATATCTATCACTACAGCCATTACCTTTTATGAAGTATCTCATTTACAGCAGAAGTAGAGGACTGATCTAAAAATTTCTTTTAAAATAATCTGAATTGGAAACAGTAATTGGCATATAAACTCTTAAATCTTTTTCTAGCCAAAAATACTAATCCAAGTTATTGTGCTGACAACAATGAAAGTGATTAATTTTTGTAAATCCACCAGAGAGCCTTCTGGAAATCATGGTTACTATTAAATGTAATAATAAGTTAATCTGATATCAGGGAAGGCAATCTTCCATGATTTTCTTTATTCATTCAACATTTTCTGAATATTTACCACATTCCAGACACAGTGCAAAAGGTAGAGTGTGTAACAATACTTAGGATCTGTGTTCAGAAAGCTCATGTTCAAGTCATTGGAGAGAAATACAAACGGAATATGGACTAAAATGGAACACAGCTATAAAACTATAAACTGCGGGAGAAGGAGCTACTACATAGGTTAGGAGATTAATGGAGCTGAAAGTTGAAGGGTGTTGGCTGAAGACTGTAAGAAGGTGGGTAGGGCTGTGGGAATCTTTCAGCTACAGAGAACATGTACATACATGTATGTGCTGGCACAGAATGCTGATGGGTGTGGACTGTTAAGGCAATGGAAAAGGCACAGTTTGGCTAGTCCCCTAGGAAAAGGACTGGATCATGTGGTAAGACAATAACATGGTATTAAAGCATAAGTCATGATATTATCTCTTCCTTAAAATTATTTAATGACTTGTCTTTATATATAGAATAGATTTAACTTCCTTTTGAAATATGCAACACCCTGAATGATCTTTCACTTTTTATCTTGTGACACTTTTTCTTAGACAGTAGGCTATATGCCAAAGAAATTAAAAAATACTAAGCAAATTTAACAAATATTTATGAGGTTCTGTAGATACAGCAGTTAACAAAATTGGCCTTGCATCAGGATCTTTGCACACATTATTTCCTTTTTTGGGGGGTGGGGTGGGGGGAGTTGTTCTTTCTATTCTTTGCGTGAGTAACTCTTCTCATTTGGATCTCAGCTTCCATGTTCACACAGTAAAAGATTCTCTATGTGTTTGCTATAAGGGAGAACTTACGTTTTCCAATTCTTTGCTTGTTTCTTCCACTAGAATGTAAGCTTCATGAGGAAAAGAATTTTTGCCTTATTTCGCTCACAGTCATATCTAAGATATTTAGAACAGCACCTGGTTCAGAGATGGGAACTCACAGTTTTGAATGAGTATCATGAACCATAAATTACAGATATTTTACATATTTATTTATTTTACTTGATTTCATTGTACTTTTGTTCTGCCTCCAAAACTAGAATATAAACTCATGAGAGGAGGAACTAATCCTTTTTGTTCATCCTATGTTTTCCAGAGTTACTAACTCAGTGGTTGGCACATACTACTTGCTAAGTATTTATTGAATTAGTGAATGGGAATAAATGGAGAAGTTGAGGATACTGGGAAGAGAAAAAAGTCATTCCGAAAGGGGAAATTCACATAGAAGGGTGCGATCATTTGGTTGATGTTGTTTCACTCTGGAAGGCAGTGAAAAAATGCGTTTGGTTAGGTCATGTAACGTTTGACAGTCCTGTTGTATGTCTGTTTAGAATGTGAAATTACAGAGTTTGGAAAACCTTAAGAATAGATATGAATTTTTCAGTGTTTTTAAGTTGAAATCATGTGAATAAATAAAGCTGTCTGGGAAATCATGAAGCACTCCCTTCTCAAAATGGAGGTCAGAACTGCAAATGCACACAAAGAAGCTTAGTTTATTTTAATGAAGGACACCTGTCTCTTGATATGATGCTGTTTTATCTTAGGGGAGTGAGTAGTCTGATGATTTCAGAAGAAGATAGAACAGCAGCACATTTACTCCACAACTTCTGTTTTCAACCCCTTAAAACTCTCATTAATAAACTATTTCACCCTACAGGCCTACAGATGACCTATACATATGCATGTATACATTTACTATTATATAGCACAAAATGCACTATCAAACAATGTAAAGACTATTACAGTGAAATGAATAGAAAATTCTGTATGTGATGAATTTCTAGAGCATTATGTTTAGAGCTAAGTTTAATTAAACTGAGTTCTAAAAATGCATAAAGAGTAGTCAAAGAGAATGGCAGGGACATTCTTGTGGAGGGTGCTAGGTACCCAACTTTGTATCTGATTTTACACAGAAACAAACACCAAAATATATGAGAGGTCATCAAAAGATTCATGGAAATTTTGCATTATCTTTTAATTCCATTCTTCCACTAATTTATTTATTTGAAAGGCAGAGTGACAGAGAGAGAGAGAACTTCTATCTGCTGGTTCCCTCCCCAAATGGCCACAACCCAGGTCTGGACCAAGCTAAAGCCAGAAGGCAGGAATTCCAGCCTGGTCTCCCAGATGGGTATTAGGGGCCCAAGTACTTGGGACATCTTGTTTTGTCTTTCACAGGAAGCTGGAGCAGATGTGGAGTACCCGGGATTCAAACTGGCACTCCAGTATAGGATGCCAGTGTTGGAAACAGCAGCTTAGCTCACTGCACCACAATGCTGCCCCTCTCCATGATGCTTTTAACGCTTGCTTATATACAATATCATTGTCACAGCCCCATAGCAATTTGCATAACTCAAACATATGGGCTGGGATGGTGTGGAAAGGTAGCAACATTTTTCTATAGAGAGAGAGTAAATATTTGTTTTGTGCATCAAGAGGAAAAAATAAAGATATTCTGTAGGTGACAAGACAAAAGACAAAAAATTTAATAATTAATTTGACTGGCAAAGGGACAGAGAAAGTGAGTTTCCATCCACTGGCTTGTTACACAATGCTGGCAATGGCTAGTAACTGGCAAGTATTAGAGAAAGCAGCTGAAAATAGAATCCAAGTATCCCCTGTAGTTGTCAGAAACTCAACAATTTGAGTCATCACCACTCATTTCCATAGCAGAAAGCTGGAGTCAGGTATCAAACCCATGTCCTCTTATGTGTCTTAAGCACTAAGCTAAATGCACATCTTTTAAAAGTTATTTATGAAAATCAAGTAGTAATAATAATAATTATAGAGTTTATTTTCTGTAAGACAGGCTAAGAATGAAATCCTTTGAGTTTTTACAAATATACACACACACACAAAAACACACACACTTTTAAAGATTTACTTATTTATTTGAAAGTCAGAGTTACAGAGAGGCAGAGAGGGAAAAACATCTTCCATCTCTGGTTCACTCCCCAAATGGCCACCATGGCTCCAGCTGCACTGATCCAAAGCCAGCAGGAGGCTGGCGCTTTTTTTGGGTCTCCCATATGGTTGCAGGGACACAGGGACTTGGGCCATACTCCACTGCTCTCCCAGGCCATAGCAGAGAGCTGGATCAGAAGTGGAGCACCTAGGAATCAAACAAAGCCACATATGGGATTCCAGCCCCTAAAAATATATTTTAATTTATTAGGGTTCAAATATATTATTCTTTTCTATCCAAATCAAATGTTCATTTCATTCTGGCCTGGGATTGGGTTTCACACTTCATGTCTGACAATGTTTTTTTCACACAAGGAGATATTGACAAATATTTAAATCAATCCACAAGAATATAATTTTAATTGAGCCTATTGATGGCTTGGAAGTACCTTGACATTACTTGTGTGTGGTAAGCAGAATTCTAGGATTTAGTACCCATAAAATGGATTTTTACTCTCACATGAGCAGCCCTTTAATCTTGGTCTAGAGTTGGAGAGATGGTGGAAATCAGAGATTCTAACTATGAGAAGAATATGATACACCTCTCTGGCTTCAAGATAGAGAGACAGATGTGGAAGAAAGGAGGATATATTTTAGATGCTGAGAGTTACCTCTGTCCCACAGCTAGCAAGAGAAAGCTTCATCTTCTGCTCTACAAGTGAAAGGAAACTGAATTCTGCCAACAACGAGAATGAACTTGGAAGAGACTTTTCCCCCAGAGCCTTGATTTCAGCCTATAGAGCTGTGAGCTGATAGGATTCATTGAAGTCGCTACACTTCTGATAATTTGTTATACAGTAAGAGAAAAGTAACTAGATTTGATTCAAACAGTGTAAGACATTGTTGAAAATTACTTTACTGCTGTAAAAATTTCACATGTAAGTACTTTTTTGCTTGTAAGTTGAGATTGTATCCATTAAGAAATAATGTCACTCCTGAAGCCAAGTTGATTCCAAAATAACTATATTTTTGGAAATAGTGCTTAAATGTTGTTCTTCCTGTTTATTTTTTTTTTCAGTCTCATTCTTGAGTTGAAAAAATACACAGTAAAACCTGACTACCATTAATATACAGAACTACTAAATGGTAGGGTAACTCAGGTTATTCTACTTTTTATTTATGACCAAAATTCTTAGAACTGACAATGGTTAAGGCCATAAAAGGCAATGAAATTTACTATTGACAGTACTGCATCAACAATACAAGAGACTCAAATACATTTCACAAAACTCCTAATGATGAATAACTAAACATCACTTCATTTTCACAAACTTTGCGAATTTGTACAAGTAATCATTTCTCTTCTGTATACATAATTTTTCCAGCATCAGTTTTAACATCTTAGCTGATTCCACTCCAGGTTTTACTGTTTTCACAACTTATTTTTTTAAAAAATTTCTTGTTTGTAGTTGTAAGTGGATACTATTTATAAGGACTGACCCTTCAGCTACTTTACATTTGGGATTGATTACCAAAATAAACAAGTTTGTCATACTAGTAAGAATAACTTTTTTTTCTTTTTTGACAGGCAGAGTAAGACAGTGAGAGAGAGAGAGAGAGACAGAGAGAAAGGTCTTCCTTTAGTTGTTTCATCCCCCAAATGGCCCCTGCGGCCGGCACACCGTGCCCATCTGATCTGAAGACAGGAGCCTGGTGCTTCCTCCTGGTCTCCCATGCGGGTGCAGGGCCCAAGCACTTGGGCCATCCTCCACTGCCTAACTGGGCCACAGAAGAGAGCTGGACTAGAAGAGGAGAAACCAGGACAGAATCCAGCACCCCAACCAGGACTAGAATCCGGGGTGCTGGCGCTGCAGGTGGAGGATTAGCCAAGTGAACCACGGCACCAGCCAGAATAACTTTCAAATATGAGAAAAATAAACATTAGTTGCTTAAAATGTAGTATAGTCCACAAACAAAGGCCAATAATAATGACAATTTTTTTAAAGAACACATCAGGATATATATATATATATATATATATATTTTTTTTTTTTTTGACAGACAGAGTGGACAATGAGAGAGAGAGACAGAGAGAAAGATCTTCCTTTTCTGTTGGTTCACCCCTCAATGGCCGCTGTGGCCAGCATGCTGCGGCAGGTGCACCGCGCTGATCCGAAGGCAGGAGCCAGGTGCTTCTCCTGGTCTCCCATGCGGGTGCAGGGCCCAAGGACTTGGACCATCCTCCACTGCACTCCCGGGCCACAGCAGACAGCTGGACTGGAAGAGGAGCAACCGGGACAGAATCCAGCGCCCCAACTGGGACTAGAACCCTGTGTGCCGGCGCTGCAAGTGGTATTAGCATATTGAGGCACGGCGCTGGCCAAGGATATTCTTTCTTAAGAAAGCCTACATTTGAAATTAATTCAATATTGTCAGGGAAGTAAAATTTGCCTTTTTAACATTCCATAGTCATATAAAGACAACATATAAGCTACTATAGATTAACATATGCATTTAACCACGTTTGAGAATCTTGTACTCATTTAGAAAGCAAGGTTTTATTTATTGCATAATCATTGCAACAGTAATATAAATGTTTTAATGAAACTACACATGCAAAAAATCACTACCTTAAGCAATAATATGTTCATGCTTCTTAGCCAAAATGTACACATTGCTTTCACTTTTGCCAAGCACAATGAGGCTAAAATTTTGTGTCCCAAATTAATCACAAGAATTTTCCATGTTGCTTCATAAGCATACTCAGGGTCATTCATAGTACTGACACTGAATTCTAATTATCCTTAATAATCTCAAATGTTGTGAAAATTAAGTTAATTGCATATTTCTTAATTTTAAAGTCATATTCAAGCAAGAACTAACCAGGAAGGAAACCAATGAAGTATTCCCAACTGTTAGGTAGGAATTGTGGTTACACAGAAAGTGGTTTTCCTTTTGCCATTAATATATTGGTTGCTGTTGCCACACCTCTTACTCAGTAGTCAGTACAGTATTAATTATGGTCAGAGTTGATCCAAACCACTTTTTCTCTTTTCTGGGCACAGAACTAGATTTCATTTCCAGTTTTTTTATAATTAGATTTGGCTACGTGACATAGTTCCAGGTAATGGAACATTTGCATAAGCAATATTTAAGTAATACTTTCAGGCTACCCCATCCGGCTCCCCATATGTCTACGTCTGCTATATTTCTTATTCCCTCATGGGAAGGAGTCAACTACACAACATTGAAAGCTGTGTGATAAAGCTGATAAAGATTCTATTTACCTGGGCCCTTGAGAGACTAACTGGAACAGACTTTCCACTTCGTTCCACTAATCTGGAATTGCTCAAGGCTGTTTCATGAATAATAAACAAACTTCTAGTTGATTAGATAATTACAGATGTTGGGACCAATTTGTTTCAGCAGGTGTTAGTATTATCTTTTTAATGTAACTAGTAACATAGGCAAAGAAGATGTTATATTTTTTCTCTCTCTTCTTTTTAAGACAATACTGTTAAATTTCTTATTCTTCCCATTCTTGTGTGCAGCATGCTTTGTCATTGCCAGTTTCTACTTGAGCCTTCAACAGAGCCTATAGCTCTGTGCTCTGCAATAACACAAAAAGTGGATATATTGTGTCTATCATCACATCTAAAATGGTTAAAATGGCAATTTAATCCTGTATGCTTAGTTCTTTATCACTGACAACTCCTATAATGCAAAACCATGTATCTCAACATTTTATAAAACAGAATGAATTATAATTGATTAAAACCTCTCAAAATGTGTGCTACATCTGCAGATACAGTTTGATCTGGAATAGTCAGAGCTGATATCAACTTAGACTGTTTTGGCAACTATATTTATCCATTTTATTATAATTAAAGTCTTGAAGAAAGGAAAACTGCTTCTGCAATTTCAGGAATGTTTGATCTTTTGCCAACAATAACTCTGACATATAATTATGCCCATTATCTGCTATATCTATCATGAAACTAACCATACAATGCAACTGCACAGCATCACGTCTTGTTCTTAAAAATGAACAAAATATGAGGTTCCTTAAAGGCAACTTGCATCATCTCTGTAAGAATCTAATCTCAAGTGCGTTTTCAATTTAATCCTGCATTCCTTAATATTTAGCTGACAGCCAATGTCCTATGATAGCTCTTCCAGAGCTTCTCTACTCTTCTTAAGTGTCCACTGCCAACTCTGCATTTCTCATTTTCAACAGCTAATAGTTCTGAGAAGATGCAGACCACTATACGTAAGTTTGCTTAAATTCTTCACCTTTTATCTGCCTTCATCCTCACTGGTATGTTCCCCCTCATGAATCACCATCCAGTAGGCCTTTCAAGCCTTATCTTCTGCTACCTGGACTCTGGCTACCTACCCATCCTCATTCTTAATTCCATGTATTTCCATCTCCTCCAAGTTTCCTCTATCTACCTGCTCTTTTAAATAGGACTCAAAGTCTTTTCTTCCTTTCTATTAATGTTCTCTTTCTCATTCTATAGCAAAATTCTACATATCTATGAGGACAAAAAAAAAAGATAAATATTGCCTTCCACATGGCTTTTCAATGTCATCCCATCACTCTGTTATTTATTTTTTTGCTAACAAATGTTTAAAATAATTATTAACATTTTCTTCTTTTTTGTTCCCCACTGAGTTCTTAATTGGTCTTAATCTATATTTATGATGGAGTGGGCTGCAAGCTGTCAACTGAAGATGGGTCTAGATGGTTTCAAAAGTAAAAGAGCACAGGCGAGACTGTGTACAATGACATGTGTGCAGGGAAATATCCTTGCATGAGAGGGGAGGAGTGGGAGAAAGGCTGAAAGAACGGAAGGCCCTGAATCTATGTCTTATGTAGCATTTTCTGTGGATCCACTGTAATTATGTTTAAGCAAACACACAGAAGAGGCTCTTCAAAAAGTTCTTGGAAAATGTATACTGAAAAAAATACGTATGCATGGTTTTCAAAATTTCTTGCACCAAAATAAATTTGCTTTAAGACCATTTTCCCTGATTTTTGTGAAGTATCCTCACAATTAACTATCTCAAAACACACCAAAATATGAGCAGAATACCATTTAAATTTGGAAAATGTGGGACCTCAGTTACTCTTCTCTGTCCCAGCCCCTAGCCTTCCGCTTTACTTTACCATGTTGTGTTACTGTACTCTTGTCGAATTTTCAATATTTCAATATCCTCATCACATTATATTGTACTTTACAGCTTTATTTCTCATTATCAGAACCAAAACTTCAAGATGGTTATGGTGGGGGAAGGAGAGAGAGACAGAGAGTGAGGGATTGGGTTAAAAATAGTGGAAGCTAATGGGGAAGTTGGGGATGGGATGCATGGTAACACTTTATACTACTTTACAGTTTCTGCTTTGGAAATATAAAACTATTCCAAAATAGTTTAAAAATTATATTTCATATACATATGAAAGATAATGAAATCTGAATGTGTAGATAAGCCAGTCATAAAGGATATTCTGGTTAAAAGCACCAGAAATAACTGCTCACTGTCACTGTCACTGAAAAGATGACACTTGATGATTGCTTACTATGTTCCAGACATTGCTTACAGGATTCATGTCTTTAAACTTATTTAGTCCTTATAGTAAGAAAGGTTACTCAAAGTCAAGGTTTTGGACAAAAGGCCGCATAATCCTAAGTGGAAGAGTTAGGATCTGCCCATGCAAGTGGGAGCCAGATCCATACTGGTCCATGATATTCTTTGGGTCTTTCTTCGGGCACAAAAAGCTGCCACATATAAATAAAACCAGTCCAGTAAAATACTATGTTAAATCCAGAAAAGCCTATTTATGCAGATAACAAAAACAAGGAGTATGTTCATTAAAACGCTGTCAAATTAGAGAAATTTACAGAAGAAAAACAAAAGAGATGCTAAACACTTCTCCAGTAACAAACTTTCTTTGATTAGTTTACCCAGTTCCAGATTAGAGAGCAACAACACTTCTCTGGAATAAATAAAACAGCAACAGATTATTTTTACGCATGGTAAGGAAAGACCAAGATTATCTGTGCATGAGAGAAAACAGAGGATTAAAGAGCTGTAACAGATAATTCATAGTCTCTCCAAAGGTATCCGAGACCTGAAGAGAATAAGAGAACAGAGAAGAATGGGGCAGAGATGAGAGCTGATTCCAGATATCTATAACACTTTTTTCCATAAATTTCTAGTCATTTCAGTATTGTTCATAGACCTCATTTTCTCAGAGTTTAATTTAAGCCCTATCATATTCCTTAATATTTTCATTCTTGGTCACAAGAAAGATGCTATTATTCTACACAGAAGGATAAATGACATGCTGATTACCAATGCCATTTTTTTAACTTTTATTTAATGAATAAAATTTCCAAAGTACAGCATATGGATTACAATGGCTTTCCCCCCCATAACATCCCTCCCACCCACAACCCTCCCCTTTCCCACTCCCTCTCCCCTTCCATTCACATCAAGATTCATTTTCAATTCTCTTTATATACAGAAAATCAGTTTAGTATATACTAAGTAAAGATTTCAACAGTTTGCACCCACATAGAAACACAAAGTGAAAAATACTGTTTGAGTACTCATTATAGCATTAAATCAGAATTTACAGCACATTAAGGACAGAAATCCTACATGAGGAGTAAGTGCACAGTGACTCCTGTTGTTGACTTAACAAATTGACACTCTTGTTTATGGCATCAGTAATCTCCCTATGCTCCAGTCATGAGTTGCCAAGGCTATGGAAGCCTTTTGAGTTCACCGACTCTTATCTTATTTAGACAAGGTCCATAGTCGAAGTGGAAGTTCTCTCCTCCCTTCAGAGAAAGGTACCTCCTTCTTTGATGGCCTGTTCTTTCCACTGGGATCTTACTCGCGGAGATCTTTCATTTAGGTCATTTTTTTTTGTCCAGGGTGTCTTGGCTTTCCATGCCTGAAATACTCTCATGTGCTTTTCAGCCAGATTCCAATGCCTTAAGGGCTGATTCTGAGGCCAGAGTGCTGTTTAGGACATTCGCCATTCTATGAGTCTGCTGTGTAAGCCACTTCCGATGTTGGATCGTTCTCTCCCTTTTTTGTGCTATTGGTTAGTATTTTCAGACACTATTCTTGATTATGTGATCTCTTTGATTCTTAGTCCTATCATTATGATCAGTTGTGAACAGAAATTGATCACTTGGACTAGTGAGATGGCATTGGTACATGCCACCTTGATGGGATTGAATTGGAATCCCCTGGTACGTTTCTAACTCTACCGTTTGGGGCAAGTCAGCTTGAGCATGTTCCAAATTGTACATCCCTTCCCTCTCTTATTCCCATTCTTATATTTAACAGGGATCACTTTTCAGTTAAGTTCCAACACTTAAGAATAACTGTGTATTAATTACAGAATTAAACCAATAGTATTAAGTAGAACAGACAAAAAAATACTAAGTGGGATAATGTAGTAAGTTGTTCATTGACAGGGGAAGGGCTGATCAAGTCACCATTTCTCATAGTGTCTACTTAACTTCAACAGGTTTCCTTTTTGGTGCTCAGTCAGTTGTCACCGATCAGGGAGAACATATGATATTTGTCCCTTTGGGAATCGCTTATTTCCCTCAGCATGATGTGTTTCAGATTCCTCCATTTTGTAGCAAATGACCGGATTTCATTGTTTTTGACTGCTGTATAGTATTCTATAGAGTACATGTCCCATAATTTCTTTATCCAGTCTACTGTTGATGGGCATTTAGGTTGATTCCAGGTCTTAGCTATTGTGAATTGAGCTGCAATAAACATTAAGGTGCAGACAGCTTGTTTGTTTGCCAATTTAATTTCCTTTGGGTAAATACCAAGGAATGGGATGGCTGGGTTATATGGTAGGGTTATATTCAGGTTTCTGAGGAATCTCCAGACTGACTTCCATAGTGGCTTGACCAGTTTACATTCCCACCAAGAGTGGGTTAGTGTCCCTTTTTCCCCACATCCTCGCCAGCATCTGTTGTTGGTAGATTTCTGAATGTGAGCCATTCTAACCAGGGTGAGGTGAAACCTCATTGTGGTTTTGATTTGCATTTCCCTGATTGCTAGTGATCTTGAACATTTTTTTCATGTGCCTGTTGGCCATTTGGATTTCCTCTTTGAAAAATATCTATTTAGGTCCTTGGCCCATCTCTTAAGTGGGTTGTTTATTTTGTTGTGGAGTTTCTTGATTTCTTTTTAGATTCTGGTTATTAACCCTTTATCTGTTGCATAGTATGCAAATATTTTTTCCCATTCTGTCAGTTGTCTCTTCACTCTCCTGACTGCTTCTTTTGCATTACAGAAACTTCTCAATTTGATACAATCCCAATAGTTAATTTTGGCTTTGACTGCCTGTGCCTCCAGGGTCTTTTCGAGGAAGTCTTTGCCAGTGCCAATATCGTGAAGAGTTTCTCCAAAGTTCTCTAATAATTTGATGGTGTCAGGTCGTAGATGTAGGGCTTTAATCCATGTTGAGTGGATTTTTGTGTAAGGTGTAAGGTAGGGGTCTTGCTTCATGCTTCAGCACGTGGAAATCCAGTTTTCCCAGCACCATTTATTGAATAGACTGTCCTTGCTCCAGGAATTGGTTTTAGATCCTTGATCAAATATAAGTTGGCTGTAGATGTTTGGGTTGATTTCTGGTGTTTCAATTCTGTTCCATTGGTCTATCCATCTGTTTCTGTACCAGTACCATGCTGTTTTGATTACAACTGTCCTGTAGTATGTCCTGAAATCTGGTATTACGATGCTTCTGGCTTTGTTTTTGTTGTACAAGATTGCTTTAGCTATTCGAGGTCTCCTGCATCTCCATATGAATTTCAGCATCATTTTTTCTAGATCTGAGAAGAAGGTCTTTGGTATCTTGATTGGTATTGCATTGAATCTATAAACTGCTTTTGGGAGAATAGACATTTTGATGATGTTGATTCTTCCAATCCATGAGCATGGAAGATTTTTCCATTTCTTGGTATCCTCTTCTATTTCTTTCTTTAAGGTTTTGTAATTTTCATCGTAGAGATCTTTAACATCCTTGGTTAAGTTTATTCCAAGGTATTTGATTGTTTTTGTAGCTTTTGTGAATGGAATTGATCTTAGAAGTTCTTTCTCAGCCATGGCATCGCTTGTGTATACAAAGGCTGTTGATTTTTGTGCATTGATTTTATATCCTGCCACTTTTCCAAACTCCTCTATGAGTTCCAATAGTCTCTTAGTAGAGTTCTTTGGATCCCCTAAATAAAGAATTGTATCGTCTGCAAAGAGGGATAGTTCGACTTCTTCCTTCTTAATATGTATCCCTTTAATTTCTTTTTCTTGCCTAATAGCTCTGGCTAAAACTTCCAGAACTATGTTAAATAGCAGCGGTGAGAGTGGGCATCCCTGTCTGGTGCCAGATCTCAGTGGAAGTGCTTCCAACTTTTCCCCATTCAATAGGATGCTGGCCGTGAGTTTTTCATAAATTGCTTTGATTGTATTGAGGAATGTTCCTTCTATACCCAATTTGCTTAGAGTTTTCAACATGAAAGGGTGTTGAATTTTATCAAATGCTTTCTCTGCATCTATTGAGATAATCATATGATTTTTCTTTTGCAGTTTGTTAATGTGCTGTATCACATTGATTGATTTGCGAACATTGAACCATCCCTGCATGCCAGGGTTAAATCCCACTTGGTCTGGGTGGATGATTTTTATGATGTGTTGTATTCTATTGGCAAGAATTTTATTGAAGATTTTTGCGTCTATGTTCATCAGGGATATTGGTCTGTAATTGTCTTTCAATGCTGCATCTTTCTCTGGCTTAGGGATTAAGGTGATGCTGGCTTCATAGAAAGAATTTGGGAGGATTCCATCTTTTTCGATTGTTCTGAATAGTTTGAGAAGAAATGGAATTAGTTCTTCTTTAAATGTCTGGTAGAATTCAGCAGTGAATCCATCTGGTCCTGGGCTTTTCCTTGTTGGGAGGGCCTTTATTACTGTTTCAATTTCTGTCTCAGTTATGGGTCTATTTAGGTTTTCTATGTCTTCATGGTTCAATTTAGGTAGATTGCATGTGTCCAGGAATCTATCCATTTCTGATAGAGTTCCCTGTTTGCTGGCATACAACTCTTTGTAATAATTTCTGATGATTCTTTAATTTCTGTTGTGTCGGTTGTTACATTTCCTTTTTCATCTCTGATTTTATTGATTTGGGTCCTTTCTTTTTTTAGTTAGTTGGGCCAATGGGGCGTCAATTTTGTTTATTTTTTCAAAAATCCAGCTCTTTGCTTGGCTGATTTTTTGTAATTTTTTTTGGATTCAATCCTGTTGATTTCTTCTCTGATTTTAATTATTTCTCTTCTCCTACTAGATTTGGGTCTGGTTTGCTGCAGTATTTCTAGGTCCTTGAGATGCACTGAAAGCTCATTTATTTGGTGCCTTTCCAGTTTCTTGATGTAGGCACCTATTGCTATAAACTTTCCTCTCAAAAAAATGCTTTTGCCATATCCCATAAGTTTTGATACATTGTGTTGTTATCCTCATTTACTTCCAGAAAGTTTTTGATTTCTCTTTTGATTTCTTCTATGACGCAGTGTTCATTCAGGAGCATGTTGTTCAGTCTCCATGTGTTTGCATAATCTCTAGGGTTTCCTGAGTTGCTAATTTCCAGCTTCATTCCACTGTGGTCTGAGAAGCTGCATGGTATGATTCTAATTCTTTTAAATTTGCTGAGACTTGCTTTATGGCTTAGTATGTGCTTGATCCTAGAGAAGGTTCCATGCATTGCTGAGAAGAATGTAAATGCTTTATATGTAGGAAGAAAAGTTCTGTAGATATCTGTTAGATCCATTTGGGCAATAGTGTCAATTAAATCTGCTGTTTCCTTGTTGATCTTCTGTGCGGATGATCTGCCTATTTCTGAGAGTGGAGTATTGAAGTCCCCCAGTACTATTGTATTGGAATCTAAGTCTCCCTTTAAGTCCTTAACATATCTTTTAAATAAACCGGTGCCCTGTAATTAGGTGCATATACATTTATAATAGTTACATCGTCCTATTGAATTGAATCCTTAACCTTTATATAGTGCCCCTCTTTGTCTCTCTTAACAGTTTTTGTGTTAAAGTTTATTTTGTCCGATATTAAGATGGCTACACCTGCTTTTTTTGGTTTCTGTTGGCATGGAATATCTTTTTCCAACCTTTCACTTTCAGTCTGCATGCATCTTTGTTGGAAAGATTTGTTTCTTGTAGGCAGCAAATAGATGGGTTTTGTTCCTTAATCCATTCAGCCAGTCTGTACCTTTTAACTGGAGAATTAAGTCTATTAATGTCCAATGTGTCTATTGATAAGTAGTGACTTTGCCCTGCCATTTTCCCAAAGATATTTTCTAGTATATGCTTTGAGCATCCTATGCTCTTTTACTGGTAGATTTTTTTTCCTTTACCTTCTTTCATATTGATGGCCGTGTTTCTGTGTTTCTGTGTGTAACACATCTTTAAGCATCTTTTGCAGGGCTGGACGAGTGGCAGTAAACTCTTTCAATTTCTGTTTGCTATGAAAGGTCTTTATTTCACTGTCATTCACAAATGACAGCTTAGCAGGATATAATATTCTGGGCTGGCAATTTCTCTCTTAGCACCTGTGCTATATCTTGCCATTCCCTCCTAGCCTGTAGTGTTTCTGATGAGAATTCTGCTGTGAGTCTAATTGGAGATCCTCTGAGAGTAATCTGACATTTCTCTCTTTCACATTTTAAGATCTTTTCTTTATGTTTCACTGTGGTGAGTTTAATTACAACGTGTCACGGTGAGGATCTCTTTAGGTCATGTTTACTAGGGGTTCTATGAGCTTCCTGTACTAAGATGTCTATCTAGTACATCTTCTCCAAACCTGGAAAGTTCTCTGCTAGTATCTCACTAAAACGGCCTTCTAATCCTTTCTCCCTCTCCACGCCTTCAGGAACTCCTAGAACTTGAATGTTGGGTTTTTTAATAGTATCCTGTAGATTCCCAACAATATTTTTAAGATTTCTAATTTCCTCTTCTTTTCTTTGATTTGACTGAATGTTTTCCTGTGCTCTATCTTCTAAGTCCGATATTCTCTCTTCTGTTTCACTGACTCTGTTTTTTAGACTCTCTAATGTGTTTGTCATTTGATCTATTGAGTTCTTCATTTTCATTTTCATGAGAGAGATTTTCTATTCTGTCCAATAAAGATTTCTGTAGTTCAAGAATTTGCTTTTGAAAGCTTCTCAATGTTCTCTTCCATTTTTTTTCCAGGGTGTCTTGGCTTTCCATGCCTAAAATACTCTCATGGGCTCTTCAGCCAGATCCGAATGCCTTAAGGGATGATTCTGAGGCCAGAGTGCTATTTAGGACATCTGCCATTCTATGAGTCAACTGTGTATCCTGCTTCCCATGATGGATCATTCTCTCCCTTTTTGATTCTATCAGCTAGTATTAGCAGACACTAGACTTGTTTGTGTGATCCCTTTGACTCTTAGACCTATCAGTGTGATCAATTGTGAACTGAAATTGATCACTTGGACTAGTGAGATGGCATTGGTACATGCCACCTTGATGGGATTGTATTGGGATTCCCTGGCATGATTCTAACTCCACCATTTGGGGCAAGTCCAATTGAGCATGTCCCAAATTGTACTTCATAAATTTTTTGAAATCTGTATCTTGCATTTCTTCTATCTCATCATCTTCATAATCTTGGCTTGGGGTGTTTTGTTTATTTGGAGGCGTCATAATGTCTTTGTTGATCTTGTTCCCTTGGTTTTTTCCAATGCCATTTTAATATTCTACAGGCTAAGGGGATCACTTTTTATAGAAGTTAAGACCACTTGAGAAGCCCACTTCCCCTTCAGAGTGCCTAAGATCAAGTCCCAGCTATGGTACTGATTCCAGCTTCTTGCTAATGTGTACTCTGGCAGGCACATGTGATGGCTCAAGTAGTTGGGTCACTGCTACCCATGTGGGACACCCAAATTGAACTCCCAGCTTATAGCTTTCGCCTGGTGCCACCCTCACTATTGAAGGCATTTGGAAAGTGAATCAGCAGATAAGAGATTAAAAATTTAATTAAAAATAGTAATCTAAAGACTGTATTATCATGTCCTTGTCTTTAAAGATACACATGGGGCAAGCTGAATTATTTTTTTCGTAGGTCTTGCAGACTCCGGTGTTTCATGTGAGGTAATAACAAGTTAGGCACAGAGACCAAGCTATTAGATCTAGGTCCAAACAAGGTCTGCTGGTCAGAAAGATATCAGTTTAATGAACAAGAACACTACAGAAGTTAACTGAGGTTAACGTTTAGCAAGCAACATCTCATTAACTTCTTTATTAAAAAGACATATGTAATGTTTATGTTAAGGGCAGGTAGAGATTTCCCTCTGGTCACACTAAGCCAAGATAGGGTCATAGAAAGGTGAAATAGATTCAAGTAGAAAAGAGACAGCTGGGTGTAAGTAGAGTTAGATGTTGATCTGACTGAAGGACAGCATTAGCAGTTTATTTCCATGATGTCTCTCCAGAAAGTAAAGCATTTTTTCTTCCACTGTGTCACCTTTTCCAAGGTTTCTACAGAGATACTCCATGAATCAGAATACAGACTCAATTGGAAATAGTTCAGAATTTTCCTAATGAGACTTATATTATACAAGATTTTTAACCTTACTAGCAATTAAATAGCACGAAATGCTTGACACAAGCAAACTTTACTGAGTCCCCATATGCTTTAAACAATACAAAATGTAAAATAGTCACAGGATATATTATTTTGCTTAGTAGCTGCCATGAAGCAAAATGGTCAGGAAAATAAATATTCAATAAAATTCCAGAATTTAACCAAATAGCAATAACTTTAAAAGGGATAAACAGAAATAGTTGTATGGTCTTATCTAAGCAAAGTTTTCTAGAGTGACCTAATCTGCACCGATGCCAACATCCCAGACATTTGGTAAGGTATTTATCTCCATTCCACTTAAGAAACAGTTCAGTGCTATATATAAAAGCAGAGAAATAATTTATTTCTGCAACATTTCCAAGAGAAATTTTGTGTGCAACAAGTTTCTTTAAATGACAAATATCCTTTTGAAAGGAGAGGAAAAAAAAAAAGAGACTAAACCAAGAATGGATTCATGAAATACACATAAAAAGTTTGTAATAAAACAAAATAATATTTGCAAACAGCAAAATATAAGAGCATTTAATAAAAGTGGAAGTGGAATTAGGAGAGGAATTTATTTTGGTGCAAACTTTTTGAAATCCATGCATAGTTTCCTTGTAATACTCATTTCCATGAACTTTTAAGACTTCTTGTATATCCTTTGTATTGTGTTAAGCCAAAGAAAACACAAAGTAGGTAATGAGAATTTCCCAACCTTGTGATTCAGTTGAGTAATTGAAAAAAAAAGGTGGAGAATATTTTTGAAGGGATATTATAAGTATAAATATATTTATGCATCTCTGCAGCGTCATTGTAGAGTTTTTCCACCCCACCTCATTTTCCCACCTGTTTGGAAAGATATGTTCTGGCAGCATGTCTAGGAATTAATATCATTCCTAACCACATACAAATTGAATTCCAGCCTCATAGCATCAGGTCTCTGGGGAATACAATCTGGCCACATACAAAGAACATAAACTGTTGCTTCATGAGATGGCAGGTATTTGGCACATGAGTTGGGTTTTGTTTAAACAAGCTGATTAGCAGTATCACGTTGGCAAGTTCATTGTTTATAATCATTCTATTTCATTTGCCTATAAAAAGTAGAAGCTCACATTTTGTTTTATAAGCCCAGTATGAATCAATAGAGTTTTTTTTTTTTTCCAAGCAAATACTGCATAGCTAAAAAATAGAGGGGGAAAGATAAGTGCACAGGATTGTAAAGCCCACCAACATTGCTGTAAGATTTCTGCTAATGATTACACCATTAACCACACTGTGGAAAGAATACAGACACCAGTAAATCTTACTGTATTTCCTGTCTAAAATCAGGGTGGATAAATGGACTCACATCTAGGATTATTAATTTTAAGTTTCACTTTCAAGTCTTTGTTGCCAAAAGAATCAGCACTTTCTTAAAAGAACCAACACATTTAGGTACCTGTAAAAGCAGTAAAATTAATTAAATTTGTTTGATGATTGGTATTTGACAAATGAATATTTGAATTCAGGCTTTTAATATAAATATAACATTTCTATTCTCAGACGGCCAGAGCTATGAGAAATCTGTTTTCTAAATCTTCTTACACTTTAAGTATTTAATCAAACCTAAAGTTCTTAAACTGTAGTCTCAACTCTTGATTATTCTATTTATGTTCTTAATTCTAATGCTTACTAATTTTTTTAGAATCCTTATCCATTATGAGAGGCAAAATAATACAGAGCTTAAAATGATGAACTTGAGCACCAGTCAGCACTGAGTTGAAGGCCATGTGCTCCTGCAGAGACTTTCAAATCTCCAATTTTTCCATCCAGTACCCATCTTGTCTAGTTCTGAGGTTCCAGAAAGATAATGCATGTAAGTGCTTACAAAGCAAGTGACATAAAATAAATGTCTTTCTATAATGAATTAATATTTAGTAGTTTTCACTAAGATTTCTATTTAGTTTTCCATACCCCACCCTTTCTGGGTTTATACTCAGTTTATAAATATTAAATCCATCCTAATTGAATTAAATCTTAAAAAAAAAACTCTGGGACAGCGCTGTGGCACAGCGGGTTAATGCCCTGGACTGAAGTGCCAGCATCCCATATGGGCACCGATCAAGTCCTGGCTGCTCCTCTTCCGATCCAGCTCTCTGCTATGGTCTGGGATAGTAGTAGAGGATGACCCAAGTCCTTGGGCCCATGCACCTGTGTGGGAGACCCAGGAGAAACTCCTGGCTCCTGGCTTCGGATCGGCGCAACTGCGGCCGTTGTGGCCATCTAGGGAGTGAACCAGTGGATGGAAGACCTCTCTCTCTGTCTCTACCTCTCTCTGTAACTCTCTCTTTCAAATGAATAAAATAAATCTTTAAAAAAAATCTCTTTGGGCCGGCGCCATGGCTCAATAGGCTAATCCTCCACCTGCGGCACTGGCACATGGGGTTCTAGTCCTGCTCGGGGCGTCGGATTCTGTCCCGGTCACTCCTTTTCCTGTCCAGCTCTCTGCTGTGGCCCGGGAAGGCAGTGGAAGATGGCCCAAGTCCTTGGGCCCTGCTCCCGCATGGTAGACCAGGAGAAGCACCTGGATCCTGGCTTTGAATCAGCACTGTGTGCCAGCCGCAGCATGCCAGCCACAGCGGCCATTGGAGGGTGAGCCAACGGAAAAGGAAGACCTTTCTCTCTCTCTCTCTCTCTCTCTCTCTCTCTCTCTCTCACTGTCTTCTCTGCCTGTCAAAAAAAAAATCTCTTTGGTTATTGTCATGCCTGATGGCCTTCTCCTCTATAATTTATTGAAAAAAAAAGTTATATATCTTATCACTTCATTCTCACGTAATATGCTCCTGAATTCACCTGTTTCTGCTTAGTACTCAGCCCTTTTAGAAGATGATCTTAGCCACTAACTTTCTTCCAGCCAGAGCCTCACATGAGTCCCAGACATATTTTCATGCTTGTGCAGCCATCACTGACATTTCAGACTCACTAAGTCTCAACTGAAAATGCCATCTTGGCTTCTAAACTTGTGTTGCCTCTTCTATTACCCATTCTAAATTAAGGCACCATTATTAGCCTACTAATATTTTTTTTGACAGGCAGAGTGGACAGTGAGAGAGAGACAGAGAGAAAGGTCTTCCTTTTGCTGTTGGTTCACCCTCCAATGGCCACTGCGACCTGCGCGCTGTGGTCGGCGCACCATGCTGATCCGTTGGCAGGAGCCAGGTACTTATCCTGGTCTCCCTACTAATATTTTTAAAATAATAAATACATATTTTGATATTAAAAATTACAACCATAACTAATACTAACAGAATGATTATTATGTCAGACATTCTTCAAAGCACAAATATTAACTCAATATTCACAAAAGCCCTATGAATTAATTGCTTTTTTTAAATTCTATTCATTTGAAAGGCAGTTACTAAGAAAGAGGAAGAGAAGGAGAGAAAAAGATCTTCCATCTGCTGGTTCACTCCCCAAATGGCCACAATGGCCCATTGCTGAGCCAGGAGTCTAGGATTACATCCAGGTTTCCCACATAGGTGCAAAGGCCCAAGTACCTAGGCCATGTTTTATTGCTTTCCCTGGCACAGGCATATCAGTGGAGAGCTAGAATGGAAGTAGAGTAGGTGGGACTCAACCCCGCTGTGCCATGGCTCCTAAACACTTGTTTTATAATGAAGAACAAGCTTAACCAACTTTCCCAAGATCTTACAGCTAGTAAATTCTAAAGCTATATATTCTGCCTATGCAGCCAAGGCCTTTAAAATTACTATATTGATTTGGCTGCGGAGCCAGAAAAATGGATGTCAACATAAACTTTAAATTTTCCTTTCTTCCTTTGTTGGATTAAAACCAAACTCTGTTAGTAAATTATAACTCTTATTTACCTTTCTAATAGATCTCTACAAATTTTCATTATCTCAACTACTATACTCTTTGCTTCTAGTTCTTTCCAACAAATCCTACCTAAATCCTTCCAAAAGGATCTAATATTAAATTTTGAAGAGTTATTTCCCTGCTTCAATAGTTCTCAATGACTTTAAGAATACAAACTTAGATGGCACAATACAGACACTGCCTACCTCAACAAAACCAGCTCTTATTACTCTTCTCCACACACACAATGCTTCAGGAGGACATTGATTCCACATCAAGGTTTTATCCAGAGCTGAAGTTCAGACATGTGTAATAACTTAGTAGGACATCTTGAGCAAAAGACATACATTTCTTTTAAGATAATGTAAACCTAGGGCCACATATAATTAACAACTCTCAAAGCTGATGTAGATTAACTGGAAAGGTAATGATGAGTTAAATTTTGGAAATACTGAATCTGAGGAGCCACTGAGCCCACGAACAGTACAAATGGACTTAATGTAGTAACAAAACCCTAATGACCAAAGTTGAGAAGCTGTTCCACATTTAGCACATATATAATCTCTTCTACAGTTCTCTTAATCTGGAACACCTGAATTTTTGAAGAAATTGTGAAATCTTGAGGGTTTAAGGCATCTCTGATACTGCCTGGAGAAACAGTAATTGTGCTTTCTGCATCTGGAAGAAATGTGAGAGTTGACAGGGAATTGTGGAGAATGGAGGAGTAGCAACAGCCAGCATGGTATCTGCTGGAGCAGGAATGAAGTAGTGTTAAGAGAGGTGTTGACAGGCCACCAATGACCCAACAGAGCAGCCACCAATGCCCAGTAAAGCAAATACAGGACTTGTTTGTAACAGAATTTGTTATAAACACATTCAGACAATACTTGACTGATCTCTGAACTAAGTAACCATGGAGGTCCATCAATTATAGATTATAGAGGCCTAACATGCAAAGGAGAAAGAAGCAACAGAACTTTAAAATCACTGTTAAGTGACTGGTACCAACAAGCTTAGGGAGACAGAGAAAATTCAAATAATGCCAGAAATATTGAACATTTAGTAATTTTCCAAATACACCTCACCTGCTTACTGATTTGTTAACCTCTAAGTTTGAAATTTTTTTAATAATAAGGTTTTACTTATATAAGGTGAACAAATTTCATATATGTCATATATACAGACTTAGGAGCATAGTGAAACCACACCCTATCCTTCCTCCTGCCCATGCTCCCGCCTCCGCCTTCCCTTCTAATTCATTCTTTTAATTTTTACAAATAATATACTTTCAGTTTATTTCATAATCACAAGCTTAATCCTATACTAAATAAAGAATCCAACAAATAGTAAGAAGAAAGAAAGGAAAAAAAAAAACTACAAATACTGTTCCTCCACAGTAAAGACAAAGGCTGGAAAAATAACCCAATCTCAAAATGTCAATTTCACTCATATAAGTTAAATATTTTGTACTCTCTTGGTTACCACGGATCAGGGGAAACATGACATTTTGTCTTTTCGGGATTGGCTTATTGCACTAAAATAAAGTATGATAGTTTCCAGTTGCATCCATCTTGCTGCAAAAAATATGATTTCATTCAAAGGTACTTCTTTGTGTATATAAACATTTTCTTTATCCTGTCATCATTTGAAGGACATCTGGGTTGATTCCATATCTCAGCTATCATGAACTGGGCTGTGATAAACATGGGGGCAGAGATAACTACTTCATATGCTGATTTAATTTCATTTGGGTAAATTCTTAGAGGTGGGATGGCAAGGTCATATGGTAGATCTACTTTCAGATTTCTGAGGAATCTCCATACTGCCTTCCGCAATGCCTGCATTACTTTGCCTCCCCACCATGAGCAGATTAGGGCAGCTTTTCCCCCACATCCTCGCCAGCAGTTACTGCAGCTTATGCTGTGATTTGAAGGCAATGATCATATAACATAAACAGCAGTCAGTGCACAGTAGACACCTAAAATATTAAATGAATAGATTAAATAACAAGGAAAACGAGGGTGGGTGTTTTGGTGCAGTGTGCTGAGCCACTGTTTTGGATCCCATATTAGAAAGTGCCACTTCGAGTCCTGGATATTCCACTTCAGATCCAGCTTCCTGCTGATGCGCCTGGAAGGCAGAGCCATCATAAAGAAGATTCTCTCACTTCCTCTCTCTTTCTGTCAACTCTGCCTTTCATATAAAATCAATAAATCTTAAAAAAATTAAATTAAGTTCAAATCTAGTAGACACATTATTCATCCATTCTTTTAGTCACTCAAAAACATTCAGGTTAGCCACTGGGCTAGATCCTGGGGATGTAACAGTGATGAAGACACAATCATTGTCCTCAAGGAGTCTACTATAATTGAGAATAATAATTTCAATGAATATTTTGAGGTACTACAGGATAGACACTATGTTAGTGTCTTTAATTAAATCACATAGTTCTCACACTATAATTATATATATATATATGATATATTTAAAGATTTACTTACTTGTTTGAAAGATTTACTTACTTGTTTGAAAGGCAGAGTTACAGAGAGGGAGAAGCAGAGGCAAGGGCAGAGAGAAAAGTCTTCCATCTGCTGGCTCACTCCCCAAGTGGTCTCAATGGCCAGGGCTGGGACAGACTGAAGACAGGAGCTTCATCTGGGTCTCCCATGTGGGTGCAGGGATTCAAGCATCTGGGCCATCTTCCACTACTTTCGCATGTGCATTTGCAGGGAGCTGGATCAGAAGTGGAAGGCCGGGACTCAAACTGGCAGGGGCCACGGGAAGTGGCTAAATCTTCTATGCCACAGTGTGGGCCCCAATGGGGCAGAATTTCAATTAGGGGCCATTGTTAAGTCAATGCCAGCATTCCTCTATGTTCCATTTTTCAGCTGTGACACTGACAATTTTTTGTCATATCTGGTAGTATCTCAAATAAATAGAGTGTCTTGGACTTCTCCAGAGTACAAGGGGCTATGAAATACTCAGTTTATTTTTTTGTTTCTTATTTTTACAAAATACATTAAAATTAATATATATTTATCAAAATTGGAAGTTTGATTGATACCACCCAAAATAGCTTGTCTGTCACTTTGGATACATCTTGGGATATATGAGTATGAGTACTGTCCTATGCAATGTTAGCTCACATGAAATTGGAAAATCAATAAAACCTGGGTGGTTACAGTCATAAATTTAGGTTTTGACTATTTCTATTGTGATAAATCTAACTGTTTTAATCATTCTGACCTTCTATCATGGTCCAAATCCACTGTTCAAAAAAACTAAAAGATGGCCATGATCTCTCCCAGGCAATGGTCCTCACTACCATCACTTCCTGAGACAGCCTAGACACTGTAGGTCCACGACACCATGTTTAAAAGGACATGAACTGATTGACTCCCACTTGGTTCTGTATTTTGTTACTGTTTTTGTTTGTTTTCAGTCTGTTTGTTTCAAGAGAGTATTAGAAGTTCTAGAATTTGAATGACTAGAATGGGAAAGGTGAGGCATTACATTTTTATCGTTAAGAGTATCAGAGATTAAAAAGATACCCACCAGTAGGCATTGTGGTGCAGTGGCTTAAGCCACAACCTGCAATGCGGGCATCCCACACTAAAGTACTGGTTAGAATCTTGGCTGCTCCACTTCTGATTCAGCTCCCACGATTGCATCTCAGAAAGCAGCGGAAGATGCCTTATGTGCTTTGGCTGCTGCCACCCATGTGGAGACCCAGATGGAGTTCCAGGCTCCTGGTTTCAATCTGGCCCAGCCTCAGCCACTAAAGCCATTTGGACAATGAACCAGTGGTTGGAAGATATTCATATTAATATTCTCATTCTCATTCCCTCTCTGCATTTCAAATAAATAAATATTTAAATAGACACCAAAACAGTGACTATGTGAACATATTCCTTTCAAAATTATCTTCAAATCTTATAGGATCCATCTTCTTCAAGGCAGTTTAACTAGGATCCCCATCTGAGTTCCTTAACATGGATTATTTTTTCTGTCAACTATATAAATAAGCACTTTAAGGAATGACTATTTTTAAACATTTAATTTCTTTGATTTTTATAAACATACTCAACTTTTATATGAACTTCCCTTTATCTTATCCATTGATAATGGAATAATCCAAATTTAATAGTATATAAGGATAATGTATGACTTGTCTCTGGCCACAAACTCAACCTCATTTCCTACTATTCTTCCCAGTACTCACTTAATATTTTTCAAAATATTAAATTCAAAATATAGCCAAACACATTGGACTTCTTAGTATTGCACACGTGCACTAAGCTTGTTTATGCCTCAAAGTGTTCAATGCTGACTGTTCCTTCTGTCTAGACCACTATCTTTACTTCTTCCCAAGAGTCAACTTGCTTTTCAGATGTCAGCACCACGACTATCCTTTTAAAGTTCCCCTTGCTCTATCGCATTCCCTCTTTTATTCCCTTTTACATTTACATCAAAAATGGGACATTATAGAGCATATGTGGTTCATACTTGTTGCTTTCTGATATAGTCAATTCTAGTAATACAAAAGGAAAGAATCATTTGGAAATGTGGTTGTAGGGGGGTAGAATACAAACAATATTTATACAGCTGCCCACATCCTTTTGCACCACATTATCATTCTAAAGAAAAAAACATGTAAATGGATAGAAAACAGCTTTGTCTCATCTGGGTAATGAAGGTATTTGGAGAAGATGGCAATGTGACCTCACCCTGAATTGTACATGAAGATGCTCTCCTTGTAATAAGATGATTGGAAAGAAGCTAGGTAGTAAACAACAAAATGTAACAAAAGGCACCACAGTCCATAGTTAATAATTAGATTTTACCTGGAAGAGATACTAATGGAACTGATTTTCCAGAATGATTCAAAATAGTCCATACTACCTATTATTAAACAACATATTAAATCTTCTACTAGATGGGTAATGCAGTACAGACTTGGTATAGAAATATCATCCAATGCCCAAATATGGGAAGCCTTCTGCACATTTATGTTGTCTTGGCTTTCAAACACACTGAGTTGTTTTAATTATGCTACTATCTAGATATTACAGAGTATATAGAGCTTGCTAGAAAATCCTAAATATCTGGTCACTGCTGTAACACATTTAGTCCTCAAAAAACTCATTTTAGCCTTTAATAAAAAGTCAGATGGCATAGACTTATCTAAGTTATGCAATTGAAACTTTTATTTCTGCTTTGACTCTCAAATTTATAATGCAATTGTTATGCACAATTAAATCATGAATTTTTACAAAATATTAAATTCAAAATATAGCCAAATCAAACAACCCCACCTTGAGTCATGTCGTAAATAACCTAAGATACATTAAGAATTGTAAGCAAGACTTCTACTTACAATTCACATTTAAAGATAATTAAATACAATACTTTCTAGTGACAGCCAAAACCTTTGCAAGAGAGCTACTGCCAACCTGGAATTCAAGATATCAACTAAATACCACTTTATTGTTTCAAATACTAATTGAATTCTTAAACCCTATGCAGGTATTGGCAATTCTTCTGCACATCTGTTGTCACATATTAACAATAAAATTTAAATATTAAGAGTATTTGGCAAGTCTTTTGCTTTGAAACTATGTTGGTCATCAGATTTGGGAGCAGAAAATAGAAATAGACCGCTCTTTCTTAATTATAAAATGTTACCATATATAAAACTACTGGCATTATTAAGCCTTGCAAAATAAAAATAAGAAACACAGACTTTTCCACATTCGATCACATGGCATGGGTGCTGGGCTTTTTGTTTTTCATTAAAATCAGGGGAAAAAAAAAAAAAAAAAAAAAAAAAAACAAGAGCTTGAGAATGCCTGCCTTGTGAGACATATGCGTTGACCTCAAAGGGTGAAATGCAGGGCACTATTTATTCAGGTGAAAAAATACAAAGCTTTGCATGTTGTTCAACAGTAATCAAACAAAGAAGATTCCAAAGAATGTTATGCATGTGTGACTTTCAGAAACCAACTGTTGTATTTCCAATAGTAAGTGGTGAATCAGAAACACCAATGACTTCAGAGATTTGGCAATTTTGCCCATAAAAGTTTTTCAAATAGATAACTTTTAGAATTTTCATATATAAATGATAGGGAAATAGTAAGAATAAGCTTCTCAATGACTCAGGTTAGCCTTTTATGGCAGTCATATGGGCAATTATCTACTGAGTTGAATGACTTTTACAAATTATTTTTGTTGCAAAGTTTCTAATGGTAGAAGCCAATGCCCTCTGCCTTGAATAGCCTTCAGATGACTAAACTTGGTCTCCATTTTCTACTATGTCAATCTGGATCAGGATGTCAATATCAAATTTTTTGTGAAGTATACATTACATGCTTTTTGGTGATTGATAAAATATGACTCAATCCCTGATCTCAAAGAATTTACAATAGCAATGCCCCACTGCAGTATAAATCCCCCCTTCTGTGTCTCTTTGGAAATTGCTGCAATAGCAAGTTTGCAATTTTATCTTCCACGGGTCTCAGTATTCTTAATTATAAAATGAGGCTATTAAGATAATTTACAAGGCTCCTTTTAGGTATGAAGTTCTGAGATTCTACAATAAATAACTTCAAGTGTTCTAAGGCTGAGGAGATGCTGGGTGGCAGAGCTGAGGTTTGACATGGGAATGTGAAATATGGGGCTTTAATAAACAGAGGGAGGGAGGAGTACATTCCAGAGAAATAGAATTGGGTGAGCTCAGGCTACAAGCAAGATCATCTAGTGCTACCAGAATTCTTGTGTTAGGATGGGTTTGCCTGAGTAGAGATTCACATTGAAGAGTAGTAAGACAAAAAGTTGACATTGGTTGGACCAGGTAGTGGAATGACTCAATTATCCAGCTGAAAATTCAGGTTTTATACTAGAAACCAAAAGGTTTTCTAAAGAATACAGAAACTTTTACAAAGAATGTTTCATTGGAATTTCTAACACTGATAAATATGGGTGTGTTAGGGGGGATGTCAAATTATAAATTTATAACATAGGAATAGGTATATAAAGGTAGATATAGGAATAGGTATATAAAGAGCTTCATCCATGCAATTTCAGTTTGAACTGCTAGGAAAAGGATAGATTGGTATACTATGTATGTGGTTTCCAAATACCTGCACTGTAGATTGGAGATCAGTTTTACAAGCATCTTTAGGAGGAATTGGTATAATTTTTATTTTTTAGGGCAAATGCTTCATATCACTGTATAAATCTGGGATCAGGGAGCAAGCATTTATCCTACTGCTTAAGATGCCAATTAAGACACCCCTGTCCCATATCAAGGTTCCTGGTTCATATTCTAGCTACAGTTTATCTTCTAGCTTCCTACTAAAGCACATACTTGGAAACAGCAGTAAAGGCTCAAGTAATTTGGTTCCTGCCACCCATGTGGGAGACCTGGATTATGTTCCAACTTCCCAGCACTGACTCTGGACCTGCCCTTGCCATTGTGTACATCTGCGGTGTGAACCAGCAGATAGGATCTACCTACCTTTCCTTTTCTTTTTCTTTTTCTTTTTCTTTTTCTTTTTCTTTTTCTTTTTCTTTTTCTTTTTCTTTTTCTTTTTCTTTTTCTTTTTTTCTTTCTTCTCCCTGTCCCTTCTTTCCTTCTCTTTCTCTCTCTTTTTCTCTCCCTCCCTCTAAAATATTTTTAAAGAATAAGAAAAAAAGGCTCAGTAAAGGTCTTTCCTGGTTTAGTGCCACAGATACAATCAATAGTTACACACTATTGAAATCTTCTTACTCCTTGGAATTGGGAGGTGTAGCCATGTGCTGTCACTGTATCATTAACTGGGCAGTTGTTCAATTACAGTAATACCCACAGAATAGTGATAGTGGGGGCAGTGTCCAGTACAATGACAGTATTTTTTTCTTCAAATGCATTTGCATGCTTATGATGAACTGAAGAATCGTTTAATTCTCATGACTTTTTAAAACAAGTCAGAGAATAATATTTGCAACACAAATAAAGGCATTTTTATAACACAGCCACAAAATATAGGCCAAAGAAAAGCACATATAGCTGAGAAGCATCTGGGAACTAGAGGTAGAAAGATGTTAAAGGGACATTTCTCTAGATAGGGCAACAATCTAAAATGTTCTCTTGGGGTTTAATTTTAATAGCATTAAAACAAAATTTTCTTCAAAGTTCCCATGGATTTATTTAATCTTCAACATGTTGGCTATACTTGGTTCATTACTGCAAATTTGCAATTAAATTGTGAAAATAGTTCTTAGCATGTTACCTCTGGGGTCCTTTTTTAACCTAGTTCCCACAAGAAGATGAAAAATATTAAGAACCTGAATCACTCAGTATTACTTGTGCCAGATACACTATGTAGATCCCATGGCAGGCATATTTAATGAAGGAGTCAGTTGCTGCCACAGCTCTAATTTGGTTTTTCCCAGTGTCCAATATGTTTCTCTCAAATGAACTGGTCCATAGGGAGCTTCAAAAAGTCAGGGTGTGTGAAGAGAAGGAACAGGGAAAAACTCAGCGTTATGACAGTTTTCTGCAAGCTTCATTTTTTTACAAAGTTATGTCAATTGAATTCTGTGGTTTAAATTAACCAGAACATAGGCACCTTAATTAATCAAAAATTTCCCTTAATACCAATAAGTGTGTGTGTGCATGCGCATGTGCACACACACACACACACACTACCATTCCACTGTGGAGTAACATATTTCTGCATTGTCCTGCATATGGTCCAAATTAGCACCTGCATAGTTCAGTTATTAAATGAAAAACAGCTCTTTACTTGACCTATAGAGCTTTTGTATACAAGAACCTATCCAACAGCATTATGTCTTCCCTTATCAGATGTGTGTGGTATGACATAATGAATGTCACACTTCAGTACAATTGGCAAGAATTCAGTTCCCAAGAAAAGGGTCGCATTTCCCTGCTCATTGTTTTGAAAGCAGACATTATACATTGGGTAGCTAATGTTGAAGCCCTGGATTTTTTTTCCCTTAGAGATCTCAAACCAAATCTGAGAAACTAGTAACCTAAATTTAATAACAGTCTGAAAATTTATTCACTGAACAAGAGCTTCTTAGAGTAAGTGATGAAAACTCCAGAGAAATTTAGGTGAATGTATGGGGCCAGACCAAGTCTTTTATCTACAAAATTCGTAAGGATGACAGGATTGCATATAGAAATTCTGGCTTTAAGAATACGTTTCCTACCTGTTGTCTTGGTAAACTAACACACAAATATAAATTTTTAATTATTTTCTAGTACATTTTAAACTTCATTTAATCGTACAAAGTAATATACATCAATATTATTATACTGTTTATATAAACTACTATTTTACCATTTGAACTTTTAGTCTTTGATATGAGATAAACATAATATAAACATATCTGAAATGCCTAGGCTTTACAGATAGAAGAAAACAGTTTTGACACCATGTAAGTAGAAAGAATAGAATATACAGAAAGGTGTACATTTACTCAGAAAAAGAAAAGGGTGCTGGTGGTTGTAATAAGAACATTAAATGATACAAAAGACTAGTAACCCTGGAAAATAGAAGCTAAATCTACCACCTGGATAAAGGCCAAGAAAATGCATTTCCATTGGAATAAAAGAAGTTAAATTAAAAAAAGTTAAATAATATGTGATGTCCTGATTTTAATGAATTATATTAGTTTGTAATAGGCAGAAAGATTGTTTTAATTGTATAAATAACAGAAAAGTCCTCAAAATGTCCTTAAACAAGGAACAATGTTCATATACACTTGCAAACTTAGATTTGTAAAAACAGTTGTAGAACAGAAAGGATATAATCAATTTGGGAAAGATTCAGAAATGACAACTGAAATACACAAGGAGTGGGAAGTTTTCATATAAGACTATGTTTAAAACATTGGGACTTCAGTTTATAAGGTGAAACTTAAAAATTGATAGGATTGAAGTCTATGAAATCATTAAGTTACAAAAATGATCTTATCTGGCAAATAATAAGATACTAGAATGAATGGGTATTCCTTGAAACTCATAAAAAGAAGTTTTATAACAGAAAACAAAATGCACTACATTTCCACAAGTCTTTTTAAAATAAATATTCATTGAGCATTTGCTGTGGATAAGGTGCACGCATATAATACATCTCAATAAGTATCTCATAAATTTTATTACATTTCAAATATAATCTTATTGTCATAAAAATAAAACACATACCCAATTAAAGCATGATACAATGCTACTGGCTGCCAAGGCAGGTGCTATTCCTATTTTCCAAAGGTAGAATTACAAAAATGCTCCAAAATACTTTAAGCAGTTAAGTGGTAAACACATGGAACTCATTAACTTTAAATGTTAAGATAGGGGCCAGCCATCAAGGAAGGATGTACTTTTCTCTGAAAGGAGGAGAGAACTTCCACTTTGCTTATGGCCATGTCCAAATACTAATGGAGTCTGTGGTCACAAAAGGCTTCCATAGCCTTGGCAGCTCATGGCAAGAGCCTCAGGTGATCATTGACGTTATAAACAAGAGTGGTAATTGTTAAATGAACAACAGAAGTCATTGTGCTCTTACTCCCCATATAAGACCTCTGTTCTTAATGAATTGTACTATGAGAATTAACTGCAAAACTTGTTCTCAAACTGTGCTTTGTATGTTGTGTGTGTATGTGAGTGAAAATTGTTGAAATCTGTACTTAGCATAGAGTTGGTCCTCTGTATATAAACTAAAAATGAACCATAATGAAGAAGAGATGGGAGAGGGTGTAGGAAGTGCGATGGGAGTTGGTGTGGGACGGCAGATATGGGGGAAAGAACCACTATATTCCTAAAGTTGTACCTATGAAAAATGTACCTGTGAAAAATGAAAAATTAAAGTTTTAAAATAAAAAAAGATAGGGGCCAGCCCTGTGGCATAGCAGGTAAAGCCGCCACCTGCAGTGCTGGTACCCCATATGGGTGCCTGTTCAAATCCCGACTGCTTCACTTTCAATACAGCTCTCTGCTATGGCCTAGGAAAGCAGTAGAAGATGGCCCAAGTCCTTGGGCCCCTGCACCGATGTGGGAGACCTGGAAAGAGCTACTGGTTTCTGGCTCTGAATCAGCTCAGCTCCAGCCATTGCGGTCATTTTGGGGAGTGAACAAGTTGATGGAAGACTTTCTCTCTCTCTCTCTCTCTCTCTCTCTCTCTGCCTCTCTGCAAATCTGCCTTTTAAATAAATAAATGAATATTTTTAAAAAATTAAGCTAAAAAGATAAACATATTCAGAGATATTTCATTAAATTCAATGTTGACAGACACGTAATAGGTTAGCAAAAGAATGCAGAGATTTTTCAGATATACCTGTATAAGTTTTATATTTGAGAATAAACAGCAATTTCCTCTATTATACATTCCTTGGATATGACATTGTAAGAAAATATTAGATTTAATCAAGGATATCTTGTACAGGAATTTTAACTTCATGAAAATTTAAATATCATGAACTAGATTTTGTTACTAAGAAGCATGAGGACCTATACAGATCTGTGAATTAAATAACATTGTCAATATGTCTGTATAGAGGAGAATGTATTTAGATAGTTTTAGATATTTTCTAGCCTTTTGAAACTATAAGTACTATAGAGGCTTCACATTTATTCTTCATTCATTCACTCTGTAGAGTCTTCCCTTTCCTACACCCATCACCACATCAGTCAACAGAATAGCAAATTTCTTCTCACATTATCTGTGAGATTCAGGTGCAATAGGAGAGAGAGAAAAAACTGACAAAATCTGTGGGTGAGACAAATAAAAATGGGATGCATAAGAGATACTTCATATTTGTAAATCAATGTGCCTTTTATTGAATGAAGAATTGATAGAACCTACAGAAATATTTCTGGGAGAGAATCCCAAGGCTCTGTGCTAGCTGCCAATCAGTGCAACACTGTTAACAATACCTGGGGTGATGAGATCAGAGATATTATCCAAAGGCAGGCTTCAAGTGCTAGAAATAAGGTTTAACGTGTGGGGTGATGAGACCAGAAGGATCCCAAGGGGTCAGAATTGTGGGGTAAAAGTTGGAAAATGAAATCTTAGAGAGACAGGCATAAACGCCTTTATTCTTGAAATAAAGGGTGGGAATATCTAGCCTATGAGAAGTAGTGAAAATGCGACCTGTGGGAAATGGATTTAAACTTCAAAGTCTCTGTTTCCTCATCTATGTAATGGAGGTAAAAGTGAAGTTTGTACAAAGAATAAATGCACTCTGCATATAGAATACACAATGCTTAACATTTAATGAGGTCTGCATACATTTTAGCTACTTTTTTTAGTTATATGTCTTATGGATGGTAATAAGTATCTATCAAATATTTTATTGTGACTCCAGGAAAAACTATCAAAATAAAACACAAAATAATGCTAGTTTCTGTTCAGTAGAACACACTATTTTTCTTTCAATCACTGAAATTTTATAACTATTTTTTAAGATTTGTTTATTCATATGAAAGGCAGAGTTACAGAGAGAGAGTGGGGGAGAGAGACAGAGACAGACAGAAAAATCTTCCATCTGCTGGTTCACTCCCCAAATGGCCAAAATAGCTGGGCTGGGCCAGGCAGAAGCCAGGAGTCAGGAGCTTCTTCTTTATCTTCCATGTTGGTTTTGGGGCCCAAGGACTTGAGCCATGATCAGCTGCTTTCTCAGGTGCATTAGCAGGGAGCGGAATTGGAAGTGGATCAACTGGGATTTGAACCGGTGCTCATATGGGATGCTGGTGCTGCAGGCTATGGCTTTCACCTGCTGCATCATAGCACCGGCCCTAAAATTGTATTCTTCTAAATTTTTTTAAAGACTTATTTATTCGAAAGGCAGAGTTGCAGAGAGGCAGAGGTGAGAGAGAGAGAGAGAGAGAGAGAGAGAGAGAGAGAGAGTCTTCCATCTGCTGGTTCACTCCCCAGATGGCTGCAACGGCCAGAGCTGCACTGATCTGAAGCCAGGATCCAAGAGCTTCTTCGAGGTCTCCCACGCAGGTACAGAGGCCCAAGAGTCTGGGCCATTTTCTACTGCTTTCCCAGGCCATAGCAGAGTGTTGGATTGGAAGTGGAGCTGCCGGGACTCGAATCGGCACCCACATGGGAGAGCAGGTTGCGGCTTTACTGGCTATGCCACTGCACCGACCCTCAAATTGCATTATTATTAAGAAGAGAATTTAGGTAATAAGTTGCATCCTTTCAAAAAAAAACAAAAGAGCCACACTTTTTAGAGGGGAAAATATGAACTTTAAAATGACGGTGATCAGCTCTGACACTATATTTCAGTTTGATTTGCGGCATATTGGGATCTCTGTTTTCCAGTTTTCTCATCTGTAAAATTATGATGGTAATCCGGTGACAGACCACAGGGTTATTGGGAGGATTATAGAGATAAAGTGGGGAAATCACTTAGCAAAAGTCTCACTCATAAAAATACAGTATTTTTAATGATGCATGTTTATCATCTAAATTAAATAACTGAGAGTTAAAAATGCCTTTTACAATACTTTGTATGACTTTACAATAAGCAAGAACTAGGTGAAATAATATGCATTTGTAAAGCAATTTAATTGAGCTAAACTTTCATTATTTATAATATGAAAGCAATTGGAATTATTTATTCCAATGTTTAAAGCTAATATTGGACATTTTGCTGAAAACAGAATGGATAAGTTTCACATTTGAATTATATTAATAATACTTACTATTCATTGAGGACTTATTTTACGCAAAATCTTGTAGCGGAGCCCTTCATTAAAACTAACTTCATGTAAAGATTAGGCCCAGCAAGTTGGAAAGAACGTGAAATTTCTACAGAATTGAGCATTACTGATACTCCCTTTTATTCCACCCTCTTCTATATCACACATTTTTTATTCAAAATAAAAAGTTATACCTGCTAAATTGTTAACACCTTATAAGAATGATTTTCTCATGCCTTTTTTCCTCAAGAAAAGAAATCTTAAATCAAAGAATTGATCTATTTTCAGTTATCTGTTCAGAACTGCAAAAATAACTTCAAATCCAATAATTTATAATTGTACCTTTTTTACCCACAAAACACACAAAAAGACATTAGTAGAAGGAAATCAAGACCAGCACATTTTCAAGTTGAGATACTCACTTACTAAGTTCATAAATCAAAGAAAAATAAAGTGTAAGTGTAGCCAAGAAATTTGAGAGTGGTTAAAGGCACCTGAGGAATATTACACATTAGCAGTGATAATACTCACTTCCCCTCATTTTTCCTGAAGTTGGGAGCTGGAGAGAAAAACTGCCTTAATAGATGGAGTATATCTATAATCCTAAACTATCCTTAAAAATTTTAAACTATATACATGTGGAGTAAACCAAGAAGATTAACAATTTGAAAAATCACCTTTCTCAGATGGCTGATTTGCTTCTACTTTTAAAGTGCTGTTTTAAATAAAAATAAAATGATTGTGCTTATGAATCTTCCATACATATTTAAAACCCAAATAAAATGATTAAATCATATTATAAGAATTTCTCTAGTGACTGTTAGAATGCTGTTAGAAAATATCAAGGAAACAAGTTTCATTTTCATTTTCATTTTTAGTGCCAATTTTTAAAATCTTTACTAATATAAAGGGAAGAAATTTCATGTATTTCATAGGTATAATACTAAAAAATTAGCATACTTCCTTCCCTTCTCCTCCCCTCCCCTAGTTCACTCTTCCCCCTTCCTCAGCCACCTCTTTCCTTCCTTTTTGTCTTTTTAATTCATGCAAGGTCCTTCTTTGAATCCATTATATAATCACAGGCTTAGTTCACCACTAACCATAATGTTTAACAAGTAAAAAGAAGTCCACAGTACCACAGGAGTATAAATGAGGACTAAAAGTAACAGATATTTACAAGATGTATTTTTCATTCCTATATATTTTTTGTATTCTGTATTAACTGACACATCTTGAGAATGGCTTATTTCACTAAGCATAATCATTTCAAGTTGCATACATTTTGTTGCAAAAGATAGGATTTCATTCTTTCTATGGCTAATATTCCTGTATGTATGTATACCACATTTTCTTTATCTAGTCATCAGTTGATAAACATCTGGGTTGATTCCATATTTTAGCTATTGTGAATTGAGCTTCAATAAACATGGGGTAGAGATAACTCTTTCATGTGCTGATTTCATTTCATTTGGGTAAATTCCCAGGAGTGAGATGGCTGGATCACACGGTAGATTCATTTTCAGATCTCTCAGGAATCTCCATACTGTCTTCCATAATGATTGTACTAGTTTAGATCCCACCAATAGTGGATTAGGGTACCTTTTCACCTACATCCTTGTAAACATTTATTATTATTATTATTATTATTTGATTTTTGGATGGTAGCCATTCTAACTGAGGTCAGGAAAAACCTCATTGTGGTTTCTATTTGCATTTCCCTGATGGCTAGTGATCCTGAGCATCTTCTCATGTGTCTGTCGGCCATTTGAATTTCATCCTTTGAAATAAGTTCCATTTTTACCCCCTAAACAAAACAAATTCAAGAATGGAGTGTAAGTATTATCACCTGTAGCAGGGCACTGCAGAGTAGGTATTCTCATGGTTGGTGTGGGGAGTAGCTTCCAAGAGTACACTGGCATCTTCATGAGGGAGATCATCTTTTGGACACCATTATAACCAAAGAAGCTTGTTGAAATCAAAGCTAAATACAATATCATTAATCACATAAAACTATTCCCCTCTCTTCCATTAATCTCTCTTCTCTTTACTCAAGATGAGAAATAGGATAGCAGGAAAGGCAAATTCAAAAGAATAAGAAATAAAAAAAATATACAGCAGAGCTCCCTTCTTCAAATCTCAATGGGCCGGCGCCGCGGCTCACTAGGCTAATCCTCCGCCTAGCGGCGCCGGCACACCGGGTTCTAGTCCCGGTCGGGGCTCCGGATTCTGTCCCGGTTGCCCCTCTTCCAGGCCAGCCCTCTGCTGTGGCCAGGGAGTGCAGTGGAGGATGGCCCAGGTGCTTGGGCCCTGCACCCCATGGGAGACCAGGAAAAGCACCTGGCTCCTGGCTCCTGCCATCGGATCAGCGCGGTGCGCCGGCCGCAGCGGGGCGGCCATTGGAGGGTGAACCAACGGCAAAGGAAGACCTTTCTCTCTGTCTCTCTCTCTCACTGTCCACTCTGCCTGTCAAAAAAAAAAAAAAAAAATCTCAATGAAAATGTACCTGATAATGGTACATGCACATTACACTAACAATTTGATTTAGAATACACAAGATATTTAACAGCTAAAAGCTAACTTGAGTTACCATAGATCATCTGTACAGATGAAGACATTAGGAAACGTTGCTTATGCTGTTGTACAGAGAAAAACAAGGCAGATCATAAAAAATGCATTTGAAAGGACGTGTTGGATAATAATTAATATTCTCTGCACATACCACTTATTTCTTCCCATTTGATAAGCCAATTGCTTTTTTTTCTCTTTCATATGTATTTTACACTTGATCTTAGCCAAAAGGCCCAGAAGTGATCTTTCATATGCATTTTAATACCACTTTACATCATCGTTCTCTTTTTGTTGCTAAAGTTGTAACTTTCCAAAGTTCTGAAAATTTCTGGTGAGTAAATATTCTCCAGGCTCTTGAATTCTCGAGAGCTGCCTTTGCCTTATGTTACATGGATACAGACATGAAAAGTAGCCCTTCTTCAGTTTCCATACTGAAAATGTTTCTCACACAGGCTTCATGAGCTTTGGGGACTTTACGGGATATTTGGTAGTCAGTGGTCAGGATAATGTTATGCATCTTACTCATTTTGCCATCTGTTATTATTGTTGGCTACTCCTGTTCTACATCGCATTCTCTTTATATTTCATCCTGTTTTTTTGTTTGTTTGTTTCACCCTTCCCTTTCAATACTTCACAAATATCTATTTTGCTCTGTCTCTATCTTCCTACATTCCTGGACTGCTAAACACATAGGCAGTCCCAGGTCTGGTTCTTATGCCTAAGTAGAAATGTCCTTGGCTACTCAGTCTCCAGCACTCCTACCCCAAACTTTCCACTTGCACAGGCTTTCCACCTTCTCTTCACTGGCCTCTCAACAATGTTTTGGCTCTGGCACCAACTCCTGGTAATCTCTGTTGTTTACCTGACTTACTCCTTTTCTTTGCACACTTGGGGCAAACTTTTTCTCCTATCCTTCATTAAGCTTCCACCTCATCAATCTCCTGATGAACAGAATATTAATAAACATGTGCACGTAAAAAAAATCCACAGGTGAGATTCCTCTGCCATGGAAATGGATACATATAATACACTTTTGAGAAGGGGGCTAGATTTAACCATTATAACATTAGCTAGGAGAATGTAGGAAGAGGGATTAAAACACTATCACACTGAGTCATCACCAATGATGTATTTCATAAAATATTAGAGGTGGAACATATCTGAGAGATATTCCATTTATTTCCCTTTAGCATAAGAATAGGGAATCTAAGACCCTGAAGAATTAAACAGCTGGCTGATGATTGCACAGCTACTTAGAGATTAGAACCAGAGTTTCTCAGCTTCTCTACTGCTATTTCACATTGTATCCATTGCGTAATTTTTTCTTTGTGTTTAATGGTTTTTGTGCTATTAATATAAAAACATATGCAGTATTCTCCTGTGCTTTAAAAAGGTGTTGAAATACTAATTTATTTTATTCTAACGATCCTTTGCAGGACTGAGCAAGAATATGGTCAATAACTAAGATTCCTGTAAAACCCACAAGGGATCCAAAACAGCAAAAATAATGTTGAAAATAAAAGTTAGAGATTTCACATTTCCTTATTTTAAAACTTGCTAAAATTATGCAGTAATCAAAATGTGACTATATACAGATATGTAGACGAATAGAATGAAAGAGAGACCCTGGAAGTAATACCTTGCATATTTACTCAAAGGATTTTTGCTTGGTTTAAAGATTTATTTACTTGATGGGCAGAGTTACAGAAAAGAGAGAGAGAGACAGAGAGACAGAGAGACAGAGAGAGAATTTTCCATCCACTCGTTCACTCCCCAACTGCCTCAACAGCAAGGGCTGGACCAGACCTGGGAGACTCCTGGTCTCCCGTATGTGTGCAGGAGCCCAAGCACTCTGGTCATCTTCTGCTGCTTTACCAAGCAAGTTGGCAGGGAGTTGGATCACAACTGGATCATCTGGCTCTTACACCAGAACTCATAAAAGATGCTGGCATCAGAAACTTTACCTGCTACACTACAGTGCTGGCCCCTGCTCAAATGATTTTTGACTAGGAGTCCAAGATTAGTCAATGGGGTAAAGGACAATCTTTTAAATAAATGATACTGGGAAAACTGGCCATATGCAACAGAATAAAGTGGGGCCCTTACTTTAAAGAGAATGCAAACAAATGAATTCAAATTGGATCAAAGATCTAAACATAACAACTAAAATTATAAATCTCTTAGAGGAAAATAAGCAGCAAAGGCTCCAGAATATCGAATTTGGCAATGATTTCTTAAACACTATCTAAAAGCAAGGGAGAAAAAAGAAAACCAGATAAATTGGACTTCATCAAAATTAAAAATTTAGGGGTATTACAAATATTACCAACAGAATAAAAGGGTAATTCATGGGATAGGAGAAAATACTTGTGGATCATATATCTGCTAAAAGGTGATATCTAGAATATATAAGCAAATTCCCACAACTCAACAACAAAACTAAAGACCTGATTTTAGAAATGGGCAGAAGATTTGAATAGAAACTTTTCCAAAGACAATATGAAATGATAAATGGGGATATGAGAATATGTTCATCATTAAATCTTGAAAAATGTAAATCAAAAGCCCAAGAATGTACATACATTTGGCATAGAAGTGAAGGTGGCTTGGTACATCTGCATCCTATATAAGGCAGAGTATCCAGGTTTGAGTTACAGTTCCATCCCCAATTCCAGTTCCTGCTAATGCATACTGTGGGAGGCAGCAGGTGATAACTGAAACATTTAGGTCCCTGACACCAATAGAGGAGACCTGGCTTGAGTTACTGGCTCTAGGTTTCAGCCCAACTCAAACCCAGCCTTTGCAAACATTTGGAAAGTGAACCAGTGGATGGCAGTTTTTGTCGCTTCCAGGCTCTCTCTTTCTCTCAATATTTTTCAAAAATGTTTAAAAAGTTTATGTTATGCATATTTTACTAAAGTAAAAAACTCTGGTTCATAGTTACATCCATATTTCAGTAGACTTAATGAAAATCATTTTCTCATTCAAAATATTTGAACATTTAAGTATTGAAAGCCGATAAGTCATACCAAAAGTTGATTTTCATTTAATGTTTATTAATATAAAGAGAACAGATTTTATGCATTCCATAGATACAGTTCCAAGAAGACAACCACACTTCCCTCACTCCTCTACTCTTCCTCAATCCTCTTCTCTTCCTCCCCTCTCTTCATCAGTTTTTGTAAGGACATAATTTTAATACAGTATATATCCACAGCCTTAACTCACCACCAACCATAATATTCAACAAGAAAAATGTAGAGAGACCACAGTTCCACAAAAGTATAAATAGAAGCTAAAAATGACAACCATATTCCAAAGGGACCATTTCTCTTTTTTTTTTTTTGTTCTTTTAAAAGATTTTATTTATTTATTTGAGAGGTAGAGTCACAGACAGTGAGAGGGAGAGACAGAGAGAAAGGTATTCCTTCTATTGGTTCACTCCCCAAATGGCTGCAACAGCCAGATCTATGCCGATCTGAAGCCAGGAGCCAGGAGCTTCTTTCAGGTCTCCCATGCAGGTGCAGGGGCCCAAGGACTTGGGCCATCTTCTGCTGCCCTCCCGGCCACAGCAGAGAGCTGGATTGGAAGAGGAGCAACCAGGACTAGAACTGGCGCCCATATGGGATGCCAGCACTGCAGGCGGAGGATTAACCTACTGCACCACGGTGCCAGCCCCCTCAAAGGGACCATTTCATTCCTACACTTTTTTTTGTATTCTGTTAGATGCCACATATCAGAGAAAACATATGATATTTATGCTTTTGAGACTGGCTTATTTCACTAAGATTAATGGTTTTCATTTTTATCCATATTGTTGCAAAAGACAGGATTTCAACTTTTTAATGCCTTAGTAATATTCCATAGTGTATACATATCACATTTGCTAGATCCAGTCATCAGTTGACATCTAGGTTGATTTCATATTTTAGCTATTGAGAACTGAACTGCAATCACTTCTCGGCCTTTTGGCTAAGATCAAGTGGAGAACTGAGCTGCAATAAACATGGGTGTACAAATAACTTTCATATGCTGATATTATTTCCTTTGTGTAAATTCCCAGGAGTGGGATGATTAGGTTATATTAGATCTATTTATAGATTTATTTACTCTTTCCAAACTCTTTCTAGATTCTGAATATTAATCCTTTATCAGTTGAATAGTTTGAAAATATTTTCGCCCATTCTGTCAGTTGCCTCTTCACTTTTTTGAGTATGTCCATTGCAGTACAGAAGCTTCTTAGGATGATGTAATCCCATTTGTCCATTTTTGTCTTTACTGCCTGTGCTTAAAGGGTCTTTTCCAAGAAGTATTGGCCTACACCAATGTCTTATTGAGTTTCCCTGGTGTTCTCATCTAGAAATTTGATGGTACCAGGTCTTAGATTTAGGTCCTTGATCCTATTTGGGTTGACTTTTCTATAAGGTATAAGGTAGGGTCTTATTTCATCCTTCTTTGTGTGTAGATCCAATTTCCCAAGCATGATTTGTTGAAGGGACTGTCCTTTCTCCATGGATTGATTTCAAGACATAATGGTATGTCTTGAAGCCTCGTATTGTGATGCCTTCAGTTTTTTGTTGTTTAAGATTGCTTTAGCTAATTGCAGTCTCTTGTATTTTAATGTGAATTTAAGTACAGTTTTTTTTCTAGATCTGAGAAAATGTTGGTATTTTGATTAGAATCTTATTGAATCTGTAAATTGCTTTCAGTACTACAGACATTTTGATAATATTAATTCTTCCAATCCATGAACATGGACATTTTAAAAATTTTTTCTATCTTCTATGTGTTTCTTTAATATTTTGTAGTTTTCATTGTAGAGACTTTCACATCCTTGATTAAATTTATTCCAAGGTATTTAAGTTTTTTGTAGCTATTGTGACTGGTATTTATCTTACAAGTTCTTTCTCAGCCACAGCATTATTTTGTGTATGCAAAGGCTATTGAATGTTGTGTGTTGATTTTATACACTACAAATTTACCAAACTCTCTTATGAGTTCCAATAATCTCTTAGTGGAGATTTTTGGTTCCTCTATATATAGAGAATCATATCATCTGCAAACAGGGGCAATTTGACATCCTCCTTCCCAATTTATATCCCTTTGATTTATTTTTCCTGCCTAATAGCTCTGGCTAAATTTCACAACTATATTGAATAGTAATGGTGAGAGTGGGCACCCTTGTGTGCTTTGGTGTCTTAACAGAAATGCTTCCAGATTTTCCCTATTCAATATGATGTTTGCTGTGGATTTGTCATATATTGCCTTAATTGTGTTGAGGAATGTATACTCAATTTGCTTAAGGTTTTTATCATTAAAAAAGATTGCAATTTATCAAATGCTTTCTCTGCCTCTCAAGATAATCACATAGTCTTTATTCTTCAACTTGCTCAAGTACTATACCATATTTATGAATTTCTGTGTGTTGAGCCATTCCTGCATCCCAGGGATAAATCCCACATGGTCCAGGTGAATGAACTTTCTCATGTATTCTTGGATTCAATTAGCTCAAATTTGTTCAAGATTTTTGCATATATTTCATTGGGCATGTCCATATATGGTTCTCTTTCTTTGTAGTGTCTTTACCTTGTTTTGGAATTAAACTGATTCTGGCCTCCTAGAAGGAGTTTTGGAGGATTCCCTCCCTTTCAATTGTTGTGAATAGTTTGAGAAAATTGGGATTAGTTCTTCCTTAAAAGTTTTATAGAATTCAGTTCACAGTTGGTCATGGTGGAGGGAATGGGAGTCAAAGGGAGCACATAGACAAGTCTAGTACCTGCTAACGCTAACCGATGGAGTAAATAAAGGGGAGAGTGATCCAACATGGGAAGTGAGATACTCAGCAGACTCATAGAATGGCAGATGTCCTAAATAGCACTCTGGCCTCAGAATCAGCCCTAAAGGCATTCGGAGCTGGCTGAAAAGCTCATGAGAGTATTTCAGGCATGGAAAGCCAAGACACTCTGGCAAAAGATCTCTGCGAGTGAGATCCCAGTGGAAAGAACAGGTCATCAAAGAAGGAGGTACCTTTCTCTGAAGGGAGGAGAGAACCTCCACTTTGACTATGACCTTGTCTAAACAAGATAAGAGTCGGAGAACTCAGAGGGCTTCCATAGCCTTGGAAACTCGTGACTGGAGCATAGGGAGATTACTGATGCCATAGACAGGAGTGTCAATTGGTAAAGTCAACAACAGGAGTCACTGAGCACTTACTCCTCATGTAGGATCTCTATCCTTAATGTGCTGTACATTGAGATTTAATGCTATAACGAGTACTCAAACAATATATTTCACTTTGTGTTTCTATGGGGGTGCAAACTGTTGAAATCCTTACTTAATGCATACTAAACTGATCCTCTGTAAAAAAAAAAAAAAAAAAAAGAAATTATCAATTCCCAACTTGACTCTCACTGGGATTAAACATGACAATAGGTCTGCTCTGATTTCATCATCATTTAAAAAAATCATCTATTATTTTTCACTTTATGTTTCTGTGTGGGAGCAAACTGTTGAAATCCATACTTAATGTATACTAAGCTGATCTTCTGTATATTAAGATAATCGAAAATGAATCTTGATGTGAATGGAAGGGGAGAGGGAGTGGGAAAGGGGAGGGTTGTGGGTGGGAGGGACGTTATGGGGGGGAGAAGCCATTGTAATCCATATGTCGTACTTTGGAAATTTATATTCATTAAATAAAAGTTTAAAAAAAAAGTTTTATAGAATTCAGCAGTGAAGCCATGTCCTGGGAAACTGACACAGCAGTGGCAGTTTCCTGTCACTTGCTCTCTCTCATTTTATTTCAAAAATGTTTCAAATGATAAAGTTTATATTATGCAGATTATACTAAAGTTAAAAAACTGGTTGACAATTACATTCATATTCCAATAGCCTTAATGGAAAGCATTTACTCATTCAAATATTTAAATATTCAATGTCCCCAAATCATGCTAAAAGCTAAATAAAGTATTTATTTCTTAAAGTAAATTATGAAATGGTAGAACAGAACAATCAATGTAAATAAATAAAAAGGTAAGAGATGTAGTATCAATAAAAACCAAGCATTATTAAAAGAGAGGAAATGGGGCCAGTGTTGTAGTACAGTGTGTTAAGCTACCTTCTGCAATACAGGCATCCCTTACGAGTGCACGTTTGAGTACCAGCTGCTCCACTTCCTATGAGACTCCCAGTTAATGTGACTGAAAAAGCAGCAGAAGATGACTCAAGTACTTGGACAAGGCTATCCACATGCAAGAACCAGATGGAGTTCCAGGTTCCTGGCTTTGGCCTGGCCAGTCTCAGCTATTGCAGCCATTTGGGGATGGAAACAGCAGATAGATTAACTCTCCCCACCTCCAATGCCTTTCAAATCAATCAATCAATCTTCAAAAACAGGTAAGGGTTAGGGTTATTTCCAGACAAGCTAGTCGGCAAGTTCTTCATATATGAGGTAGAATATGAGTGGTCTAGGAACAGTAAGACTGGTGTTGTAGGGATGAAGCTAAGGAATTACATGGAAGAAAAGTTGCTCAGTAAAGGCAAGGCCACAAGAAGTGATGGTTTAGGATGAACTGCAAAAGCAGCTCTGTTTTTCTTTACTAGAGTAAGGGAAGTAGGAAAAGAAAATAAAGCTAGAAATGTTCATTACAGTGAACCTAGAGTGTTAAACTAAGGGAATTGGAATTACTATAAGTAAAATAGAAACATTTCTTTAAAAAGTTGTAAAAAAAAGTAGAAGAATGAAATTGACAACCTATTATATGAGTGCTGTTGTTAGCTCTTGTTTATACTTCTGTGGAACTGTGGTCTTCCTACTTTTTACTTGTTGAATATTATAGCTAATGGTGAATTAAACCTATGATTATAGAGTGGATTAAAATTATATCTTTGAAAAAATTAATGAAAACAAGAGAAGAAAGGAGGGGGATTGGGGAATGGAGAGGGTGAAGGGGCTATTTATCTTGTTAGAACTATACCTATGCAATATATGAAATCTGTTCTTTTTATAATGATAAAAATTAAAAATAAATTTTTAAAAAGTTGCCCAATTTAAAAATTATATCTTATATCTATTAGGAGAGCATTCGGCTTTAAGGAACAAAGATTAATTAGAATGCCTTATATAGATAAGTGCTTATTTTATTTCATAAAACTCAGTCAGTGGTTGGCAGCCCAAACAAGTACAAATGTTCAAAGATGTCATCAAGGATGCCACTTCCTTCTAACTCTTCTAACTTTCAGCTCCACTTTTCCTTAGCCTGTCATTTTCATTTCAGTGGTTACAGATGGCTGCTTCATTTCCAGGCACTGATCCTAATTCCAGGTGGAAAGAAAGAGTGGGCAGGAAGGAAGAAGTGGTATCTATATCAAGAAAGCAGAGGTTTCTCCAGAAATTCCTAGCAGATGTACACTCTATACTATTGGGCAGAGCAAGGTAATAAGGCTACCATTTGCTATAAATGAATATGAACAATAAGTAATTTTAGGAAGATACAGTGCCATCTCAATCAAAATCAGAGTTCTGCTAATAAGAGCAAGGGGAATAAAGAGTTGCCAACCAGCTTTTAACCACAGAATAAGTGACACTCAAACACATGTACTTACTTTGTTAATTATATATATATATACATATACAAGTCTTGATATTTGATATAATGCTATAAGTATCTTTTTTCTATATATGTGTCGAGATTTGTTGAAACTACTTTAGTTGTGACTTTCTATTAACAATCAATAGAGTGACTTTTGCTGTAACTACCACTTTTGTAGAAAGCATTATCTCTCTTTCCTTTCATGATATGCTACTTTCTGAATCCTGTGTATAATGTAGCACCTAGACCCATGTGCTAGTTACCATCTCCACAGTGGAACCACTTACCATGAAGGATTTTTAAAGATCTTGTTGCCACGAACAGACAATTATTGTAATTCTGAAAGCATTTATGAAGGCTTAATGACAAAATTTGTTTTAAGTTTAGTTGATTAACTTCTAAAAATTAATTCCATCTGTTCACCTCTACAAATTAGTATTGCCTGAGGATATTTCTTGTTAATAACTTTTTCCCTAAATAGTACTATTAGTTCAAGGTAAGAAATGGAGAATATTCTCTACTGTGAAAGAATTAGTAAGGATTTTAAAATATAACATACAGGTTTTTTCTGAGGAAATATTTGATTAAATTATATGACTTTCGGCACATATGATTATTTTGTTAATGGTTAAAATATTATCATTGTTTCAGGGGGAGAGAGGCTCAGTAGAGATATGTTTCTACATAATTGATCAAGAACTGGAGAGGGATTTGGAGCATATAAATTTGGGAGGCAGGAAGAATTCAAACTCAGGCAAAGAAAGAAATTTAGAATATAGAGAATAGAACCAGAAGAATTTTCAGAAGTCATATGAAGGAAATAAATATAGTAACAAGGGAATAGTTGATGACTATTCTTGGTGACAGAGAGGATTAAAGCCAAGTAATGAGTTACCCAATGAGAGGAGAAATATATTCAGAGGGGATGGCGTTCACTCCAGTAAAGCCCAGGTGAGCAGAGAAAACGGGCTTCCATAATTGTCCATGCCTATCTAGCTTAGAGCCAAAAACAGCAAAAGGCAAGGCTCAGAATTTTGAATTTTAATCTAATCTCTACATTCTGGTCACATGCAATAACTTAATCCCTTTTTAAACTAATGTTCCAGCTCTCTGCCTACATCTCTGCCACACCTTTTCAAGACTGTCTCTGGGTATACTTGGGAAGAGAAAATTTTATGACTTTGTGCCCATGGGGGAGAAGGGCCTCAGAAATGCTAGTGTACTCTGACTCCATTGGTTTCTATGGATACACTCCCATCCCCAAGCCTTGCAGGTATTCTTTGTCTCATAATCCCTTGGTAGTCTCTTACTGTTCACCCAGCTCCAACCTCTGTCTAGCTACCTGGTCAGGTTTGAAACCTTACCACTCAACACAATGGGATTTAATCCAGGAAATCTGGGAATCTCTAATTCATCAAGTTCAAGACACATTTCCTTCAATGTCTTCTTCCTGATTGGGGCAGGGACAGTCCCAAAACTAAATGCTTTGAAAGTACTCCATAGGCCTTCCGTTTCCATTCTTCTATTCACTCCGTGCATACTTCCAAAGCTGTCTGAAGTTCTTCAGGGAAGGAGAGAGGTGAAAACAATATGATCACTGAATCAGGTCTCCATTCCCATCTCCTGTCTGCATTCCTCTTCAACCATTCCCTGGAACCAGAAGGGGCAGCCTCTTTGTATGCATCCTTTATAAAATAACCTTATCCACAAATTTCACTTCATGGCTAATAGTGAACACTGAGTGAGTTCACTATGAAAAAAAAATGTACTGTGAGGTTTTCTAGGACTGAGTCTTAGTAATGCTAAATGGAAATTTATAGAAGTTAGAAAACTCTCCTCTAACTTTGGGTTTCAAGTTTTTACTATAGAAATCTCACATGAAATATGACAGTGTCACTCTTTCTCTAATTCTTGTCTCATCCTCCCTGGCATCACCTTTGTCAAACGGAAAATGGGTCTCTCTTATTCAGAAAGGCAGAAAGAAATTATTATTATTTTCAAGATACTATCCTGGTTACACATGAATCAAATCTGATCTATCCTTGGCCCTTGATGAAGAAGATACCGGATGGAAACCATAAAACAAAGCTCTGAGTTAGGGGCTGGAAATATCAATTAGAAGTCATTTTACTGGAAATTAAGATTTGGTTTAGGGGCCGGTGCTGTGGCACAGTGGGTAAAGCCACCACCTGCAGTGCCAGCATCCCATATGGGTGCCCGTTCGAGTCCCAGCTGTTCCACTTCTGATCTAGCTCTCTGCTATGGCCTGGGAAAGCCGTAGAAGGTGGCGCAAGTCATTGGGTCACTGTACTCAGCTGGGAGAACCGAAAGAAGCTCCTGGCTCCTGCCTTCAGTTCAGCGCAGCTCCAGCCATTGCAGCCATTTGGGGAGTGAATCAGTGGATGGAAGAACTCTCTCTGTCTCTCTATCTCTCTGTCTCTGCCTCTCCTCTCTCTGCGTAACTCTTACTTTCAAATAAATAAATCTTGAAAAAAAAGATTTGGTTTAGAAGTTGACTCTATCTGTTAAGAAACTATAGACAATGATGGTGTTTGAAGAAATATTAGAAAAGATCTTTGTAGGATGTATAATTAGAGATTTTATAGAAAAATAAAAGTAAATAAAAGTCACTTAGGAATAGTGTCCTCAAATGTTGGAGGAAAGCTCCTAAAATACAATGTCTCAAAAACCATCACAGGCAAATTTTTAAAATGAGGATTGACTTCCGGTTCCTGACAATATGGAGTAGATCTAATTATCTGTATGTCTCCAACTTACAACTGAAATCCCTTAGGAAATATTTGAACATTTTAATTTTTGATTGTTGGAAAGAGGGCAGATTGGCTAAGGTCTCAGGACTCCAGAGAAATGGCATGTAGATGAGGTTCCATTAAGCAGACTTCCTCACAATTCAAAAATTTACCTCTATCAAAGATCAGGTTAAGAGAATTAAAGACAAATTACAATCTGGGAAAAATACTTGCGAATCATATCTAACAATGGTCTTGTTTCTATAATATATAAAGAGCTCTCAAAATCAACAGTAAAAAGACAAAAATTGAAAGGACAAATGAATGGACATTTCACCACAGAAGAGACACAGATAGCAAACAAGCACATGGAAACATTTTAAGGATCTTGGCCATTAGGCAAATGCAAATTATAACCACAATAAGGAGGCCTTCACAGTGGCATAGTAGGGTAAACCGGCAGATGCCAGCATCCCATCTGGGCATTGGTTCCAGTCCCAGCTGCTCCACTTCCAATTCAGGTCTCTGCTAACGTGCCTGGAAAAAGCAGCAGAAGACGGCCCAAGTACTTTGGCCAGTGCATCCATGTAGGAGAGCTGGAAGAAGCTCCTGGCTCCTGGATTTGGCCTGGCCCAGCCCCAGCCATTGCAGCCATTTAGGAAGTAAACCAGTGGATAAAAGATCTCTCTCTCTCTCTCTCTTTCTCTTCTCTCTCTCTCTCTCTCTCTCTCCCTCTTAGCTCTGCCTTTCAAATAAATAAATAAGTCTTTAAAAAGTGATAATATACAATGCTGGGAAGGATGTGGAATTATGTATATCTCACACATTATTGGTAGCAATGACAAATAATTCCACCACACTGGAAAACAGCATTGACATTTGTTTTACAAAATGAAAGATGTACTTACCATATTACATGGGATTCACACTCTAGGGCATTTATCCCAAGAAATGAAATTTATGTTGACACAAAATAACTGGCATAGCCAACATAAAGTTACATTTTTTAAAATTTGAGAAGAGCATGAATCTATGCATATTAAGATGATGTTGAGCAATTTAGTGCAGCTGTTCACTATGAGCAGATGAGAGGAAATCATTATGGCAGCTTGTAGCCACGCGACTGTACCTCCAACTAGAGGAAGCTCTTCAAATAGAGATCAGGGAGATAGTTTGCATGCCAATAAGGAAAAGAGGGTGACAACATCTAAGTTTTCTTGTGATTTATATGAACGGTTTTATAAAATGAAGTTGGCAGCTTCCCAGTTTTCCTCCAGGGGCCCCACGTTTATAATTCCAGTAGCTAACATTCACATAATTACAAATTCAATTTCACTTTGAGAATATTGTTGGCTTCTTTTGTGCCTGATCGTCTGAACAGCTGTATCAAGTTGAAGTGTCTACTCACTGTTTCAAACATTTTAAGGAAATAAAATGAGATTCCTATCTGGTATCATTATTAAAAGGAAAAATGTATCCACTGCCTTTGGAAGATGATGACATTGCTTTATTATTTGCTCTTCAAGAACAAAACATTTATGAATCCAACACAGCTGCAGCACACACTTACCATAGCAATTTTGTCTACTCAGTCTCCTAGCTTTTACAGATTCAAGTTTAATACACAGGAAATATATTTCCTGCTGTGATTTCCAAATATTTGTTTTTGAAATCAAAATTTCAGTAATACTGTATCAAGATCCAATGAAATATGGTTTATCATAGTATTCTTCCTTAATAAAAAATCTTTCCTGTCCATGATATCAGACAAACTGCTTAGAAAAAAGCTAGAATAATGAAACGATAAATGCGTAACCAATAAATTACCAACAAGTTAATGAATAGTATCCATCCTATCAAGCCAGTCTCATTGATTGAAATCCTTGACTGCCTTTCATTAATTCTGTACAGTATACATATTCCTGAGGCATTAGTTTAAATAGATTATAAATTAACTATTAGTTAGCTGGCATCATCCTTGAATTCACACTTAATGAAACTCATAAAAATATTCTTTTGGGGGTATTAGGGACTAGGAAAGGGATGACTTACAATGCTTCTTATTTAAATAAATGGAAATTTTATTATTCTTTAGAAATAATAGAAAAACAATGAAGACAGAATTAAACAAATTAATATATTATAATATATAAGATGTATGTATCTGTGGGAATGTTTATAGTTGTGTACTTATTTTAATTTTCAACTGATATTTTACTTTTAAATAATCATTCTTTTATACTAAAAAAATTTTACAACAAATGAATCAGACTTAAATCACAGACATACCTAAATGCTGAAGAAAGGAAAATAATCCGGGAATCATAAGCACATTCTTTGGAACATACATGAGAAAAATTATCTAGATATTTGAGAGGCAAAAAGTTTAGGGAAATTCCATGAGCAATCTACATTGGCCAATAAATACCACCTAACTATCTTGCATAACTAACCTAGTAAAAACCCCGTGCCTGTTTTAAATTTGTCAGTATATAATCAACTTCTAAATGTACTTTATCTTCTTTGAATATAGGCAATTGAATAAGACACATGAAGATTAATAAAACATGAATACAACTACATATAGATATTGTTTATCTTATCAGTTTTGGGAAGACTCACATCACTTTCCGGTAAGTGAATGTCATGAAGCTTTTTAATCAGTTTAGCCATAATTTAAAGCAAATTTTATAACTCAAATGTAGTAACTGCAAGGAGTGGGCATCTGAAACAAGATCAGCTTAACAGTTTAACACAGTGGCTCTGCCCAGCACACTCATAAATAAAATACATTTTTAATTAGCACAATATGCATACTCACATACTACAAATAAAATCACATGGAAGATATGAACAAATACAATGTTGATGGAAGTAAAAACTTTATAAAAATATAAGAAATAAGCAGCAAGAAAAGAATACTACTATATAACTACTGAGGATTTTAAAAAGAATATTAGGTTATCTTTTTTCTGTGTTGGAGATTAGCATCGAACTTTGAATAATTTTAGTGAAAATATTTTTCAAACCCACTCTAATATGAAAATGAATTCTCTCTTAACATTATCATGAATATCCATTCTTGTGTTATGCAAGGTACTCCACAATTGAGTGACTTTCAAAATAAATATCAATAGAAGTGCTCATATCTTCTTCATGCCTTCTGATGCTCATCAAGCCCACTCTCTGTGGTATGTGCTTGGATACATTATGACTTTGAACAGGAGGATGGCAGCAACAGAGCAACTTGTTACAAATATCACTGTGTGTCGACAATAAATTTTGGTAGGTGACATACCAATAAAGAGACCACTGTCATTTTAATATTTTTACCACATGCATAGTATCTAGCTAAGTAAAAATGAGAGCCTAAACTACAATGAAAAAAAAAAAAAGGAAACAGATGGCAAGGGTGCTGTCAGTAAAAATGGAGACATGAGGAAAGAATGGCTCTTATTCATCCTCCTTGTACCACTGTGCTACAGCCCTTTCATCTAGATGTGAGGTAGGATCAGAAAGTTTGGAATAATTGTGAGCAGTTACATATTCCATTTCATATATGTTTGATATACAAGTGCACATGCAGTTGAATATAGAAACACATAGCTGACTAAAGAGACTAGGAATAGAAATTCAGTATCATTTCAGTATACATTAGGTAGCAATGGCAGGGGGATTGTCTCTGACAATTAGACAAGGGAGAAAAGAGGTCCTTGTTTCTATTAACATTCTTCACAGATTAGCTGATTGGACTCACTGGTTCTTCACTTGGAAAAACAGGGGCATGAATCTAAACTCTCTGGCAGCAAGGCACAAGTAAGTCAGTTCTGCTATGGATATGAGTCAGGTATAGAGGCTCAAGTTCATGTATATGGGGCTGGCACTGTGGCATCTCATATGGGTGCCAATTCCAGTCCTGGCTGCTCTACTTCCAATCCAGCTCTCTGTTATGGCCTGGGAAAGCAGTGGAAGATGGGCCAACTTCTTGGGCACCTTCACCTATGTGGGAGACCTGGAAGAAGCACCTGGTTTTGGACAGGCATAGCTCCAGCCATGGCAGCCATTTGGGGAGTGAACCAACAGAGGGAATCAATCAATCAATCTCTCTCTCTCCTCTCTGTATCTCCACCTTTCAAATAAATAAATTTAAAAAATTCATGTGTATGCTTCTTAGAGGAAACTTACATTGGCAATTTCTAGAGAGACAGTTCTAGACAGCAGAATAAGGGGAGCTGGCCACCAGAGAGGAGTGAGGGAGCACCAGAGAAAGGGAGATACAAGGACAGGATATTAACTCAATGTAGGAATATGCTGGCAAAGGGAGTCCAGGACTTAAGGGAAGTGACTGGTTCATGTGATACATTCAGTACCACTACATATTGACTATTATTGTATTCATGTAAATATTTTTGTGATTTTTAAATTTATTAATTCATTCATTCATTTGATGGGCTGAGAGACACAGACAGAGACCTCCAACCCACTGGTTCCTTGTTCAATCCCAAATGCCCACAACAATCCAGGCTTTCCAGATCTATGCCAGAAGCCAGGAATTCAATCCAGATTTCCCATATGAGTCTAAGGGACCCAAGTATGTGAGCCATCACTGGCTCCATCCCAGGGTGCACAGTGCAGGAAGCAGAAATCAGAAGCAGAGCTGAGACTCAAACCCAGGCACTCCAACATGGGATATAAGTATGCTAAGTGGCATCTTAAACACTACACCCAATTTTAGTGATTCCTAAAATTAGATATTTATATTAATATCAGATTCAAACACCACCTTGTATAATATAAAACAAAACGTAAGGAACAATATAAAAGCCCATATTTAACTACCAACTAAAACATCCCTAATACTGCTGTCACCCCTTGTTTATCCTCTCTGATATATCCACTTCCTTTACTCCCAAAGTTATCCACTATCCTGAAATGTATGGGTTTTGTTGCTTGTTTCTCAATTTCTTCTATAGTTTTGTCAAATGCATAAATAAGTATTCATGAAATATTGCTCATAAAATTAATAACCTTGGTGAAATTTGACCTCATGCAGAGAATCCACATGCTGAAATACTTTTGGCACTGAAGTTCTCCATCCATTAACAACAGTATTTCATCACCTAAAATGTACAGTGTGATTTCTAATGGGAAATATTTATTGGCACCCATGTAGTCAGGTTCAGGTTCTCTTCAGATAAAAATTTTACTGTGACAATCACATCACACATTGTCTTGAGTATTTTAAAAGACTTAGAGTACTGATTTTTAACTTAAATGTAGATTTTATTCTTCTTATAAATTCTATTTTCTATATTTTCAAAACCATCCAAGGATATAGATTTCAGTGGAGTATTTCTGGATTCTGATTGTAAAAGTAGTTTTTTTTCCTACTGGGGACAATTCACAAGCCTCACCACATTTTCAAGGTGTCATCCTTGCAACTTAAGTGAATCTCAAATTCATAACCATGGGGACTGTTCCTGTAAGCTCTTTAGGCCTGCCTGAAACAAACTATACATATGGTAGATTAATTTTCAAAATTTACTATTTTCTCTGCCCATTTATTGTAGATCCAGTACATGCTTATACCACACACACACACACACAAATACACACATCCAAATGTGCATACTTGGTTAGTCATAATACATGCTTACATAAGGCAACTAATAAATTATTAATCTATAGTGCAAATGACTAAATCATGTAATCCAAGCAATTAGGAAATCTACTTAATATACAATCTATCTTATAAGAATAGTAGGTTACACAATTTGTTAATAATCAATTACAATATCAAGGTTTTACATGCTTTTCGTAGTTGCTTCTTTCAAGTTGTTAGCTAATTCCCAGTCTTATCAGGATATGCAGACATAAGTCTACATAAATCATGTTATTATATCTATATATGCATATGCTGATCTTAAATTTGAAAGTCAACGTGTTTTCCTATTTTTTAACGTCAAGTCATCAAGCAGTTCAAAATATCTTACTTAAGTTCCAAAAGCAAAATGGTACAGGTTTTGTCAATTTTTCTTACGCTCTATACAATCTGCCCATGATCCTAGCAATCACCAATATGCAGAAAAAGATTGCAAGGATGTAAATCATCTACCTCTGTCTTGCAAATATAGGTAGCTAGGCAAGGAGCTGAGGTCAGGCAGTCCCTTGCTAAGCTGTGACACAGCTCTGGCTGGTGATTGATGGCTCCAGCCAAAGGACTGTTAACAGTTCCCCACTGACATGTGAGTCAGTGATAGACAACTCCAGGTGATTCTCGATTTGACAGCAGGGCCAACCTGCTGGCAAACAGCTATGGCTGGCCCACGTTTGATAGCCCAGCCTGGCTGGCATGACCAGTCCCCTTCTGTGTACTATCCAAACTACTTTCACATTTTTGTGCACAACCCAAGCCTGCCTTAACTGTTCATTGTTCAGGCCCAACTCTCGTGCACTTGCAAAGGCTCACCCCTTTTCCAGTAGCAGAAACCACAAGTTCAACAGTGTTGCAAACTTTTAGTCATTATAATAAAATTATCATGAGGGAGCATGCCCACTCCCATCATGCACCTGATGCCATGACACTTCTGATATTAGCTAAAGAGTGCACAGAAAAGGGTGGTGCTCCAACTCCACCCCAAATTTTGACCCCTTTTGAATATTCAGTTGGACTCCATTCTCGATATCAACCCCAGTACCTGTGGAAGTTATGAAGGGATAGCCTAACCTTGCTAAGTGGGTTATTCTTTGTTGGGGACTTTTCTTTGAGAGGGCCTTTTCATTTTTGGGTTGCTTTCCTTGGTGAGGGGTTGTTCTCTGGGGATTTTTGCATTTTTAGCTGCTTGTTCGAGTGCTACTTGGTTTTTTAGTTTGCAGTGTGTTTTACTGTGACTAAATCCTGCTCTCCTGTACATATTTATGCCTTCACCTTTCAATTATTTCACTTGTGGAGGGAAGAATCCACAACAAGTCTAGCTGGCAGGCCCCCAGTCCACAACACCTCTAGGCAATTGGTTTCCAACTTTTGAATTACAAAGGCTTACGAAGCAGGTTTCCAGGAAGTAACAGCAGAAAGATATTATTAAAACAAAAATGGCAAGATCTTGAGAAGATGACAAAATGCAGCTGGTAGTAGAGTCCCATCCCATTTTTAAACACTTGATAGAGTTCGATTGTGTCCAGTTTCCATCACAAATGGTGGTTTTTATATTTTCCAAATAATTGCCAAAAAGTACATTTTCATTGTAGATATTTGACTTGCTCCAGAATCCAGTTGCTTAATATTTAATTTGCTGCTTCAAGTACTGTGTGTATAATTTTCTTATAATGAGTAAGTTCCTTATGTTGTGCTTTATGGATACATTAGTGAGAGATTCTAGATTGTCCTTTATCATATTATCTAGGTGTTCTATTTTTATCCAAGGAATCATGAGTACAGAATATGCAATATAGTGGAAAATGTGGCTCATATAGATGCCAAGTTTAGACATACTTGTAAATGTTACTAGTTAAACTGGTAATTTTCAGACATTCACAGTCATGATACTATTATTTCCTTATGCAGTATGACTAAAATAGACCAAATTGTTCTGTATAGACAAGCATAAAACACAATTAAAGTTTCCTAAATCAATGAATAGGTTGGGAATTTTAGTATGGTAAATATGGAAATAGTCAATATGGGGTTTCATTTCAGTTGAAGCATAATATATAATGTTAGATCACTGAAAGGATATTTCCTGTATAAGTACTTATATCCATCAATTTAAATGGGGCTTTCTAAGGCAATAGCTACTTTGATTTTATGTTCATAGAATGGCATTGGTATTGTATCCTAGAAAAGACTGTCCTCTTTTTCATTCTAAAATGCTAAGTTCACAGTCTCTTCTTTGACTACATACAAAATGCTTGATTCCATCCAGAAACTGGTATCCCATATACTTGTATATAGTTTATCTTGAATAGCTGCATTTCTAATATCTAAGTTTATTCTAATATATTTTGAATTCCCACACATTGATTTTTAGCACTATATAAAGCATGTACTGTCTGATAGTCCACAAGTTAGTGTATAGGTACTCAATCTCACACTGCATGTTGTAGTCAAATTACCTTTGACATTTTTCATAATTATTAGCATTTATAAAAATAAATGTATTTGTGATGCAGAGGAAGCTTGTTGGTAACATAAGTCATTTTCACATAGGCGTTAACTTTGCCTTTAAAGTTAAGCAAGTCCTATTTTTTGTCTTGAATTTCTGCTTCATGAATGCCTGAGAAAAGTAGATTGCTTATTATACCTACAGCTGCAAAGAGCTGTAGGAGTTTTCTTAAAGGGTGTTAATCCAAAAGAGTTGACCTGATAATGTTAAGGGTGTGTTATATGGTAATTGTGTGTGACCACTGTGGTTGAATGTAGAAAGCCAGGAATTGTTCTCTAGAAAACATAATCTTAACTCCTCTGCTTATGGGTTTAACAGTGTTTGTTCAAAAAGATTAGGTCTGAGAAAGGGTGGGGGAGTCTTCTGATTTCATGAGTCCACTGATTTCCAACAGAAAGATCTCAGGTGATAAGTACTTATTCCAGTATCATCTGTCAATATATAGGGTTCTGGATTATTTATTCTTACAAAACTTTGTCAAAGGAGATGCTTTACCATAAAGACAGGTAAATATGAGTCTATACTGGTAATGCTTTTATAGATTGGGTGTTGTACGGACCAAACGGTTTTAGTCCACTGGATATCCCAAGGTTGTGTTAGGATGGAAAATACGTAGTTTAGCCTGGATCAGTTTGGTATATTTTGTCCATAGTAAAATTGATCTCTAAAGTATCTCACCAATTTGCATCTGCAAACTGAATAATGATGTTTTAATCCATGTCCTCACAGTAATCCTAAACAGCCCTGTTATATATGGGCAAAAGGCTTAAAATAAAGGTTTTAATAAATTATAATATTGATGGAGAATATGAATTTTTTTTCAAATTTCAAATACTTCTTTAACATACAAAACATTCTCAAGGGAGAACATGCAATAGTTTTTCACATTTCAAATACATCATTAAACATACAAAAAAATTTCGAATCTTTTACAATGAATTTTATCTCAGGAAAAATGTTTCAATGGATTGCACATGAGAGTTACCCTCTCATTCCAGCACCAAGTCAAAAACATTTTAAACCAAATGTTTGTGCAGCTTTTAGGATGAGGGAAAACCAGTGAAGTTACCAGGAATAAGTAAAATATGCTATAATGGTAAGGGTTCCAAATACGTTCCACCATTTGGTGGTATATTCTGTGATAGTATGTCTTTTTACTTGTTGTACCAAGCTGCTTTATTATATTATGACTCTAAGAGGTTATCAGATTTCATCTATTGGAATTAATATTTTATTTGCATGTAAAAAAGTTTGCACAATAATTCTTGTGCTTAAGCACCATATAGATTTTATTTTATTTTTTTGACAGGCAGAGTGGACAGTGAGAGAGAGAGACAGAGAGAAAGGTCTTCCTTTGCCATTGGTTCACCCTCTAATGGCCGCCGTGGCCAACGTGCTGATACGATGGCAGGAGCAAGGTACTTATCCTGGTCTCCCATGAGGTGCAGTGCCCAAGCACTTGGGCCATCCTCCACTGCACTCCCTGGCCACAGCAGAGAGCTGGCCTGGAAGAGGGGCAACCGGGACAGAATCCGGCGCCCCGACCAGGACTAGAACCCGGTGTGCTGGCGCCGCAAGGCCTAGTGAGCCGCAGCGCCGGCCACCAAATAGATTTTTAAGAGATATGCTAATTTTCTGAGCCATTTAAATAAGGTAAATTTAGACAGCATCCATTTAGTAGTTTCTAGTACATCAGTAAAGATATATGAGTGTGCAGGACTGGTAATGTTTAACTCCAAACAAACTAAATGGGGAGGGGGTTAACAAGACACAGTGTTCTTCGTTACACGATGATGTTTCCCCTATCTCTGTCATTGCTGCTGCTTTGAATTCACTCTGGAATCTCATGAAGCATGTATATTTATATCTGTTACACACATGATCTACATAACAGGCAAAGATTATTTTTCCATATTCATAGTTGTGTGAGTAAAACAGCAATCAAGGTTGGTAAGGGTTCCATGATATAATTTTTGTTTCCAATCTAACTCTGCAGGGGAAATTTCTTTTTTAAAAAATTGTAACATAGAATGCAGCTGGTATAAGAAAATGTGTAACTTTAGTATACTAGCTATATTTTCCACCAGGTAGTCCCCTACAAGGAAATTTGGAAAACCTGTTAAATAATAATAATACTATGTGATATTTCTATCATAACAGGTTATAATACTATTAGTTCTATTATAATCTTTTGGATGACCATATAGAATTAGGAAATTTTCTTTTGGTGGTCTAAAATTTGGATGACTGTTTGAAAAGGAGTTACTAGTACCACCATCATCGCTTCCCCCCATTCCTCTTCTTCGTATTCATCATATTCCTGATACGAGGCTCCTGTTTCTGGTTTGTCTGGAGTAAATTAAAACAGGCAGTGGACAAAACTGTTGGAAGGTAGGCTACTTAACAATAAATCTTAATTCAGTTTTCATTAATCCATGAAATCTTTCTATATAGCCAGCTTCTGCTGGAATTTTAGCTAAATGAAAATCCCATCGACTAACCCATGCTTCTGCTAACTTTTAACAGTTTTTGGAAGAAAATGTGAACCCTGATCACTTTCAATTATCTTCATTACACCAAAGTGAGCTGCCCAATCATGTAACATTCATATGACAAATTTTGCAGATGATTCTTAGCCCTGAATATATGTCCATTACAGTAACTGCATATTTCTTTGGCTATAGCAGTTGAGTCCTATGAAATATCTCACACATAAATATTAAAACTTCTGGTTTATTAGATTATCAATAGATTTTATATATCTGTATGTTTCAAATATAGGGTATATTATTAGCAAGCAGGAATGATTTTTTTTTTTGCATTGTGACATTTTGGTTTCTATTTGTAAGCCATATGTATACTTCATGCATCACTATTATCCTTATTGGATGTGTAATTGGAGGATATTGTCCCATATAATATCACAGGGTTTTTAATGATTTTACATGTGTCTTTTTTATACTAATTAATGGAACCTATACTATTTCCCAAGTGTCAATTGGATATTTTCACAATGCAATTGGTGGGAGTGTCACCATTGTCCTCATTTATCTCATAAATGTTTAATCTTGCTTTTCTACGTTTCACGTGTGTGCAATCTACATGATTTTAAATTTAGTAGCTGTGATGGCCCCTTCAACATCCTAATATATGCGTAACAAAATTTTAATCTTCTTGGAAGCTTCATAAATTTATTTCCAATATTCTTTAGAGCAAAAGGTATGTACCTTTAAATTTTGAAGTCATCATGTATTCATTTATGTAAACGTGGGGCAATGCCATTAGCCTACGAACCTGTGAATACATATTTTTTGTTCAGCCTTCCTCTCCTGAGCCTCTGAACCTCTGACCACAGCCATGAGCTCTGCCTTCTTTACAGATCTGCTGTTACCCTACTCCTGAAGGATTGCTTGGTCCTGGGTTCAGAAGGCAGCAGCTGTACGTATCATTTTTCCAGAGGACATAGAGGCCATCTGTCTAATAACCAGGTATTGGTAAGAGTTTCAGACCAAGACCATCCTCATTTCCCAATATTTTGGGCATGGATTGTACCATCCCTCGACCCTTTGGTCAGTAAGTCTATTTCAGTTTTGTGTACCTCCTCAGTGAGGACACCTGGTTGTTCCTGGCAGTTGATTGCTTTGACTGATTCCACATCAGAAGTACTGCTTTATGTTAGAAGTTTGGGATCACTTTGGAGACCTGTCAACTTTTCAGGACTCAAATTTTTCCAGTGAGAGATCAGCATACAGCCACAAATTGTACTCCTAGCTATGCTAGTCAGAGCTCTGTATTTTTGAAGACTTCATAAGCTAGCCAGATATATATTTTTCAAGTGGCGAATATTTATTCCTGAATATGGGAATTTGATGGTCCAGAATTGTATGAATAAAAAAATTTGGGGTTCCAACTTTGTCCACAAGGACTAGGAACCATGGTCATTGTTCATGGTAACTTTTTTTTTTTTTTTTTTTTTTGACAGGCAGAGTGGATAGTGAGAGAGAGAGAGAGACAGAGAGAAAGGTCTTCCTTTTGCAGTTGGTTCACCCTCCAATGGCCGTTGCAGCCAGCGCGCTGTGGCCGGCGCACCACGCTAATCCGAAGGCAGGAGCCAGGTGCTTCTCCTGGTCTCCCATGGGGTACAGGGCCCAAGCACTTGGGCCATCCTCCAATGCCTTTCCCGGGCCACAGCAGAGAGCTGGCCTGGAAGAGGGGTAACCAGGACAGAATCGGGCGCCCTGATCGGGACTAGAACGTGGTGTGCCGGCGCCGCAAGGTGGAGGATTAGCCTATTGAGCCGCGGCACCGGCCTCATGGTAACTTCTAACCTCAGCTGTGAACTCTTTGTAGGATAATATAAGGCTTAGAAAGTATAGATAGAATCTTTTTAAGTTTCAAAAGCTGCTTTTTGTTTTTGTGATTCAGTCTTATGATTTTCATGTTATTTTGTAAATCAGTTTTAATGCCATATTAAGGTAAAGTATGTGTAACATCTAATATACAAAAATACCTATGAATCTCAATATTGCCTATTCATTCTTAGGTTCTGAATTTTATCCATGACTCTATTAGGGATTTATCTTTCTTCTGATGACTATAATATTCCCTAGAATTTAAAATGTGTGTTTGGCTTTTTTTAATCTTTTTAATTTTATTTAAGGAATATAAACTTCATGCATTTCAAACATATAAATTTTGGACATAGCCTATAGTTTTGTCATTATTAATAGTCCATCCTTGTTCTCTTTTCTTTTTATAATTCCACTTTGTCACTATTAACCATAATAATATCATCTATATAATATATTATCATAAAAGAATATTCAGAATGGTTAATTAGTGATGATCAAAAAGAAAGAGTGATAGCTGGATTATTCATGTAATCCTGATGGTAGCCTATCGTACTGATATTGTTTGACTTTTCAAGAGAAGGTAGTATATTCTTGACTGGTTTTATCAATAGGTATAACAAAGAATGTGTGTTACACCTATGGTAACATAGTATTTATCACTGTAGTTAGTAATTTTTTAAATCACTGCTTTCTTATCTGTTAACATGCCTGGTCATTTAGGAGAAACTCCATTATGTTGTAATCAACAGTCAATCTATAGGGGCCATTAGGTTGTAACACTGGCCATACGGGGCTATGAAAGTTAATCAACCATCGGGAGATATTATATCTTTTAGGAATTCTATAATTTTGTCCTTGACTTCCTTATGACCTCTTTTAGAAGGCATTGTTGGGTGGATGATGTATTAGTTGGTGCTGGCATCTATTCAGGTTAAATGTTTACCTGAGCTAGTTGAATTCACATAATTTTTATTATTTTTAGGGGTAGCATATTTTCCATAATTTTGGTAATAAGCCCATATCTATATTTGAAACTTGGATTGAACAGAAAAATATGTGAGAAATAAGGGTCAGAGTTATCCATTACAATCTTAGCACAGGATTGAATAAAGCAGTTACCACATTACCACCAAGATCTTCTGGCATAAAATGTGTGGTAGTTTTAAGGCTTACTTGGTATGCTATGTTGATCAAAAATGCTTATGTTTGTGTTTGCCATGTTGTAATGCTGGCTATATACATGGTCTGCTATACCAGGTTTCTTTCAGCTTATCATTTGCTGCCAAAGGTTTACCACTTTTTGGAAGGATAAAAAATCTGTGAAATCCTTTATTGATTTTGTTATACTGTCTATTTGGTGCATATCTTTGTTGTATTTAATCCCTTCTATTTTGCCAAAGTTTTTGGCCCTTGGGCCAATCGTCTATACCATAAAGGCTTAAACGAGTTTTGTTCAAAGTTTCTGTATGTGTTTCGTATGGATTATGGTTCATGTTTTTTTTTTTTTTTTCTGTTTGGAAAATGTAGAATGTGATTAAAATGTTTAAGTGTTTGCCTAGGTCCAGCTTGGCATTTTAAGAATTTTGTCATGAATGTTACCTGTGTGTGTCTGAAAATTCCTGTACATAATTTTATCATTTCCAACAGATCTTACCTAGTTCTGCAAACTAAAAAGGCATTTACATGAGAGATTTTAAGATCTGAAGCAGCTCCCATGAGGGGGTACATGCTTAATGTCATTTGTTGCTAGTACATCAAAAGAAATTTGATATTGTTGCTGGCTGTCATACCATTGCCAAATTGCTAATATTCTTACATTATACTATTTCAATTTGTCCTCAAATTTTGCTCAACTTCTCTCCATGCTACTGCTATCTAGCCCCACAGGGGTAGCTCTTTGTTGGGTCAGTAGGTAATTAATTCTATGAGATTGTGGTTAAGTGCTGGATTCTCTGCAAGTGAGCTAACTTGATTCATTTCCTTTCTTAGCAGGGGAAGCACCTTAGTTCCAAAAGTTTAAGAGCCATTCTATGTCTGTAATTTGTCTTTGGAAGGAGTCTATTCTGCTCTATTATACTCTCTGTTTTCATTTATGTCTTAGAGTTGTCCTACAACATGGTTCTAGTTATGTTTCTGTTTCTCATAATGATGATCTGGCTTAGGAAACACTTCCTTAAGAATAATCACGGTTGGGGGCCGATGCTACATATGGCACAGTGGGCTAAAGACCCGGCCTACAGAGCTGGCATCCCACATGGGGGCCAGTTTGAGTCCTCATTGCTCCACTTCTGATCCAACTCCCTCCTGATGTACCTGGGGAAACACTGGAGGATGGGCCAAGTCCTTGAGCCTCTGCACACACTTGGGAGACCTAGAAGAAGCTCCTGACGCCTGGCTTTGGATTGGCTCAGCTCTGACTATTGCAGCCATTTGGGGAGTGAACCAGTGGATAGAAGATCTCTCTGTGTCTCTACCTCTCTCTGTGACACTTTCAATCAAATAAAATAAATCTTGGAAAAAAAAAAAAGGAATCATCATAGCGCCCTGGGTCCTTTGGCTGGTGGTCCTTTGGCTTTAGGTCATCTTCATCATTAATTATATTCCCAGTGGATTTAACCAATTCTAGCATTTCAAATACTCATTGTTTAGAGCCAGCACTGTGGGGTAGAAGGTTAAGCCTCTGTGTGCAGTGACAGCATCTCATATGGCTGCCAGTTGAGACCCAGTTGCTCTACTTCCAATCTAACTCCCTGCTAACATGCCTGGGAAAGTAGTGGAAGATGGCCCACTTGGGTCCCTGCCCCCACATTGGAGAGTTGGAAGAAGCTCTTAGCTTCAGCGTGGCCCAGCCCTGGCTGTTGTGGCCATTTGGGGAGTAGACCAACAGATAGATTGATATCTCTCTCTCTCTTCACCTTCTCTATCTGTATCTCTATATATAAATAAATATATATATATATACATGCATACATACATACATACTAATTGTCCCTTGAATTTAACCCTATGTATCTGAGAAATAGATTACATTAATAATGATGGGACTTCCTCTTTGGGTACTCTTAAGAGTTTTTCATTCATAGGATACCCTAAATCTGTTATAATATTTTCCAGGGTACAACTAGCTAATCATTTTCTTTTTTTTTCAAAGTTTATCATATTTTATTTAGTTTTTATAATTTAATTGGACATTTTTTTTTTGCTTTCAAACTTTTATTTAATTAATATAAATTTCCAAAGTACAGCTTATGGATTACAATGGCTTCCCCCCCATAACGTCCCTCCTACCCGCAACCCTCCCCTTTCCCACTACCTCTCCCCTTCCATTCACATCAAGATTCATTTTCGATTCTCTTTATATACAGAAGATCAGTTTAGCATACATTAAGTAAAGATTTCAACAGTTTGCTCCCACACAGAAACATAAAGTGAAAAATACTGTTTGAGTACTAGTTATAGCATTAAATCTCAATGTACAGCACACTAAGGACAAAGATCCTACATGAGGAGTAAGCGCACAGTGACTCCTGTTGTTGACTTAACCAATTGACACTCTTGTGTATGGCCTCAGTAATCACCCTAGGCTCTTGCCATGAGCTGCCAAGGCTATGGAAGCCCCCTGAGTTCACTGACTCTGATCATATTTAGACAAGGCCATGGTCAAAATGGAAGTTCTCTCCTCCCTTCAGAGAAAGGTACCTCCTTCTTTGATGACCCATTCTTTCCACTGGGATCTCACTCGCGGAGATCTTTCATTTAGTTTTTTTTTTTGTTTTTGTTTTTTTTTTTTTTTTCCCCAGAGTGTCTTGGCTTTCCATGCCTGAAATACTCTCATGGGCTTTTCAGCCAGATCCGCATGCCTTAAGGGCTGATTCTGAGGCCAGAGTGCTGTTTAGGACATCTGCCATTCTATGGGTCTGCTGTGTATCTCACTTCCCATGTTGGATCATTCTCTCCCTTGTTTATTCTATCAGCTAGTATTTGCAGACACTATTTTTTTTATGTGATCCCTTTGGTTCTTAGTCCTATCATTATGATCAATTGTGAACAGAAATTGATCACTGGGACTAGTGAGATGGCATTGGTACATGCTGCCTCTATGGATTGAATTGGAATCCCCTGATATGTTTCTAACTCTACCGTTTGAGGTAAGTCAGCTTGAGCATGTCCCGAATTGCACATCTCTTCCCTCTCTTATTCCCACTCTTAGATTTAACAGCGATCATTTTTCAGTTAAGTTTCAGCACTTAAGAATAATTGTGTATTGATTACAGTATTCAACCAAAAGTATTAAGTATAACAAACAAAAAAATACTAAGAGGGATAACATATTAATTTGCTCATCAACAGTCAAGGTGAGGGCTGATCAAGTCACCGTTTCTCATAGTGTTCATTTCACTTTAACAGGTTTCCTTTTAGGTGCTCAGTTGTCACCTATCAAGGAGAACAAGTGGTATTTGTCCCTTTGGGATTGGCTTAATACACTCAGCATATGTTTTCCAAATTCCTAACAGGGATCACTTTTCAGTTAAAATTTAAACACCGAAGAATAATTGTGTGTTAATTACAGAGTTCAACCTATGGTACTAGAACAAAAAAAAAATACTAAAATGGATAAAGTATTACATTGTACATCAACTGTCAGGACAAGAGCTGACCAAGTCACTGTTTCTCATAGTGTCCATTTCATTTCAACAAGTTTCCCGCTTGGTGCTCAGTTAGTAATCGCTGATCAGGGAGAGCATATGATATTTGTCCCTTTGGGACTGGCTCAATTCATTCAGCATGATGTTTTCCAAATTCCTCCATCTTGTTGCAAATGACCGGGTTTCGTTGTTTTTGACTGCTGTATAGTATTCTATAGAGTACATGTCCCATAATTTCTTTATCCAGTCTACTGTTGATGGGCATTTAGGTTGGTTCCAGGTCTTAGCTATTGTGAATTGAGCTGCAATAAACATTAAGGTGCAGACAGCTTGTTTTTTTTTTTTTTTTTTTTTTTTTTATTATTTTTGACAGGCAGAGTGGACAGTGAGAGAGAGAGACAGAGAGAGAAAGGTCTTCCTTTGCCGTTGGTTCACCCTCCAATGGCCGCCGCTGCAGCCGGCGCACCGCGCTGATCCGATGGCAGGAGCCAGGTGCTTCTCCTGGTCTCCCATGGGGTGCAGGGCCCAAGCACCTGGGCCATCCTCCACTGCACTCCCTGGCCACAGCAGAGAGCTGGCCTGGAAGAGGGGCAACCGGGACAGAATCCGGCTCCCCGACCGGGACTAGAACCCGGTGTGCCGGCGCCGCAAGGTGGAGGATTAGCCTATTGAGCCACGGCGCCGGCCCAGACAGCTTGTTTGTTTGCCAATTTCATTTCCTTTGGGTAAATTCCAAGGAGTGGGATGGCTGGGTTGAATGGTAGGGTTATATTCAGGTTTCTGAGGAATCTCCAGACTGACTTCCATAGTGGCTTAACCAGTTTACATTCCCACCAACAGTGCGTTAGTGTCCCTTTTCCCCACATCCTCTCCAGCATCTGTTGTTGCTAGATTTCTGAATGTGAGCCATTCTAACCGGGGTGAGGTGAAACCTCATTGTGGTTTTGATTTGCATTTCCCTGATTGCTAGTGATCTTGAACATTTTTTCATGTGCCTGTTGGCCATTTGGATTTCCTCTTTTGAAAAATGTCTATTGAGGTCCTTGGCCCATCTCTTAAGTGGGTTGTTTGTTTTGTTTTTGTGGAGTTTCTTGATTTCTTTGTAGATTCTGGTTATTAACCCTTTATCTGTTGCATAGTTTGCAAATATTTTTCCCATTCTCTCAGTTGTCTCTTAACTCTCCTGACTGTTTCTTTTGCGTACAGAAACTTCTCAATTTAATGCAATCCCAATAGTTGATTTTGGCTTTGACTGCCTGTGCTTCTGGGGTGTTTTCCAAGAAGTCATTGCCGGTACCTATATCTTGCAGGGTTTTTCCAATGCTCTCTAATAGTTTGATGGTGTCAGGTCATAGATTTAAGTCTTTAATCCATGTTGAGTGAATTTTTGTGTAAGGTGAAAGGTAGGGGTCTTGCTTCATGATTCTGCATGTGGAAATCCAATTTTCCCAGCACCATTTATTGAATAGACTGTCCTTACTCCAGGGATTGGTTTTGGATCCTTGATCAAATATGAGTTGGCTGTAGATGTTTGGGTTGATTTCTGGTGTTTCAATTCTGTTCCACTGGTCTATCCATCTGTTTCTGTACCAGTACCATGCTGTTTTGATTACTACTGCCCTGTAGTATGTCCTGAAATCTGGTATCGTGATGCCTCCAGCTTTGTTTTTGTTGTACAAGATTGCTTTAGCTATTCGAGGTCTCCTGTGTCTCCATATGAATTTCAGCATCATTTTTTCCAGATCTGAGAAGAAGGTCTTCGGTATCTTGATTGGTATTGCATTGAATCTATAAATTGCTTTTGGGAGAATGGACATTTTGATGATGTTGATTCTTCCAATCCATGAGCATGGAAGATTTTTCCATTTTTTGGTATCCTCTTCTATTTCTTTCTTTAAGGTTTTGTAATTTTCATCGTAGAGATCTTGAATGTCCTTGGTTAAGTTTATTCCAAGGTATTTGATTGTTTTTGTAGCTATTGTGAATGGTGCAATTGAAATTCAGTATTACACCAGAGGTCTTCACAGAAAGGGCTGTATTAAGACATCTCTTTCTTTGCATGCCTATACAATTTTTCTCATGTCATGCAATTTTAATAGTGATTACATACTATTTCCTTATATACCACTGACCAGTGAAGCTACAAGTATTTACAGATGCCATTTATTAATTTTGCCTCTTGCCTTTCTTTATATTAAAATAATATCTTTTCCCAGCTTTAAATCATTTACTGTCTCATTATCCAATCCCTGGTATTCTACTCTCAATTGCACCATTCTAATAATATGTAAAAAACTGATTGTAGAGACACAGATATTGTTTATAAATTTGAGAGCCATTGATTTGGGATGCCAGCTACACCAGTTGTCATGGACAGAAGGGATAACTTAACTGATCACTCAGCCCATGGTTGACTTTCTACAGTATCATGCTTTAGTGATCATTCCAACCAAATCAGTTACAGGAATCCCAGGTCTGGGGGGTCCAAGGTACCAAGAGATGACAGCCTTCTGCTAGTCACAAGTAAAGAGACAAACTTATGCAAGGCAAATGGAAAGTGTTTAATCTAATGTTAATTCAGTAGACTAAATCATCATACAATCCAAGCAATCAAATACAATGCATTGAATTCACAACCTGTCTTGTAAGAACAGTAGGTAAAACAATCTAAGTTAACAATCAGTTGTGATAATATAAAGGACAGTTAATGGACTGAGCAGTAATAAGAGTAAGTTAACGAACCGGTCCAAATGTTTGAGTGGGAAAAGAATGCAGAATGATCCAGTTGAGCAATGGAGGCTGAAGTTTCCTACAACTGAATCAAGATCTTCATTTGTATTCAGTTCAAGCATCCACAGAAGTCTGGTATGGTCTCAGATAAAGGACTCAAGGAGCTTTGCAGCAGTGGCCAGGTTATTGGGCCACACAGAAGTTCATGAGACAAAGAGTGAAGGTCTGTATTGTTGTCTGAGACTGTTCCTCTTTAGATATGCTTTTCTTAAATTGCATTTCCTAAGGTGTTAGTTATTTTCCAAGTCCTATCAGGATATGCAGACAGGAGTTCCCATAATTTTTTTTGAGTCCCCATCTATTTTTTGAGATGCAGGACTTAAACTTTAAAGTCATCATGCAACCAAAAACACCTTACTTAAAAATAAGTTTCAGGGCCAGCGCTGTGGTGTAGTAAGCTAAGCATCTGCCTGCAGTGCTAGCATCCCATATGGGCACCGGTTCGTGTCCCAGGTGCTCCTCTTCCAATTCAGCTCTCTGCTATAGTCTGGGAAAGCAGTGGAAGACAGCTCAAGTGGGGCCCCTGTGCCCATGGGTCAGAAGACTTGGAGGAAACTTCTGGTTCCTGGCTCCTGATGGGTCCAAGTCTGGCCATTGCAGCCATTTGGGGGTGAACCAGGGAGTTAAAGACCTTTCTCTCTGTTTCTCACTGTCTGTAACTCTACCTCTCAAATAAGTCAATAAATCTTTAAAAAAAATTCCAAAAGCAAAATGGAGGTTCCCCCATTTTTTATATATACTATACACTGCCTCAAGACTTCCTGCTTCAAAGAAAGTTCTGTAAGTAACCCCAAACCATGCATCAAAATAAAGTGCTGTCTCCTCTACAAGGAAGCTTCCTGATAGGCAGAATTGTGTACTATTTCACGAGCTCTCCCATAACGTTCTATACCTATCATTAAGGATGTTATATTAAGCCATGAGTGATGTCATTTCTAGACCAGGCATCATAACTACCTTTAAAAACACCAAACTGGCTAGAATTTCCATTGCCTTGGCTGGAGGCTGATCCTTTCCTTGTTCTTTGCTCCTCCGTAACACTCTCCTTTAGTTCATCTAATCTCCCCTCTGACATTATCTGACTCACCAGATATCTGCTATCTTCCAGAAGATTACGTATGTTTTAAGGTGCAGTTCAAGCTATACTTTCTAGAAGAAGCCTCCCTTAACTCCTTAGTGGGATGTAAGCTCACCATGGGCAAATCTCCTTTGTGTCAATGCTACACTGTCCTTCCTGTGGTCTCTTGAAAGTCCAGGCAGAGTGTCTTAATCATAGGTGTACTTTAAAATAGTGTGTTTGCAACATTTTTGACAAACACATTTAAATGAAAAATTATATAGCCCTTCAATTCGGTAACATATGCTTTAGAATTTCTTGTTTAGGTTTGCATTCATAAATTTTATTTATTTTGTAGTATATCCAAGAAAACAGTAAAACTGCAGAAACATTTCAAATGAAGGAATCTGAGCAACACTTGTCCTCTGATCTATCAGCCAAAACATTTCACTTTTTTCTCAAATTTTCTTCAAGTTGCACCCTAGCAAGAAATTCATGACATGTACAATGAAGTTGAAAATTGTGTTAAGCTTTTAACTTCTTGTCTTTCAATCTCAAGATTTTCCTTTAGTTAACACTGTCCCACAAATATGTAAGGGGAGTCAAGGTTGAATAATGGTAGAATTCTTCTCAACCTGATACAATTGGATAGTAATCACCAAGTGGTCTAATGATAGGTTAAGTAGAGGATTGTGAAAAGGAAACAAACTTAGTTTATCTGTATAACACATTCCAATGTTCATGTGATTGCAGTTTTTTAATTCTGAATCAGGCTTTTATGCAAGTGGCTGTTCCTCAGTGTTTTTTTAAATCTCTCTTACTAAAACTCCACTTAAGGGGCTGGTGCTTTGGTGCAGCGGGTTAACGCCCTGGCCTGAAGTGCCAGAATCCCATATGGATACCGGTTCTAGTCCCGGCTGATCCTCTTCCAATCCAGCTCTCTGCTATGGCCTGGGAAAGCAGTAGAAGATGGCCCAAGTCCTTGGGCCCCTGCACCTGGTGGGAGACCCGGAAGAAGCTCCTGGCTTCTGGCTTTGGGTTGGCATAGCTCCGGCCGTTGTGGCCATCTGGGGAGTGAACCATTGGACAGAAGACCTCTCTCTCTCTCTCTGCCTCTCCTCTCTTTGTGTAACTCTAACTTTCAAATAAATAAATAAATCTTAAAAAAAAAAAAAACAACTCCACTTAAGTACATCAACTACAAATTGTAATATTGGCTTCTTTAAAGCACAGCAGGAAATCAAATGTTTGCTACAATTCATGACAATCATCTAGATTTTTATGAATTGTTTTTCTAATACTTTACAATTGTATTTCCACATCTAACTTACCACAATTCCACTAATATTTTCCAAAGCATTTAACTTTTTTTCCTTAGAAATAATATTTCCTTTTGCTTTCATATTTCGTCTTCTTACATTACATTTGATTCAATTACATGAATAATTTCAATTTAAATCAAATGTAATAGTAACTAACAAGAACAACCAGCATAGACAAGTTTGAAAACAAAGAAAAATGGCTCTGAGTTAGCACACAGCATGACTAGAAAGGGCAGCAAATGAGGACTCCACTAAGAGCAATTATTTACCCTACAGTGGCCATCAGTCAGGGGGTTTTGGAGAAAAGTGGTCAGTATACTAATTATTTAATAACACCTGGCCTCCCCATTATAAATACGAAATATTTGTTAAATCTTTCTAGAACATCATCTTATGACTCGCTATTAAATCATTATTTGAGGAGTAAGATTTGTCTCAGAGGTTAAGAAATCACTTTAAATGCCAACATCCTCTTTTTGGAGTGCCTGGGTTCAAGTCTCAGCTCTGCTCCCAGTAGCAGGTTCCTATTAATGTGTACCCTGGAAGGAAGCAGATGATGGTTCAAATGGTTAAGTCCCTGTGATCCATGTGAGAGAAGATGAAATTCTCAGCTCTAAGCTTTGGCCTGGTTGTAGGCATTTGGAGAATGAACAAGCAGATGGGACATCTTTTGTTCTCTCTCTCTCTTTTTCTCTCTCTCTCCCTCCTTCTTTATCTCCCTCCCTCCCTCTGAATTTCAAAATAAATTTTTAAAATTTATGTTAAAAGTTACCTAATAATCTTTCACTGTCTATAATGACAAGAGCACACACCAGATGGATATGTCTGAGACTACATGTTTGATTGAGCGCTATGCAAAAGTGCTGTGAAGTCATCTATTTACTAATTTAATAAATATTTATTGACCCCCCAAAACATGCAACAAACTACTCTAGATTCTGGAAATATAGTGATAAAAAGACCCATTCCCTTCTAGAACTTCTATTCTAGACTCTCACTCCACCAAATATTGGTCACATACATCTCACACTAAAAATAAACTTTATCTTTACCTGTGTATCAATATCCAAGTCCATTTATTTATAATATAAAGTATCCACATGTATGTAAATACACATATACCCACATTTACATAAAAATATATATTTGCAAATTAGATACATGAAATATCTATGGATTATGTTTCATGAAACACATTTTCCAACTTTGAATTCCCCAATTCTAAGTGTGAAAAAATTATTTTTCATTGCTACCATTTTACTGAAGGACACAGGCACTAAAGTATGTTTTTTTTCAAATGATCAATACAAAGATAATTATCCATCTGATTATTTTAAAGATGTATGTGACAATCCATCATATGTATAGTGATTAAAGGAGAAAGATTATTTCATTCACCTGTCTTTATAAGTTAACATATTGAAGATACAGAATTTTTCAGGATACAAATTTTAATATTATTAAACTTATATCTTTAGGAATGTTTGTAAGCTTTTGCAAATTCCTGGCATTTGCCAGCTATGGTCTAAAGACCATTTCTCTTGGGGTATTTTATTTGGTGTAATAGTTAAGGCACCACTTGGGATGCCTATGTCCCATACTGGAGTGCCAGGGTTTGAGTCCTGCATCTGCTTCTGATTCCAATTTCCTGTTAATGCACACCCTGGGAGGCAGCAGGTGATGGCCCAAGTACTTGAGTCCCTGCACCCACATGGAAGACCTGGATGGAGTTCAAGATTTTGACACAGGTATGGAGGTAGCTGCCAAGGAAAAGCTGAGTTCACTTGTCCCTTCTTGCAGTGCCACCTGTTCTCCCCCAACCCTTTATTTTGTGCTGTGGAAAACTGCAGCTTCTGCAAAAATTACTAAGTAGAATTGGCACTGGTCAACATAACCCAACATGGCTGCCAACTGTGTCCCTGCAATGATTGTTAGCTAATTATGATATCATTATAATAAAATGACCATGCATGACACTCTTCTTCCCATAAAGAACCTGTTACCATGACACTTGTGAGATTTCAAAAAAAAAGCAAGGAAATAGGCAGCACTCAAACCCCATGCTAGTCATCACCCTATGTATGCCTCCACATCAAATAAAAGAATGGCCCCAAGCATCACTGGATATAGCTTACCCTCCAGCATTCCAACACTCTCAATCAAGTATGCATATTAACTGTGCATGTAAATTATTCTTATTCCCATGATAACCTTTACCTGTTTCATCCTTGATTTCTTTCTTGCATTGGAAACAACAACTTGACTTAGCCATCTAATTATATCTTAACCAAGTAACCCCATAACATCTGTGGCTAACCAGTCAGGAGAGAATTGGAAGCCAACCCCAATACTGGTCAATCTTTGTCCTCTCACCTCCCTTATGCTCAAAAGCCTTGGCTTTGTTCTGTCTTTCTATCCCTCTTCACTCCATTCCAACCTGCTATGGCCTAATTTCTATAAAGCCAATCATGTCTGGTCCCTCCAGCAAGTACTGAATGTAATTAGGCCAAGAGCTTATGCCACCTAGATTGGACACCTTTGGGTCTTTTGTGAAGAAGAAGATTTATAAGAGCAGCTGGGACTTGCTATCCGACTGTGAAGTGCCAGGAGGGACTCACTGTTTCTATTCCGTCTGGCCCTGGACATTTCTTATTGCTTGACCTCTCTTTCATTTACGCCTTCAGGATGAGTGCACCAGCAAATATTTTATCACCCAGTGTGATGTTTTGTTCCAATGCAGTAAGCCTCCACCTACATAGGGCAAATAAATTCTGTCTTCCTCTGGTCCCCTAGAACTCTTTTTGTCCCTATGGACAAACCGTTGATTAATGTCCACCTTCATATTCCAGGCTCCAATACCTAGAAGACCATGACACCTCTATTTACTATGGGATTCTGTTTTCTTCTTCACTTTTTACAGTGTTGTCATCTCCCATATCCATGGCAACACTCAAGAACAAGGTACATAGATGTGATCCCAGGACATGACTGAGAGGCTCTCTAAGGAATGCTCCATTTGAAAGTTTCTCCATGTTCTTTAAAAGACAAACTCACTACCTTCCCTTGAACTGATAATGCTCAGGATTATTCTAAAAGTCAGATTGAACCTCTGAAGGCTGGAATAGAAGCAGGTTACTATCTTTGTTCGATTGTTAAAAATGAGACCTGAGTTCTCTTATGACCAACCCTTTTTACCCCCTCCCCTCGTAGAAAGGCATAGGCATTAGGAATTGTATTTGAGATCCTGGAATTCCAGGTCCAAATTGGTCTACAAGGGGCCCCCTGGGGATACTCAGGGAATTGGAGAACAAATTTGAGATGCTGGGATGCTGTATCTGACTCAGTCCACTGTTGCAGCACTTAAATAGAGCCATAGCCCACTCTTTTCCCTATTTTCTTAAATTTCTCCCTAGGTCACAAAGAGGTTCTTTTCTTTTTTATTTATTTATTTATTTTTTTGACAGGCAGAGTGGACAGTGAGAGAGAGAGACAGAGAGAAAGGTCTTCCTTTGCCGTTGGTTCACCCTCCAATGGCCTCCGCAGCTGGCGCGCTGCGGCCGGTACACCACCCTGAACCGATGGCAGGAGCCAGGTACTTATCCTGGTCTCCCATGGGGTGCAGGGCCCAAGTACTTGGGCCATCTTCCACTACACTCCCTGGCCATAGCAGAGCGCTGGCCTGGAAGAGGGGCAACCGGGACAGAATCCGGCACCCTGACCAGGACTAGAACCCGGTGTGCCGGCGCCGCAAGGCGGAGGATTAGCCTAGTGAGCTGCGGCGCCGGCCAGAGGTTCTTTTCAATCATGAGTAACTACCTGTCCATCCCCATGGACTCATCCCTGGGTCACCTCCTTAAAAATTGGGAAACTTTTTAACATGGTGTCTAAACAAAGAGTCTGAACTATTTTGCAATACTGTCTAGCCACAATATAAGCTAGAAATGGGAAACCTTGGCTACCAAATGAGACCCTCTGTTTGCTTTACAGGCAAATATATCTTATTCCTTTACTAACCTACATCTCATCCTAATTTTTTTTCTTTGGAGACAAGAGTCTGGACCCAGTCATTCAATGTATCTTGACCCAACAACCTCACAACAGCTTTGGGATAAGCTATGCAGGCTGATGCAGCATTTGGGGAGTAAGCAGCAGATAGGAACATGCTTTCCACTCTCGCTCTTGCTCCCTCTCTACCATTCAAATAAAATTACAATAAATAAAGAAAAATTAAAAATAAATAAAGACCAGGGCTGGCATTGTGGCATAGTGGGCTAAGCAGCCACCTGCAGTGACGGCATCCCATATAGGATGTTTGAGTGCTGACTACTCCACTTCTGATCCAGCTCCCTGCTGGTATACCTGGGAATGCAGTTGATGATGGCCTGAGTGCTTGGACTCCTGTGTCCATATGGTACACATGGATGAAGTTCCTGGCTCCTGGCTTCAGCTTGTCCCAGCCCTAGCTGCTGCGGACATTTAGGAAGTGAACTAGCACATAGAAGACTGCTCTGTCTCTCCCTCTCTCTCTACAACTCTTTCAAATAAAAAAAAATTTTAAAAAATAATGAAGATCACAATTCTCATCTGGAGAATCGAGTGCAGCATCTTGCTGAAGCACTCTATACTCTTTATCATATGAAAAACGTTTTTAAGGAGAAAAACACATTCTTTGATAATAATCTACATTCTTACATTTCATCTTTCTGTGCTTTAGAAATATATATATATATAAATATATGTAGAGAGAGAAAAACAATATATTTTAAATCTAAATTCAAATCTTTTCAAATACATATACTTGAAAATCATACTGTCAGATTAGAGAATCATAAAACAACAAATTTAATCCATTTTTAAATAAGTACATCTTATTAACACAAATAAAAATGATTTATGTTTTACAAGTTGAAGGAATAAGAGCAGAGGAAACAGAAGGAATAAGGAGGAAACAGAAGATGGGAAGAACAAAACAGCATCAAGATTTCCTATGTCGCCTGGCATCTGGAATTGAGAGAAAACAGTGAATATTATCAAAGAGAATCATTGTGCAATGTCTTCCAGAATTGCATATGAGAAAGCTGGTATATATGATCTTGTTTTCTGATAAAACTTGAAAAATTATTTGGATTTATTTTGTTCAAACATTTTAAAGTTGCTTTTGCAACAGAAATAATTAAATATAGTCTTTGTAACCATGAAACTGAAAATAAAATTGTTTCTATTAGAATAAATTACAGTACTCTTGTTCTGCACAGTAGGTGTATTGTAATTACCTGATTAAAAATTAGGATAATAAGTCACCAGCAATCATCAATTTAAATTGGTTACAGGAGGCCAGCATTGGTGAGTACTGTTTGGTGACAGTAAAGCCATGGGGAAAGAATTTCTAGGATGACTAAATATCACATCTGGGTGAAGCATGTCTACTCCTTTCTTTCACTTAACAAATATTGCATGGGACAAAGGAATGTCAAGTCTAAACTTTGTAATACATATGTAAAACACATGCATTTGCACCAATTCAAAGCAAAACTCCAGAGTCTGGAGGCATTGTTGTGGTTTGGAAGTTAAAATTGTCCATTTTAATTAACTTGTGATTCAAAGATACTACACCACATTGAGGAAAGGATGCTGCCTTTTTAGTGAGCAGTGTATGAAAAGCTAATTCCTAAGAGCTGAAGAGTTTTCAAGATCATGCTCAATTTTTACATGAGAGAAATTCAGTCATAGAAAAAGCAAAGGTTTTCAACAAAAATTCTTTGCAGATTCATCTACTGAGCACTTGCTCCACTTTAACTTACTGTTGTTTGGGAGAAAAGGAACCACCAGCACTTGACCTTCCAGTCATAAAGACCCTAGAAAATACACCATGTAAAAAAATAAAGAAAAAAGGCACCACAGCAGTCAAACATCTCTTCCCAACCTCAAAAACAATCAAAATGATGGGAAAACATTTCAACTACCTACCTAGATTGCAGTTAGTGCTTCCATTTTCTCTAGTTATTTCACATACCATAAATTCGAGGGCATGTGACTCAAACATCCTAAGTTGTAAGTTTTGTGTCTATTCTCCAAACCCATTACTGTTAAGGTATTAAAAAATTTCACTTTCTGAATATAGCATTTTTCCCTTGTGAAAATGTATATTGGGAATAAAGGCCCCACAAAGATATCCACATTCTTAGCCTAGGAGGCATGGTAAATGGGAATTAAAGCTGCTTATGGAATTATGTTTGCTAAATAGCTGACTTTGAGATGGGAAGATTTTCCAGGTAGAGCCTATGTAATCATGAAGGTCCTCAATAAGTGAAAGATAATGGCAAAAGAGGGGAACCAGAGAGCTGGAAGCATGGAAAAGATATAGCCCAACAATTGTTAGAGTGGTAGCAAATCCTGGAATGCAGGTGGTCTAGAGAAAGAGGGAAAATCAAGAAGCCAGATTCCCTTAGAGGCTTGCAGAAGGATCACAGCCTAGCCAACAGCCTTGTTCTACTTCAGTGAGACTCAATTCAGGGTTCTGACATTCAGCATGGTAACATAATGAATTTGTGTTGCTTTGAGTCACCAAATTAGTACTATTTCATTAACAGCAGCAATAGAACTAACGTGTTCTATAAAGAAACTTGGGCAAAATCAAAGTCTATCAACAATGAAGGACTTATAATAATTATGATAACTTTTTCTTTAGTATTAGCTGTGTCAATTAGTAACCTAGGGTGAATGTGTATATTTTTGAGAATTACATGTATATTTGAAAAATCTGATTCAGATACAAAGGGAGGTCTTCAGAAAGATAATAAAAAATAGGTAATTATGGAAAACTGTATGGAACGCAATTTTTTGCACCAAAATAAGTTTTTTTTTTCATTTTTCATTTCCTATTTTGAAAAAAAAAATGAAATACAGTTAGAGAGAGAGAGAGGTCTTCCATCTACTTGTTTACTCCCCAAATTGCCTCAAAGGCTGGAGTTGGACCAATCCAAAGCCAGGAGCCAGGAGCCAGGAGCCAGGAGCCAGGAGCCAGGAGCCAGGAGCCAGGAGCCAGGAGATTTTTCCTGGTCTCCCACGTGGGTGCAGGGGCCCAAGGACTTGGGCCATCTTCTACTGCTTTCCCAGACTATAGCAGAGAGCTGGATTGGAAATGGCGAAGCTGGGACTCAAACCAGCACCCATATGAGATACTGGCACTGCAGGCAGTGGCTTTACCCACTTTGCCACAGCAACTTCTCCCATTTCATTTTCTAAGAACTTTTTGAAGCATCATTGTATATGCATGTATGTATATGTATAGGTAGACAGATAGATCTGTTAATACAGACACAAGATTATAGACTATTGACAGATACATGCATTTTTTTCCTTTTGATGCTCCCAGATTATCCAAAAGCATTACCATGTTGTACATTAAAAAAAAAAAAAGACAAAAAAACTAGGGCTAATAGAATCTAGATAGACAAGGCTGTTTCTTCATAGTTCTAAAACCCACAATCCTCAAAAGCAACTCTATCCTCTATACAAGGTTTGACTAAAATAAGGATATAGACTCAAGATCAAAATGTGTCAAATGCCTTGCTATTTCAGCTGGCTTTATTTCTTATATAATATTATTACAAACAGCATATTTACTCTTTCTGTGCTTAATGTCATCATAAAATGACTTTGAAACAAGAGTGATTCCTCCAGCCTTCATTTTCAATCCCAAAACCATGCCCTGTCAAAGAAAAAAATAAAATAGAAGAGATCCCAAACATTTGCATCCAACGTTCTTCAAAGTGTTTGATGTATCAAGATCTAATATTTTAATTTTGAAGTCTTTACATTTATATTCAGATTTCAATATTGTTTAAGTCACTAATAGAAATTCATTAGTCAATAATGCTCAGTGTAAAATGCAAGATTTATAGTTGCAATGTGCTTATTAGTGTAAGAAAAATTTCTACTACATGAAAAGGACAGAGTGGTAGGTCAACTGCTCCTTTTTCATACATAATTATTTATTTTAAAGAAATTAAATTTAAGGAAAAATATTAAACTACATTCAATCATTTATGATAAAACCATATTACTATAACTTTAAAATAGTCTCCCTTCCTCAACTTTCCATTGAAGTATTTTAATGTTAAATTAAAAATGCATTAAATTTATATTTTGCTCCTAGATATATACCCCAAAGAAATACTTCAAAAATTCACAAAAAAGATACATACTAGAATTTCTGTAGCCAAAGTATTCTTAATGACTCACAATTAACATTTACCTGGTGCCTACTAAAATAAAATAGATAAAATGAGGCATATTCACCTGATGGAACACTATCCATGAATGAGAATGAATAATCTACAACTATTTTCAATAGAGTTGATAAATCTTACAGGAAAATGTTGAGAGAGAAAAACAGGGCATAAAACGGCACACATGCATTATGATTCTACCAACATGAAGATAAAAGAGGCATAATTAATCTATGTTAGCAGTCAAGTCAGTGTTTCCCTTTGCTTTGGAGAGGAGCACAAGAAGATGGAGCACAAAGTGGGCTTCTGAAAAGGCTGGGAGAGCTGTGCTTCTCCTCTGGACACTGACTACAACTACATGGACTTCTTTGTGTGTTTACTATCCTTTATATAAAGTCATTAAAAAAAAACTCATAGGAGATAAAAAAAATAGAAAGCTTATAGGAAATAGTTTTTTTATCAGATTGGTCAAGATCCAAAAGTGGCAAACCCTTTATGTTAGTAAGGGTGAGGGGAAAAATAGAACTGCCATACTGTTGGCAAGAATATAGAAAAAATGACTGGGGTGGATATCTTGGCTCATCTGGCTAAGCTGCCACTTGGGATGTCCACAAGAGTAGTCCTGGCTACTCTGCTTCTGATCAAGTTCCCTGCTAATGTACCAGGAAAGCAGCTGATGATGTCTCAAGTACTGGAATTCCTTTCACTCAAGTAAGTCTAGATGGGATTTCTGGCTCCTCGCTATTTGGGGGTGCGGAGTGAATAAGCAGATGGAAGAGTTCACTTGTTCTCTCTCTGGTGTGCACTCGTGCTCTCTCTCTCTCTCACTCTATCATTCAAATAAATAAATGTGTTTTTTTTTTTAAGTTAGAATAACCCTTACCAAGAAACTTTTTGTAGACACAGTAATATTGAAAATATGCTAAAATCTTTCATTCTAAAAATCCTGCCTTTAGAAATGTCCAAAATACATTCTTTCACACATATAAATTACATATATACAAGAAAAGTCATGTCAGAACCAGTAGATCATTGAGTAAATGATGGAATTTCCATAAAATGGACTATTTTGCAGCCATGAAAATAAATGAAACTACTCAACAGATAGAAATATGGAATATTTTTGTGATGTAGTAAACACAGCCCATATGTAAAAAGAATACTGTGTGTCATATATTCTTTTTTTAAATCAAAACTTATTTATTTGAGAGGTAGAGTTACAGACAGTGAGAGGAAGAGAGAGAGAGAAAGGTCTCCCATCCACTGGTTCATTCCCCCAAATGGCCGCAACTGCCGGAGCTGGGCAGATCTGAAGCCAGGAGCCAGGAGCTTCTTCTGGGTCACCCATGTGGGTGCCGGGGCCCAGGCACTTGGGCCAGCTTATACTGCTTTCCCAGGCCATAGCAGAGAGCTGAATTGGAAGAGGAACAGCCAGGACTAGAACCAGCACGCATGTAGGATGCCAGAGCCGCTGGCGGTGGATTAACCTACTACGCCACAGCACTGGCCCCATGGTATATTCCTTATATGCAATGGATAAAATGTTTGTGCTCTCCAAAATTCATAGGTTGAAGTCTCAGTATGATAGTATCTGGAAGTGAGGTCTATGGAAGAAAACTGTGTCATGATAGTGGAGTCCTCAAGATGGGTTTGAAGTCTTCGTAAAAGAGGATGAGAGCTAGCCCTTCCTCTCTGTGTCACATACAGACACCTCAAGAAACTAGCCATTCTCAAACCAGGGGGCCCTCCTGCAATTAGAAGCAGATCACACAGGCACCCTGGCCTCACTCCTACAGACTTCAGAACTGTGAGAAACAGATGTCTATTGTGTAAGCCACACACTCCATGGTATTTTGTTGTAGCAGCCTGAATTGACTATGCTAGCTCACTTGCAACTAAAACACAATTTTTAGGATCTGTAAATACCTGATAACAGTGATAGACATGGGATACTCTGCATATATCTCTCTTAGCAAGAGGTAAGAAACTTAACTTTTATTACATAATTTTGAATTTATTTCATGTTCTGGTATTAGTACAGATAAGGTATACATTATCCAAGAAGTTTGGTACAAGAAGTATTTCTGTTTTAAGAGGCTTTTTTTATTATTTTGAAATATTTCCCTAGTTTTTGTATCTAGTGTCATGTTAGCATTCAAAATTTTTGGATTTTATACCATTTCAGACTTTGAAGTTTTAGACAAGTATCCTTAATTTGGATTCAAAAACAATTACTTATGTCCTGATGTTATAATTTCCTTAATTTCTACTTTGTATTACTGAAGATGATGTAACCTTGTTACCTTAAGGGCATTTAGTGCATTGCTGTCAGGTTTCAATGCACTAAATTTTGCCAAAGAATCCTTGAAAAGATGACTGTGTTTCCTTAGCAACCTAGCTCATTACCTAGTTGTGATTCGAGTATTGGACTGAATTTGACTTAGTATTCCTTACAACAGCTCCTTGAATTAACAGATTAAATCTTGTTGGATAGCTGTTGAAGATGCACATTCTTTCAACAGAATACCCCTGCTTCTGTATTTTATTAGATTAAGAAATTCCATTCATATTATTCTAAGCACAACACCTCTGGATTTTTAAGCACAACACCTCTGATTTTTTTAAGTACAACAGAATCATTCTTCAATTACTATACATGAAAGGTATTCTTAAATCATTGAAATCTCTTCTCAGGTCTTCAATTATTTTTAGTGTTTATTTCCAAAAGAAAATATTAGCTAATTTTATGAGATAACAATCTCTCTGAACATAAAATGATACTAATGTAATAACATGTAAAATAATTCTTGAGACTATATAAATATAAAAAAATGATTAATGATAATCTGAGAATAAACTCCTGGATAAGACAAAGCAAAACAAAATATTAAGCAAGAGGTAGTAAATGTGCATATCAATATATTCACATAGAAATATATAATATGAATGATATAAAATAGTGAACTAAAAAAATTGGTGAACCGTTGAATTTTATACATCTCATCTATTCATTCATTTATTAGACACATCTTTACTGAATGCCTTTAATAGACTTGGTTTTAGACACTGGGAAGACAATAGGGAATGAAACCAGTTGAGAATATTAAAGAGATTAGAAATATCAATCAAATTATAAAAACAAATGTCAATATTTATGATGAATAACTGAGAAGAGGAAGTATATGAAACTTAAAAGTATGGAAATTTGCCTAGTCTAGAAAGTCCAGAAAGGCTTTTCTGAGAAAGTACTGCTTAGAGTGAAATTTCAAGATTGAGTAAAAATTAACCAGCTAAGTAATATGGGCACAAAATGTATGTTTATGCAAAAAAAGTGTATGTGCAACAATCTAGAAACAAAAGGGAGCTTTGTAAAAAGGTTCAGAAGGAGGGTCAAATAGACCAAAAGGGAGCAAGGACTGTAGAGACAGGGCTTAGAATCCCTTATTAGTCCTATAATCTCTTTTTTTATTTAATTTTTTAATTTTAATTAGCTTTTTTTTTTTAAATTTTATTTAATGCATATAAATTTCCAAAGTACGACTTATGGATTACAATGGCTTCCCCCCCATACCCTCCCTCCCACCCACAACCCTCCCCTTTCCCACTCCCTCTCCCCTTCCATTCACATTAAGATTCATTTTCGATTATCTTAATATACAGAAGATCAGCTTGGTATACATTAAGTATGGATTTCAACAGTTTGCTCCCACACAGAAACATAAAGTGAAAAATAATAGATGATTTTTTTTTAAATGATGATGAAATCAGAGCAGACCTATTGTCATGTTTAATCCCAGTGAGAGTCAAGTTGGGAATTGATAATTTCTTTTTTTTTTTTTTTTTTTTTTTTTTTTTTTTTTTACAGAGGATCAGTTTAGTATGCATTAAGTAAGGATTTCAACAGTTTGCACCCCCATAGAAACACAAAGTGAAATATATTGTTTGAGTACTCGTTATAGCATTAAATCTCAATGCACAGCACATTAAGGACAGAGATCCTACATGAGGAGTAAGTGCACAGTGACTCCTGTTGTTGACTTTACCAATTGACACTCCTGTCTATGGCCTCAGTAATCTCCCTATGCTCCAGTCATGAGTTTCCAAGGCTATGGAAGCCCTCTGAGTTCTCCGACTCTTATCTTGTTTAGACAAGGTCATAGTCAAAGTGGAGGTTCTCTCCTCCCTTCAGAGAAAGGTACCTCCTTCTTTGAAGACCTGTTCTTTCCACTGGGATCTCACTCGCAGAGATCTTTTGCCAGAGTGTCTTGGCTTTCCATGCCTGAAATACTCTCATGAGCTTTTCAGCCAGCTCCGAATGCCTTTAGGGCTGATTCTGAGGCCAGAGTGCTATTTAGGACATCTGTCATTCTATGAGTCTGCTGAGTATCTCACTTCCCATGTTGGATCACTCTCCCCTTTATTTACTCCATCAGTTAGCGTTAGCAGGTACTAGACTTGTCTATGTGCTCCCTTTGACTCCCAGTCCCTTCACCATGACCAACTGTGAACTGAAACTGATCACCTGGAACAGTGAGATGGCATTGGTACATGCCACCTTGATGGGATTGAATTGGAATCCCCTGGTATGCTTCCAACTCCACCACTTGGGGCAAGTCAGCCTGAGCATGTCCCAAATTGTACATCTCTTCCCTCTCCCATTCCCACCACCATGTTCAACAGGGATCACATTTCAGTTAATTTTCAACACCTAAGAATAACTGTGCATCAATTACAGATCTAAACCAGTCATATTAAGTAGAACAGATAAAAAAACTACTAAGAGGGATAATGTATTAAGTTGTTCATTAACAGTCAGGGCTATGCTGATCAAGCCACCATTTCCCATAGTGTCCACCTCACTCCAACAGGTTTCCCTCTTGGTGTTCAGTCAGTCGTCACTGATCAGGGAGAACATATGATATTTGTCCCTTTGGGACTGGCTTATTTCACTCAGCATGATGTGTTCCAGATTCCTCCATTTTGTTGCAAATGACTGGATTTCGTTGTTTCTTACTGCGGTATAGTATTCTAAAGAGTACATATCCCATAATTTCTTTATCCAGTCTATCGTTGATGGGCATTTAGGTTGGTTCCAGGTCTTAGCTATTGTGAATTGTGCTGCAATAAACATTAGGGTGCAGACCTCTTTTTTGTTTGCCAATTTAAATTCCTTTGGGTAAATTCCAAGGAGTGGGATGGCTTGGTTGAACGGTAGGGTTATCTTCAGGTTTCTGAGGAATCTCCAGACTGACTTCCATAGTGGCTTGACCAGTTTGCATTCCCACCAACAGTGGGTTAATTAGCTTTTAAGAGTCAATGTGATTTGTAGATACAATTCTAAGAACATAATGATATTCCCCTCCTCCCTCACCTTCTCTCCCTCCCAGTCGCCTTCCTTCTCCCTTTCTTTTTATAGTTTTTGCGATAACATATTCTAAATTTTTATTTCAGTAAAAGAGCTTAATAGGAAGTTTAACAATTAAAATACAAAAAGACATTAGTTTAGTGGGAACATAGACAGCAGCTATAAATGGTAATTGAATGGAAAAGTGACCATTTCACCCTTATACAGTAAATTTAAAGAGATTATTAAAACTAAATTAGTATAGCATTCTTAACCATTGGTTTGACAAAGGTATAAAACAAAATTTTACAAAAGTCAATACTTATACGCATAGACATTACTTTCTCTGTGTGTGTGTGTGTGTGTGTTTATTTTAGCTCCCACATATAAGGGAGAACATGTGGAAATTGTCTTTCTGGGTCCAGCTTATTTCACTCAACAAAATGTTCTCCAGTTGATTCCACTTTGCTGCAAATCATAGAACATGTCTTTTTTTGTAGTTGAATAATATTCCATTGTGTGTGTGTGTGTGTGTATATATATATGTATATATATACTGCATTTTCTTTTTCTATTTTCTTTTTTAAAATTTTAAAAATTTAATTTCATATATTTCATATTATACAGATTTAGGAATATGGTGATACTTCCTACCCTACCCTCCCTTCCCCCCACACTTCCATGCTTCCTCTCCTTCTTCTCTTATTCCCTCTCTTAATTTTTACAATGATCTGTTTCAGTCTATTTTGTATCATAAGATTAATCCTACCCCAAGTAAAATGTCCAACAAATAGTAAGAAGAAGAAAAAATGCAACACTGTTCCTCAACAATAGATACAAGGGCTGTAAACAATCATCGAATTTCAAAATGTCAATTTCATTCCTATACATTACATTTTTTGTACTCTATGAGTTACATATGATATTTGCCTTTTTGAGACTAGCTTGTTTCACTAAGTACAATGGTTTCCAGTTGGATCCACTTTGTTGCAAGACAGGATTTCATATATATATATATATATATATATTTTTTTTTTTTTTACAGCTGAGTAGTATCTTAAAATCCATGAGAAATCATTCACAAATTTAAAGCGAAATAGTGTCAAGGCTAACCTGACTACAGCAAAAAATCAATGGGTGGTGGCAGATTTGAGGAGGGGTAGCGAGAGATGGGTACAAAAGAGAAGGAATGTAGATTGGTTAGGACGCTGAGTTGTGCCATGCAAATGGAAGTAAAATCAACAGGAACTGATGGTGGACTGAGCAAGAGGGAGAGGGAGCTGCAAAGCCTAAAGTTCAGTGGATGGATGATAGTACTATTCATTCAGAGGCAAATATCGGGGTACAGTGATGGAAAACATCAAAGGTTAGCTTGAGAAATGTCAAGTTTGAAATGTTTTGATCTGGCAAAGACAATCTCTGAAACTCAGGAATTCTGGACTGAAAGATATGGGTAAGGGTAAAATCTCTGAAGCAGCATGGGGGCATCACATAAGCTAAGTCAACACAAACTTATAAGAAGGAGAATATAATTAAGTGACCGACACGGCTAAATATCACTAGAGTAAAGTTGAAAAACAACTTGTATCTAACATCATCCTCCACCTCACATTTTTGCTATGAATTAGGCATTTAAAAAAATCCATGTCACATTGAAGCCTGAGAAATATTGCCCTGTGAGATTAGGCAACGAGCCCAGAGTCACACATACGATCACTACAGAGGCAGCAGCTGTCTTGGCATAAAATTCTTGCAGAGTGTAAAATCTACACAGTCAGGATCCTCTGAACACTTGGTTCATCTGAATGAGCTTTCATAGAATACTTAGACAAACAGTTATTACTGTCTCCACCCCAATTACAATTGATCTGTAATTACATGAGGTAGGAAGAAGCAGAAAGATTTTTCCAATCTTCAAAAATCCACACCATGCCAAGAGTTGATAAAGATTTTTTTTTTTATTTTTAATGAAATAAGCTCCAAATGGAAGTGTTATATGTGAACTTAAGTTTCAGGTGTGTTACTAAATGATTATTTTGAGTTGGTTCACAAAGTCTTTAAAACCATGTGATCTTCTGTTTTCAATCAGATACATAATATTTATTCATTAATACCTGAGAAACTGAAAAAAAAAATCTATGACAAAGCTTTAAAACACATGAAAATAAAGCTTTTAATCATGTCATCAATATTTTTCTCATTCTCCAAAAAAATAAACAATGCTAGTAGGCTAGTATATATCACTTTATATTGTTTGCCACAGTAATAACGAGATACAAAAAAATTCACAAAAAGTATTGTCTGATTTTACAAAATTAAGCATCATAATAAGCACATTAGTTTGTAATAGCTTTTTTTCTCAGTAGACAGAGTCATTTTGGAAATCAACTCAATTACAATAGATATGGTCTAAATCTAACTTCCATTTATTGTTATAAGTCACCATATAAGCTTCATTTTCAAAAAATAGTTATTTATTTATTTTGAAAGATAGAGTTAGAGAGAGGGAGAGACAGAGAAAGAAAGATCTTCCATCCACTTGTTCACTCTTCAAATGGTGGCAACGGCTGGTGCTGGGCCAGACTGAATACAGAAGCCTCTTCCAGGTCTCTCCCATGGGTGCAGGGGCCCAAGCACTTGGGCCTTCTTTTGTTGCCTTCCAGACACAACAGCAGGGATCTGGATTGGAAGTGGAGCAGCCGGGACTTGAACTGGTATCCATATGGAACGCCAGTGCTCCAGGTGGTAGCTTTACGGTAACACTTTGTCCCATCATCAGCCCCCATTTACTTTCTAACCACATGATATTCTCTAGTGTGGATATACTATGATACATTCAATTATTTCCCCATTGATGTACATTAGAAATAAAGTAACTTTTTCTTAAAAATCAGATAATGCATAAATCAGTATCATGTAAGTACTAAATCATCATATACCATCTAGGGTTGCACATATCTGTCAAATGAGAATATAAAATCACATGAGTTTATTCTAAATTTTTTCTTTTAAGTCTATAATGAAATAATATATTTCTGATTATTAATGTAAGATAGAAAAAAAATCCTCATTCTCAACTAAACTACTAGATTCTTATTCCTCGAAAATCAAGGGAATACCAAAACAAGAAGAAAAAAATATCAATGTTTCCGTGATCAAATCACCCAGTCCCTGCATTTGGACTCATATACACTTCCCATTTATCATACAGCATTCTGAACCATCCTTCTCTCTACTCAAGACCAAGCACTCTAATATGTGTGCTAGATGCCACTGCCTACAGATATTATTCTGTTGTAAAAGTTGTATGCAGAATTATTTTTTGTGAATAAATTCCACATGACTGCTAAGTCAGTACTTTTGGCATAATACAGACTTAATTTTAAAAATTCTTATCCTACTTTGAAAAATTGGGTAAAATGTTACAATATCCACTAAAAACAATCTTAGTTTGGATTTAAAAAGAAAACCCTGATTTATGTACCAAATTAGGAAAATATGTTAATTTAACAAAAATGACTTTTAAAATACAGATATATTATATCTGCATAAAAACAAAGGTTAATTTATTTTTTTAACTTTTATTTAATGAATATAAATTTCCAAAGTACAGAATATGGATTACAATGGCTTCCCCACCATAACGTCCCTCCCACCTGCAACCCTCCCCTTATCCACTCCCTCTCCCCTTCCAGTCACATCAAGATTCATTTTCGATTCTCTTTATATACAGAAGATCAGGTTAGCATACATCAAGTAAAGATTTCAACAGTTTGCTCCCACACAGAAACATAAAGTGAAAAATACTGTTTGAGTACTAGTTATAGCATTAAATCTCAATGTACAGCACACTTAGGACAAAGATCCTACTTGAGGAATAAGTGCACAGTGACTCCTATTGTTGACTTAACAAATTTACACTCTTGTTTATGGCGTCAGGAATCACCCGAGGCTCTTGTCATGAGCTGCCAAGGCTATGGAAGCCCCCTGAGTTCACTGACTCTGATCGTATTTAGACAAGGCCATGGTCAAAGTGGAAGTTCTCTCCTCCCTTCAGAGAAAGGTACCTCCTTCTTTGATGACCAATTCTTCCAATTCTTTCCACTGGGATCTCACTTGTGGAGATCTTTCATTTAGGTTTTTTTTTTTTTTTTTTTTTTTTTTTTTTCCCCCAGAGTGTCTTGGCTTTCCATGCCTGAAATACTCTCATGGGCATTTCAGCCGGATCTGCATGCCTTAAGGGCTGATTATGAGGCCAGAGTGCTGTTAGGACATTTGCCATTCTATGGGTCTGCTATGTATCTCACTTCCCACCCATGTTGGATCATTCTCTCCCTTTTTGATTCTATCAGCTAGTATTTGCAGACACTATTCTTGTTTATGTGATCCCTTTGGTTCTTAGTCCTATCATTACGATCAATTGTGAACAGAAATTGATCACTGGGACTAGTGAGATGGCATTGGTACATGCCACCTCGATGGGATTGAATTCGAATCCCCTGCTAGAAACAAAGGTTAATTTATAAAAACAGGCTTGGATGATCCAACAAAAACCAGTAGTAAAATGTATTACTCTGCCTAATAAAATTATTCAAACTCATGTAATGAATTCAAGATGACATATCTAGCAAATATTGAGACTTCACATCTCTAATGACACAATTATCCACACAAGTTTAATTAATGGACATGGCAAATGTGTTTGCATTTACTTTAATACTTGCACTGAAATGTAAAATATTTTCATCTGCACTTTGTAAATAATAGATGATTTCTCCAATGACAAACTGCAGAGGTTGTCACTTTTTAAACACAGTAGGGGCATTAGTTAATCTTGAATAACCCCTGAGAAACACAATATAAGCAATGTGCACACAGGAAGAAAACAAAAATTCATGATAAAATATACAGATAAAAAATATTACATTTAAACAAATACAGTCAATATTGTAGGTGCTATCTAATGTCACTACTGAAGTTCACTTTGGGAGAACTGCAAAATCCCCAGGACTAATTAAAGCATTATGTGTATTTCCCAGAATTTTATGAAGAATATAAATGAAGAATTTGAGGCTGCTGCTAAAACAACCACTGGCAATTGGAACACTCTAAATATTGCTGTTTTCATAAGCTAAATAATATTAAACTTTTTTTCTTGGAATAGGATTACTTTCCCTGAGGAATAAATACATGAACAAAATAGGTAGTTTATTAAGAGGAAATAATGGTAAACCTGATTGGCTAGGGAAGCAATATTATCTGCTAAATCAACTTTGTCTCTGTCTATTCTTCAGTGCTCATCTCCTGCCAGCTTAGACATACCCACCTTTTCAGGGCTGCAGGATTTTAGCCACATCTAATGGCTTAACCACTGATCTAGCCTACTGCAAATTAGAGGAGGCTTCTTAGATAGAACTCCTGGGTAATCACACAGCATCCTGAACTTGGAAAGGCCCCACACGTGGTTTATGTATTTTTTATTTTGGTAAAATATTAAGTACTCATAGTAAGTTAATCTAAAAATAATTGTCCTTGTTACTAGAAATTCACCATGATATTTTAAATATCTTAGGGTAGTCCACTTTATATGACAAAGAGTTACAAAGATTGTGCTGGCTTGAAATATGGCTTCTCCAGTGAGGATTTGGGAGTAAGGAGCCATGACCTCCAGTTGAACTACTGCTTTGATATATTATTTTTTGGAGGACATGATGGAGGTCATACACTTTTATCAATTACTCTTTTTGCTATTCTTTTAAGTCATCTAATAGGCTTGTTCTGGTATTTCTATTAGCTCCTTTTCTATGGAATGAAACTACCTTACTTGTTTGCATCTTTCAGGTCAACCTTGTATTCTCATTTGAGTGCCTATGACAAGTAAACGAGTCTATCTTGTGGAGAGCTTTACATAAAATGAAATGCTATAGTGCTGGGAATTCTTCCTTAATTTTAACTTTAAACTTGATCTTTCAGTTGCATGACTGACCACCTTATTATTACCTGTACTGAAAAAGTCCCATCGATAGTGAATGTCTTAGGTCCACAGACCAAAGACAAATGCTGCCATTGTGCAGTATGGTATAATCTGTCAAGGAAATGCAAAGGCACTGACAACTAATTTTTTTCCAAAGTAAGGGCATTTCATGAGAAAAAAATGCATGTCTATCACTTTTCTTTTTTACTGTACATTATATTGTAGCTATTATACCTTGCTGTCAATGGTATTTTTTTTACATTTTTCTTCTGCTTTGTCAGAATCAAATTTAGGGATATGATCCATAGCTCTATATAGAGACCTTCCATACCAATAATTTTATCTTTGATAAGTATAATACCATGAATTTTAGATGCTTAATTTTTTTTACAATGAACAAAATTAATTTATGAAAGAATCATTTTTTAGCTTTTATTTAATGAATATAAATTTCCAAAGTACAGCTTATGGATTACAATGCCCCCACCCATAACTTCCCTCCCACCCACAACCCTCCCCTTTCCCTCTCCCTCTCCCCTTCCATTCACATCAAGATTCATTTTCAATTCTCTTTATATACAGAAGATCAGTTTAGCATATATTAACTGAAAGAATAATTTTTAGCATTCATAGGTGATCACAGCCTTTATTTTTGTTTGGAGATTCAGAGTGCACCTATCAAACTATTTGTGATAAATACATTGAACTAAAACTTCAACTGGTCTATGTTCTAAAATATTCTTATAGTTATCGATACTGGGAACAATTTTTTCTACAATAGGCCAAAAATATGAGGAAGCTTCATGGAAAGTTTAGATAAAAAAATTGTTATATAAATATTGAAATACATGAATATGAGGATACTTCAAAAATTCATGCAAAATATGTGCTATAAAATAACAATGTAGAAATTTGAAAACCTGCACCAAAACAAACTTTTAATTCCATTAATTCCATTTCCACTAACTTTTTGAAATTCCCTCATATTTTAGCCTTAGAGAGCCAAACATATTGTTATAATTTGTTTATTTTTCATCCAGCACAAAAATAGCCAGAAACAATATAAAAATGAAAGAACATAGCTGTGCTTCAATTTAATATTATCAGGGCTGGCACTGTGGAGTAGTGCCACACCTGCAGTGCCGGCATCCCATATGGGTGATGGTTCGAGTCCAGTTGCTCCACTTCCATCCAGCTCTATACTACCGCCTGGGAAAGCAGCAGCAGATGGCTCAAGTCCCTGGGCCGCTGCACCTGCATGGGAGACCCGAAGAAGCTCCTGGCTCCTGGCTTCAGATTGGCACAGCTCCAGCCATTGCAGCCAATTAAGGAGTGAACCAGTGGATGGAAGACCTCTCTCTCTCTCTCTCTCTCTCTTTCTCTCCCTGTATAAATATGACTTTCAAATAAATAAATAAATATTTTAAAAATATAATATTATCTACATAACCATATAGCAAGTTAGATATTGCCCAAGGACAACAGTTTACCAACTTTTCCTCTATCCCCTTATGTTTGATGTATTGCAGAAATCATGAATATAGTCACATGCGACCTAACAATTCTGAGAAATTTGTTAGGAAATGTGTTGTTCAAGCATCATAGACGATTTACACAAATCAGTCAGTTGATATGGCCTTTTGATGCAATCAAGAGATAAGGTAAACATGACGTATAAGTTATGGGGTTACTGCCAGTATTATGTGGCATAGCGTTTAACAGTAAGCCATTTTTTTTACAAATTGAAGTATATGCCCAAATATTGGTAAAAAGTATGATAAACACACAAACCATTAACATAAGATTTTTATTATAGCTCTCAAGTATTATGTATTATACATAACTGGAACGACAGCACAGACTTGTTAACAAAGTATTATCATAAACACACCATGATGCTATGACAGTTATGGCATAGAAGGAGAGAAGAATTTTTCAATTCCACTCCATTATACTCTTATCAGGTTCACCATCATTTATGAGTCTGTCATGGAGCTAATCATCATTATGGGGCAAATGGCTTTTAGGTGCTATGGTATGATGATTTAGAAAAACTTTTTTACCAACTTCTACCAAATGTGTCACTTTAGGTATGTCTCCTAACCTATCTGAGTTCCTCAATCATAATTTGAAGGGGTTTGTTTGGTCCAGCTATTGTTATCAAATCCTAACATTTCTATAGTGACTTAAACAGGTCCTTTGACTATTCATAAATAAATGTTAAGAAAACAAAGGTTAACTAATTCTTGGGAACAGTTGTTTTTAATCTTAAAAAATCTTATTTGCAAAAATTATTGCTTTCCTTGGGAAAAAAAAACTTTTAGAACCACTCAATAGAATTTCTGAATGGCTACAAATGAAATGCTTTATTGACTCATAAATGACCTTTTAGCATCAGAAAGGAAGGGTTAGGACTACCTTACTATAACATCTACTATCACGTAAACCACCCAGGCAGGATAAGGCTGCTCACGTGTCCAGCTGGGCAGATGGTTCCTTTCCGCCTCTAATTTGGTCTGCACTGCTGAAGAGGAGTGAATTTTTGGGAGAAAGACTAATCTATACTAGTCAAACCTTCTGAGACATTTTAGTAACTATGGGTATATAACAATTGTACTCAAGGGTTTATTATGTTGATAGTAATATGTAACATTTATGAACTTGGCAGAAATCTGATAAAATTTGTTTTTCATAGTATATTTCCTTGGAAAATTAGTGAATGCATATGAAATTTCTTTCAGGAAATACATAATTTCTATTCCTATCAGAATGTGAAACTACTCAATTAGCAGTGGGCCATGCTTAACAAAAGATCTAACATCTATAAATCCTATGCTGTACATAGAACTGCCTAAGGCAACACTCATTAAATTGAATAAGTGAAGGCCTATGGTTTGTAGAATACTAACTGACAAATGAACACCTGCTGCTACTTTCACTACTAACACAGGTCATAAAAATCTGCTTTCTAGGAATTTACTGCTGTATTATCAGGGAGAAATCTGAAGGCAGCTGTAGAATGGTATGTGATCACGTAAAACAATGAAATCAACTGTTAATTTTATCCTGACATTTATTACTAATTCCAGTTCCAAGAATAAGTCACAGAAAATAAAGAGGACATATGAATCAGTAACACAGATTAAATTTGTGATCAGTTTTTAGGGAGGATTTACCTTCAAATTTCATAAAGAATCTTATTTTAATAACATTTCTAAATTTGTCTGTCTCCTTCTATTATTTATTTTGGCTAACAGTAAAGGAAGTAAATTAGGACAGGGAAAGTGGTTGCCAGTTATGAACTGTTGGTTATGGCACAAAGAAAAAGGAGAAAGGTAAAAAGCAGATCCTATATTTGATGGTAGGAAGTTTTAATTCCGTATTCAATATTCCATGGAGGGATATCTTTCTTGATGTAACACACCTTCTGTGAGCTAGAACTAAATGATCTCTGCTATATTATAAATGAAAGATTTCTGAAAACACGTACAAAATTCATTTCCTATTTGATAATTTTAAGAGTTACAGAACTTGGGATTCTAAGATGGTGGATTAGGGAACAACATACCGTGTTAGCCTAGGGATGAATACTAAAAAAAAAAAAAAAAAAAAAAAAAAAAAAAAAAAAAAAAGTGTAGAAAGTGCCCTCTCAGGAGAGAATTGGAGAGAAAACTACACTGGAAATCCTATAAGAGAAAGAACTCCATGTACCTGAGTGAAAGGTATGGACAAATGGCATGAAAACAATCAGAAGCACAGTTGTAGCAGCCAAGAGCCAGAGCGGGAGAGCATGGCAAGTCTTGACTGGAGCCCTGGAGGCTAGCAGTTGCTAGCAGTTGCCACAGACCCAGTGGAAGTAGAGAGGGCATGTTTATCTGGCCCCAGCTTCCCCACAACAGTGCCTGCTGCCCAACTGAGAAAGGGCAGGCACAGCAACTGGCTGAGACAGGATGGCATCTTCTTGGCCCTACTGGCAGTAGCGGAAGGGAGACAGCAACTTTCAGCCAATGGCTCTTGTGTACACACGTGCAACCCAGAGATTCTAGCAGATGGAACAATTCACAGTCCCCAGTGACTCTGAACCTTGCTGGGAGGTAGCTGGGCACCTCACGTAGGATGGTGAGGCGCCCATGGCCTCCCAGGAACTAGACACCTAGGTGGAGATGTCTCGGGGAACATCTGCTTCTCTGTAGGCTGGACAGGCTGGCAGAGCAGAAACCTGTGCACTCAGAGAGTGGGAGAGCCTTGTGTGCTGAGATCAAGGAGACTTTATAGTTACATGAGAAGGTATAAGGTGTAGTGGGGTCTCTAGGCAATCCTAGGTGCAGCTCCACATGCTCGGAGCTCCTTGGTTGTCTACAGCAGATCATTCAGTAGGAACTGTGTCCACGGTAAGGACTGTGCAGATCCTTTATACGGTGCAAATGTGGCATGAAACACACCAGGGGCTAACACCCAGGCATTAAGATCTACCACACCCAATTTGGGTGTAACTCTGGATACTCACCACACCCCCACGCACTGACCAGAGCTCTCTCTGGCCCAACCCACTACACACTTCTAGGTATTTTCTGAAAGCACAGACATTTCCATTAAGCCACAGAGTCAGAGCTCAAAGATAAATGTCATCAGAGGGGAAAAAACAAGAATCAGTTCCACAAATGACTAAAAACAATGCAGAAATTCAATAAATGCTCTGCCACTGCTCTCAGGCTCTGGCCAGGTCTCCCGCACCTTCTGCCTTGTGGTGCGGGGTCTTTCAGGCTCCACTCCTGTCCTCCGCTTGCCTGGTCTGCACCAAAAACAGAAACACATGGCCTGGGCCTGATGCAGAGGGTGGGTACCAGGGCACAGTCGGACATGGGTAAGAAACATAAAAAGCACAAGTCAGACAAACACCTCCATGAGGTGTATGTCGAGAGACCCTTGAAACTGGCCCTAAAAGCGGGAGGGAACGAAGTCACCAAGCTCTCAATGGGCAGCTCAGGGTACCACTCCAAACTCTTCAAAGTCACAAATGACCACAACAAGCACAAGGAAAGGAAGCGGAAAAGGAGGAAGAAGGGAGAGGAGCAGGTTCCCAGGGAAGAGAAAGGGAGCAAACGCACAAGGGTCAAGGAGGATAAAAAGAAGCAAGATAGAGACCGTGTGGAGAATGAGGCAGAAGGCGACCTCCAGAGTCACAACCCTGTGAGATTACACCTCTTGAGAAGCCTCTTGCAATCTCCTTCGCCAAACAGGAAGAAGTAGAACAGACGCCCCTTCAAGAAGTCTTGAATCAACTGAGGAGACAACTGCAAGAAAAGACCCAAGTGCTTTCTTTTAATTTCCTGATTTTATTGCTCCTGGCTACCGCATGATCATTAAGCACCCCATGGATCTTAGTACCATGAAAGAAAAGATCAATAACAGTGACTACCACTCTGCAGAAGAACTGAAGGATAACTTCAAACTGATGTGTTCTAATGCTATGTTGTTTAACAAACCACAGACCATATATCATAAAGCTGCAAAGAAGCTATTACATTCAGGGATGAAAATTCTTAGCCAGGAAACAATTCAGAGCCTGAAGCAAAGCATAGACTTCATAGTAGACTTGCAAAAAAACTCAGAAGCAAAAAGATCGGACAGATACATCACAGAGTGGGGAGGACAGAAGCTGCTGGCTGCAACAGAGGGAGTGCTGTGGAGGGGCTGAAGCAAAAGCCTTCAGGAGTCCCAATAAGGACAATAAAAAGAAAGAAAGATATGCTTGAAGATAAGTTTAAAAGCAATAATTTAGAAAGAAGGAGCAGATCCATTGTATCATTAAGGAGTCTGGAGGAAAGCAGACCAGGCGGCTGCTGAACAGTGTGAATTTGAAAGAGGAAAACCAGATGGAACAACTATGTTGAGACTTCACCATCCTGTGGATCCCATTGTAGGAGACCCAGGCTTCTGCCCTGTAACATTGGGCATGACAACTGGATGACTTCAGTCGAGAGTGAATACTTTGTGGGGCTTCAAAGATGGGATACTATCAAATGACCCAACATACGGGTCTAAGGAGTCCCTGAAAGTGTGGCAAGAGAGAATGGACTACTAGGCCTATTTAGTGAAATAAATACAGGAAACTTTCCCAATTTTGAGAAAGAAAGGGAAGCCAAAGTAGAGGAAGGACATAGAATTCCCAACAGAAGTGACCAGAAAAGATCTTTACCACGACATTGTAGTCACGTTCACCAAAGTAAAATATAAAGATTTTAAAATATGCACCAGAGAAATGATACATTACTTTCAGAGGATCTCCAATTAGATTCACAGACGACTTCTCATCAGAAACCCTACAGGCTACGAGAGAATGCTGAGATATAGTACAAGTCTTAAGAGAAAAAAACTATCAATGCAGACTACTCTACCCTGCAAAGCTCTCATTTATGAATGAAGGTGAAATAAAGACCTTCCATAGCAAACAGAAATTGAAATAATTTGTCACCACTCCTCCAGCCTTACAAAAAATGTTTTAATGTTTTAAGATATGCTACACACAGAAACATGGAAAGAGAGAGCCATTATTATGCAAGAATGTGAAGGCAGAAAACCTTTGAGTAAAAGTACAAAAGAAATCCAAATTAAAATAGGAATATTTGTGGATAAATGGCAAGTCCAAGTTGTTACTTATCAATAGTCATCTTGAATATAAATGGCCTCAACTCTCTAGTTAGAAGATACAGATTTGCTGAATGGATTAAAAAAGACCAACCTATTTGCTGCCTACAAGAAACACATCTCACCAACAAGATACATGCAGAATGAAAATTAAAGGATGGAAAAAGATATTCCATGCTAATGGAAAGCAAAAAGGGCAGTTGTTGCCATCCTAATATCAGACAAAATAGACTTTAATATAAAAACTGTTAAAAGAGATGAAAAAGGGCCTTATGTAATGATTAAGGGATCAATTCAACAGGAAGATGTGACTATAATAAATGTATACACATGTTATTACAGGGTGCCTGACTATTTAAAAGAAATGTTAACGGATCTAAGGAGAGACATAGGCTGCAATATAATAATGATAGGGGAATTCGGTACCTTACTTACATCAACTGACAGATCAACTTGACAGAAAATTAACAAAGAATCAATGGAGCCAATTGACACTATGGACCAAATGGACCTAAGTGATATCTACAGAACTTTTCACCCCACAGTTGCAAAACACATTCTTCTCATCAGTGCAGGAACTTTCTCTAAGATAGAACATATGCTAGGCCATAAAGCAAGTCAGCAAATTAAAAAAAAATCAAATCATACCATGTATCTTCTCTGACAACAATGGAATGAAGCTGGAAATCAACAACTCAAGAATCTCTAGAACATAAGCAAACAAATGGAGAATGAACAACATGTTTCTGAATAAACAGTGGGTCATAGAAGAAATCAAAAGAGAAATCAAAAAATTCTGGACACAAATGAAGATGACAATAGATCATGTCAAAACGTATGGGTTATAGCAAAAGCAGTGTTAAGATGAAAGTTTATAGTAATCAGTGCCTACATGAAGAAATCAGAAAGGTACCAAATAAAGGAGATATCAATGCATGTCAAGATCCTAGAAAAACAACAACAATCCAAACCTAAAATTAGGAGGAAAGAAATAATTAAAATTAGAGAATAAACAAAATTGAAAAAAATAAAGAAGATCAGTAAAATGAAGAGCTGGTATTTTGAAAAAATAAAATTTATACATCATTGCCCAACTAACCAAAACAAATCAGATATGAAAAAATGTAAAAACAGACACCACAGAAATAAAAAGAATCATCAGAAATTACTATGAAGAGATGTATGCCAACAAATTGGAAAACCTAGAATAAATGGATAGATTCCTATACACATACAATCTACCAAAATTGAGTCAAAAAGACATAGAAAACATAAACAGACCAATAACCAGGATGGATATTGAATTAGTAATAAAGACCCTCCCAACAAAGAAAAGCCCAAGACCAAATGGCTTCACTGCTGAACTCTACCAGACATTTAAAGAAGAACTAATTCCAATTCTTCTCAGTTGAAAGGGGGGTATTCCTCCCAAACTCCTTCTATGAATTATGCATCACATTCATTCCTAAGCAGAAAAAATCCAGGAGAAAGAGAACAATAGAACAAAATACCTGATGAATATAGATGCAAAAATCCCCAACAATATATTAGCTAATAGAATCCAACAGCACATCAGAAAGACTATTTATCTGGACAAAATGGGATTTATCCCTGGTATGCAAGGATGGTTCAACATTCACAAAGCATAAAATGTCATACATCACATTAGCTAACTAAAGAAAAAAAATACAGTAATCTCAATAGATGCAGAGAATGCATTTTATAAATACAACATCCTTTCATGATTAAAACATTAAGCAAAATTAGTATAGAAGCAATTTTTCCTCAACACAATCACTCCAATTTATGACAAACCCATGGCCAACTTTATATTTAATAGAGCAAAGCTATAGGCATTCCCACTAAGATCCGGAACTGCACAAGGATGTCCACTTTCACCATTTCTATTTAATATAGTCCTGGAAGTTTTAGCCAGAGCCATTAGGCAATAAAAATAAATCAAAGTAATACAAATTTTAAAGGAGGAAATAAGACGATCCCTATTTGCAGATGGCATGATCCTATTTATAAGGGATCTGAAATACTCCATTAAGAAACTTTTGGAATCCATAAAGCAGTTTGGTAAAGTGAAAGGATATAAAATCGACATGGAGAAATCAACAGCCTTTGTATACACAATGTCATGGCTAAGAAAAAACTTTCAAGATCAATCCCATTCACTATAGCTCTAAAAATGAATACCTTGGAATAAATCTAACCCAGGATGTGAACGATCTCTACAATAAAAATTACAAAACACTAAAGAATGAAATAAAATAAGACATTAAAAAAATGGAAACATCTTCCATGCTCATGAGTAGAAGAAACATCATCAAAATGTCCATACTACCAGAAGCAATTTACAGATTCAATGTAATCCCAATAGAAATATTAATGACATTCTTTTCATATCTAGAGAAAATGATGCTAAAATTCATATGGAAACACAGGAAACCCTGAATAGCTAAAGCAATCTTATACAACAAAGGTGGAGGCATCATAATACCTGATTTCAATACATATTACATGGCAATTATAATCCAAACAGCCTGGTACTGGCACAAAAAGAGACTTTTAGTCCAGTGGAACAGAATAGAAACTCCAGAAATCAATCCATGCATTTACAAGCAAATTATCTTTGACAAAGGAGTTAAAGTCAATCCCTGGAACAAGGACAGTCTCTTTAATGAATGGTGCTTGGGAAACTAAGCATCCATCTGATAAATCTGCAGAAGGATGAAATTAAACTCATACATTACACCTTACAAAAAAATCTACTCAAAATGGATCAAAGACCTAAATCTATGACCTGATACCCTCAAATTATTAGAGAACATTGAAGGAGACTCTGTAAGCATAGGGAAAGACATCATGGAGAAGACCGCAGAAGCACAATTAAACCCAGAACTGAAAAAATGGGATTGCATCAAGCAGAAAAGCTTCTGCACTGCAGAAGAACTCAACACATTGAAGAGGCAACCGACAGAATAAGAGAAAATACTTGCAAACCTTGCAACTGATTAAGGCTTAGCATTCAGAATCTATAACGAGCTCAAGAAATTCAACAACAACAAAACACACAACATAGTTAAAAATGGGCAAAGGATTTGAACAGGCATTTTTCAAGAGAGTAAATTCAAATGACCAACAGATGGGTGAGAAAATGCTCATGATCACTAGTCATCAGGGAAATGCAAATCATAACCAGGTTCAGGTTTCACCTCACTACAGTTAGAATGGCTCACACACAGAATCAACAAAGGAAAAATGCTGGTAAAGATATGAGGGAAAAGGTACCCTGGTCCACTGTTGATGCGAATGTAAACTGGGGCAGCCACTATGGAGGACAATATGGCGATACCTCAAAAATCTGAATACAAACCTACCATATGGTCCAGCCATCCCATTCCTGGGAATTTACCCAAACCAAAAGAATTATGCACATGAAAGTTATCCATACCCCCATGTTCAGCACAGCACAATTCACAATAGCTCAGATATGGAATCAACCTAGATATCCATCACCTGTTGACTGGATAAAGAAATTACGGTATGTAACAAAAAAAATGAAATCCTGTCTTTTGCAAAAAGATGGATGCAACTGGAAATCATTATACTTAGTGAAATAGGCCAGTCCCAAAAAGACAGATATATTTTCCCTGATCTGGAGTAGCTAATAGAGTACCTGGAATGTAATATATTGAAGTGAAACAGACATTTCGAGAAATGATGATTGTTTACAGCCCTTGTCTCCTCTATTGAGGAACAGTGGGGTTTTGTTTGTTGTCTTTGTTTTTCTTCATACAATTTGTTGAACTCTTTTACTTACTGTAGGGTTAACTATATGATCATTAAGTAAAATGAAAATAGATCTTTCTGAAAATTAAGAGTGGGAACTTGAAAGGGAGGAAGAGGAAGTGATGGAGCATGGAGGGGGGAAAGTGTTAACAATGTTCCTAAATCCGTATACAGGAAATACATGAAACTTGTATAACTTAAATAAAATTTTTAAAAAATAGTAACAGAACTTATAAAATTAGATTATTTATAGAGCTAGATGAGTTTATAAAGCTAGATTAAGGATGCCCATAATTAGAACAGTACAATTTTGGGGGTAATTAATCATGTCACATATTAAATTCCTCTGGGAGGTAGCATAGTAAAGAAATGATTTATAGTGACCTCAGTGGAGTACATAATGTCAAATTTGTTTCATTATTCACATTTTGTTCATTTTAGGTTAGACAAAGAGTATCCACGTGTTTTAAATTTTACCAAATTCTAATTTAGCTGGCATTTGCTAAATGGAACTCTTTGTCAACCAGAACCATAAAGCAACTATTATTAAATAATGGATATTCATAGTGAACTCCCCAAGAAGATGGCAACAGAACTGACCTGAAATGTAGTTGTGGCTTTAGCACATGTATTCTTAAACCCTATGCTGTGCTATCTCAAGAGCTTTCCTCTTAGAAATCACAAGTACAATTATTGTTTTTTATACTAATAGTTGCAAGAGTTTTCATTATCTTCTTCACAGAATTAAAAAAGTTTAAAGAGGAAATATATTAGCTATGTAGTAAAAAAAACTGTAATTAAGACTAATATTTTCAGCAAACATTGCTTTTTAGATTTTAATATATTGATGTTATATATATGTTGTCTCTAAGCAAAGTATATAAACTGTACAATTAAAAATAAATTTTTCTTCCATGAAATTTAGAAGCAAGCAAAGGAGCAATATTCTTTCTTTTTTAATTGGCCAGTTTACTTATAACCTTAATTAGATGCAAAGAAAAGTCAGGAAGGAAAGTATCAACATGTCTGATAGTATCTTGCCAGGCAGAAAACCCTAAAGCCATAGTATAATTATGCAATGTCTTTCTTCTGGTTAAACATCTCTTAAGAATGGAAAATTAAACGAAGCCTATTAAAATGTCAACGGTAATTTTTAAATGATAATTTTAAAAGTTAAGTAATCATTTTCATATTTTAAACAGAAAATACAAAGGTACTAACAAAACGTACAGATGTTCCTTGAATTATGATAGGGTATTCCACAAACCCTTATAAACTGAAAATATTAGAAGGTACAAATTCATTGAATATACTGAACAACTGACATCACAGCCTCACAGTACAGCACACTTCTCTCTGGTAGACAGGAGATGTATACCTTTGTGTTTGCAGGGCTGACTACGTGCTGTGGCTTACTGGCCCTGCCCAGCACCTTGAGAAAGCATCACAGCATATATTATCGGTCAAGAAAAACATCAAAGTTATAAAACAATTTCTATTCAATTGTACTCATCTTGCACCATCAAGTCAAAAAATAATTCAGACCATTCTAAGTTGGAGACTACATGCTTTAAATGTGTCTCAATTTTAAGAAGAAATTATATTGTCAAGATAGGAACTTAAAATTTTCCCAAATAGGTATTTTTAGAAAAGAGAATTGATCATTTTAATATATGCCTTTTTAGTAAAGCTTTATAATGTGTTTATTGTTATATCAAATAAGTCATTTACATAATATTATCCTTCATGTTGCAAGTTTTCAACTTGACATGGACTTGTACTTATTAAGTCGCATTGCTTATATGGAAGTTAATTTTTAAGCTACTTTCTCTACCTTTTTTCCTGGAAATATGATTAATAGAATACCAGCATCTTATAAAATTAAATTTCAATTTAAGAATGCATTTTCTCTTAGAGCGTGATATGTAGGCAATGAGACTTTGAAAAAGACACCTATCCCCAAAAGATGACTTTATTTCTTGTTTTATACATATTTGAAGAAAGAAATGTATATATGCTCATACAGGGGTCACAAACATGATTATTATTAACTTTTTTTCCTTCACTTGTAAACATCATGAATTTTTACTCATTTGTTTATTATTGTTGGTCTTTCTCATGGAACAGTAATTCCATGCTGTCAAGTGCCTTGTTGATTCTCTTCTACTTTTCTGGACAGCAAGTTAGCAAATTTGCCTGGTGCATAACACAACCTAAATAAATTTAGATACATTGAATAAATAGGCAAATAAACTATTATTAAGAAATGGAGGAATGAATCTGTTTAAGAATAAATTAAAACACACTTGGTCTTTGTGAAGAGAAAACCAAATTGGTTTTTAAATAATTCTGATACAAGCAATTGATTTTTGTCACAAAATATTTGTTATAGTGAAACAATTTTAGGCTATTCAGGCTGTTAATAAAAATATGCTACACCATATGACTTATAGACAATAAAATTTTTTTCCTCCTATTTCTGAATATTAGAAAGTCCAGAATCATGTTTGAAACATGAAAGCCACTTTCTTTGGTCCCTCTTCTAAGGGCACTAACCTCATTCTTGTGGACAGAACTTTCATGACCTACTTACCTCCCAAAGGGTAAGGATTCAACATATGTATTTTAGGGAAATAAGAACATCCAGCTCAATAGCACAAACCAATTAAAAAAACCTACAAAATGAAACTATTGAAAAAATGATCTGAATAACTCCACTTTTCCAAAATATTTTAACCTTTGTTAACATAGCTAAAACAATCATAATCCAAGATGATATGAATGAAAAGAATATTTGAAAGCAAATGTCCATGCAATAATGAAACCTAAAAATGATATAGTCAAATGACAGAATTCTGACTTTCAATATTCCAAGAGGGGAAAAAGTATCTGTTTACTTTCAAATTAAAAGATATCTCTGAATGTCAGAGTTGATTGGGTTATATAAAAAGCACAAAGGAAAAGATTCTTGCTTAACAGCAAATTGTTAAAAAGAAATAAATCATTGGGGCCTGGAATCCCACAATATTTTTTTCTTTTAACATTTAGTTTTATAAACTACTCATTTGTAGCCTAATTCTTTAATTAATGATTTGTATTTGATATTATTTAGAAAACTGTTTAAAATACTGGTACTGAATTTCATGTAATTTTTAGATAAGCCAATAATACATGAGAATGAAATTAACAAAATATCAATTACATAAAGTTATATCAAAACATTTATTATAAAAATAAATTATAAAACATTAAACATTTGTTATCAACTTCTGGAAATTTTTAATAATCACAAACACTTCTATTGTTCTTCAATATTAAAGCAAAAAAACTCCTAATCAATATGATAGTTTGACATACTAAAGACTAGCTAGTTGATATGCACATAATGTTATTTTATATTAATTTAAACAACACTACTCAAAAAGAAAGCAACTATATTTTATGAATAATCTTGCCATTGATCATACGTACTTTATGCTTTCTAATTTTTAATTCTAATGGTATCTTCCTGTCACTATTGGTGATGGTGTGTTCTCATTAGAAACCTAATGAATTTCTCAAACATCATGCTAACATAATTTGCTAAAATAATTCTTGAGACAATTTATATAAGTAATTTATACAACTAATTTACATTAAATAATCAACTTAACTGTTCAATAAACAATGAAATCCTGTCTTGCAACAAAATGGATACAACTAGACACTAGTTTTTTTTTTTTATTAGAATTCATAATATTTACATGGAAAAAAAGGGAATGGTGGGGGTAAGTAGAGAAAATGTGTCACTTCATAAATAAAGCTGTTAATTTGTTTTAATTGCAAATAATTTCTATTTTATATTTAGAATATTTCAAGTATTTTGAAATACATTTCTATTCGTTTATTTTAGTTTTTTTTTTTGTAACAAATTCAACACAGTTAAGATACAGTTCTTTTTTTTTTAACTTTTATTTAATGAATATAAATTTCCAAAGTACAGAATATGGATTACAATGGCTTCCCCCCCATAACGTCCCTCCCACCCGCAACCCTCCCCTTTCCCACTCCCTCTCCCCTTCCATTCACATCAAGATTCATTTTCAATTCTCTTTATATACAGAAGATCAGTTTAGCATACATTAAGTAAAGATTTCAACAGTTTGCTCCCACACAGAAACATAAAGTGAAAAATACTGTTTGAGTACTAGTTATAGCATTAAATCTCAATGTACAGCACACTAAGGACAGAGATCCTACATGAGGAGTAAGTGCACAGTGACTCCTGTTGTTGACTTAACAAATTGACACTCTTGTTTATGGCATCAGGAATCACCCTAGGCTCTTGTCATGAGCTGCCAAGGCTATGGAAGCCCCCTGAGTTCACCGACTCTGATCATATTTACACAAGGCCATGGTCAAAGTGGAAGTTCTCTCCTCCCTTCAGAGAAAGGTACCTCCTTCTTTGATGACCCGTTCTTTCCACTGGGATCTCACTCGCAGAGATCTTTCATTTAGGTTTTTATTTCCCCAGAGTGTCTTGGCTTTCCATGCCTGAAATACTCTCATGGGCTTTTCAGCCGGATCCGCATGCCTGAAGGGCTGATTCTGAGGCCAGAGTGCTGTTTAGGACATCCGCCAGTCTATGGGTCTGCTGTGTATCTCACTTCCCATGTTGGATCGTTCTCTCCCTTTTTGATTCTATCAGCTAGTATTTGCAGACACTATTCTTGTTTATGTGATCCCCTTTGGTTCTTAGTCCTATCATTATGATCAATTGTGAATAGAAATTGATCACTGGACTAGTGAGATGGCATTGGTACATGCCACCTTGATGGGATTGAATTGGAATCCCCTGGTATGTTTCTAACTCTACCGTTTGAGGTAGGTCAGCTTGAACATATCCCGAATTGCACATCTCTTCCCTCTCTTATTCCCACTCTTATATTTAACAGTGATCACTTTTCAGTTAAGTTTCAGCACTTAAGAATAATTGTGTATTGATTACAGTATTCAACCAAAAGTATTAAGTAGAACACACACACACAAAAAAATACTAAGAGGGATAACATATCAAGTTGCTCATCAACAGTCAGGGTGAGCGCCGATCAAGTCACCATTTCTCATAGTGTTCATTTCACTTTAACAGGTTTCCTTTTTCGTGCTCAGTTAGTTGTCACCAATCAGGGAGAACATATGGTATTTGTCCCTTTGGGATTGGCTTATTTCACTTAGCATAATGTTTTCCAAATTCCTAACAGGTGTTCTAATATAATGATACTCCCTTCTTCCCAACCTCTCTTGCTCCCTTTCTTTGTTGCATTTTTAAGATAACATATTTTAAATATGTATATAATTTACATTATACTCAAGGGCTTAGTACTCTTGCAAATAAAGAGTTCAACAAGTAAAAAGATCATAGTTTAGCAGGAATATAGGCAAAGGCTATATAATCAAATGGCAAGATGACAATTTCAACCATATAATTCTACCTTTTTTTTTTTTTTTTTTAGAAATCTCCATAGCATTTGCCACAATGGCTGTACTACAGTACATTCCCACAGTGTGTAAGTGTTCCTATTTCTTCACATTCTTGACAGCATTTGTTATTGTCTTTTGTATTTTAGTGATTTCTGACGTGTGAGGTGACATCGCATTATATTTTTGATTTGCATTTACCTTCTGGCTAGTGATGTTTAACATTTTTCATAAATTTGTTGGCCATTTGCATTTCTTTTTTTAGAACTGTCTATTGAAGTCTTCTGCCCATTTCTTAAGCGGGTTGGTTGTTTTCATGTTGAGCTTTTTAATTTGCTGATATATTCTGTATATTAATCCTTCATCAGGTAGCTCTCAAATATTTTTCCCCATTCTGTTGATTGTCTCTTCACTCTTGATCATTTCCTTTGCTATGCAGATGCTTCTGAGTTTGACATAATATATTTTATTTACTTTTGCTTTTGTTGTCTGTGCTTTGGGGATCTTTTCCAAGAAGCCATCCTTAACACCAATTTCTTGGAGTGTTTCCCATATGTTTACTTCCAGCAACTTCATAGTCTCAGGTCTTAAAGTTAGGTCTTTGCTCCATCTTGAGTTTTTTTTTGGTAAATTCTCAAGTTATTCAAAACAACTGAAAGAGAGGGAATCCTCCCAAACTCCTTCTATGAAGCCAGCATCACCTTAATTCCTAAGCCAGAAAAAGATACAACAAAGAAAGAGAACTATAGACCAATATTCCTGATAAATATAGGTGCAAAATCCTCAACAAAATACTAGCTAACTGAACCCAATAACACATCAGAAACATCATTCACACAGACCAAGTGGGATTTATCCCTGGGATAAAGGGATGGTTCAACATTTGCAAATCAATTAATGTGATACATCACATTAACAAACTGAGGAATAAAAATCATATAATATCCCAAGAGTACAAAGAAAGCATTTGATAAAATGCAAATCCTTTCATGATAAAAACCTTAAGCAAATTGGGTACAGAAGGAACATACCTCAACACAAAGCAATTTATGACAATCTCAGCTAGCATGTTATTGAATGGAGAAAAGTTGGAAGCATTCCACTAAGAACCCAAAACACACAAAGATGCTGTTCTCACCAGTATTATTCAACATAGTTCTGGAAATTTTAGCCAGAGCATTTAACAATAAAAAGAAATCAAATGAATACAAATTGGAAAGGACAAAGTCAAATTATCCCTATTTGCAGATGATACAATTCCATATAGAGGGGAACCAAAACGCTCCACTAACAGATTACTGGAAAACATAAGAGAGTTTGGTAAAGTTGCAGGATATAAAATCAATACATAAAAATCAATAGCCTTTTTATATGCAATATCTTCATTATGAGAGAACTTGTAATATTGTACCATTCACAACAACTACAAAAAACCTGAATATCTTGGGATAAATTTAACAAAGGGTATCAAAAATCTCTACAATTATATAAACAAACACTAAGGAAAGGAACAGAAGACAAAAAAATGGATAAATATTCCATATTCTAGATAGGGAGAATTTAAAATGTCCATACTCCCCATAGCAATTTACAGATTCAGTGTGATCACAATTGAAATAGCAAAGATGTTCTTCTCAGATCTGGAAAAAAAATGATGATAAAATTCATATGGAATCACAAAAGACCCAAACAGCTAAAGCAATCCTAATCAATTAAAATAAATAATAGCCATCACAATACCTGATTTCAAGACATATTATAGGGTAAGGATAATCAAAATAGCTTGGAACATGCAGAACAATGGAACAGGTAAGAGGCCCAGAAACGAATCCATGCATCCACAACCAATCTTTCACAAACAAGCTAAATCCACTCCCTGGAGAAAGGAGAGTCTCTTCAAAATGTTAGGAAAATTGGATCTCTGCATTCAGAAGTCTGAAACAAGATGTCTAGTTTACATCCTACAGAAAAATCAACTCACAAGGGATTCAGGCTTTAAATTTAAGACCTGAAAGCATCAAGTTACTAGAAGAAAATATAGGGGAGACACTGCAAGACATTACATAAGCAAAGAATTCTTAGATCTCAGAAGCACAGGCAATAAAGGCAAAATCAGAAAAATGGGATTACAGCAAGATAAGAAGCTCTGTACAATAGAGGAAACTTTCAATAAAGAGGCAACTGAGAGAATGGACGAAAATATATAAAATATATAAAATGCAAATTGTACATCTGATAAAGAATTAATATCCAGGGGCTGGTCCTGTAACATAGTGGGTGGAGCCACCTCCTGCAGTGCTGGCAATCCCATATGGGTGCTGGTTCAAGACCCAGATGCGCCACTTCTGATCCATCACTTGGCTATGGCCTGGGAAAGCAGTAGAAGATGGCCCAAGTACTTGGGTCCCTGCGCCTGTGTGGGAGACCTGGAAGAATGTCCTGGTTCCTGGCTTCAAACTGGCCCAGCTCCAGCTGTTGCGGCCATTTGGGGAGTGAACCAGTGAATGGAAGACCTCTCTCTCTCTCACTACCTCTACCTCTCTCTATAACTCTGCCTTTTAAATATATATTAAATAAATCTTTAAAATAAATAAAATCCATGTACCAAACTTAAAAAAAAATTAATTAATATCCAGGGTACATAAAGAGTGCAAGCCTCAAAACAAAAACAAAACAAAACAAAAAATCAAGAAATGGGCTAAAAAGATTCCAAGATGGTGGAACATGGAAAAGAAGTACTGCTTTAGGCTGAGGAAAATATTAACAGAAAAATGGAGAAAGTGCATTCCCAGGGGAGACATGGAGAGAACTATGCCGTGGATATACACAGAAGGAAAAGGGACACAACAGATCAGCATATAAGGTGTAGACGTGCAGCAATGAGCAAGGACACAGCAAGTGGTCTTCGCAGCTAAGAACCAAAGGAAGGAACAGCTTTGGAGAAGAAGATGAGAGCAAACTGTAGCAGCCCATGCCACTGTGATACAGCTGGAGGAACAGCCTGGCGGAGTACAAAGTTTTTGAGCTCAGTCTGGCTATTTAAAACAAATGTCAACGGATCTAAAGGGAGATATATACTCCAATATGATAGTAATTGGGGACTTAAATATCCATTTTCATCAATGCACAATTTAACCTGACAGAAAATCAACAAAAAACAACACAGCAATACTATACTATAGACCAAATGCATTTAATTGATATCTACAGAACTTTTCATCCTACAGATGCAGAACACACATTCTTTTCATCAGTGCAAGGAACATTCTCTAGGATAGACCATTTGCAAGGCCATAAAGCAAGTCTCAGCAAATTCAAAATAATCAAAATCATACCATGCATCTTCTCTGACCACAATGGAATGAAGCTAGAAATCAACTCAGGAATCTCTAGAACATATGCAAACACATGGAGACTGAACAACATGCTCCTGAATGAACAGTGGTAATAGAATATATTAAAAGAGAAATCAAAAAATTTCTGGAAACGAATGAAGATGACAATAGAACATATTAAACTTATAGATACAGGAAAAGAAGTGTTAAGAGGAAAGTTTATAGCAATTGGTGCCTACATCAAGAAATTTGAAAGTCATCAAATAAATGAGCTATCAATGCATCTCAAGAAACTAAAAAAACAGTAAACTTAAAATTTGTAGGAGAAAACAAATAATTAAAAGAGAAGAAATAAACAAAATTGAAACCAAAAAAATACAAAAGATCAGCAAAATGAAGAGCTCGTTTTTTGAAAGAAATAAATAAAATGGACATAACCTTGGCACAACTAACCAAAAATATGAATAAATAGATAAAACATGGAGAAAACCCAATCAATAAAATTAGAGATGAAAAAGGAAATATAAGAACAGAAACCGGGACTTCTGGGCAAGATGGCGGAATAGGAAGGGAGCATACTGACAGTCCGGGGAGAGACAGTTTAATAAAAGTGGAGATACTGCAGGTTCAAGGAAGAGTAGGGGAAGAAACAGCAGAAGAAACTCTTACGGAACTAGTGATTCACAGTGGACCTGCGTGGAGAGCGTGGGAGCACACAGTTCAGGACACCAACGGCAGACTCAACACACCAGCGCTGGAACGCGAGGTGAGCCGAACCGCAATAGCCTGAGACACTGGCAGGCAAGCAGAAAGAGGAGACTAGAGGGAATGATCCCGGGGGGAAAAGTCCACCAGGCTAACCAGAAGAGAGAGAGACAGAGAGAGAAAAAAAAGTGACCGATACGGACACGGGTTTCTACTCTCTCCGCTCACCTCTCAAAGGCGAGCAAGACAAAGAGCAAGCGCCATCTTGGACATACATCATAAGCAGAGCAACCTCAGGTCTGCACTGGCCCTGAGCCAAGCAGAAAAACCTGACTCTGGGCGGGGTGAATTAACAAGAGATTAGGACCTAGTGAAACATTATGCTGAGTGAAATAAGCCAATCCCAAAGGGACAAATACCATATGTTCTCCCTGATAGGTGACAACTAACTGAGCACCAAAAAGGAAACCTGTTAAAGTGAAATGAACACTATGAGAAACGGTGACTTGATCAGTCCTCACCCTGACTGTTGATGAGCAAATTAATATGTTATCCCTCTTAGTATTTTTTTTGTTTGTTCTACTTAATACTTTTGGTTGAATACTGTAATCAATACACAATTATTCTTAAGTGCTGAAACTTAACTGAAAAGTGATCGCTGTTAAATATAAGTGTGGGAATAAGAGAGGGAAGAGATGTGCAATTCGGGATATGCTCAAGCTGACTTACCTCAAATGGTAGAGTTAGAAACATACCAGGAGATTCCAATTCAATCCCATCAAGGTGGCATGTACCAATGCCATCTCACTAGTCCAGTGATCAATTTCTGCTCACAATTGATCATAATGATAGGACTAAGAACCAAAGGGATCACATAAACAAGAATAGTGTCTGCAAATACTAGCTGATAGAATAAAAAAGGGAGAGAACGATCCAACATGGGAAGTGAGATACACAGCAGACCCATAGACTGGCAGATGTCCTAAACAGCACTCTGGCCTCAGAATCAGCCCTTCAGGCATGCGGATCCGGCTGAAAAGCCCATGAGAGTATTTCAGGCATGGAAAGCCAAGACACTCTGTGGGGGGGAAAACACCTAAATGAAAGATCTCCGCGAGTGAGATCCCAGTGGAAAGAACGGGTCATCAAAGAAGGAGGTACCTTTCTCTGAAGGGAGGAGAGAACTTCCACTTTGACCATGGCCTTGTGTAAATATGATCAGAGTCAGTGAACTCAGGGGGCTTCCATAGCCTTGGCAGCTCATGGCAAGAGCCTAGGGTGATTCCTGATGCCATAAACAAGAGTGTCAATTTGTTAAGTCAACAACAGGAGTCACTGTGCACTTACTCCTCATGTAGGATCTCTGTCCTTAGTGTGCTGTACATTGAGATTTAATGCTATAACTAGTACTCAAACAGTATTTTTCACTTTATGTTTCTGTGTGGGAGCAAACTGTTGAAATCTTTACTTAATGTATGCTAAACTGATCTTCTGTATATAAAGAGAATTGAAAATGAATCTTGATGTGACTGGAAGGGGAGAGGGAGTGGGAAAGGGGAGGGTTGCGGGTAGGAGGGACGTTATGGGGGGGGGGGAAGACATTGTAATCCATATTCTGTACTTTGGAAATTTATATTCATTAAATAAAAGTTAAAAAAAAAGAACAGAAACCACAGAAATAAAAAGAATCATCAGAAATTACTACAAAGGACTATATGCCAACAAATTAGGAAACCTAGAAGTAATGGGTAGATTACTGGACACGTACAATCTACCTAAATTGAGCTGTAATGACAGAAAACCTAAACATATCAATAATCAAGATGGAAATTAAAGAAGTTAAATGTTAACTTTTAATTTAAAAGTTAAAGAGTTAAACTAGCTCCAATTCTTCTCAAAAACTCAAAACAACTGAAAGAAAGAGAATCCTCCTGAACCCCTTCTATGAAGCCAATGTTACATTAACCTAAACCTGAAAAAACATTGCAAAGAATACACTCAGCAAAGTGAACAGGCAACCAACAGAATGGGAGAAAATATTTGCAAACTATGCAACTGATAAAGGATGAATATCCAGAATCTATAAAGACCTCAAGAAACTCTACAACAACAAAACAAATAATCCAGTTAATAATTGGGAAAAGGCCCTGAACATGTATTTTTCAGAAAGGAAATTCAAATGACCAAAAGATACATGGAAAATGCTCAGGATCACTAGCCATCAGGGAAATGCAAATCAAAACCATAATGAGGTTTTACCTCAAGCCAGTTAGAAAGGCTCTCATACAGAAATCAACAAAAAATAAATGCTGATGCAGATGTGAGGAAAAGTTACACTGATCCACTGTTGGTGGGAATGTAAATCAGTAAGGCCATTCCGGAAGACACTATGGAGATACCTTAGAAAGCTGAAAATTTATATACCATATGACCTAGCCATACCACTCCTCGGAATTTACCAAGAAAAATGAAATCAGAGTGATCTGTACCACCATGTTTATTGCAGCTCAATTCAAAATAGCAAAGATAGGGAATCAAACCAGATGGCCATTTACTGGTGACTGGATTAAGAAATTAAAGTGTATATACACTATGGAATACTACTCAGCCATAAAAAAGAATGAAATCCTGTTTTATGCCATATGTTTTCTCTGAACTATGGCAAACAATAGACTATAAAACATGCCATGTATAGCAGTGAAATTGACCTTTTTTGATTCTTTGATTTAAAGCCCTGAACATTGTTTTTTTTTTCTTCTTATCTTTTGTTGAACTCTTAGTGTAAAGTTAATCTTACGAGTATGAAGTAAACTGAAAGGAAATCATTATAAAAATTAAGAGAGGGATTAAGAGAGGCAGGATGAGGAAGGCTGGGAGTGTGGGCAGAATGCAAGGTAGGGTGAGAAGTATCTCTATGTTCCTAAATCTGTATATATGAAATACATGACCTTTGTATTCCTTAAATACACACTCACACACACACACACACACACACACACATTGTGGAATACAATTAGCCATAAATAAGAAGGAAATCCTGTGTTTTGCAGTAAAATGGATGCAACTGGAAACCATTATGCTTAGTGAAATAAGCAGTCTCAAAAAGAAAGATATATAATAAATGTTTTCTTATGTCAATTTCTTATTTCTTTCTTTTATCAAAGAGAATTATAAAAATCATGGAGTTAAATATGTAAACATTTTTCAACACTCGAAAATTCTATGTTTCTTGAAAGAGAAGTTTATCAACAAACACAAGAAGGAAACAGAATGGTAACAGATGGCCCTTCTTGCTCTCTATCATGATTCTACCTTGAGAAGGCCACTGCCACCTTGTGGCATTTTAATTCAGTAAGTTTTGATAGGTGATTAATTCCTAACATATCACAAAAGAAAGTTTAAACTTAATGAAAGGGAAAACAGTAACTTTCCAGTGAAGAATCCTGGCATTTAGCGTCTATCCAAGTAATCAATGTTAACATCATTAGTAAATATATATCAGGTATCCCTGATAAGATACACTGACCATACTCCAGAATTCGTTTCAATAATATATATCCTTTCAACCATATCAGAAGAAAAGACATTGAGGGACATTCTACGAAGCCACTTCCCAATCCTCTTCAAGCTTGAAAGCCATGAGAGACTAAGGAACATTCACAGAGGAGACACATGCACTATTGGGGAAACAATATAATTCAAATAAATTCTATAACTTAGTAAATGGAATTATCCCAAGGTTAACTCTTAGTTGGGGCATTTTGTGGTTATTTAAGGGATTAATAATAGCAGAAGCTAAATGGAACTTTGTGGGAATTCTCCATATTGTTTCTGCAACTTTTCTATAAATCTAAATATATCTCCAAATAAAAAGTTACATTGTAGAATTTTTTAAAAGAAAAAACTATATCATCCCCAAATATTTACTTTGAAAAAAAACTATTTCTAGCTGGATTTCAATGCTGCAAAGGTAGTTCTTTTTCATACTGTGTTTGCATTTTCACATATTCACATAGAACAATATCATACAATAAAATATAACTACTTAGAATTGTCCCACAATTCTAAACAGCTTCAAAAAGTGATGGAACACCAAGCTGTTTAAGAACTAATATATGCACATTTTATTTGTGAATAATTTAATATGATTTTCACATTGTGTAAAAATAACATTTTTGTAATTTCATTATTACTATTGGAAGCTATTTTATCACTTACAACTCAGTTTATTTTTTTTATAATGTAGTATACCCCACACCAAGCAAAAATCCACTTGTCATTAGCTATCTAATCCTCAAGTGTATCAGAAAGAAATTAATATAATGAATACATTTTTTAGCTTAGTAGTACTAAGAACCACGGAAATAATCAGAATTCACATGACTGATTAGGCCACAAAATCCTTCAGAGAGAACTCCCTTTACTCTGCCTCAACTGTGTTCACATACACTTTATATTATTTTGATTCACGTTTTTCTTCTAAGAATTCATGGATGTTCAATTCATTTTAATTCACTGCTAAATTATTCTCACATATTTCATCAATTTTTAACAGTACAGGTAATCAACTTTTTTGTATCCATGACATATTTCTGAATTTTAAGAATATTTGATCATATACTTGAAAGGATTTTATAGAATTATTATCAAATTGCTTGGTTGCCAATCAGTACTTTGTTACTGTTTGAGAAAATCTGTTAGTTCCCTCTATTCACATGGCCATGACATGAAGTTTTTATATGTTGCGTAATCCAACAGCAGGGATACCAGTAAACCACATTAGAGTGCCAGTTTGAGTTCTGGTTGCTTTGCTTCAGATCCAGCTTTGGCTAATGAGCCTGGAAAGGGAAGCAGAATGTGACCCAAGTACTTGGGCCCCTGCCATCCTTGTGGGAATAGTTTCTGGTTCCAGGCTTTAGCCTGGCACAGACCTGGTTGTTGTGGCAATTTAGATAATGAACTAGTAGGTGGAAGATTCTCCCTTCCTCCTTCCCTCCAACCCTCCCTCCCTTTCTTCCTCCCTCCCTCTCTCTCTGTGTGTGTGCATGTGTGTGTGTGTGTGTCTTACCTCCCTGTAACTCTGCCTTTCAAAATAAATTAATAAATCTTAAATATTTTGACATGTTGCAGATAGCAACTATTTTTTTTAAAAATAGTTTGACATCATTCTACAACACCTATCTCTTTATTCCAAGAAGTATACCTTGCTCTACCTCTTAGTTGTTTTTTTTTTTTTCACTCAAACCCCTGAGAGAGTTAAAAGCATATTCCTTCCAGACTTAACTTGTGCTTTAACCATGGAATACTTCATATAGTATCAGGGTTTCTTACCACTTCATTTTGATGGGTCATCTTTAAAGACCCCTTATGCAATATGCAGACTACTGTATATCTTATTTTTTTCTTTAATTCCTCTAAATTTCAGTCTGATTTTATTTTTTTGTTATAATTTCTTAGAGTTAACAGCTATATGTTCCCTGTTTACTTTTTTAATTTTTGATAATATAAAATGAACATATTTATGTATTTCATAGATACAATTCTAAAAAGATAATTATACTTCCCTCCCCAAATTTCCTCCTCAATCCTCCCCTTCCTCTTTTTCCTTACTTTTTGCAAAAAACTAATTTCAGTCTACTCTATAATGTCAGGCTTAATGCAAAACTAACTGTAATATTCACCAAGTAAAAAGTAGAATGTCCACAGATCCTTAGGAATATAAACAAGGGCTAAAAACAGCAACCAAATTATCAGATGTCTATTTTACTCCTACAATATTTGTATTGTATATTAACTACTACATATCAGAGAAAATATATGTTATTTGTCTTTCTTGGATTGGTTTATTTCACTATCATAATGGTTTCCAGCTGCATCCATTTTCAGTAAGAAAAGGTGAGCCTATGTGCTTTTTACTTATTTGAGCAAATCTTTAAAATACAATTACTAGAGGCTGGCATTGTGATCCAGCAGTTCTAGTCTTGGATGCTAGATTCAGCTTCCTGCTAATGACCTAGGAAGGCAGTGGAAGATGACCCAAATACTTGGGCCCCTATCACCTATATGGAAGACCAGGATGATTTCCTGTTTCCTGGCTTCAGCCTGGCCATTTGAGGAGTGATACATTGGATGGAAGATCTATTCCTGTTCATATTGTTAATAGCTCGCTCGCTCTCTCTCTCTCTTTCTCTCTCTCCCTCCTTTCCTCCCTCCCTCCTTCCCTCTGTGTGTGTGTGTGTGTGTGTGTGTGTGTGTGTGTTGCTCTGATGTCCAAATAAAATAAACACTTTTTAGGCCAGCGCCGTGGCTCACTTGGCTAATCCTTCGCCTGTGGCACCGGCACCCAGGGTTCTAGTCCCGGTTTGGGCGCCGGATTCTGTCCTGGTTGTTCCTCTTCCAGTCCAGCTCTCTGCTGTGGCCCAGGAAGGCCGTGGAGGATGGCCCAAGTCCTTGGGCCCTGCACCTGCAAGGGAGACCGGGAGGAGGCACCTGGCTCCTGGCTTCGGATCAGTGCAGTGCCGGCAGTAGTGGCCATTCGGGGGGTTAACCAATGGATGGAAGACCTTTCTCTCTGTCTCTCTCTCTCTCAAAAAATAAATAAATAAATAAACACACACTTTTTATTTAGAAACGCAGTTACTACAAAAGATTCATGTCACCTGAGAAAGGCAGCGAAAACAATTCCCAATCACTCCATCTGTTTAAATGCTCTGGTCATATAAGTAAAGAACACATCAAAGCATTTATCTTTACAGTTTCATATCATATAAAAGACATAATTATTATCTCTCAGTTCTTCCATTCATGCTCTTCCTCAATTAAACTGCTTCATTCCCACAGATCATCATCATGACTGGGTCTTTTATGTAGGAGATTTTAACATTCGATGGGAATTTATAACTGCCAGTTTTAAGGGATGTTCGAGGTAATTTTACTACAAAGTATTAATGATAATCTTGGAGAAGAACATGCCTTTCCTTTGGACCATAGACTTCTTGAGCTATCTAAACTTATCATGAACCTCACTGATCATTTCGTGCATACTCAGCAAGTCATCCAATGTTGCTTTATAGGAGAACAAACAGCTAAACTGACAGTGGGGCATGACGCCATCTTAAAGACTGGAAGTTGGGTCTGGTGATCATAACCATGGAGAAGTCAGGCTCTGAAAGAGGGAATCAGGAATTCATTTCCAGTTAATGAAGATACCTATCATAATTTTGAACAACTCCAAGCAAAGATGAGACATTTCATAAAGAATATATGGTTACTAAAAGACATTAGTTCCATTCAGAACTAACCTGCAGTTATATATTGCCAAGGGCTTAATTGATACTCATAATTCCATTGTTTTGGAAAATTCAATTTCACTAATGATGAACCAATTATATTTATTTTAATTCTTTGCCACTATAAGAGTGGCTTAACATTTTCCACTATGTTTACAATTCTATTTCTATAGACAGCTTCAAAAGTAGGAATTGTCAGATCAAAGGCTATGCACATTTCAGCTTGTATAGAAAACTTTCCAAAATGTTGTATCAAGGTATGCTTTCAACCTCAATGCATCTCAGCATCTTCACTAGCATTGCTCTCATCAAACAGGTAATATTTAGAATTTTAAAGTGTATTACACATAATATATAAAGAGATATATGTATGCTTGTATGCCTAATTATGTCCCTGTAAGAATGTACTTGTGTTTTTTTATTTTTTTACTAATTTTCCGATTAGAATTGTATACACTTTTTCAGTGAAATATTTGCATCTTCAAATTGGCTACTATGCTAGAATCACAAATACATCACAAATCTGAGAAGTATCATGAATATTAATCCTAAAGAGACTGGAAAGCATTGTCTGAGTGTCAGGAATTCTGTATGCTTCAATTTTACTATTAACTTGCATTGGGGCCATGAAAAAAATCACCCTATTAATTCAGCTTGAGGTTTTCTCCTATAGAAGTCAGTGCTAGATTATCTTTATGGACATTTCAGCTGTACCTATTAAAATACAAAAGGCCTGGGGTCATAAAAAAGAGCCACTTTGGCCTGGTTACAGTCATAGGTACTTGAAGTACACAGGAGTAATGTCACAGATTATTTGGGAAGACACACAAGTAAAAACTTGCATATAACTTGTAGATATAATATACTACAGTATAATATTTGTTATCAGTTTATCTGAAGTAATTCTTGGACATCAGTGTTTGCATTCGTCTGTCAAAGGAAATAGTTCCAAATTCCTGGAGTGAGTTAGAAGTAAAGCAGTGGATAATTAGAACTAATGACCATTAGTCATTATTTTTTGAAATATCCCTGTGTCTAATGCCATTCAAGACAGACAAAAATTTGAAACATTTGTTCCTCTCCCATTTCTGTCCTGTATAAAAATGTCAACCGACTTTTATGTTTTGCTGATATACATGCCACAAAGCAGCATTTGATAAAATGCAGTGCATTTATCATCTGCAACAGTCTCACTGGTGTTGTTTTTTTAGGTAGCTGTCCACTGAATTAGGTCATCTGGAATTAGGACTTAGAGTCATCAAAGTTTGAGACTCAGAGGGCTTTCAGTTCAGTGTCACTTCCCTTTGCACTTGAAGATGAAACTGCTCTTCAGCTGCATTTCACAGTTCATTTGTACTTCCAAAGACTAAAGACTTGACCAGTACACTGTTGACTGAGAGAAGAATGGTAAGGAAAGCTATAGAAAAACAGGCTGGCATGTGTATGTTCACTCTCTCCACTTAATTTTATGTGAAACTATGATCTCTAAATTAATTTGGGGTAGGGGTTTGTTATTTGAAGCTGTAGTTTCCATGTCTCCACCTTGTCAGTTAAGGACACTGGTTGATTTCCATTCTGTCTTCCTATTCTCTATATAATAGTTCATCCATTTTTCAGATTAAATTTACTCCAACAGTATTTTGATGCTGGTTTCCTCTGAAATTAAGCTTTTTTTTCTATCATTATAGAAAGAGTTTTGATTAAAATTAATTACTACCTAGAGTATCTCCAGTCTTCAAGGAATGATTATGAACAGATTGAAAAATGAGTCCCTGACAGAGAGTGTCCTAAGAGGTGCCTTTGTTTGACTAAAAATAACCTGATCTCCTTTGCTCTATATTTAATAGAGATGACAGACAGTCCTTGCTAGTGCTGAGGCCCTGACTCTAAATTAAGGAACTTCTGTTGAAGAGCAGCTGATCTCTTAGACAGCACAGACACAGTTCTTAGAGAAGATGACTCTGATGTGATGTCGGTAGTAGGGAAAAATGAGCCTGAAACACTGCTTGGGTAGTATGTGTTGCGTGTGTAGATGCGAACCCTAGGGCCCACTAAAAGATTGGAGGCAAAGTTAACAGGTTTTTGGTTGACAGAGAAATTAGAATATTTTGGCCAATGTTTTTTCTTTCTATTCCATTTTTTTTTTTTACACTTGAAAGATTGAATGTCGAAAATTGCTGGTAATGTGCTTCTTAATGTGATTTATAAGTCTTGTATTTCAATGAGTTAGACCCATTTATTAAAAAGTTTGTGAAAACACTGTTTACAAATGCTGTTAAAATGCTGTTTGAAGTTGGAATGTTCTCTGTTGGTATGTGATCAGAAAAGAAAAACATGAATATTGTGGCAATGTGTGGGACACCTTTGGCTGTACTTGTACCAGAACATTGTGAATTGTTATATGTAATTATAGCCCCTGGTTTCCCATTTATCATTGAGAATTTAAATATTAATCATGTAATTATATTTTAAATACCATATTATGGATTTCCTCAATGATAAATAACATTAAAATGGCACTCATTATAATAAAATATTTTATTTGAAAATCTTTATTGCATTCTTTCTTGCCCTTTGCAGCCAATTAATTTTGAATAATACTGAAAACTGAAATTGCTAATATTTACTCATCTGAACAAATTAGTACAAAGGATTTGGGCAATCTAATTTGAGTTTAGGGAATTGAAAGCAGAGTTCAGAATTTAGACAGGTCAGACATTATTCATGGGCAAGGTAAGCAGTGATAGGGAAACAAACTTGCCCAAGTACAAAGTAAATAGCAATTACTTTTCTAATATTTCTATCTATTTATAGCGAAGTGTTAGAGTAGCAGTCAAACCTACTAAGTGAAGCATAAAACATATTGTATTGGCTAGCTACAGTATGTCTACATTGGATTAGAAGCCTGACACCACTGATAGTGCCAAAGTAGGCTTTCGCCTTCTTTTTTTTTTTTTTTAAACCAAAGTTTGACAAAGCTATATTTGCAGCAATACTGATAAACACAGACATTTCTTTTTTGTTTCTATTTCCTGACCTTTAATTTTAGCTTCCACATATAAGGGAGAACATACGATATTTGTCTTTCTGTGTCTGGCTTACTTCACTCCTCTTGATAGGGCAGTACTAACTCAGAAGTAATTATGTCTTCCCTATTTCACTTAGCAATTGCTGGAAGATCTTTAGGGGAATAGTTTTTAAATGATTTGTATTTTGCAAGAAGTTTTCTGAAGGCCCCTTGTCTGTGATGTATTTTAGGTGAAAGAAATAGTGAGTTTTGTACTTATAATTAATTGAATTGAATGAATTAAGTTACATAAATTTAAATTTATTTGAGATACTATGGATACTATATCGGTTTAGAAGTAGATGATTTAGGCAACAATAACAAAAAAGTAAAATAATATATTAATTATCTTTAGAAAATGAGAAATTCCAGAAATGACGGGATGCCAGCAATTTCAGGTATCATCATTTGTACATAGCTTCACATTCTATAGAAATCTTTCTAAAGTGAATTGTCCAGTTCTTGCTTCAACAGAAAATACCAGATAACACTTAAAGTAGGACAAATAACTGGTATGGTACCTACACACCTCCCCCCATGATTTAAGATAAATATGTTTAGTTGATATCCTTAGTCTGCCACTTCCTAGCCTTGGGGAAATTTTAAAGCTCCTTTTGCCTTATCTTATCTTTGAAATAAGTGATCTCTCTCATCTAGGCTTGTAGGGAGTGAGATGTGTTAATGGAAATGAAACAGCCTGATAAAATATCCAGCACATCATTGCTACTTTTCCTTTCTCCCTTAGAAAATTAGTCTTTTTCTTCCTACCATTGTATTAAATTGGTTTGATGAGACTTATTTTTTGAAGGTGAATAAAACAGATAACCAACTTGCTAGTAACAATGTGATAAATATAGAAGATTTGTGAGAGTTCAAGGACATAATGCTAAGAGTTTAGGATTTTCAAAGGCATTTGTACTTAATTCCGAGACTTTAGAGTTTTAAGTTTAACCTCTATTTAAGCGGAAATATTATTGGAACACTTTAAACCACACAAAATTATTTAGTAGATAATTTGAGTACACATTTAGGGATAAATTAATTTCTCAAATTATTTATTAATATAATAAACATATGGAAAAAGAGAAATTTCAGAAAACACTATATATATGTATGTATGTATATATATATACAGATATATATATATACAGATATATATATACATAGAGAGAGAGAGAGAGAGAGTTGAGGGTACTTCCATATAGATACTAGTTGATTAGAATTGAAGTTAAATAGATACTGTTTGCTTTTTATTATCAAACTCTAATGATAAAACCATTGGCGCAGGCAAGGGCTTCTTGGAAAAGACCCCAGAAACCCAGGCAATAAAAGCTAAAATTGACATCAAGCTGAGAAGCTTCAGCACTGCAAAAGAAGTACTCAGTAATATGAAAAGGTAACTGACAAATGGGAGAAAATATTTGCAAACCATGCAAATAATGAAGGATTAATATCCAAAATCTATAAAGAGCTCAATAAATTCCACAACAAAAACACAATCCAGTTAAGAAACAGGCAAAGGGTTTGAGCAGACATTTTTCAAAAGAGGAAATTCAAGTGGCCTGTGGACACTTGAAAATATACTCAGGATCATGAGCCATCAGGAAAATGCAAATCAAAACCATGATGAGGTTTCACCTCACCCCAGGTAGGAGGAATGGTTATCATACAGAAATCAACAAACAACAGATGCTGGCAAGGATGTAGGGAAAAGGGTACCCTAATCCACTGTTAGTGGGAATGAAAATTGGTCCAGTCACTGTGGAAGACAGAATGGAGATACCTCAGAAATCTCAATATAGGCCCACCATCCTACTCCTGGGAATTTACCCAAAAATATATCAGCAAGAAAGAGTGATTTATACCCCTATGTTCATTTCAGCTCAATTCATAATAGCTAAGATATGGAATGAACCCAGATGTCCATCAACTGTTGACTGGATAAAGAAATTCTGATCTACATACATTATGGAATACAGCAGTAAAAAAAAAGAAATACTGTCAATTGCAATAAAATGGATGCAACTAAAACCATTATACTTAGTGAACTAAGCCAGTCCCAAAAAGACAAATACTATATGTTCTCTGTGATAACTAATAGAGTACCTAAAAGGTAATCTATAGACACGAAATTCACACTTTGAGATATGATGTTGAACAGCCCTTGTCTTGCCTTTGAGGAAATGTGTTTTTTTTTTTTTCCTTTCTTCATACTATTGTTGGACTCTTTATTTAGTGTAGAGTTAATCGTATGAGTATAGCATTAACTGAAAACATATCTTTGTAAAAACTATGAATGGGAATAAGAAAGGGAGGTAGAAAAAGAACAAGAGTACAGGCAGGAGGGAGGATATGGTGGCAAGAATCACTGTGTTCCTAAAATTATATATATGAAATGCATGAAGTTTGCATACATTAAGAAAAAGGTCTCTGGGAGAAAAAACAACAACAAAAAACCTTGAATGATAGTACCCATAATAATTTTTTTAAACTTTTATTTAATGCATATAAATTTCCAAAGTACAGCTTATGAATTACAATGGCTTCCCCACCATAACGTCCCTCCCACCCGCAACCCTCCCCTTTCCCACTCCCTCTCCCCTTCCATTCACATCAAGATTCATTTTCAATTCTCTTTATATACAGAAGATCAGGTTAGCATACATTAAGTAAAGATTTCAACAGTTTGCTCCCACACAGAAACATAAAGTGAAAAATACTGTTTGAGTACTAGTGATAGCATTAAATCTCAATGTACAGCACACTAAGGACAGAGATCCTACATGAGGAGTAAGTGCACAGTGACTCCTGTTGTTGACTTAACAAATTGACACTCTTGTTTATGGCATCAGGAATCACCCTAGGCTCTTGTCATGAGCTGCCAAGGCTATGGAAGCCCCCTGAGTTCACTGACTCTGATCATATTTAGACAAGGCCATGGTCAAAGTGGAAGTTCTCTCCTCCCTTCAGAGAAAGGTACCTCCTTCTTTGATGGCCTGTTCTTCCCACTGGGATCTCACTCGCGGAGATCTTTCATTTAGTTTTTTTTTTTTTTTTTTTTCCCCAGAGTGTCTTGGCTTTCCATGCCTGAAATACTCTCATGGGCTTTTCAGCCAGATCCGCATGCCTTAAGGGCTGATTCTGAGGCCAGAGTGCTGCTTAGGACATCTGCCATTCTATGGGTCTGCTGTGTATCTCACTTCCCATGTTGGATCGTTCTCTCCCTTTTTTATTCTATCAGCTAGTATTTGCAGACACTATTCTTGTTATAGAGAAATCTGTATCATGCCTTTGAGATACATGTTTATGCTAGTAAAACTCAGAGTTATCTTATCCCTTTCACCAAATATTATATTTTGTTTTTCAATTTACAATGCTAGTTTTCTCCACAAGGGGAAATAGAAAAGGGAAGAAGGCAACAAAGAAATCAGATATAGACACAGAGGTATTATATAATTACTTTGATCTCTGAAAAAATAAAATGCAATGTTTTGCTCTATTACTAACCTGAAAACAATAAGCACATACTTTTTTTTGAGGGAAAAAAAAAAACAAAACAATGCTTTAGGAATGAACATCTTCAGTGACTCACGAAGTTTCCTCAACATACATTGATTTAGTTCAGTTTTAGAACATTGATCAAAGGGCCAGCACTGTGGCAGAGAGTAAAGCTTCTGCCTGCAGTGCCAGCATCCCATATGAGCACCGGTTCAAGTCCTAGACGCTATATTTCTGACTCAGCTCTCTGCTATGGCCTGGGAAGGCAGTGGACGATAACCCACATGCTCAGGCCCCTGCACCCATGTGGTAGACCTGGAAGAAGCTCCCGCCTCCTGGCTTTGGATCAGCATAGCTCTGGCCATTGTGACCATTTACCATTTGGGGAGTGAACTAGTGAATGGAAGATCTCTCTCTGCCTCTGCCTCTCTCTAACTCCGCCTTTCAAATAAATAGAACTTTAACAAAAAGACATTGATCAAAACTTTTGCCCTCACACTCAAAGACATCAAAATAATTGTATTTGTATTTAAAGAGCTCTCTGCTTGGTACAGTGTATAATAACAGCAGTAATGATAGAATTCAGTTGTTCTCATTTCTTAAGGCAAGACCTACGATGATGAGTGGCCGGATCTATAGGTATTCAGCCTGCCAGCTCCTCTTTAATCCTGCAGTTAATGGAGAGCTGAGAGACCAAGTCCTCAAAACTCTGAAGAGAACTCAGGAGAATTTGCTCAATGTAGTTCAAATATCAGGCTAAAAGCAAGTTGCAATTTTGATCTCAACCCTACTTCCTACTAATGTCTCAACCCAGGTGTGACCTCTGTTTGATAAAACATTAACTTTCCTCTCTATGTAAATAAAATGGTGGCTGCACAGGTGCACCTGCTGTATAGTATTATAGGCAACCGCAAAGTTATCAGAGTGTAATACAGAAAAAATAAACAGAACAAATGTGCCAAGGGGCACATTTAGACTGCCGTTGTAGATTGTGTATATAGTTAAATCTGTCAAAAAAAATTTTAACGCAGTTGCTGAATATAACAAATAGTTCACATGGAAGCTAATTTTCCCTACATTCCCATATGTCTCCTGATTGAGTCAATATTTTAAAAATTTGCTCAACAGGTTACATTACCAAGACATTTAAAATTCTATGGAGAAGGAAGAAAATGCTGCGAACTGGTACAAAATAGACCATGTTTCCTTTTAATTTCTTGTGCGAAATGACAGAATGACAGAGAGCACTGGGAACATTTATTACTGACAGGTGTAATTTCACCCCTACTTGAAAGGCCATGACTTTAAAAGGAGATGAAAGCTTCCAACTGATGGATGAGGGAAGAAAAGTCTGACAGCAGTAACACAACTGTCTCAAGGGAATCGAGTCATGTGGTCCCGCGGTTTACCATTTGGCCATGAAGTTACAAAGATTTACAGTGTGCTCTGATGGGGTTGGGAACGCGTTTATTTGCATTTACTTCTGGAGAGCTGATAGAACAGCTTAGTGAAACTACAAACAATGTGACCAGCTCATCCCCCCACTGATAATGACATAATGGTTACAGGCCACCCAGAGCAATTTAACCATAACTGATGAAATCCTCCTGCCAGCAAGTTTCTGGACTAACAATAAGATAGAGACAGCAATCTAGGTATAATAAGCTTTATTACCATAGATTTGCAGTTAGAAAGGGACATTTGTAGCTTTTACAGTATTGAAACTAATGTCCTAAAGGACTACGTTTTACACTATTATTTTTAGAGGGTTGGGATAAGAAATTGAGTTTAAGAAAATTGAAAGTGTTAAAGAGAAGATGTAAATGTGAAATACCATAACATGACAAAGAATATGATGAGTGTTATAGGAAAGACACAGATAGAATGAGATAAATCAGGAAGTAGCTATGTTTCTAGCAGCACTAAATCTGCACACCATTCTGTTAGAATTTGCTTTCTTTTCCTTAAATGTGAATCTTTTCTCCATTTATTACTAAGTCTGGCTTAAGGGTCATGGCAGCCCAGGGGGTGCTGTTGAGTTCAGTGATACTCCAGTGAAATTGGTGTCAAGTCATCTGGACACCAGACTGATATCCCTCTGACCCTCACTGGTTGTCATTTAGTTTTTAACACAATATTCAAAAAATGGTTAATGTAACTGGAAAGAGGAGACACAAAGGAGAACTGGTCTTAGAACTACTTCATAAAGTATAAAGATAAATGGGAAAATTTTGTGAGAATCAATACAGACTAATGAGCATTATTTAGCCTGATTCTGTGTTAGGAAACTTCCCATGGGTTAAATGGTGTTCATGGAGGCTTTGGAGTAGGATAGACCTACTAAAATACATCTGGTTTGTCTTTAAGACAGTTCAGAAATCTCAGGTTCTTTTCACTCTATCATTTTGAGGATTACTTACCGTGTTCAGGCAAAATTACTATTTTAGTAGCCAAAATCCATCAAGTAGTCACAGGTATAACAGCACAAATCTTACAGAATTTTGTGTACAAATATGCAAATATATAGACAGGCTAAATATTACTGGAAAGTTATCACTTAAAATATATAGTTATTCATAAAATAGCATTTATAAGAAATTCTATAAATGTCATATAAACAAAATAGAGAAAAGTTTCAAAAATCAAAATATACTATAAGAATCATTATATATTCTATGATTTGGCTTTTTAGAAGGTAAATAAGAATAAAAACAACATTCGAACTTCCTACCCTTGATTGCTTAAAATTTATACGATATTAAAAATATGTCCTGCTGAAAGAATCCAACATCAAGAAAATTGTCTAATTAATTCTTACACTGTAATGAATAAACCTTATAAATCAAATCTTGAAACATTGCTGAAAGGATACCCCTCCCCTGCACCAACACACACACACACACACACACACACAATAGCTTCCTCTTCTCATTTAAAATTTTCAAACTTTGGAAATAATATGCATGAACAACCTTACATAGTTATCAACATTCCCTAATATAGGTAAATGATATCACAGAAAACATTTTAATAACTATACTATTCAAATTTCACATAAAGTTTTGCTAGTATAACAAACACACACAAGACCAAGAGTCCTATTTGTTTAGTCACATTATTTAACGAACGTAAACAGTTTTTAGAGTCAGCCTTAAGATGCTCAAATAGCGAATATATGTATGCCTGGTAAGTTTTTCCAAGGACACAGTCTTTGTATTGAGTTATAAGCTCTGATTTAATAGTCATACACACTATGTAAATCCCAAACACTGAATTATAATAAATTTAAATATGGGTAATCATGAACCATTTGAAGAACTGGATTTACCCTTACATTTTAATCTAATATTTCCTTTTCCTTCTCATCACTTTCTCATTCCCTCTCTATGTGCATGTTCATATACCACACACATGCACACACTGTGATCTTTACCTCTTTACCCTGTCTTTATATTAAGATTCTAACCAATTTCTGACCCTCATTAGGATTATTTTATTATTACTCATTATGCCTCCTGGTTTTATCCTATTGGTAACATTTGCTTTCTATCAATGTCAAGGAGCACAGGATCTCTAAACAAACTTTCTCAAAAAAAAAAAAAAGAATAAAAATGTAAAGTTGTATGGATCTTTAAAAAGTGGAAATTGGAGTTATTTTATTACATTGAAAGTGAGTTTTGCCAATATGCAAGCCCTCCATTTACTCGAAAAAATCATGGAAAATGTCGCCATCTGTACATCGCAATAAAAGTACTATTTGTAATTGCCATTCACTAAACCAGTGAGTAATTTGGAAAACAGTAGCAACAGACCTTGGAGTGGAAAATGCATGTAGGATAAAGCCAAAATGTTATTCTAACTTGTAAAGGAAATTTTTCCATGAGCAGATCTTTCTGCAAGCTGCTTCTTTAAAGCATGAGCAGCATCAGCTGCCTGTTAATTAAGCTTCAATAAGTTGAGAGGAAATCCAAGTGAGGTATATTCCCTGTGTTAACAAATCCTCCTATCTACCACACATTTTGAATGCCAGGCTCTGTTACTACTGGAATCAGTTTCCAGTCCAGCATATTGACACATCTGAGACTATTTGTAAGTAAGTTGAACAGAAATTATGCAAACTGAAAGATTATGTGAATTCCATTTATTATTCTTTCATGAACTCATTTTCCAATGTTGGTGAAAATGAGATACATAGTCAAGAAAAGGAGATTATGAGACACAAGAAATGAAAAGCTTATGAACTCACTAATCTATTTTCTAATAATTTAGATGTAATGACACTCATGAATGGTATAAAAATTAAAACAGCATACATATTTAATGTGAATATTTTATACATTACAATTATATATGTCTACATACATTATATAATGCATAAATCTCTATGTACAGAATTAAAATATAGAATTAAGAAAATTTAGCTAAGAAACACTGTGTAAATGCCTTCACCATATTACATTGTAATTTAAAATAAAAATAAGCAAAGCTACTTCATGTACACATTACATTGTAATATTACATAGCCTTCTAGTTCAATGCCATTTCCAAGCTGGCTCATTATAGAAGATTCATGACCATAATTAAATTTCTATTCACACAGCACTAGAGACTATAAAGGAGGCAGTTCATCTTTAAGGTGACACATCTCTCAGTTTTCTTTGCACTTAAAGTATAAGACAAGGCTTCAAAATAAGACTTCCTGTTTTGAACCACGCCCTTCTAATGCTCATAGCTTCTATGCAGCAGGCAAGAAGTCAAGCTGTCATCATCAACTCCTTTTATTTTCTAGATAATGACACAATGTTTACTTGGTTCCGAAATCAGAAAATCCTGAAATTCTTATGCCTGGGTGTTTTCTATATTAGCATCACCCATTGTTATTTATTTCCCCAATGGCTGGATATAGCTCTAAGCTCTGGCATCACCACCCTTGTCTTTCCCATTTCCTCCCTTCTATTCTCCCTCTGATCACTACTTTCTCTCTCTTCCTCTTTCCATCTCTATCTCTGCCTCCCTCCCACCACTGAGAATATAAGTGTGTGTGTGTGTGTGTGTGTGTGAGAGAGAGAGAGATTCTTGTCCCTAATTCTGTCAATCCCTCTCTCTCTTCCTAGCCTTTTTTGCTCTAAAATTCTGAATCCCTATACACTCTTATGAAATAAAAAATTCCTTCACAACTGAGACATATAAGGTCTATACAGTTTCCTGTTTCTTGTCTATCTAAGGAGATTTTGAACAACAATTCAAATGTGATGACGTTTAAGGTATCATGGGATCATGCAATAAACATTTAATAATGTTTTTGTTATCCTCTTCCCAAGGAAATGATATTTGAACTGGCCTCTGAAAGATATAAAAAGTTCACAATATAAAATTGGAAAGTCAACACAATCTTTCTCTTGACTAGAAGGTCCTTTGTCGCTTTCACTTGTGAAAAAGAACCACTGTCCCCTCCCAAAACTAGTTTCTTCCACAAATATTTACAAAATGCACCAAAGAAATTTCAAACAATGCTTATTCAAATTTAAAAATTACCACAATCTAAATGCAAAAATAATCTACTAGAAATTAGTTTTTTTTTTAAATCTGACTTAGAAAATCCCTTAGTTTTGAGAGAGTGTGTGGGAGGGCAGGTAGAGTGGGAAGAATTACTGTGTTCCTGAAGTTGTGTTTATGAAATGCATAAAGTTTGTATGCCTTAAACAAAAGGCTTCTGGGGAAAAAGAAACAAAAAATATGTTTTTGGACAAATGTGAAAAAAGAAAAAGAAAAAATGTGCTTGTCATTTAAGGTATGGACTAAAATATTATGGCAGGGATGGCATTGTAGTACAGCAAGGTAAGCTCTGCTTATGACATCAATATCAGAGTGCCAGTTCAAGACTCAGCTCCCCTGCTTCCAGTCTAACTCCCAGCTATCTGGGAAAGTAGCAGATGATGGCCAAAATACTTGGGCCCCTGCCATCCATGTGGTATACCTGGATGGAGTTCCAGGCACCTTTCTTTGGCCTCGAGCAACCCAGAACTTTGTGGGCATTTAGGGAGTGAATCAGCAAATGAAGATATTGGTCTCTCCCTATCCCTCACACTCTCCCTCTCCTCCACTCTGTCTTTCAAATAAATAAGTAAATCTAAAAAGTTATGGAAATCCATCAATGAAGTATTATGCAACCATTAAAAAGATGGAGGCAAAGCTATATGAATGAATGTCACAAGGTAAATCAAGTGTATTGTGACATGGAAACAAAGAGTTTATATACATAGAATATATTACCATTAGGTGAACTATGGAAAATTATTTCTAAATTCATATCTGTTATACAGGTTACAGATGTATTTCTAATTCTGTATCTGTCCACAACTGATACCATGCCTATTACTGTAGCTATGGCTGTATATCTTTATACACCCTTATATTTCCTGAAAGCTTTGTAAGATGCTGTTAGTTACAGAGAGAGGTGATGAGGTTGTGTAATGAGACTTTAACTTTTAAAATTTATATAAGATTTGTTTGTATCTAAAGCATTGTGGTACACTGATTTAAGCCACCACTTGGGATGCCCACATCCCCCATCACAGTGCCCTCTGGAGTCCCAACTACTCCACTTCCAATTCAGCTCCTTGCTAATGCACCTGGGGAGCAGAGGTGACAGCTCAACTGCTTGAGATACTATCACCCACATGGGAGACCTAGATGGAGTTCCTGGCTCCTGGCCTCAGCCTGGTCCAGAATTGGCTGCTGTGGCCACTTGAAGAGTGACCAGTGGATGAAAGATCTCAGCCAGCGCCGCGGCTCACTCGGCTAATCCTCCACCTAGCAGCGCCGGCACACCAGGTTCTAGTCCCGGTCGGGGCTCTGGATTCTGTCCTGGTTGCCCCTCTTCCAGGCCAGCTTTCTGCTGTGGCCAGGGAAGGCAGTGGAGGATGGCCCAAGTGCTTGGGCCCTGCACCCCATGGGAGACCAGGAGAAGCACCTGGCTCCTGCCTTCGGATCAGCGCAGTGCGCCGGCCGCAGCGTGCCAGCCGTGGTGGCCATTGGAGGGTGAACCAACGGCAAAAGGAAGACCTTTGTCTCTGTCTCTCTCACTATCCACTCTGCCTGTCCAAAAAAAAAAAAAAAAGTTAGGAAGATCTCTGTTTCTCTCCTGCACATGCATGCATGTGTGTTTGCTCACTCTCTTTCTCTGTCGCTCTTTCAAATAAACTTTAAAAATTAAGATTTGTATGCACACATACCATTTATTTATTGTTTCCAAATTTATCTATTAGCTAGGATAGTTTGGTGCTTCCTTGACTTTTCTCTCCCCAAGTGAATACAAAGAAAGACAATCTGGGTCCTATTGAGTAAAGTGAGACTTATGTGGCTTAGTGAAAGCTATGCCTCCTCAGAACCCGTGAGAGACAGAGATGCTGCCCACAAACACACACAAAATAATGTAACACAAATAAAGCTACAAAATAGCATGTTTAAACTTTTTGGGTATCATTTAAAATGATAGCCAATATTCAATGATTCTGAGTAAGGGTATAAACAGGTGTTCTTTGCCATTGTTTTAGCGTCTTTTCTATAGCTTAAAATTACTTCAAAACAGGAAGATTTAAAGGAAGCAAAGATGATATTACAACAGTTTAGTTGTTTTTAATGATTAGACAAACTGTTTTTAACTTATAAAAACGAATATTTAAATTTTATTCACAGGTTATGCTTAGATTTAGAATGAATTATCACAAGCAAAAAGTTCATACTTAAAAACATATTCCTGAAGTTGATTTTATTTATTTTATTTGAAAGGATGTAGTAAAATCAGTAAGAGTATTTCATAATGTGATTTCCTCTTGGCAATATAATCTAGTTTTCAATTTTCAAATCTGTATTCATAGTAAAATATGTTAGTGTAACTTCTTTTATATTTAAGGAAAAATGATTATTATGAAAACATTTTAGGAAAATCATTTTGGTATTTTCTTTCTCCTCCCATTCGGCCACTTTTTGGCATTGGAAAATCAAATCAGATATTCTAATAGAGCATTTAGTTGAAAGGTAAGTGTTGCTCAAAGGAAAATGCATCTGCACAGAAGTATCTCTTCAATAAAAATCATCCAACTCCCACTTTCTGAAATATGAATAAATTATTTCAATATGACCTCAAGTAGAACTACAAATAATCATCCCTCTTTTCAAGGAGGTATGCATTTTACATAACTCAGGCATGAAAACTGTACCTTTCAAATTTTTTCTCTATAACAGAACTTAACTCACCTTGTGAGCCCCCATTTTCTCTGGTGGCAAAACATGTGTTCATGCCAACATAAAATAAACTCACCAACTGTTTTTTTCTTGTCTAAACACACTTTCTTTGAGGAAAACATTCAGTCAGTTCAGAATTCCCCTCTTTCCCATCTTCTTTTTTTCACCGTCCTAGGTTAAATTTGTCCTTCTGATATCACACTGGTCTCTGGGAAAAGTGTATAATCCATGGCCACTGACACCTATCAATTCTGCCTTCCTCATGTAATGTACACTCTCTAATTTTGTGCAATTTGTACTTTGTGTTTGACTGCTATTTCTGCATTCACTTTGAAACAGAGATACCTCAGTTTGTTTTTCAGGTTGTGGTCCCAACCAGTTCATCGTAATACTCCAACTCAAGACCTCTTTATTTCTACCTAGGTGAACTTGACTTTGTGAGTCTACATTCGGGCCACCTGCACAAGAACCTTATTTATTCATGGTAGAGGATGCCACCCAGGTACCATGTTAAACACAGAGCATATCTTTGGAGCCAGGTAAAAGATCCCTTCACTCTGTTTCCCTACAACACATTTTGAGTTTAAATTGTTTTGACTTGCTACTACATGTGAAGACATGCCTAGATAGTAGGACATTGGCCCCTCTCTGAGGGGCCCAACAGTATCTAAAGTTCAGTGAGATACACTGCTAATTCTCTCCCTGACAGCTGGTAAAACCTTTGTTATAGTAAAAGGCAGACAAAAGAGGTATATCAGCTTGCATTTCTTTCCACTCTATTATTTTCTATATATGACCGAAGTCCCTCAAGCTTTCAGCCTATGACAATCAAGATATTTCCTGCCTCCCAAACCCGTCTTTTAAATTATAAAGTCTTTTTATACTGTGTTCTGTTTCGGGACTGAAAAATTTTCTTTGGATTTGGATCCTCTTTCCCCCAGGGCAAACTTTTTTTTAAATGATTTATTTATTTATTTGAAAGGCAGACTTACAGAGAGGCAGAGAGAGAGAGAGGTCTTCCAACAACTGGTTCACTCCCCAGATGGTCGTAATGGCTGGCTGGAGCTGCATCGATCTGTAGCCAGGAGCTTCTTCTGAGTCTCCCACATGGGTTGAGGGGTCCAAGCACTTGGGCCATCTTCTCTTTCTCAGGCCATAGCGGAGAGCTGGATCAGAAGTAGAGCAACAAGGACTTGAACCTGCGCCCATATGGGATGCTGGCACTGACAGCTTTATCTGCTATGCCACAGCGCCAGCTCCAGGGAAAGCTCTTGAAGGAATTATGTCTGGTAAGGGTGAAAATGATGAAGGGAGGAGAGAACTTCCACTTTGCTTATGGCCTTGTCTAAATACTGACAGAGACTGAGGACTCAAAAGGCTTCCATAGCCTTGGCAGCTTGTGTAGAGCAGTGGGTGATCATGATGTCATAAACAAGAGTGTTAATTGTTAAAGGAACAACAGAAGTCACTGTGCTCTTACTCCCCATGTAAGATCTCTGTCCTTAACGAGTTGTACTCTGAGAATTAACTGTAAAACTTGTTCTGTTTTTTTTTTTTTTATATTTTGTATGATTGTGGGTACAAATTGTTAAAATCTTCACTTAATATAGAGCTGGTCTTCTGTGTATAAAGTTAATTAAAAATGAATCTTAGGGCTGGCACTGTGGCACAGTGAGTTAAAGCCCTGGCCTGAAGCACCAGCATCCCAAATGGGAACTGGTTCTATTCCCAGCTCCTCCTCTTCTGATCCAGCTCTCTGATATGGCCTGGGAAATAAGTAGAAGATGGCCCAAGGACTTGGGCCCCTGCACCCATGGGAGACCCGGAAGAAGCTCCTAGCTCCTGGCTTCGGATTGGCGCAGCTCTAGCCATTACAGCCATCTGGGGAGTGAACCATTGGATGGAAGACCTCTCTCTCTGTCTCTACCTCTCTCTGTAAGTCTATCTTTCAAATAAATAAAATAAATCTTAAAAAAAAAAGATTCTTAATGGAGAATGGGATGAGAGAGGGACAGGGAGGTGGGATGGGAGTGGAAGTGGGAGGGCAGGGAGAGGGGGAAGAACCACTATATTCCTAAAGTTGTACTTATGAAATCTGTACTCATTAAATAAAAGGTTTCTCTGTAAAAAAAAAAAAAAAAAAAAAAAAAGTCCATGAAGGCTGGCAGTCCCCAAGTCCAGAAAAGAGAAAAGGGAAGCAATATCAAGACCATTAGCTCTTTTTTTTTTTTTTTTTTTTTTTTTTGACAGGCAGAGTGGACAGTGAGAGAGAGAGAGAGAGAAAGGTCTACCTTTATGGTTGGTTCACCCCCCAGTGGCTGCTGCGGCTGGCGGGCTGTGGCCAGAGCACCGCGCTGATCCGATGGCAGCAGCCAGGTACTTATCCTGGTCTCCCATGGAGTGCAGGGCCCAAGCACTTGGGCCATCCTCCACTGCACTCCCTGGCCACAGCAGAGAGCTGGCCTGGAAGAGGGGCAACTGGGACAGAATCCGGCGCCCCGACCGGGACTAGAACCAGGTGTGCCGGCGCTGCAAGGCGGAGGATTAGCCTAGTAAGCCGCAGCGCCGGCCACCATTAGCTCTTATCCAAAGTCATTTTCCCAACTTATGTTTATCTGTTTGAGAGCTGATATTGTATTCTCATTCCACACGACTTCAAGAGTTTCTCAGCTGATTCTAAATTTATGTTGAACACAAAAATCTCACGTAAGTATTGCTATCAAACTTATAGTATTTACTGTTTGCTTATGCATACCATTTCCACTATAAAATGTACAAAACAGGGTGGGAATTTGGTGTAGTGGTAAAGAAGGCAGTTGGGATTTTCACATTCCATGTCAGAGTGTACAGGTGCCAGTCCCAGCTCTGCGCTTCATTCTACCTTCCTGATAATGCTTACCCTGGATGAGGCACATGCTGACTCAAGTAGTGGGGTCCCTACCACATATGTAGGATTCTTGGATGGAGTTCCTGGCCCCTGGATTCAGGAAGTCCTAGCATGGGCTATTGGTGTGGGTATCTGAGCAGTGAACTATCAGATAGGATAACTCACTCTTGCTCTCTTTCTTCCTTTCAAATAAATTTTAAAAATTAAAAAAATGCACAAAACAAAGTATATATAAATATGGGACATTCATTCATCAAATGAAAATAAACTAAGAAGTTTCAAAGTCAGATAAATTCTAAATTTAGGTAAAAATAAGTTACAGTAGCACAAATTTTCTACTTTAATAATGCCATATGATAAAATTGTGAGATTAGAAGTTGAAATTCTCCAACTTATCTTCTCAAATAATTAGGATTTATGTAAAGAGCCATCATCTCTTTGATCCTCAAGTTCATCGCCTATAAACTAAAAATACCTGAACTCTTTTCTAGTGATTCTTCTCTTTAACCACTTGAGAAAGTTGCTACTTTATATAATAATCTTCATAAGTTTGAAATATTAATTACAGCTAATATTTTTGAGGCATTTAGTAAGTAGACACTGCACTAGACACGTCATCTATTCTGTCTCACTTAAAGAATTCTAGAATCCAATGAGTGGATTCCATTGTCACCCTCATTCTAAAATTGAAGAAACTGAGGCACAGAAGAGGAATGTAGTTTTCCAGAAGTGCTCCAAGTTGTAAGGATCAGAGTTCAGCTTTGGTTCTAAAATTCTAACATCAGAGGCTTCTATCATTCCCACAGCATATGTCTAAATCCATCCATGAGAAACCTCCCTTCTTCTATTTTGCACACCAAGAACCATTCCCTCAGGAGCTGTCCATTCAAAAACGAAATCCAACATTTCTGAAGATGAAAAGAAAGTAAATAGGCACAGTAGGCAATAATTGCTAAAAGAGCAACAGTATAAACTATTATGAAATATTCATATTTTTGCTTCTTTTTTCAACTACAAATGATTTTGAGAAAAAGCTTTTTTGTGTGTTTAAAACTTTACAACAACACAGTCTGAATTATAATACATTTTTAAATTTTTTTTCAACTTTTATTTAATAAATATAAATTTCCAAAGTACAACTTTTGGATTATTGTGGCTTTTCCCCCCGTAACCTCCCTCCCACCCACAACCCTCCCATCTCCCGCTCCCTCTCCCATTCCATTCTTCATAAAGATTCATTTTCAATTATCTTCATATACAGAAGATCAACTTAGTATATGCTAAGTAAATATTTCAACAGTTTGCACCCACACGGAAACACAAAGTATAGCGTACTATTTGAGTAGTAGTTTTACCATTAATTAGCATAGTACTACACATTAAAGACAGAGATCCTACAAGGGGAGTAGGTGCTCAGTGACTCCTGTTGTTGATTTAACAACTGACACTCTTATTTATGACGTCAGTAATCACCCGAGGCTCTTGTCATGAGCTGCCGTGGCTATGGAAGCCTCTTGAGTTCACGAACTCTGATCTTTTTTAGACAAATCCATAGTCAAAGTGGAAGTTCTCTCCTCCTTTCAGAGAAAAGGTACCTCCTTCTTTGATGGCCCGTTCTAACCGCTGGGCTCTCACTCACAGAGATCTTCCATTTAGATCATTTTTCTTGCCAGAGTGTCTTGGCTTTCTGTGCATTTCCATACATTTATATTGGGGCTGGTGCTGTGGCATAGCGGGTAAAGCTGCCACCTGCAGTGCCAGCAACCCATAGGGCACTGGTTTGAGTCCTGGCCATTCCACTTTTGATCCAGCTCTCTGCTGTAGCCTGGGAAAGCAGTAGAGGATGACCCAAGTGCTTGGGCTCCTGCAGCCGCATGGAAGACCCAGAGGAAGCTCCTGGCTCCTGGCTTTGGATCGGCACATCTTTGGCCATTGTGGCTATGTGGGGAATGAACCAGTGGGTGGAGGACCTCTCTCTCTCTCTGTTTTTCAAATAAATAAATAAATTTTTTTCATTTAGAAAATAAAGTTACAGTTACAAATAAGAAAACTGACTTAAACAGAAGCTGATTAAATTTTTGAAAATAAGTGAAGGCACTATACCATTGAAGTGATTCCAAAAAGAGACTTGGGTATAAGGTAAGATCCTGAACTACCTCAGAACTCTAGGATTTAGGGAACAGCTAAGAGGGGAGTTCATTCACGTAGAGGAAGAGAAAATTTTCTTTGGACTACCTATATCTGATAATATGTTTGTTTAAGGAAAAATAAACAGGTGGGGGAAAGTCCCGCATGCCTAACATGGAAGGAAAGCATATCTGTACCTAATATATTGCAGAAACTGCCTCACTACAGCTCATTCTTCCAAAAATATTGCACTTATTCAGTGGCCAAGGTCAGTTTGAATTTTGTAATCTGCTAAACATAAGTGCAGATCATGTCTGTTAAACTGATCTCAGAGGTATTCAAATACCCTGTCTTTTAAAAATGTTTTCTCTATTTATAATTCATGGATTACTATGTTTTCTTTTTGAGATCTATTAGTGTTTAGCTTTTTGTTTCTTTTGTATCCCAATTTCAAATGTGTAACATCCAGGTTTCCCACTGATAACAACCTTCATTGCCTCATTGCTAAAGGCGCACATTATGATTTGGTCACATGCCTTATGAAAGCACTGCTGTAAATATTTCAGGGATAACTGATCCCTTGCAATCTAAATATAAGTTTCAAAACTTAAAGATTTCCTGGGAGTCTAACAGTGGTAGCCTGCAAGGTCAGGGGAAGCATAAAATCCATAACATAATCTTGAGCTATACCTAAAAACATTCTGAAATTGTACTCATTGTCAACATGGGTCCTTAAATTCAATACCTCTGTGATTTGAAGACACACTTTGTGAACTACTAAAAAATAATAAGCGTAGAGATAGGAAATTTGTTTTCTAGAATAACTGAGTCAGTAACTACATGGCTTAACCTCTACAAGACTTAGTATTCTTATCTTCTATTACTATCTCTATGTACGACAGCAGAGAATCAAACATGGTTCACAGGCTATACGTGTTATGCACATAATGGTAAAGAGTCAAAGGTTGCCATTGCTAGTACAGAGATATTTTTAAAAGCACCTTACAACAACTTATTGAGATGTTGTAAGAAACAATGAAATCATATAGTATGATTATGAAGAAAAATGAAGGAGACTATAAAGCTGTGGATTCACCAGCAATTTTAGAAGAGATCTGGGATTAGACATAAGTATGAAAGAAGGAAATTACTCTAGTTTGGATGTGGGTTGTATCTCAAGTGTTGGAGACATCGTCCCCAATGTAGTGGTGTTGAGGGGACAGAGCTTGTAAGAAGTAGGACCTAAAAGGAAGTAGTTAGGTCATTAGAGGTACTGCTGCCCTCCGAAAGTATGAAAATATTAAGGTACTTTTTGTGGGACCCCTGTTAGTTTTCACGAGAGGGAGCTATTATAAAAGCAAGTCTGTCTGCTCTGTCTAGTCACGTGATCTCCTGATTGCACATGTGCTCCCGCCATGATACCACCTGCTAGGATGTGGCATCGCCAAGGGGCCCCTTGCCAGAGCTAGTGCTATGCTACTTGAACTTTCTACTTCCGAAACTGAGCCAAATGAAACTCTTCTCTTTAGATATCATCTAACCTCAGGTATTTTGTTACACCAATGGAAAACAAATTAATACAAGAGCCATAATCTGTGCCATGCCTTTTGTGTCTAGAATAGTGTAGTGCATAAATTAGGCAACTCATAAATGTTACAACTGAAGTGAATGCATACTTGGGACTTTCTTCCTGCACAAGACTGAATAAAATTCTGTATAAAGCTTTTACTTTGACACTATTGGAGGTGGCTAAGAAGCCAAACTATGACTTTGGACATGTCCATGCCATCTGTGGATGTGGTTTCTCTCAGAGGTGATATAAACCTATAGTAAAAGTGATTACCTCAGACAAGAACACAGTCAAGTTTCTAATGTTGGATTCTCTACCTCAAGATTATGTGAAGCAGAGATTCTAAGAGATACAACTTCCCTCATGATTTCCTTGCTAGCAAATCTGAAGAAATATGACCTGAATGACAATAGCTTATATTCGGTTGAATAATAGCTTTGCTAATACAAGATTTGAAACTAACAGCATAATCAGCTGGAAGAGGAAAGTCTTTGATAAACCTGTCAAAGATTTTATGATATGATCTGAGGATATCCAATATACGTCATCAGTCACTTCCTTACCAACCATCACAATGTTGACTGAATGGATGAGAGATAGATAGTTATTAGGTGGGCGTAATTAATTTGTATTCCAAAATAACCTGAAAGGTTGGGGCACATTACCTGAATAACAAGAAATGTCTTAACATTTTTAAGGAAAAACATAGATTTATATATATATATATATATATATATTCAAACTAATCAACACCATTAATGAAAAATGAAGGACATGACAATAGCAATTCATATTTTAGATTTCACAATCTGGTTTGCTCTAACAATCGAGTGTATATTGTGACTTGGCTGTGGCATAAGCTAATCAATATGGCCAGAGAATACACTAGTAAAATAATATCCAGATTTTATGAATCTTTAACACACTGTGCTCTAGAAGAGTACACTAGCATTTGTTGTACTAAGTCTAGTTTGGGGTAAAAAGTTGTAGTGTCTCTGGCATTTGTACTCACTTTGCTTTAGCAAAGCAACCAATCTAATAACTTTAAGATAATTCATATACTTAAAACTTTCAAATTTTTACTTTCAACTCAGACCTCCACTAGAAATCTGTATTTTCCATATTTTTGCTTGATTGACATCTTTCCTAAGATGTGCAATAGGTATCGTGATATAAATTGATTCTTGCTTCACACCACATGCACATCAGTAATAATAGGTGAAATTTATCTCAATGAAACCTAGAGGAGATAACATGGACATAAATGAATGTAACCCTAGATTAAAAAGACATCCTAAACAGGACAGAAAAATCTCTAGCCATAAAGGAATAGATTAATAAAGGGAGCCATATTTTAAATTAGGGAATTTCACTAAAAGAAAAAAAAAAGAAGCTACAAGAAAGGGAGAAAACACTCTCAGAACATTTAGATAACAAAGTAATTTTATCCAGAATATATGGAAAATGCCTTAAATCAATAAAACAAGGCAAAAAACACAGTGGAAAACTGAACAAAAGACTTGAGTAGACACATGGTGGAAGAGGGTATCCAAATAAACAGTAAACATATGAAAGAGTTCATCAGTAATCACAGAAGAGCAAATTTAAGCAACAATGACATAATACCAAATACTTACTGTAAAATCTAAAATTAGAGATTAAGATACCAAGTGTTGGCAAAATTGTGAAACAGCAGATATGCATAGTTGATTGGAACACAAATTATCTCAATCACTAGGAAAAGTGGCATTATAACTAAACGAAACTGAATATGCATAGATTTCTCTGTGAACTCACTTGACTTGTAGGTAAATTCTCAACAGCAACCTACATACTGAACTACATGAAGACATGTGCAAGAATATTCACAACATCATTATTCAGAGCAGCAAAAAAAAATTAAACATTTTAACTATTTATGAACAGTGAAGAGATAATCCACTGTCTATAGACAGTAAAACAGAAGAAGAAATAACATGATCATGTAATGGAAAACAATAGAGGTGAAATAGTATGTATGGCAACCACACACAACAGGACTGATATCACAAACATTTGTTGGATGAAGTCATACAATATGGTTCTAATTACTAAACCTTCTTAAAAAGACAAAATCTTTGTATGGAGTTAGATCTCAGAACAGGTTTATCTGTATGAGTAGAAAAGAAGAAACAAAATGAGCACATTGGATGGTCAGTTGGTATCAGCAATGTACTTTTTCTTACTCCAGATAATATGCAAACGGCTTGTTCACTGTGTGGTTATCTATGTAACTACATATTTATGGATTATGAACTTTTGTATGTATACTAAATTTCAATTTTAAAGAGAAAGCTTTTAAAGGATGTTGATAATTAGGAAGCGTTAAGAAGAAATTAACCAGAATGCTAAAAGCTTTAGTGATAGAAGGAATTTAAAAAATTGAGCCTAAAAAGGTCCAGAATTTTTTTCCAAGTGAAAGCTACCTTCAAAAATAAGTAAAGCAACAGCATTATTTTACATAGCTCCAGAAGACCAGTAATTAAAATAAGGTAGTAAGAACTGCTTCAGTTCTAATTATTAGAACTTGCCGAAATAGAAATAACCTATGAAGAAATGAGCTGCCTGTCAGTGAAAATACTTAAACTGCTCAAGTAGAGGATGTGTGGTTATCTCTTTGAGAAGCTGAAAATAGGATTCAATACATTAAAGTACCTTAATTATAATTGTAAGTGTTGATATTGCTAAGGCCCTATATTGGTCAAATATTGAGAGGAGAAGAGATTTCTGAAAAAAGAATGACAAATAAACTGATCCTTCTGAGAAATTCCCTCCACATCTCAAGAACAAAAACAGAGTATCAAAGTACAAAAAGTCCTTCTGCAAACTCAAGCAGATCATCTTGCTATCTTGATTATGATGAAGACACTGATTTAAATCTGGTCTCTTCCTTTTAACCTCACTACCCAAGGTCAGCAGGTGAGTAAAGATAGAGAGTGGAAGCAATCAGGGAAATGCAAATCAAAACCACAATGAGGTTTCACCTCACCCCGGTTAGAATGGCTCATATTCAGAAATCTACCAACAATAGATGCTGGAGAGGATGTGGGGAAAAAGGGACACTAACCCACTGTTGGTGGGAATGCAAATCGGTAAAGCCACTATGGAAGTCAGTCTGGAGATTCCTCAGAAACCAGAATATAACCCTATCATACAACCAGCCATGCCACTCCTTGGAATTTACCCAAAGGAAATTAAATTGACAAACAAAAAAGCTGTCTGTACATTAATGTTTATTGCAGCTCAATTCACAATAGCTAAGACCTGGAACCAACCCAAATGCCCATCAACAGTAGACTGGATAAAGAAATTATGGGACATGTACTCTATAGAATACTATACAGCAGTCAAAAACAATGAAATCTGGTCATTTGCAACAAGATGGAGGAATCTGGAACACATCATGCTGAGTGAAATAAGCCAGTCCCAAAGGGACAAATATCATATGTTCTCCCTGATCGGCGACAACTAACTGAGCACCAAAGGGGAAACCTGTTGAAGTGAAATGGACACTATGAGAAACAGTGACTTGATCAGCCCTTGGCCTGATGGTTGATGCACAATTTAATACTTTATCCCTTTTAGTATTTTTTATTGTTCTAGTACTATGGGTTGTAATTAACATATGTATAACATAACTATGTATGTAATTAACATACAATTATTCTTAGGTGTTTAAATTTTAACTGAAAAGTGATCCCTGTTAAATATAAGAGTGGGAATAAGAGAGGGAGAAGATGTACAATTTTGGACATGGTCAATCGGACTTTCCCCAAATGGTGGCGTTAGAAATGTGCCAGGGTATTCCAGTTCAATCCCATCAAGGTGGCATGTACCAATGCCATCTCACTAGTCCAAGTGATCAATTTCAGTTCACAATTGATCACACTGATAGGTCTAAGAATCAAAGGGATCACACAAATAAGACTAGTGTCTGCTAATACTAAGTGATAGAATCAAAAAGGGAGAGAATGATCCAACATGGGAAGTGGGATACACAGCAGACTCATAAAATGGCAGATGCCCTAAATAGCACTCTGGCCTCAGAATCAGCCCTTAAGGCATTCGGATCTGGCTGAAGAGCCCATGAGAGTATTTTAGGCATGGAAAGCCAAGACACTCTGGCAAAACAAACAAACAAACAAACAAACAAAAAACAGCAACTAAATGAAAGATCTCTGCGAGTGAGATCCCAGTGGAAAGAATGGGGCCATCAAAGAAGGAGGTACCTTTCTCTGAAGGGAGGAGAGAACTTCCACTTTGACTATGACCCTGTCTGAATAAGATCAAAGTCGATGAACTCAAAAGGCTTCCATAGCCTTGGCAACTCATGACTAGAGCCTAGGGAGATTACTGACGCCATAAACAATAGTGTCAAATTGTTAAGTCAACAACAGGAGTCACTGTGTACTTATTCCTCACGTCGGATCTGTCCTTAGTGTGTTGTCCAATGTGAAGTAATGCTATAACTAGTACTGAAACAGTATTTTACACTTTGTGTTTCTCTGTGGGTGCAAACTGATGAAATCTTTACTTAATATATACTGAATTGATCTTCTGTATATAAAGATAATTGAAAATGAATCTTGATGTGAATGGAATGGGAGAGGGAGCGGGAGATGGGTGGGGTGTGAGTGGGAGGGAAATTATGGGGGGAAAAGCCATTGTAATCCATAAACTGTACTTTGGAAATTTATATTTACTAAATAAAAGCTTAAAAAAAAAGAGAGAGAGAATGGCAATGGACACATATCCGGAACTGGTCTGAAGCAGAGACTCTGCCAACATGTGCAACGGTTTTCGCATATAGAGGATCAGAAACCTATAAATATCCACCTGTAAAATACACCCTTCTTCTGAGACTCCAGAGTAGTGGAGAAAGAAATGGGAAGGATCAATAGTGTTTCCTTTTTAGTGATTAAATCTAAAAAACTGAATACTGCTTTTCACAAGCTGAACTGCAAAGAGACTTAATTCACCACATACTGGACTTTAGGAGGAACATAGGTATCAGTGAGTGCTGAATTTCTATTTGTGATGTACATTTTTCTGTGAGTATATACATCAATCGTTTGAAATAATGTGTGTGTATATATATATGAGGGGGAGAGAGACAGAGGATATGATGCACTATAATTTTCTCTTAGTTGCAAAAAAAGTATTATATATTAGAACTTTAGTTTTTTCTGCTAAATTCATCACCATGTTTTGCAAATTAGTCTCAACAATAATTTTCAAAATTTCAAAGATTAATCATCATTAAGCTCTCTTATTGTTCTGTCAGCTCTATTATTATTATAGTTTACAGAACAACTTTTTGACAACTGGTTTTCTCTACAATCTTCTTCATGGGACTCTTTTTATTTTAGGAAGTAGAGCAGTTTGTTGATATAATAGCCATGTAATCCATTCATTTCTAAAAAACATAATTCATGTATCAACATTTTTTTGCCATTGCTTGTTTTGCATTATTCACAAGAAAAGCCATTGTGTTTCTTAGCATTAGGAAGCCAGAATTTGTTTCTTATAATTTATCGGTTTGGAGAAAGAAATGTCTCCATTATGTTGCATCAAGGGCCTACCTGCTTCATGGATGTATTTGGCTCTCATACACATGTCCAAATCCAAATCAACTGGTAAAAGTTTCTAAAGGAGTTTTATTTTATTTTATTTTTTTTTAAACTTTTATTTAATGAATATACGTTTCCAAAGTACGAATAATGGATTACTATGGCTTCCCCCCCATACCGTCCCTCCCACCCACAACCCTCCCCTTTCCCACTCCCTCTCCCCTTCCATTCACATCAAGATTCATTTTCGATTATCTTAATATACAGAAGATCAGCTTAGTATACATTAAGTAAGGATTTCAACAGTTTGCTCCCACACAGAAACATAAAGTGAAAAATAATAGATGATTTTTTTTAATGATGATGAAATCAGATCAGACCTATTGTCATGTTTAATCCCAGTGAGAGTCAAGTTGGGAGTTGATAGTTTCTTTTCTTTTCTTTTCTTTTTTTTTTTTTTTTTTTTTTTTTTTTTTTTTTTTTTTTACAGAGGATCAGTTTAGTATGCATTAAGTAAAGATTTCAACAGTTTGCACCCCCATAGAAACACAAAGTGCAATATATTATTTGAGTACTCGTTATAGCATTAAATCTCAATGCACAGCACATTAAGGACAGAGATCCTACATGAGGAGTAAGTGCACAGTGACTCCTGTTGTTGACTTTACCAATTGACACTCCTGTCTATGGCATCAGTAATCTCCCTATGCTCCAGTCATGAGTTTCCAAGGCTATGGAAGCCCCTTGAGTTCTCCGACTCTTATCTTGTTTAGACAAGGTCATAGTCAAAGTGGAGGTTCTCTCCTCCCTTCAGAGAAAGGTACCTCCTTCTTTGAAGACCTGTTCTTTCCACTGAGATCTCACTCACAGAGATCTTTTGCCAGAGTGTCTTGGCTTTCCATGCCTGAAATACTCTCATGGGCTTTTCAGCCAGATCCGAGTGCCTTTAGGGCTGATTCTGAGGCCAGAGTGCTATTTAGGGCATCTGCCATTCTATGAGTCTGCTGAGTATCTCACTTCCCATGTTGGATCACTCTCCCCTTTATTTATTCTATCGGTTAGTGTTAGCAGGTACTAGACTTGCTTATGTGCTCCCTTTGACTCTTAGTCCTTTCATTATGATCAATTGCAAACTGAAATTGATCACTTGGACTAGTGAGATGGCATTGGTACATGCCACCTTGATGGGATTAAATTGGAGTCCCCTGGTATGTTTCTAACTCTACCATTTGGGGCAAGTCAGCTTGAGCATGTCCCAAATTATATATCTCTTCCCTCTCTTATTCCTACTCTTATGTTTAACAGGGATCACATTTCAGTTAAATTTCAACACTTAAGAATAACTGTGTATTAATTACAGAATTAAATCAGTCATATTAAGTAGAACAGACAAAAAAACTACTAAGAGGGATAATGTATTAAGTTGTTCATTAACAGTCAGGGCTATGCTGATCAAGTCACCGTTTCCCATAGTGTCCCTTTCACTTCAACAAGTTTCCTTTTTGGTGTTCAGTCAGTTGTCACCGATCAGGGAGAACATATGGTATTTGTCCCTTTGGGACTGGCTTATTTCACTCAGCATGATGTGTTCCAGATTCCTCCATTTTGTTGCAAATGACTGGATTTCGTTGTTTCTTACTGCAGTATAGTATTCTAAAGAGTACATATCCCATAATTTCTTTATCCAGTCTACCGTTGATGGGCATTTAGGTTGGTTCCAGGTCTTAGCTATTGTGAATTGTGCTGCAATAAACATTAGGCTGCAGACCGCTTTTTTGTTTGCCAATTTAAATTCCTTTGGGTAAATTCCAAGGAGTGGGATGGCTGGGTCGAATGGTAGGGTTATCTTCAGGTTTCTGAGGAATCTCCAGACTGATTTCCATAGTGGCTTGACCAGTTTGCATTCCCACCAACAGTGGGTTAGTGTCCCTTTTTCCCCACATCCTCGCCAGCATCTGTTGTTGGTAGATTTCTGAATGTGAGCCATTCTAACCGGGGTGAGGTGAAACCTCATTGTGGTTTTGATTTGCATTTCTCTGATTGCTAATGACCTTGAACATTTTTTCATGTGCCTGTTGGCCATTTGGATTTCCTCTTTTGAAAAATGTCTATTGAGGTCCTTGGCCCATCTCTTAATTGGGTTGTTGGTTTTGTTTTTGTGGAGTTTCTTGATCTCTTTGTAGATTCTGGTTATTAACCCTTTATCTGTTGCATAGTTTGCAAATATTTTTTCCCATTCTGACGGTTGTCTCTTCACTCTCCTGACTGTTTCTTTTGCAGTACAGAAACTTCTCAATTTGATGCAATCCCAATAGTTAATTTTGGCTTTGACTGCCTGTGCCTCCCGGGTCTTTTCCAGAAACTCTTTGCCTGTGCCAATATCTTGAAGGGTTTCTCCAATGTTCTCTAGTAACTTGATGGTGTCAGGTCGTAGATTTAGGTCTTTAATCCATGTTGAGTGGATTTTTGTGTAAGGTGTAAGGTAGGGGTCTTGCTTCATGATTCTGCACGTGGAAATCCAATTTTCCCAGCACCATTTATTGAATAGACTGTCCTTGCTCAAGGAATTAGTTTTAGATCCTTGATCAAATATAAGTTGGCTGTAGATGTTTGGGTTGATTTCTGGTATTTCAATTCTGTTCCATTGGTCTATCCTTCTGTTTCTGTACCAGTACCATGCTGTTTTGATTACAACTGCCCTGTAGTATGTCCTGAAATCTGGTATTGTGATGCCTCCGGCTTTGTTTTTGTTGTACAAGATTGCTTTAGCTATTCGAGGTCTCTTGTGCCTCCATATAAATTTCAGCACCAATTTTTCCAGATCTGAGAAGAAGGTCTTCGGTATCTTGATTGGTATTGCATTGAATCTATAAATTGCTTTTGGGAGAATGGACATTTTGATGATATTGATTCTTCCAATCCATGAGCATGGAAGATTTTTCCATTTCTTGGTATCCTCTTCTATTTCTTTCTTTAAGGTTTTGTAATTTTCATCGTAGAGATCTTTAACGTCCTTGGTTAAGTTTATTCCAAGGTATTTGATTGTTTTTGTAGCTATTGTGAATGGGATTGATCTTAGAATTTCTTCCTCAGCCATGGCATTGTCTGTGTATACAAAGGCTGTTGATTTTTGTGCATTGATTTTATACCCTGCTACTTTGCCAAACTCTTCTATGAGTTCCAATAGTCTCTTGGTAGAGTTCTTTGGGTCCCCTAAATAAAGAATCATGTCATCTGCAAAGAGGGATAGTTTGAGTTCTTCCTTCCCAATTTGTATCCCTTTAATTTCTTTTTCTTGCCTAATAGCTCTGGCTAGAACCTCCAGAACTATATTGAATAGCAGTGGTGAGAGTGGACATCCCTGTCTGGTCCCAGATCTCAGTGGAAATGCTTCCAACTTTTCCCCATTCAATAGGATGTTGGCTGTGGGTTTTTCATAGATTGCTTTGATTGTATTGAGGAATGTTCCTTCCAAACCCAGTTTGCTTAGAGTTTTCATCATGAACGGGTGTTGTATTTTATCAAATGCTTTCTCGGCATCTATTGAGATAATCATATGGTTTTTCTTCTGCAGTCTGTTAATGTGGTGTATCACATTGATTGTCTTGCGCACATTAAACCATCCCTGCATACCAGGGATAAATCCCACTTGGTCTGGGTGGATGATCTTTCTGATGTGTTGTTGCATTCTATTGGCGAGAATTTTATTGAGGATTTTTGCATCTATGTTCATCAGGGATATTGGTCTGTAATTCTCTTTCAGTGCTGCATCTTTTCCCGGCTTAGGAATTAAGGTGATGCTGGCTTCATAGAAAGAATTTGGGAGGATTCCCTCTTCTTCAATTGTTCTGAATAGTTTGAGAAGAATTGGAGTTAGTTCTTCTTTAAATGTCTGGTAGAATTCAGCAGTGAATCCATCTGGTCCTGGGCTTTTCTTTGTTGGGAGGGCCTTTATTACTGTTTCAATTTCTGTCTCAGTTATGGGTCTGTTTAAGTTTTCGATGTCTTCCTGGTTCAATTTAGGTAGGTTGCATGTGTCCAGGAATCTATCCATTTCTGATAGGTTTCCCTGTTTGCTGGCATACAAGTCCTTGTAGTAATTTCTGATGATTCTTTTTATTTCTGTGGTGTCTGTTGTTACATTTCCTTTTTCATCTCTGATTTTATTGATTTGGGTCTTTTCTCTTCTTTTTTTAGTTAGTTGGGCCAATGGGGTGTCAATTTTGTTTATTTTTTCAAAAAACCAGCTCCTCGTTTGGCTGATTTTTTGTAATGTTTTTCTTGATTCAATCCTGTTGATTTCTTCTCTGATTTTAATTATTTCTCTTCTCCTACTAGATTTGGGTCTGGTTTGCTGTAGGTTTTCTAGATCCTTGAGGTGAATAGAAAGCTCATCTATTTGGTGCCTTTCCAATTTCTTGATGTAGGCACCTATTGATATAAACTTTCCTCTTAACACTGCTTTTGCTGCGTCCCATAAGTTTTGGTATGTTGTGCTGTTATCCTCATTTACTTCCAGAAAGTTTTTGATTTCTCTTTTGATTTCTTCTATGACCCATTGTTCATTCAGGAGCATGTTGTTCAATCTCCATGTGTTTGCGTATGCTCTAGGGATTCCTGAGTTGTTCATTTCCAACTTCATTCCTTTATGGTCTGAGAAGCTGCATGGTATGATTCTAATTCTTTTGAAGTTGCTGAGACTTGCTTTATGGCCTAGTATGTGGTCAATCCTAGAGAAGGTTCCATGTACTGCTGAGAAGAATGTATAATCTTTAGCTGTAGGATTCAAAGTTCTGTATATATCTGTTAGATCCATTTGGGCTATAGTGTCGTTTAAATCTACTGTATCCTTGTTGATCTTCTGTCCTATTGATCTGTCTATTTCTGAGAGTGGAGTATTGAAGTCCCCCAGTACTATTGTATTGGGGTCTAAGTCTCCCTTTAAGTCCGTTAACAAATCTTTTAGATAAACCGGTGCCCTGTAGTTAGGTGCATATACATTGATAATTGTTATATCTTCCTGTTGAATTGATCCCTTAATCATTATGTAGTGTCCCTCTTTGTCTCTCTTAATGGTTTTTGTGGTAAAGTTTATGGTGTCTGATATTAAGATGGCTACGCCTGCTCTTTTTTCATTTCTGTTGGCATGGTATATCTTTTTCCAGCCTTTCACTTTCAGTCTGTATGGATCTTTGTTGGAAAGATGTGTTTCTTGTAAGCAGCAAATAGATGGGTTTTGTTTTTTAACCCAATCAGCCAAACGGTGTCTTTTAACTGGACAGTTCAGGCCATTCACGTTCAATGTGACTAATGATAAGTGGTAACTTTGCCCTGCCATTTGCCAAAGATAAGTTCTAATATATGCTTTGAATTCCCTGTGATCTTTTGCTGTGAGCTTTCCTTCCTTGGTTTCCTTCCTTTACCTTCTTTCATATTGATGACCGTGTTTCTTTGTTTCTGTGTGTAACACATCTTTAAGCATCTTTTGCAGGGCTGGACGAGTGGCAACAAATTCTTTCAATTTCTGTTTGTTATGAAAAGTCTTTATTTCACCTTCATTCACAAATGATAGCTTTGCAGGATATAATATTCTGGGCTGGCAGTTGTTCTCTCTTAGTACCTGGGCTATATCTCGCCATTCCCTCCTAGCTTGTAGAGTTTCTGATGAGAAGTCAGCTGTGAGTCTGATTGGAGATCCTCTGAGAGTAATCTGACGTTTCTCTCTTGCACATTTTAGGATCTTTTCTTTATGTTTCACTGTGGAGAGTTTAATTACAACGTGCCGTGGTGAGGGTCTCTTTTGGTCGTGTTTATTAGGGGTTCTGTGAGCTTCCTGTACTAGGATTTCTCTGTCCTTCTCCAAACCTGGGAAATTTTCTGCTAATATCTCACTAAAAAGGCCTTCTAATCCTTTCTCCCTCTCCATGCCTTCAGGAACTCCTAGAACCCGAATGTTGGGTTTTTTAATAGTATCCTGAAGATTCCCGACAATATGTTTTAGATTCCTAATTTCCTCTTCTTTTCTTTGGTCTGACTGTATCCTTTCCTGTTCTCTGTCTTCTAAGTCCGATATTCTCTCTTCTGCTTCTCCCATTCTGTTTGTAAGGCTCTCTATTGTGTTTTTCATTTGATCTATTGAATTCTTCACTTCAGTCACTATCCCAGTTTCCTGTTGTACTAGTTGTTTCGTTTCATTTTGATTCCTCCTTAATATTTCATTTTCACGAGAGAGATTTTCTATCTTGTCCATTAAGGATTTCTGTAGTTCAAGAATTTGTTTTTGAGAACTTCTTAATGTTCTTATCAATTTTTTGAGATCTGCTTCTTGCATTTCTTCTATGTCATCATCCTCATAATCTTGAATTGGGGTGTCTTTTTCATTTGAGGGCTTCATGGTGACTTCCTTGTTTTTATTACCTTGGTTTTTGCGTTTGTTATTTGTCATATTGGAGATATTTGGTTTCTTCACTGTGGTGCTTTTTCTTGTTATACTATGACTCTAGATTAAGTGGACTATCTGTTTTTGATGGAGCCTTAGGGCTTGAGATGGGTGTGGCCTGAGAGCTCTGTTTGGTGTGCCAAAGGTGACACTCCCAGGTTAGGCGTGGTAAACCTCTCTCTCTCTCTCTCTCTCTCTCTTTTTTTTTTTGATTCAACAGGGAAGTTATTCTGCACAGCTGAACAAAGTTGGAGGTAGTTAGCAGGCAAATGATATACCCACAGGAGCCAGAGATCAGAAGCTCTTTCCCAAGGACCACACAGGGAATCTGTTCGGCCCTTAGAGTGGGCTCAAATTCTCCTTCAGTCTCCCACTGGGTTGCCAAAGTTACGGAATTGTAGCGTCTCTGGAGAGTGCTCACGTGAATTCCGTGAGTTCTCTCCCCCACCGTCTCTTTTTTCACAGTCTCAGTTCAGTAGCACCATAAATTTACTAAGTCCTAATCTCCTGTTAATTCGCCCCACCCAGAGTCAGGTTTTACTGCTAGGCTCAGGGCCGGTGCAGACCTGAGGTCGCTCTGCTTATGACGTATGTCCAAGATGGCGCCTGCTCTTTGTCTTGCTCGCCCTTGAGAGGTGAGCGGAGAGAGAGAAACCCGTGTCCATACCAGTCACCTTTTTTTTTTTTTCCCTCTCTCTCTCTTCCAGTTAGCTTGGTGAAGTCCCCCCCGCCCCGGGGGTCGTTCCCTCTAGTCTCCTCTCTCCGCTTGCCTGCCGGTGTCTCGGGTTATTGAGGTTCGGCTCACCTCGCGTTCCAGCGCTGGTGTGTTGAGTCTGCCGCTGATGTCCCGAACTGTGGGCTCCCACGCTCTCCACGCAGGTCCGCTGTGAGTCACGCGTTCCGGAAGAGTTTCTTCTGCTGTTTCCTCCCCTACTCTTCCTTGAACCTGCAGTATCTCCACTTTTATTAAACTATCTCTCCCCAGACTATCAGTGTGCTCCCTTCCTATTCCGCCATCTTGCCGGAAATCTGCTGATAACTTCTTTTTAAGATTTATTTTTGTAACCATTTTATTGAAATATATTTCTCATGCCATATGATTAACCAATTTAAAGAGTACAATTCAATCATGCTTGTTATATTCATATATTTATTTTTTCTTGAAAGGCAAAGTGACATATAAGGAGAGAGAGAGGGAGAGAGATAGAGAGAGAGGTATCTTTCATCTACTGGTTCACTGCCCAAAAGGCCGTAATAGCCAGGGCTGGTCTAAGTCAAAGCCAGGAGCCTGGAACTCCATCTGGGTTTCCCACATGGATGGAGTTTTATTTTATTAACATACTTTTTTTTTGACGGGCAGAGTTAGACAGTGAGAGAGAGAGAGACAGAGAGAAAGGTCTTCCTTTTTCCTTTGGTTCACCCCCCAAATGGCTGCTACAGGCTGCAAACTGTGCCCGTCCGAAGCCAGGAACCACGTGCTTCCTCCTGGTCTCCCATGGGGTGCAGGGCCCAAGCACTTGAGCCATCTTCCACTGCCTTCCCAGGCCACAGCAGAGAGCTAGACTGGAAGAGGAGCAACCCTGTGTATATCAGTGAAAACAGTACATCCTCTAGTTTTACATTTTACTAGACCTTACCTATTTGTATTGTTCATTTCCCACAAATGTGTAACAATTCATCAATGGCTTTTAATATTTCAGTTGACATGTGAAAAGAAAAGTACATGAAAATAGGCTTAGTGCAAATAATAGCTTTCTAGATGCACACAGTACATGAATCAATAGACACTAACTTACCAACCTTTTAGAAACTTCTGGATGGATGTGGTAATAAACACCCCTCACTAAAGGATTCTGCTAAATGATTATCCTCTCTGTTATACATAAACTTTACTAATATAATGTTTTAATTATGTTCCCTTAGCTCTTAAGCAATAATTAGAATCTAAACAAAATGGAAGACTTATTGGAAGAGTCTCTTCTATTGCTGTTAGCAGCATCATTAACATCACTCTTATCTACTTCTATTGCAGTGCCCACTATCAGAGCTAATAAGAATTCATAATAGGTCACTCTCTATTAAGGGAAATCTTGTACACTTACTCTGGGATTAAGAACCAAATTGTTGAAACAGATTGCTTGGATTTAAACTTAGCTTACTCACTAACTATTTATGTGAACCTAGACAGGATAATTAACTTTTTAATCTCAGAATTCTTACCCAAAAAGTAGGTATCTGTATCAATCAATATGGACTATCTCACTAACAAGATTTTTATATTGAACATGCATTACTGGTCATAATTTATAATTTTTTCAGAACTTTAAAAATTTATTTTGCATTCTATATCTAGGACCTTAATCAAGTGAGGTTTTCTATAATTTCCTTTTCTATTAGTGTCATATTAGATCAAATTTACATATACTTCCCAAAATGAGTATACTATAACTCTTATTTGTCCTCCACCCCCTTCAGCTTGTATAATACAGCTATATTTGTAAAAGACATCCACACTTGACATACCAAGGGGTAAAATAATCTCTTATAAAATCTTGGGCCATACTCTGCTCTAGCACAACAATCTTTTCTTTTTTCTGCATTTTCTTTTAGTTGAGAGACACAGAGATAGAACTAGATAGATGAAAAGAGAGAACTCCCATAAATTGGTTTACTCCTCATAGGCTCATAATGGCTGGAGCTGGGCCTGGCCAAAGCAGGTTCCCTGGACTCAATCCAAGTCTCCAATGTGGGTGACAGGAACCCAATTACTTAAGCCAACTCACTGCCTCTTAGGATCTATTTAGCAGGAAGCTGAAATTAGGAGTTGAAGCAAGGAGTTGAACTAAGGCTCTCTGAAGTAGAATATAGTCATCTTAACAAGCATTTTAACCACTCGGCCAAATGCCTGCCCCTAGCAAGATAATCTTTAATAGAATTAGAGAAGACTTTTCATTAATTTACTTTTTATAATGACTGTTGGTCTGATTTTTCTACTTCTTCCAATATCAATTTTGGCTATTTATATCTCTCTAAATGTTGATCTATATCATTTAACTTTTAAATACTGACATTGATTTGTTTACAAAATTCCTTTAAAAATAATTCCAATCTTCTGTAGTTACAGTATTTGTGTTATGTTCAAAACTATCTGTGTTGGCCAGCGCCACGGCTCAATAGGCTAATCCTCCACCTGTGGCACTGGCACACTGGGTTCTAGTCCCGGTCGGGGCGCCGGATTCTGTCCCGGTTGCCCCTCTTCCAGTCCAGCTCTCTGTTGTAGCCCAGGAGTACAGTGGAGGATAGCCCAAGTGCTTGGGCCCTGCACCCGCATGGGAGACCAGGAGAAGCACCTGGCTCCTGGCATCAGATCAGCACAGTGCACCAGCCACAACACACTGGAGAGTGAACCAATGGTAAAGGAAGACCTTTCTCTCTGCCTCTCTCTCTCTCACTGTCCACTCTGCCTGTCAAAAAAAAAAAAAAAAAAAAAAAAAAGCAAAACTATTTGTGTACAGTTCAAGAGATCTTTAAAATCAACCAACTTTAATATTATCAAAATAATATCTCAATATCTTTAAAATATTCAGCCTACTAATGTCTGGTTTATTTCATTAAGCTTTATCTAGATTTTATTAACTAAATATTCAACTGGTTTATTTGCTTGTTAATGGTTTTTGTCATTTTTTAAAGATTTATTGATGTATTACTTATTTAAAAGGCCTAGTGATAAACAGAGACAAAGAAGGAGAGATCTTCAATCCACTGATATACTCCCCAAATGGAGTTGGGCCAGGCTGAAGCCAGAAGCCAGAAGCCAGGTACTTCATACTGGTCTCCTCTGTGGGTGGCTGGGGCCCAGGTACTTTGGCCATCATCTGCTGGCCTTCCCAAGTGCATTAGCAGGAACCTGGATAGGAGGCCGGGTGTGTGGGCTGCTGGCTGAACCCATGCCACAATACCAGCCTCTGTTCTTGTTATTTAAATAAATGCATGTATTTCTGTGAATTGTTTTTCTCTAAAATGTTATCTGTGCCAAGTAAGCACTAATAAGAATAAATTTTATTGTTATTTGGCTAGAAATATTTTTTAGATTTCATTTTGATTTCTTGACAAAAATTGTGTACTTTTTAAAAAAATTTAAATTTAATTGAACTATAGTTAGAAATATGTCGTGTATATATCCCCCTTAGTATTTATTCAGATTTCTTTTCTCACCAAATATGTAGGCAACTTTGAAAATTATGTAGGTGCATTTGAAAAGTAAAACCAGTGTTTTACTTAACTTATTAGTTTGCAGGAGAGTTATGGTAATATCTTTAACTGTGATTGTGTGCTTTTTTGCACTGGCATTTCTGTAAAATTATGCATTTTATTTCAAGATCTTGTTATTTCATGCTTAAATGTAATCATTGCTATATCTTCTTGATGAATTGTTTCTTTTGTAATTATATATTTTTCAATTTTATCTCCATGAATGTACTTTGTCTTAAATTCTACTTTATTTCAGATTAATATCACTGGACTAACTTTCTTTTTGCATACTTATGAGATATATATTTTGCACTCTTTAATTTTTTCATGTTTTTTCATATATATGTAACCTCTCTCTGGCTCTGTCTCTCTCTGCCTTTCAAATAAGTAAATAAATATTTAAAGTAATTTTCCACTATTTCACCATTGATATGAGGTGATGACACTATTGAATCATACATTTACATATTTTTTGTTCTAGTCTTAGGGTTTCTGATCTGTCTATTCCTGCTCTGGTATCATGTTGACTTAATAGTGGCGGCTTTTTAAAATACGTTACTATTTGAAAAGAGGATTGGTTCTTACATACAATTACTTCTTTTTCAGTTTTTCTATTATTTCAGTATTTAGACATATCTATTTACTAGTGGGCATTAACAGGCTTAAGAAATAACTTCTCTGTAAATATTTTGTTTTGGGAATATATCAATGATATAACCTGTATGTACACATATGGCAGATACTAATACCAAGTACTAGTATATTAATCACATGTTTCTTTCCTTCTGACAGTCAGCTGGACACTATCTTCCAGACTTTCCAATTAGATATGGCCATATCACTGGGTACTACATAATAGAATTGGACAGAGTATTGTAAAAGCATACCCCCAAGCCTAACTCATAAACAACCTTCCGCATAATTCTTCTCTTTTTCTTCCTTGAACTAACGTTCACTGTGCAGTGCATTTTCTGAAGCTATCCAATGAAAATAATAGAGATTATGTATTAGACTAGAGCTCTGAATGAGGACACAAAATAGAAAAAGTCCTACAGTGGCTTTAACATAGAAAAGCAACTATGGATCAAGTGAGAGAATAATCAATTTTTATCAAAGCATCAAGATTGGCTTAATACCACTAATATTTCAAATATTTGCAGTAAGTGCAAGGTTCAAATCTTTAAAAATTTTGGACTTAAATTGCTTATGTTTTTTATTTTATTTAAGGTATAGAAATTTCATGTATTTCATATATACAAATTTAGAAACAGTGATTCCTCCTGCCCACACTCCCACCATTCCACCTCTTTCCTCTCATATTCGCTCTCTTAATTCTTTCAATGATCTAATTTCAGGTTACTTTACTCAAAGATTAACTGTACATAAAATAAAGAATTTAACAAATAGTAAGAAAAAAAAAACAACACTGTTCTGCAACAGTAGAGATGAGGGCTGTAAACAGATCTCAGGTATCTCCATACGATCTTCCACAATAGCTGTACTAGTTTACATTTCCACCAACAGAAGATTAGGGTGCCTTTTCCCCACATCCCTGTGAGCATTTATTGTTTCATGATTTCTGTATGAGAGCCATTCTAACTGTGGTGAGGTGAGATGAAACTTCATTGTGGTTTTTATTTGCATTTCCCTGATGGCTAGTGATCCTGAGCAATTTTCCACGTGTCTGTTGGCCATTTGAATTTCCTTCTTTGAAAAATTTATATTCAATTCCTTTGCTCATTTCTTAACTGGATTGTTTTCTTGTTGTTGAGGTTCTTGAGCTTTTTATTGATTCTGGATGCTTTTCCTTTATCAGTTTCATAGTTTGCAAATATTTTCTCTTCGCTTTGCTTAGTGTTCCCTTTGCAGAGCAGAAGCTTCTCAGCTTAATGTACTTAGATTGTTTCAGAATTCACAATACTTAGATTTTAGAAAAGCAATATGGTAGATATACTTCTATTATTCAACATTTAATTAGTTTTGCTGCAATGAGCTAAGGAGATAGTCACTCTAAATGAGTAAAGCCTTTAAATGGCCACATGACAAAATATTCTATTTTGAACTTTAAAAAATCATTTGGTTTTCAGAATATTTTGGAATTTAGATTAGTGCATATGGGATTATAGGCTTAAAATTCACACAAAACTGCATCAGTTCATTTGCTATAGGTAAATCAACAGACTGTAAACTTTATTTTCTTTTATAAAGATCAATGTGTTCTGAACAAGAATATAAGAACACCTCTATTAACGTCATATAGTCCTACTCTATTTCACCATTAGATAAATGTCTAAGGACATGGTTTGCATAGAACATTGGAATTATAGCTCTATTATGGAGCAAAGTGATTCATTTTTTCAAATGCTATTTATTTTTATCAGCTTTACTCTTTTTTCTATTCCACAAGCAACCAAAAGTATCCAAAATATATTTCATTGGATATCAAGATGTACAGTGCTTAAAAAATAAAGTGAATCTCTATTACTTATGACTACAATTAATAGTTATGACATTCACAAATATGTCATTTGTCCAGGTATTGAGATATGAAAATAGTTGCTCACTCATAAGTAGATTTACTGTCCTGATTCAGTCAATTCAAACACTCTAGCATGGGGACATGTAAATCGGAAACCCTCCTACATATGCAGTATTTCTGGACCTAAATATCAAATTAGGAATTCCGATTGCATTTATAAATTAAGATTCCTTTATAAATAAATAATTTTATTTTAATTGACACTTTAATACTTAAAGTTGGACTAAAAAAGATGCCATTAAACTTTATTAAACATATATTGGGGGCAACACTGTGACATAGCTGGTAAAACCACTGCCTGCAGTGCCGGCATCCCATATGGGAAATGGCACAAGTCTCACTGGCTCCACTTCCAATCCAGCTCTCTGTTATGGCCCAGGATAGCAGTAGAGGATGGTCCAAGTCCTTGGGCCCCTGCACACATGTGGAATATCTGCAAGAATCTCCTAGCTCCTGGCTTCATATTTGTCTAGCTCTGGCCACTGTGGCCATTTGGGGAGTCAACCAGCAGATGGAAGACCTCTCTTTTTCTCTTTCTGCCTGTGCTTCTCCTTAACTCTGCCTTTCAAATAAGTAAATATATCTTTTTAAAAAATATACTTTCATATAAGCTGATTGATTAAAATATTTTAAACAAAAATATATTCTCCTTAAAGAAGATGGCATTATTGAAACTACACATTATTTTCTAAAACAGCTGCAACAAAGTTTTTGCGCCTGTCGTACTGAGCTCTGCAGTAGTTGATGGGGTCCCTCCCCCATCTACTTCCCAAGGGATCTGCACCCAGCCCCAGACCTTGCAGGTATTAATACTTATGGCTCCCACCTGTACCTTCCTCAAAAGGACTGCCCTTAGCTGACAGAGCCATATTTTTCTCTCCACCTCCCCACCTGTGTTGCGACTGATGATTAACAGGAAGAATTGGGAAGGGGAGTGCATAGGAACAAGTGCATCCTCCTTGCTTCCGGGCAGAATAAACTGTGACACAATTCACATCCCAGAGCTCTCTGTGTGATCAAGATGAGATTGCATTTCCATTGAAACCACAGCTCTCCCTAGCTGCTGCTTTTGTGTATCATGCTTCCCACCTACCTTTACAGGTTTCCTGTGACACAACCTTCCCAACAAATACCTTGCATTGAAAACTACATCTTACGGTCTGTTTTAGGAAACCTGACTTAAAACAGTACATATTATTTATAATTTATTAAACACCTACTAAATATTAAGAATATGTATGCTTTACACAATGTGTTATTTTATTCTACAAATACCTTATCAGTGGGAAAATTATTATCCTCATATTATGGACTGGGAAAACCCAGGCTGTTTAGTGTTGAAAATCTGCAATTTAGTAATCAGAGATAAACCCAACAACCCAAGTTGGATAATATAGTTCTAATACCTCCATTTTTCCTGTACTTCTCACTCACTCTGTACTGCATTTTATCCTGAAAATTTAAAAAAAATTAAGTATCTATTCAACTATACTTTTTCTAGTGAAATGGAAGTTGATTGACATTTTATTTTTCCAAACACTGATGTAATTTGTTTAAAATGAAGGTTAGATTGTATGAGTCATATAATTTCCATAAGGGTTTATTAGTGGACAGCATGGATTCCACTAAAAAGGAAATAAACATCTGTATAATGCCTTCATTTTCTTGAAAGGGAACATTTTATAGAAGTTGGAAAATAGCAAGGAGGGAAAAAATCATGTCAGCACAATGTTATTGGTCATATACAACGCAATCTTAGGTTTCATGGAGATTTCAACACAGGAAATGGGTATATTAGGAATGGCCTAATTCATAGGTTTTCCTGACCTTGGTACAGTGGTTCCTTTGAATGACTCTCAAGGAAAAGCTGTAAGCAGTGTTTTTATACCAGCTTCAATAATGCATATTTCAAAGCCAAAACTACTCAGCCTGTTTACATAGTCTACACTCAGAAGGAAAATAAGCGTCAATAGGCCCCACCCAGAACAGCATGTGACCTTTCATTATAATCCTCCTGAGTCTCTGATTAGGAAAGGAATTTTATTTTTGTTTTTTTCCCATTCACCAAATCAAAGATTCTTAGTTTAATGCCATTCTGAAAAATAAGACCCCTCCCTCTCAGCTACTTAGCCACTTAAAAAAGTTACGTAATCCTGTTATGTTAGACTGTAGGGAGAGTCCATGACTTACACATCTTTGTGGCAAAATATTACACAGAGTAGAACATTAATAAAACAGACTGCAGTTTCTGATATCCTGATTCCTTGCCATTGATCAACAATTGTTAGATCCATAATAAAATCCACAGGCAACTGATTATCTCAAAGAATCCTTTCAACCATCCTGTCTAATGAAAAATTCAATCCTATTTCATATTTCCATTAAAAACTATCAACAGAAATATTACATATTTTCTATATCTATTTTATTTACAATTACAGTTTTAGCAGTTTATAACTTGATTAGCAAAAACTATATTACCTATTAAGTATTCATCATATATCATGAAGCACACCGAGCATTTAAAAAGCTTTCGTTGAGGGGAGAGGACATATAGCACAGTGGTTGGGATGCTGCTGGTGACACCCTCATCCCATATCTGAGTGGATAGATCAGGTCCTGGCTCCTTCACTTCCAATACAGCTTCCTGCTCATGTGCACCCTGGGAGGCAGATGACTGCTCAAGTACTTTGGTCCCTGCCATCTACATGAGGGACCCAGATTGACTGCCAGACTCATGGATTCAACCTGCTCCAACCCTGGATGTTGCTGGCACTTGGAGAGTGAACCAGTGGATGGTTCTGTCTGTGTCTTTGTCTTTGCTTCTCTTTCACATCAAGTGAAAATAGATAAAAATTATTTAAAACCTATTTTAATAATCAATATTAAGATAAGGGAGCTCTATTAATTCCCCATTATGGAGCAAGACACTATGGCTTAGAAAATGTATCAATCTTTAATGAAGAATCTGGAACCTGAGTTTAGCTACTCCAGTTGCTACATTTAATGTCCCCAAGTAGAAACATGTGATTAGTTCTCCATAACTCCATTTCCACATCAAAACAAAGTGCTTGCTTTGCAGATTTTATCTATTATCAGTGAAATACATCTTTTTCTCACCATTAATTCTATCATTTCTTTCATAATCTACTGCTTGAACTGTTTCCATGGCCTCTTCCATTGACCTCCCTATCTCCTATTTCATTTTCCCACCACACAGATCACTTATCTCCACATACTATTTCCAGTATATTATTGATTTATTTGAGAAGCAGAAAGACAGAGAGAAAAAGACAGATAAGAATAGCTCCCATCTACAGGTTCACTCCTCAAATATCTACAACAGCCAGGACTGGGCCAGGCCAAAACTAAGAACCTGATCCAGGTCTCCCACATAGGGACCCATGTATTTGAACCATCACTTCTGCATTTCAAGATTTACATTAGCAGGAAACTAGAGAAAGCCAGGTATCAAACACAGGGACTCTGACACATCCTAGTCAGAGTCTTAACCATTAGGCAAAAGGCCCACACCTAGTTTTGCTTTGCTTTGTTTTGTTTTCTTTTTTTTTTTTTTTTAAGATTTTATTTATTTCTTTGAGAGGTAGAGTTACAGACAGAGAGAGGGACAGACAGAAAAATCTTTCATCTGCTGGTTTACTCCCCACATGGCTGCCATGGTTGGAGCTGAAGCCAGGAGCCAGGACTTTCTTCTGGATCTCCCAGGTGTGTGCAGGGGCCCAAGCACTTGGGCTGTCTTCCACTGCTTTCCCAGGCCATAAGCCGGGAGCTGGATCAGAAGAGGAGCAGCTGGGACACGAGTTGGTGCCTATAGGTGATGCGGTTGCCACCGGTGGAGACTTAGTTGACTACAACATAGAGCTGGCCCAACCTAGTAAATTCTTACAGTGCATGACTGATCACATTAACCATTTGTCTAAATTCTTTCAAGGATACCCGTCATATTCACAGCTTTGTCCATGCAACTGAGCATAGCAACAGATCCCTTCTATTGTGGCTGTTGCTGAACGCTTTGACTTCCTTGCCTCCTACAACATATTTATTTGAGAAATATTTATAGGGTATAATTGACCTAGGCTTGGTGACTAACATGACATGAGATCTGAGGACTGAAAGAAGGTAAGAAAATTGGTTTAGTTATAGGTTAAATTTAAGTAACTGAGGTAGAGGAAAATGGAGATCAGCCTTAGAGTTCAGATCTTTTAAATTAGTTCCCTACTTAACATCTCAATATCCTTTCAAAATTTCAAGTTGTTTTTTTTTTTTTTTTTTTTTTTTTTTTTTTTTTTTTTTTTACAGGCAGAGTGGACAGTGAGAGAGAGAGAGACAGAGAGAAAGGTCTTCTTTTGCCGTTGGTTCACCCTCCAATGGCCGCTGCAGCCGGCGCACTACGCCGATCCGAAGGCAGGAGCCAGGCGCTTCTCCTGGTCTCCCATGGGGTGCAGGGCCCAAGCACTTGCGCCATCCTCCTCTGCACTCCCAGGCCATAGCAGAGAGCTGGCCTGGAAGAGAGGCAACTGGGACAGAATCGGGAGCCCCGACTGGGACTAGAACCCAGTGTGCTGGAGCCACTAGGTGGAAGATTAGCCTATTGAGCTGCGGCACTGGCCCAAGTTTCATTTTTTAATTGACAAACAGGAATTGCATATATTTATATGGTACAATGTGATATTTTGATTCATGTATCTATTGGGAATGATCAAATTAGGCTAATTAATGTACCTACCACCTTAAATATTTACAACACCTTCTTTTGTCCACAGACAGTTCAAACTCAACATATCCACAATCAAACACATCTATGCTCAATTCCTAATCTTTGAGCGTGCCACATCTCAAAGACTGTCAGCACCATCCATTTAGCCACTTGCTTTGCCTCCAACAACCTCCATGGTCACATCCTACTACCGCAAAATGCCAAGCTTATCTTCACAATAGTTCTCAAATTGTCTTCTCTTCATCTATGCTTCCTGATTCAAGCAGCTATCTCCTCTTATGTGACCTTGCAATGCAACTACTGGCATCTGCTTCATACATCTATAAGACATTCACAGTTACTGTCTATACTAAAGGCATACTAACGCCTTCATTTCTGTGAGGACACATCTATGTCTGAATATATCATCCCTCAACCAACTTTTACACGGAGGTTTTGTGTTTTGCTTTCATAACACCAGTCTAAGTAGAAATTTCCCTTTGTTTGCATACTTAATTATTCTCTTTCTTCCAAAAACATCTCTAAACTCCATAGGTATACAACACCCAGTATATCCCAAGTAGCTAGTCAATGACTGGTAAAAAGCCAGTTACCACCATTTCTTCCATATCTAATTAATTAATGGTCAAATGGACAGCAAAGATCTAGGCCACTGGTTTAGCGGTAATACACATATAGCCAGTGAAGTCATGGGTTGAATGACTCACTACGGGAAAATATGTATTGCAGAATAGAAGCAGGAAAAGTGTATGTACAAGATCAGCACAAGAAAGACACTGAGATAGTAAGTAAACAACGAAAGTTTTTTTCTTTTCAGACTAAGGTAATTATGTCAGAGACACCAAAGTAGAAGAGAAAACAGATTGGTCAATTATGTAAATATCTCACTCAGAGTAGTCGATAAGGAAATGGAAATTTTTACCTCAGAATAATAACTTACTTTCCATCTGTACTTTCATTTCCATCTCTCTTTTTCTCTGCACAGTCATCACATCTGGACTTCTAAGATTTTCCTTAGTCTTTATCATATTTATGAAATGCTCTCAAGATAACAAGTCTTTATTCAAGCATTTACTGCAATTTAACTATTTCTATTAAAATACTTCAGGAAATTAAAATGAAAAAAAAAAATTCCCAGTCTCAGTCCAAATTGAATATCTAAGCTGTATAATTCATTAATTTTCTATCACATATTCTATAGTACCTTACATATTGACACGATGTGTTTGGAACTCTGTGAATCTTTCGTGATCACCTGAATCCATGTATTACAAATATGAGTTTCTGAGTATCTAGATTCAAACCTGTTTAATGTGCTTTCCCAAGCACTTGTCATAAGTACATACTTTATCAATGCCTCACTGTGGTGGCACTGTTAAAAACGCCATTGCATGAGCAACTAGAAAACTACTTTCTCAGGAAACAATAAATCTACTTACAATTGAGAAGGAAATGGTAAATCAATAATCTTAACCTGTTAAGAATTTTAAAAACTGAAATAAATGAGGCATGAAGTTGAAATATTTTCAAACATGAATGGCTCAGTTAAAATAAATTTGTTATAATATTAACAAAAATGCATACTATGCTTGTCATCTGAAACATTACACAGGTAATAAAAATCCTTTTAAATATAGTTGTAAATGAATTGTTCCTAAAGTTCAAAGTTTTATCTAAACTAAATACATGGAATAGTAATTTAAAATAGTATTTTGAAAAATATTTAAAGAAATGTGTGTGTTTATATATGTGTGCATACAGAATATATACAAATACATTATGCATACATACACATAAGAAATTGGAAGGCATTTGTGAAATTACATTGACTTGAATTAAATCATATTACCTCATGCTTAATATAAGCTCTGTTAGAAAATGGTTTATCTAAACAGTAACTATGCCAACAGCATGTGAACCACTGACTACCAAAACGTTTAAAGGAAGTAAAATTTTCAGGAATTTTTATTCTTTGAGTAGCAGTTACATAAAGTTTCAACTTACCTAAACCATATTCCCTCCCAGGGCACAGCCCTGAGATCAGATATCAAAGCAGTAGGCCTCAGAAGTGTGAATGCATATACTAAGCAAACACTACTACTTGAGTATTGAAAGCTCTGGGGTGGCGACCCATGGGGATGGGGGCAGAGGAGAATGCTGTTTTCCAGAGCTCTAGTCTCCATAGGAGAGTAAATTCAAGGACTAAATAGAGAAAACTAAGAATCACTTTTGCAGTGCCTTGACCAGAGGGAGAAACAGGACACTCAAAACAAAAATCAAGTTATGCTAAATAGTTTCTGAAACATGGGGTCACCACATAAAGCAAAAAGTTGTAAGTGTGGAACAGAAAATCTAGTCTCCTAATTTTCTAGCTACATTTAAATTACCCCATAAAATTGCTATGGAATTACTACTGACTCTAAAACTACGTCACAATTTTTTCATTATGTGTTTTCAGCAAGAAGAAAAAAAAAGAGTAGCAAATGTGCCTTCAAGTTGAAGTCCTCCATTTATTTTGTACTCCCACATTATGCAGAAAAATCTTAATGATTGGGAAATAGTTATTTCCCTTGGAGAGTTCAGGCTATTTGGTTATATGTATCCATAGGTCTCATACAACTCATGTTTGATATTTTCGTATATTGAATTTAAAAAGTTCAAGGCTCATGAATATCACGTATTTTATACAACAACCTTAAATGCCTATCCATTCAGTAAATGGCTTTTAAGTAAGTGTATGGTTCTAATCACTAGATCTATCTAACATATGCTGTCCTCTGTTATCAATAGTTTGCTAAAATACCATTCGGGATCATTCAAACATAAGACAAGAAAATTGAAAGATAAAACTAAAATGGATCCGTGATTTATACTACATACTCTACAAAGTAACAGTCAAAGTTCAAAAGCCCAAATAAAAAAACCAAAGATTTTTCTCAGAGTAAGTTATGATTCCAAGAACATTCTAGGTTCCAAGTCAGTGACCACCCAACCAACATTAAATGTTACCTATTTAGTATACTGAGTAAAAGTTAAAGGGCAACAAGCTTTCCTAGGGCAAAAATCTCATAATTATATAAAAGATTGGTTGGAGCAACATGCAAAATAAACAGATCCACTCAATGTGGGGCTAACCACCTTCCCCACCCAAATCAATCAAATTCCATAACAGATGTACCCATTCACCTTCCTCCCTCCTACAGTAGAATAAGTATTTTCTGCCCCTATTAAAGGCAAATCTTTGCTCTGGATTTTATCTTTCAAAAAGAAGTTCTCTGCAGTGATTTTTCTCTTTCTCCTCTATACCATCAATAACCCAAAAATTGATGATACTAATTGACATATAAGTGAATATTAACTATCCTAAGACAAAATAAATGCTCTTCACTCCTGATCGCAAACCAACTCCTCACTAAGTGTCTATGATGATGTCACTGCAAAAATTCTTTAATAAGTTATCTTCACTAACACACCTTTCCTTTTCTTAATCTGCTTCAATAAGCCATGTACGTATACCCTTCCAGTGAAACAACCCTCACAAAAGAAATCAATGTATCTCACCATTTTTAATCATTTGCTATGGTTTGAAGTATGTCCCTCAAAAAGATATTATGAGTTTTAAATTTCTAGTACCTATGAACGTAGCCTCATTTGGAAATAGGATACATATATATAAACACACACACACACACACACACAGTTAAGGTGGGCATTAGTCCAATATGACTGGTGTCTTTATAAAAACAGAAAACAGAGATGCAATCACAAACATATAGGCAGAACAACATATGATGACAGAGGCAGAGATCAGCATGATGCATCTAACAAACTGAACAATGCAAGGGATTGCCAGCAACACTAGTAGCTAAGAAAAGGATAGGAACAGTTTCTCTCTAAGATCCTTCAGAGAGAGGATAGTTCTGCTGACATCTGGGTTTCAGACTTCTGGCCTCTAGAAATGTGAAATAATAGATTTCTGAAGCTTTAAGTGGCACGGTATATGGTAGCAGCCATGGGACACAAGCACATCATTTCATTTAACCTGTCACCAGTATTTGACAGGATGAAAAAATTTCTTGGAAAATTTTCCTTCTCCTCATGTTTGTAGTTATCACTCAGAACTGATTCATTCTGGATCTCCAAATGCTGGCATATCCTAAAGATCTTTACATACTTTTACTTACCATTTAGATGTTTTTAATTTTCATATTTAGAATTCTAGCCACAAATTTTCCCCAAAGTTCCAAACCAACATTTATATGTAAATGACAAATCAACTTTTCTACCTTGGATATCCAATAAGCATCACAAAATTAATACAATCAGAACAGAACTATTTCATGATTGATTACTGAAATATGCATTCCTCAAGATTTCCCCTAATCTGTAAGTAGCACCATGATCCATCTATTTGCTCAAGCCCGAAACCTAGAAGTCATCCTAATTTCTTCTTTCTTCAATATTCCACATCTGTTCCACCTATGAGTCCTGTCTGCTCTACTTCCAAAACACAGATATGATTCACGGACTTCACTCCATTTCAACTGTGACCCTCTGCTCTGAGAGTTTCATCTCCCATTGGCTTATCACAAGAGCTCACTAGTTTCTTTCTGCTCTGTTCTTATCCTTCCCATATTTCCCACCCTATATAACAATGAGATCATTCTTTCTAAAGGGAAAATCAGATCAAGTTACTTCTATTCAAATCATCCAGTGATTTTCTCTTACGTTAAAAGAATAAAAAGCGAAAATAAAATTTCTTAAAATCTACATGATCTAGTTTCCGACTTTCTCTCTGACCTCATTTGTCTTTAAGTATCTTCAATAACTATATTCCAAGAATTCTGGTCATCTCATCACCTATTAAATATGCCATGATTGCTGTTAATTTGCTTGTTCCTTCTTGGGATATTGCTCCTTCCTAACTCTGTAACCAGGTTTTCATTTCATTCAAGTTCTAACAAATGTCATCTATTCAAAGTGATCTTCCTCTGTACAGCAATTAAAAATGATTAATCACTCTCTGTAAAATATCTGTGTATATGTTTACTTTTCTAATGTTATGCTCTGCATGGTATCTATCCAGAGCTGAATTCATTTACTGTATTTATTTTATTTCTATTTACAGTGTCTAAAATGTCAAGGATTCCACATTGCCCCAACGTGTCAGTGATTAGAACTATTCCAGACTTGAATAGATAAAAAAAAAAAAATTACATGCTGAGTGATTGAAAAATGAATGGGAGTCAGGCAGGAAAATACACAGGCTTATCATTCAGAGGCTACTGCAATTTATTTAAGTTATAATGGTGATTTTAACAAAAGTAAATGATAGCTCTAATGGTATAAAGTGTATTGCCTTCACTTATATGTAAGAGAGTTGGGAATTCATTTAGCATGAGTGTGAGATAATAGAGTCTAATAATTAATATACCTGTGATCTGAGTAAATGAGGAGATGATCTATTATCAAAGTAGATACCAATGGCAGAGCAGTAAAGCAGATATTTTTAGAAGAAATACACAATTATGGTTAAAATGTGGGTCTCTTAGGGTCTCCGAAGATGTTTATGCTTTTTGGCTCTACAGACTAACTATACAGGATCCTGTGGAATCTGATTTCTACCCTCTAGAGGGTGGAATTTGTTTTTGTTAAATATTAATCTTTAAAGTCTACATGTAGTCAAACACATTGGGTATTTTTTCAGGTTTTACCTTGCTTTATCACTGATGATCATTTGCTCCTTCTTGAAAACCCTTAATGTAGATTCCTATTATACATTTGTCTGCCTTTTCCTGCCCTCTGAGTGTGCTTTCTGTTAAAACTCAGATAAATTCCAAATCTTATTGTGATTCGGAAAGCCCTCCAGAGCCTAGACTTTACATATACTTCCCTACTTACCTTTTGAAGACCTCTCTCAGCCTCCTAACTACAAGATATTTCTCCCTGTTTCATATGGGTTAATTCCACTCAATTACTTAACCAAGGTATGATTTTTTTTTTTCTCTCTTTGGAGTGCACTGAAGGTTTTATCTGCATGGGAAATTATCAATGGACCTGATAGGAAAATTACAGCTTTTTGTTGGTAAAATGCCTCTTATTCACACATTTTTCTACTATGCTAAATTTTTCATCACACTACTTCCAGTTGTTTTCCTGGGAATCAATCACTTACTACAGTTTCAGCATGAACATGTCCCGTTTTTATTAAAATTCATTTTAAACATTTTAAGACTTACAAACACTCTTTTTACTAATATTATATTAACAAATGGTGGAAGTAAATCCTTATGCCAAATAATATTACAAAACTTTACATATTTGATCGAGAACACATTTATAAAAAGCAAAAGCAAGTTCACCTTGCATGATTTAAAATCAAGTCTTTCTATTATGCGGTTTCCATTATATCTCCCAAGGTAGGTCTATAAAGCAGACCATCATGCTATTTCCAGAAGTTGTAAAAAAATCAAGTACCCAAAGGACCAAACTTAATGGTTCAGGGAGAAGGGTTTGCAACTTAGGGAGTGTAACACAGAACTGGGCTGAAATACAGCTCGATATTTCAATTCAGGCCTAATGCAAATTTGGAAATGAAAACCAGTCTTCCACTACAGGCATTTTCTCTGCCACAAATGTTTGAATCCTAAGTATTTTTTTAAATTATTTGGCTCAATTTATGAATGTAAACAAGAATATTAAAACTTTATACATATATTTCCATAATATATACATAATAGTCATATTTATTCCTCTTGAATCGCTTTTCAGGAAAGATATTAAAAACTGCATTATTCATGTTAATGGTACCTTTAATGTGTATGTTTTAAATTGGGTGTACTCACGCTGATTTTCCCATTAAGGTTATCTTCTTCTCTCACTGCCAGGGCCTTCAGAAAATTATCTTGCAGAGTTTTACCAGCACTCGTCAGTGTCCTTTAAAAAATAAGTCTTCAGTTATAACACGTTAGCTAATAGATACTCCTTAAAACACTCTGCGGCAACAGTCATGCTTCTTTAGTAAGAGTGACACTTTGCTTATGATATGAAAGCCATAAACATAATATGAAAATGTGTATTGTGAAAAAATTATTCATGGAGTTCAAAATTCTCTTGCATCAGTATTAACTCATCATTTAATTCTATTTTTCCACAAACTTTGTGAAGTAGGCTTGAACAATCATTAATGATCTACCTGATTCAATTTCATTTCATGCAGTTATATTCTTTATTTATAAATAACTGGGATCGAGCAATAAACAACATACATTCCATATTAAGCTATATAGAATTAATTTCATTTTGTTCTTTTTATATCATTAAAAGTTAATGTATTTATACTCCCCACTTGGCATAAATTTAAATTGCCTATATTTGAAGTATAACATTTATTAATTTAAAGAAATTCAAATGCTAGATGCCTAAGCCAATATAATTACTAGATCAGAAAGGTAATTTTAGCTTTTCAGTGAAGAATTAGGGCAAGAATAGGAACGAAGATGACTTATCTTTGTCAAATAAAAGAAAATGCTAAGAACCTAAGAACCAAATTAATTCATATAAAAATAAACTTAAAAGGAAGCATATCACAAAGCTCTCAATAACTAGTACACAACATAGTGAGGAATGATTTCAAGAGTTATTTGTGAAATAATTTTTATACAACAATTTCCTATATATTCCACAATCTTTTTCATTATGTGTCTGCTATGTACCAGGTACTGTGCCAGGGCATGATGATTAATAATATGTAATTCTTGCTCTCATTTTGCCTGAGATCTCAGAGAAAATAAATTGCTATATAAATACAATGGCATACTATTTGGTAACTGATTCAACAGACATAAACAGAGTATTGAAAGAGTTCATAAGAGAGAGATGCTACCATTTTAATAAAAAGTTAGTTAATATTAATTTGAAAGCAATTATTATCAAACTAAATGTTAAAAAATGAGACAGTACTAGCCAGTTTGGAGGGTAGAAGAGAGAGCGCTGTGAGTAACTACAAAGAAACAAACAAAAAATTCAGACATAAAATTGCAAGAAAATCTTAGGTTATAGCAGAGCTGGCAAAAAGTAAATGCAGGAATTGAGGCAGACTAAATATTAATAAAATTTAACACTTTTACAGATACATTGTTATAAATATTTAGTAAGGACACACAGGTAATAGGAACAGAGCCTAACTTTAAACTCAGGAAGTCTGGTCCTAGAAGTCATTCATATAACCACTAAAGTGCAATACCTCTCAGCTCAGGTCTGGATCCTACTTTAAGCATTTGTAGCCTGTCTACATAGAATGTGTTGAACCACAAAAGTCTTGTGTAAAGAAATAGGATGGTTGAGGCCAGCACTGTGGTTCACTTGGATAATTTTCTGCCTGCGGAGCCGGCATCCAATATGGGTGCCGGGTTCTAGTCCTGGTTGCTCCTCTTCCAGTCCAGCTCTCTGCTGTGGCCCCGGGGATGGCAGTGCAGGATGGCCCAAGTGCTTGGGCTCCTGCACCCACACCTGGCTCCTGGCTTCCTATCGGCGTAGCTCTGACCGTGACAGCCATTTGGGGGATGAAGCAACGGAGGGAAGACCTCTCTCTCTGTTTTTCTCTCTCACTGTCTGACTGTATCTGTCAAATAAATTAAAAAAAGAAGATATAGGATGGTCAAATTTGTGTGTTAGAAGCAATATATTTGTTCAGCTTGGAGAAATGAAAGTGAAGGAAATTAACACTGAAGAGATTAATTAGGAACTATTCCAAAGCCTTTGCAAGACTAAATATCTGATTCAAAGCAGTAGTGCAAATTCAGGAAGGAAAGGATATGTTAGGTAAGTATTTAAGAGGTAAAATGGACCTAGTGATTTTTCTTTGTGAAGAATTAAGGTGCTATCCCCACTATGTTTCATTAAATCAATAAAGCTATGAATAATATGCAACCTAATGATCATTGTGTTCATCTAGAGGTAAAATCCTTTAACTTATCAAAACTTATTTTTTTCTTTTCTAGCTTGATGCACTTTGTCTTGTCGTATCAATATCAACTAATAATTCAGACACCTAAATGAACATGAAAAATAACTACTAGTCAGTACCAAAGGAGAGAATCAGATATTTGAGATTTTTAAAACAATTTATCTGTCCAAAGTGAAAATTCTATATTACTATATATCCTATGCATTGCTCTAATCTTAAATTTCTAAAATATAAAACTTATTTTCTCAGCCACTTGTTCAAAAGAAACATATCATTTTTCTATTTTTAACAGGACAATTTTTTTTTACTTGGTCAATTCTCACCTAATGTCTTCTTAAGTTCTCTTTTAAAAATCACAATATTGTGGAAATTCTTTGTGATAAATTTTTAAAAAAGTTAATTTTCTAACTGTACCAGTAAGGACTTGCTTAGGTTATGCAAGAGGGAAAAAATTACCCAAATTTCCATTGTTTACAATCACAAGACATTATGTCTATACGATCAGATAAGATCTGCACCACAATACATTATATTCAAATATAACTTGAACATTATATTAACATTATATTCAAATATAACTTTTAACAGTTAAACATAAAGAAAAGATTCTAAAATCTGCATGAGAGAAACATATTACTTCAGAAGATCCCCAAATAGACTAACAGCTTATTTCTCATCAGAAACCATCAAGCGTGGAGAGAATGAAGAGACAGAGTCCAACACCTGAAGGAAACTGTCAACCCAGAATACTGTACCCAACAAAGCAATCATTTATAAGGTAAGGTGAAAGAAAGACCTTCCAAAATAAACAGAAATTGATAGAATTTGTCACCACTTGTCTAACCTACAAATGACTCTTAAGGATGTGCTAGACACAGAAACAGAGAATGAAAGTCATCATTATGAAAGACTGTGAAGGCAGAAAATCTCCTAGATAAAGCACAAAAGAAATCAGAAGTAAATAATAGGCTGTTTATGGAAAAATGGTAGGACCAAATGGTTACTTATCAATAATAATCTAGAATGCAAATGGTCTAAATTCTCCAGTTAAAAGATAAAGACTGGCTGAATGGGTTAAAAAACAAGAGCCATTTATTTGCTGCTACAAGAGACACATTTCACCAATAAAGATACATACAGAAGGAAACTGAAAGGATAGAAAAAGATATTCCATGCCAACAGAAAGCAAAAACGAGCAGTTATAGCCATCCTAATAACAGACAAAATAGACTTCAAGGCAAAAACTGTCAAAAGAGACAAAGAAGGGAACTATGTAAGGATTAAGGGATCAATTCAACACAAATATTTGACTATAGTAAATGTATGTGCACCCAATTCTAGGATGCATTCTATTTTGAAAAAAAGTCAATGGATCTAAAGGGAGACATAGACTCCAAAATAATAGTAATAGAATACTTCAACATCCCACTTTCATCAATGGACAGACCAACTAGACCAAAAATCAACAAAGAAAGATCAGAGCTAATCTACATTATGGACCAAATGGATCTAACTGAAATCTGCAAAACATTTCATCCCACAGTTGAGGAATACACATTTTTTGCATAAGTGCATGGAAATTCCTCTAGGATATTCCATATGCCAGGCCATAAATCAAGTCTCAGCAAACTCAATAAGCCCCTGGAAATCATACCAGGTATCTTTTATGATCACAGTGGAATGAAGTTGAAAATTAAGACCTAAAGAAACTCTAGAAAATATGCAATTGAACAAGATGCTCCTGAAAGAATAGTGTATCATAAAAGGAATCAAAATGGAAATTTAAAAATTCCTAGAAATAGATGAGGATGACAAAAAATATCAAAACTTATGGGATACAGAAAAAGCAGTGTTAAGAAAGAAGTTTACAGCAATTAGCACCTACATCAATAAAGTGGAAAGGCTTCAAATAAATGACCTATCTATGCAACTCAGTGATCTAGAAAATCAACAAACCAATCCCAAAATTAGGAGGAAAGAAATAAAATTAGAGAAGAAACGAACAAAATTGAAACAAAAAAGATGCAAATATCAGTGAAATGAAGAGCTGTTTGTTTAAAAAAATAAACAATCTGATATACTACTGGCCCAACTAACCAAAAAAAAAAAAAAAAAAAAAAAAAAGAAGAAGAAAAAGACCCAAATCAGAGATTAAAAAGGAGATTTAACATTGGATATCACAGAAATAAAAACGATAATCAGGAATTACTATAAATAGCTTTATGTCAAAAAATTGGAAAATCTAGAAGAAATGGACAGATTTCTAGACACATACAGCCTACCAAAATTGAATCATGAAAACACAAAAAACCTAAACAGACCAATAAACAACATGGAGATTGAATCAGTAATAACAACTGTCCCAACAAAGAAAAGCCCAGGATGGGACAGCTTCACTGCTGAATTCTACCAGACATTAAAAGAAGAACTAATTCCAATTCTTCTCAAGCTATTCAAAACAATTTAAAGGGAGGGAACCCTCCCAAACTCCTTCTTTTTTTTTTTTTTTTTTTTTTTTTTTTTTTGACAGGCAGAGTGGACAGAGAGAGAGAGAGACAGAGAGAAAGGTCTTCCTTTTGCCGTTGGTTCACCCTCCAATGGCCGCCGCGGCCGGCGCGCTGCGGCCGGCGCACCGCGCTGATCCGATGGCAGGAGCCAGGAGCCAGGTGCTTTTCCTGGTCTCCCATGGGGTGCAGGGCCCAAGCACCTGGGCCATCCTCCACTGCACTCCCTGGCCACAGCAGAGGGCTGGCCTGGAAGAGGGGCAACCGGGACAGAATCCGGCGCCCCAACCGGGACTAGAACCCGGTGTGCCGGCGCCGCAAGGCGGAGGATTAGCCTAGTGAGCCGCGGCGCCGGCCCCAAACTCCTTCTATGAAGCCTGTATCACCTTAATTCGTAAAGCAGAAAAAGATACATTAGAGAAAGAGAACTATAGAACAATATCCCTGATGAACATAGATGCAAAAGTCCTTAAGAAAACATTAATTAGATCCAACAATACATGAAAAAGACATTCACCTTGACCAAGGGAGTTTATCCCTAGGATGCAGAGATGGTTCAACATATTCAAATCAATAAATGTGATATATCACATTAACAAACTAAAGAATAAAAAGCATATTATTACCTCAAGAGATGCAGGGAAAGCATTTGATCAAATACAACAACCTTTCATGATAAAAACCTTAAGCAAATTGAGTATAGAAGGAACATTTCTCAACACAATCAAGGCTATAAACAACAAACCCACAGCCAGCATCACATTGAATGGGAAAGTTGGAAGCTTTTCAAGTAACATCTGGAACCACATAAGGGAGCCCATTCTCACAACTACTATTCAACACAGCGCTGGAAATTTTAGCCAGACCCATTAGACATGAAAAAGAAATCAAAGGAATATAAATTGGAAAGGAGGAAGTCAAATTACCCCTATTTTCAGATGACACAATACTACATAAAAGGGAAACAAAAGCCTCCACTAAGAACTATTTGAATATCTAAGAGAGTTTGGTGAAGTTGCAGGATATAAAACCAACACAGAAAAATCAATAGCCTTTGTATGTGCGTGTGTGTGTGTGTGTGTGTGTGTATATATATATATATATATATAAGATCAGTCCCATTCACAATAGTTATAAAAAATGTAAATACCTTGGAATAAATTTAAGCAAGGAGTTGAAAAATCTCTACAGTGAGAATTACAAAACATTAGAGAAGATATATATTTCCAGCACTGTGGCACAGTGGGTTAATACCCTGGCCTGAAGCACTAGCATCCCATATGGGCACCAGTTCTAGTCCCGGCTGCTCCACTTCCAATCCAGCTCTCTGCTATGGCCTGGGAAAAGCAGTACAAGATGGCCCAAGTCCTTGGGCCCCTGTACCCACATGGGAGACTCAGAAGAAGCTCCTGGCTTCAGATCAGCATAGCTCTGGCCACTGAGGATATCTGGGGAGTGAACCAACCGATAGAGGACCCCTCTCTCTGTCTCTCTTTGTGTGTGTGTGTGTGTGTGTGTAACTCTGACTTTCAAATAAATAAATAAAAGATATATAAAAAGACACAAAAAATGGATGAATCTTACATGTTCACGAACTGGAAGAATTAATATCACCAAAATGTCCACACTAGCAAAAGCAATTAACAGATTCAATATGATTCCACTCAAAATACCTATGATCTTCTTCTCAGATCTAGAAAAAAATGATGCTAAAATGCATATGGAAACATTAGACATCTCAAATAGCTATAGCATTCTTAAACAACAAAAACAAAGCTGGAGACATCATAATAGCAGAATTCAAGACATACTACAGGACAGTTGTAATCAAAACAGCCTTGAACTTGTACATAAAAAGACATGTAGACCAATGGAAGAGAATAGAGACCCCAGAAATCAATTCATGCATCTACAACCATCTTTTTTCCCCAGAAATCTTTCATTTAAGATATACAACCTTCATGCATTTCATAAATACAACTTTAGAAACATAATGACAGTGATTCTTCCAACTGTACCCACCCTCTCAGCCCCCCTCCCTAAAAAGGCTTTCTAATCAATTCTCTCTTTTCATGCCTTTAGGAACTCCTAAGACCAGTATTTTGGGTTGTATAATGGTATCCCAGAGATCTCCAACATTGTTATTCTGTTTTCTAATTTCGTCTTCCTTTTGGTCTGACTGTAAAATTTTCAAATTTGGCCGGCACCGCGGCTCACTAGGCTAATCCTCCACCTTGCGGCGCCGGCACATGGGGTTATAGTCCTGGTCAGGGCGCCGGATCCTGTCCTGGTTGCCCCTCTTCCAGGCCAGCTCTCTGCTGTGGCCAGGGAGTGCAGTGGAGGATGGCCCAAGTCCTTGGGCCCTGCACCCCATGGGAGACAGCATAAGTACCTGGCTCCTGCCATCGGATCAACGCCGTGCACTGGCTGCAGCAGGGCCGCGGCAGCCATTGGAGGGTGAACCAACGGCAAAGGAAGACCTTTCTCTCTCTCTCTCTCTCTCACTGTCCACTCTGCCTGTCCAAAAAAAAATTTTTTTTCAGATTTTATCTTCTAGCTCAGGTATTTTTTTTTTTTGCCTCACTGAATCTGTTCTTAAGGCTTTCTACTACATGTTTTATTTGTTCTATTGAATTCCTAATTTCCAAAATTTTGCTTTGATTTCTCTTTAAAATCTGAATTTAATGAGTAAAATATTCTTTAAAAAAAAGATTTATTTCTTTATTTGAAAGGCAGAGCTATAGGGAGGCAGAGGGAGAGGGAGATTTTCCATCTTCTGGTTCACTCTCCAAATGGCCTCAACAACCAGAGCTGGGCCAATCCAAAACTAGGAGCTAGGAGCTTCATCCAGTTCATTCACACAGGTGCAGAGGCCCAAGGACTTCAGCCATCTTCTACTGCTTTCCCAGGCCATAGCAGAGGGCTGGATCAGTAGAGGAGCAGCTGGGTCTTGTACCTGCACCCATATGAAATGCCGGCACTGCAGGCAGCTGCTTTACTTGCTACATCACAGTGCTAGCCTCAAGAAAAATTTCCTTGCATGTCAGGTATAGATTTCTTTAGTTCGTGGTTTTGCTTCTGATTATGCCTAAGTAATCCTATGATCAATTTTTTGAATTCTGTTACTGGCATTTCTTCAATCTCTTCATTTTCAGATTCTAGTATTGAGGTGCTATTGTGTTCCTTTGGGGGTTTCATGTTGTCTTCTTGTCTCTTGAATTTTTCCATTTATTTTTAGGCATTTGTGGGGAGACTTGTTGGTTTATTTATTTTTTTCCCCAGTGATGGCTTTTATCTTTGGTCTATGCCTCTGTGGATTAGTGGAGTATCTGCTCTTTCAATGAATACCCTGAGGCATGTGCTGGGTGTGGCCAAGCAGCTCTCTTCAGTGCTCCAGGGTGAGGGGAGTAGCCAAGGTGACTCCCAAATTAGGTGTCGTAAATATTTTTTTTTAATAAGCAAGTAGGTTTGTTCAGCTTTGTTAGCATAGTCTCACACTAACCTCCTCTCCTCCAAGGAGACCAGTGCATAGGCACTAGCCCCAGTGGGTATGTTATTCATCATCTGTGCTGCAACAAGAATGACACAAAGGATCTGTGCAGTCCTCGGTGTGAGTATGGATCCTGCAGCAATGACCCTCACAAGGGAATCAGGGAGCCCTGAGCATGTAGAGCAGCCCAGGGTGACTGCCCAAAGACCCAGCCAATTCCTGCACCCTCTACCACAGCCACAGTGTTTCCACAGTCCCAGCACACAAGCCTTCCATAGTCAAGAGCACCCAGTGTCCTGTCAACTCTCCCAGCCAGACTCAGGCATCTCCTCTCAGCTGATTGCTGCATGAGAAGAGATATGTCCAAAATGGTGCCTGCCTGCTCTCAGCTAGTTACAGCACACTGATGCTGGGTGATCAGGGAGAAATATGCCCTCTTTTTTTCCCTGTAGGTTATCAGGTATACTGTTCCCCACAGGGCTCCAAGCCCGACTCACACATGGCACTTCCAGCAGCTTTATCACTAGTGGCTTGGGCTTCTACAGTCTGGTATCACGTCACTTTCCAAAGCTGGTGCCGATGCTCTTAGCTGTTGGTGTCCTGAGTTGTGCATGTCCTAAGCTGTGCATTCTCCACATAGATCCACAGTGTCCATCTAATTTGCATGGATTTTCCTCTGTCTTTTTCTAACTCTTCCCTGAGATTGTAATCTGTGTTTTTGTTAACTGTCTTCCCCTAGACCAGAGCAATAAGCTCCCTCCCTATTACACCATCTTAGTGCCTCTCTCCAACTTACCGTTGACAAAGGAGCTAAAATCAGAGTAGAAAACAGAGGCAGGACTTGACTCCATGCACTGTGATGTGGGATGCAGGTTTCAGCTTAACCCACTACAAAACAATGCCCACCCCCATTTAAAGTGGCATAGTGCAATATCAACCACCAAATGTTATTAATGTGTAATAATTCTAAGAAATGTGACTACTATACTGAAATACATTAAGATAAAATTGTGGCGCCGGTGGTTTGGTGTAGTGGGTAAAGTCGTTGCCTATATGGACACTGGTTCAAGTTTGGCTGCTCCACTTCTGATCCAGCTCTCTGCTATGTCCTAGTAAAACAGTGGAAGATGGCCCAACTCCTTGGGCCTCTGTACCCGCATAGGAGACCCGGAGGAAGCTCCAGGTTCCTGCCTTCAGATTGGTACTGCTCTGGTCATTGCAGTCATCTAGGGAGCGAACCATTGAATAGAAGGTCTCTCTCTCTCTTTCTCTCTCTCTTTCTCTCTTTTTACCTCTCTCTCTGCCTCTGCCTTTGTAGCTCTGCCTTTCATATAAATAAATAAATCTTAAAAAAAGATAAAATTGTTCCTTTTGTATGATTATTCAGGTCTTATATACACACACATTTGCCATAAACTGTAAAAGGAAGACAGAAGTTTTGTTATATAAGTTGGGAACTGAAAGGATAAGTGTCTGTAGCCCATCAGCTATTTGCAGAAGAAGAAAAATAAGTAATTATCCTTACATCTGAAAACCTGAACTTCTCAGTGAGACAAAACATTAGAAAAGGAGAAATGCTAATGCAGTATGTGGTGAGGAATTCTTAAATCTTTAACATGCATTATTCTTTTTTTAAGTAAGTTTATTTAACAGTGACCTGAAAAACCTTGCTTAAGTAAATATTACAAAAGGACTTACTTCCTCAAGAAGTGAAGTAGGTCTGTTACAAAAACTTTGGGTTATAAGTTTTATAAATGCAAATACTCCATCTTTGTTGTTTATATTCCACAACACTTTCAAAATGTGGTAAAAGTCATATGGATAAGTTATTTTAACCATGTTTAACCCTTAGCAAAAGGTATTTATATAATCCTACATGAATGACTCTGAACATATTCTTAATCCTTAACAATTTAGGCTACTGGTTTTATGATTTAAGTATATTGTTTGTGTATTCTATCATACATGTTCCCATTCTTATATTAACAAAGAAAAAAAAACAAAAGAAAAACATAAAAATTGAAAATATATTAAAGGAGAAACATTTTCAAGGAATTTTTTAACATTTGCTTATTTTTACATTTTTTACAATCATTTTATTCAAAAGTAACATACACATCTTCCATTCACTGACTCACTCTCCCAAGCAGCTGCATCAAGCCAGGCTGAGCCAGCTCAATGCTGAGAGCCCATATCCACACATGAGTGATAGAGACCCTAATACTTGTACCATCATTTGCTACCTCCCAGGGTGTGCATTAACAGTAAACTGAATCAGAAGTGTAGCCAAGACTCAAACCAGGTATTCTAACATGTCCAGTGGTATCTTAAATTGCTGAGCCAAATGCCTACCCCCTACCCTACTTATTTTAAAGATAAATTCTTTTCATAATTTGTGACATTAATCATTGTATAATTTTAAATGTATAATTGGAATGTTCTAATAAGCAAGGATTAATCATTAAGATGTGATCTAATAAGTGTTTTTTGTAGAACTAAATCAAGTGGCAACACTTTATCCCCATTGAGTATTGTCTTTGTACTAGGCTGTATGCTAGGCACTTGACGAAACTTCCAAGTAGAGCAAATGAAGCTCTAAAAGGTGATCTATTTCCCTTCAAAGTTGAAGTGAAACTCAGTGAGATTAAATAACTTATAATCAACTGGTATTCAGCTTTTAATATAGATCTCACTGATTCTAAGTCTTTATTCTACTTAACTAAAGCTTTACAATAACAAAGCACCATAACTACATAAAATGTTTTTACATTATGAAAACAATGAGAATTCACAAGAGAGAAGAAACCTGAAGTATCAGGAGGACACCAGGGAGAGGATAGGTAGACGCTCCTGGTAGTTATCAGAGTTCAGTAGTCCTAGGAACTTGACAAAAGCTAATTAGTCCCAATCATCATTCCAGCATAGACTGAAGTTCTGATCCACTGTTCTGTTCTGAGGTGGTCATCATTTCTTTTAAAGTCAATGAACTCCAACACAGCCTACATTTTTTATTTCTAGAATTCATATTCAACTCATTAGCACTGGTTTGAATATGTAATTCAATCTCTGTTCCTTAGTTCCTTGCATACTCAATTTGGAAAAATTTAATGCAGAATAAAAAGTTTAAAAAAGATTAATATCAGTGTATTACAAAAAAACTATGCTATCTTAAGAAATAAGCACATTTACCTATGAAAAATTAATATTTAGAAATATCTTTATATCCCATGTATAAGTTTATTGAAAGGGTGATTTGTATTTCTGTTTATATTACCTGATATAAATTGTAATTTTTAGAGTCTAAACAGAAAATATTTGCAAATTTGATAAAACATGATTTTATTTATCCCAATGTATATATTTTTGATAATTCATTTGAGAATTAAATATAGGTGATGTTTCAGTATATGTTGATATAAAATACCTCTGTTAACTCTGAAAGAGATGAACTTTTTGGACATTGCCTCCACGAAAACAGATACAATTTTCTTTGTTCTTTACAAAAATTAGGAGGGAAAATTTTCCTACTTTTCCTCAAATAAAGTATTTCATTAGTTTCTCTAACACTGGTAAATCTTTACATTGTTTCTCTCAGGATGTTATTGTATGTTTGCTTCTTATTAGTGAGTTTGAGCTCCAATCACAAAATACCATCCATTGAGTGTTACAAATGTAAAATGTATCCTGCCCAAGTGCCAGAGGCTGGACATCTGAGATCACCATGACATCATGGACAAGTTCCGATCAATGACAGCTCTCCTCCCAGCTTTTAGAGTGCTACCTTCTTACTGTGTTCTCAAGTGGTAGAAAAAAGCAAACAAACAAAAAAACAAACAAACAACAAAAAAAAAAAAAAAAGAAAAAGAAAAACTCTGTGGTGCCTCTTTTAACAATAGCACTAATTCCATCCTGAATTAGCAAGGTAAGTGCCTCACTTACATGACTGATCTAAGCCTAATCACTTCACATAACATCATGTTGGGGGGTTAGGTTTTCAACATATGAATTGGCAGGAGGCACACATCAGTCCTCAGTGTGCTCTTTCTCATTTCAGAACACATATTCTATATTTTTTCTTTCTATTTTTTTTTTTTTTTTTTTTTTTACAGGCAGAGTGGACAGTGAGAGAGAGAGAGACAGAGAGAAAGGTCTTCCTTTGCCGTTGGTTCACCCTCCAATGGCTGCCGCCGGCGCGCTGCCGCCGGCGCGCTGCAGCCGGCGCACCACGCTGATCCGATGGCAAGAGCCAGGTGCTTCTCCTGGTCTCCCATGGGGTGCAGGGCCCAAGGACTTGGGCCATCCTCCACTGCACTCCCTGGCCACAGCAGAGAGCTGGCCTGGAAGAGGGGCAACCGGGACAGAATCCGGCACCCTGACCGGGACTAGAACCTGGTGTGCTGGCGCCACAAGGCGGAGGATAAGCCTAGGAGCCACGGCACCAGCCTTTTTTTCTTTCAACATTCTTTCTCACTTGCCTTATCACCTCTTAGGCACAACTCTGAACTATGACAAGTTTCCTTTCATCCCTCTTGAGATGTAGTCACATTTTCAGCTCCTAACATGCAAGTAGGGCTATTTGTTCTTTCCCAGCTCTCCTTGGCAACATGTAAACAATTTTAAGCCAGACCATCACAAAAATACCCAAATGTATTAGATGGTAGAGATTTGCCTCAAACAGCATGGAGAAAATTCCTGTTCCTTGACTATGAATTTATGTCAAAACACTTATATTGAAATAGGTGCTGTGGCATAGTGGGAAAAGCTACCACCTGGAGTGCTGGCATCCCACATGGGCACCTGTTGGAGTCCCAGCTGCTCTACTTCTGATCTAGCTCTTTGCTATGGCCTGGAAAAGCAGTAGAAGATGGCCCAAGTCCTTGGGCCCCTGCACTCACGTGGGAGACCCAGAAAAAGCTTTTGAGTCCGGATGGGCAGTTTCAGCCATTGCAGCCATCTGGGGATGGAACTATCAGATGGAAGAACTGTCTCTCTCTCTCTCTCTCTCTCTCTCTCTCCCTCTCATTGCCTCTGCCTCTCTGTAACTCTTTCAAGTAAATAAATCTTTAAAAAAAAAAAAAAACTAATGATAATTTTAATTTTTATCTAAGTGTGAAACATAACAAGCATACATAAAAACAGTTTAAAACTGAAGTATAGAGTCAATAAACTATTACAAGGCCATCGTTGGAATTCATCACCTGGGTCAACAAATAGATACTGAAAAATAGCCACACCTTACAGGCGCTTGCTCACAAATCCACCTTCTCACCTCCTGCACTACAGGCAAACATTCTTCGGATTTACAACATTTATTCCTGTTGTGTTTTCTTTGTCTTCATCTCTAACTTCCACAATTGTTATTCCCTTTTATCATCTAAGTATGTACTGGAAATATATTTCATTTTTTCCTGTTTTTGAACTCCCTATAAATGGAATCACAAAGTATATGTGTAATATATTTCTTTCATGAATATGTTTATGTTCCATATATGCTGATGCATGTACCTATACCTTATTTTCACCATATTCTCTTATATGACTATATAAGTATTTATCCTTTAATCATTACAGATTTTAAACTTCTTATTTGGATCTATTTTATATATGATGCTGGGGTGGGGATTGTGGTACAGTAGGTTAAGCCGCTGCTAGGAACACCTGCATCCCTCAGTGGAGTGCTAATTCAAGTCCTGGCTACTCTGCTTCCAATCCAAGTCCCTACTGATGTGCCTGGGAAGCAGCAGATGATGGCCCAGGTACTTGAGTCCCTGCTACTCTTGTGGGAGATCTGAAAGGAATTCCTGGATCCTGGCTTCAGCCTTGACTGCCCTTGGTATTTTAAGTACTTGGGGAATAAACCAGCAAATGGAAGGTATTCCCCCTCCCTCCCTCCCTCTCTTTCTATTTCATATTCTGATATCGTTCAGAAAATATTACTTGAGAAATGAGATGTCACTTATTGGTGAGAAGGAATGAGGATCAATTTTCCACTGAAATAAGTATGGCACAACTTTACCTATCCTCTTATATTTGAAGGAATTTTTAAATTATCAATTGTATACAGAAGCTATCAGAATCTCTCAGAAAAAATTCAACCACCAGAAGCACACAAAAGAAAGATAAGAAGTATAAACATTGACACTAAGCAGCTGTACCTGCTCATTTTCTTTATTGAGGAAAACTCAAGTGGGTGTCCTATGATACATAGTGTTTTAAATCAAACTATACTTCTTTGGGTGAATAACTTTGCTTTTCTTTGACAGGACAAAACAGCTTATGTTCCATATGAAAAGTGTCTCTGAATTCCTTGTTTGTACATTTGGCAAGTTTCTCTCTTGTTAGTTCTTAAATGCAGCTTAAGATGTACTCACACTTTCAGGGAAAGGAGTTGCTTGGAGACAAAATAAATGTTCTTAATCTCCAAATGTGTTTGATTTTATTCCAAAAACACATTAAAATATAACTTTACTTTTATTCTCCTCTGGGAGGCAACTATATCTTTTATCCTGACTTAGATTACATCTTCTGTTACACTTACACAATGAAATGAAACAACAGAAAGCAAGGAAACAAACTTTGCTTTGCTGTGTCTACCCCTGGACTTTTTTTTTAAGATTATTTATTTGAAAGGCAGAGTTACAGAGAGGCAGAGGCAGAGGAGAGTGGGGGAGTGGGAGAGTGGGGCAGTGGGGGAGGAGGGAGAGAGAGAGAGAAAGAGAGAGAGAGTGTGTGTCTTTCATCCTCTAGTTCACTCCCCAAATGGCCACAATGGCTGGAGCTGGGCCAATCCAAAGCCAGGAGCTTCTTCCAGGTCTCCCTCATGGGTTCAGGGGCCCAAGGACTTAGGCCGTCTTCTACTGCTTTCCCAAACCACAGCAGAGAGCTGGATCAGAAGTGGAGCAGCTGGAACTTGAACCAGCACTCATTTAGGATGCTGGCACTGCAGGCGGCAGCTTTACCTGCTACACCACAGCAGTGGACCCTTTCTTTCTTTCTCTCTCTCTCCCTTTCTCTTTCTCTCTCTCTCTCCCCCCACCTCAGAAGAGTCAGCCCTAACATTCTATGTATTGCTTGCAGCTGGTCATTTATAGCACCTTGATCAAAGTAGGCATTCAAAAACTGCAGATCTTCAGGTTTGACATCCATGGGCTATGTATGTCCAATCTCCATAAGTAGGCTTGTCTAATTTTTGAAACCTACTACATCAGAAAGTGGAAAGTTTGATACAAGGAAATTCCAGGGGACAACTCCACACCAAAGACCAAAGACGGTCAACCTGAATCCATACTGTACTTCTCAACAACTGAACAGGGTGACAAGGATCACCAGTAAGGGTGGGCACTTGGGTGCTCAGAGTGGTGGGGCATGCAGGAATGGGGAAGGGACTATCTAGCAAAAAGGCAGTTTCCTCCTCGGATCTGACAGTTTTGTATGGAATACATGAAAATAATGTCATGCCAGTTCCTCTTGGAATGCACTATCTTGAGAGTCAACAGCCACGTGCAACAATCAACTACACTGAGACCACCACTGTGTTAAAAGCCCACATTCACTTGAAGGAAGGGGAAGGTTGGGGAGGGAAGAAGGAAGAGGAGGAAAGGGGACGACCAGCAGTAAAAGCAATGAAGCATCAAGTCCTGATGCACACATTGGTGAGTAAAATAATGAAATATTTAAAATTGTGATGCATGCTGTATAAGAACCAGAACAAATATTTGTTTAGAAGATGTACAGTGAAATGTCCTTCCTATGAAAGAGAATACAAATCACCTTCTTTATGACACAAATATTTTCATATGCAATGAATACAAAAGGGAAAGCAACATTTTAATTTCTTTCATTACATAATGTGTCCATCATTCAAAACTAGCTTGGAGTATAAAAGTTCTGCATAAACTACATATATAAAAAACTACATATATAAAAATCTACATATATAAAAATATGTTCAAAGCATATTTAAATCAAAATACACACCTTTCTCCAAAATCCTTTCATTTTTCCAGTTTCCTTTTTAATTGAACTATGAAAGAGAACTATGCAAACAATTGGAGACATACTAGAAGACATTAAAGTCTAGATAATAAAATAAATCAATCATTTCCAACAGTAAGCATCATGGCTGATATATTCTCATTAGAAATTTCGCCTGTCTGCCACAAGGTCGCTGGCATAATTACATCTGAAAAATACATAAAAGGTCAGGATGAGGGAATGGATATTTTTCATTTTCATTTCCATTTGAAAGAACTCTCTACTTCAATATGCATAAAACTAAGGATCTATTTACATTTTCCCAATGACACAAGAAATTGTATTGGGTAATCTGAATTAATAAGTCCCATATTCTCAATGAAACCAGTGATATTTAATAGCATTTATTAATTAATGGCCTGGGAAGCATTGATTTGTTACACTGCCCTTATAAAGAAAGCAAAATAGATTTCAATATTTGCATATAAATACTTCCTTGAAAGGCACAGAATGTGGGGATTTTTTTGAAGATTTATTTATGTGAAAGAGTTAGAGAAAAAGAGAGAGAGAAAGAGAGAGAAAAGAAAGAGATATTTTCCATCCACTTTTTCATACTCCAGATGGCTGCATCAGCTAGGGATAAGCCAGGCTGAAGCCAGAAGCTTCATTGGGTCTCCATGTGGGTGGCAGGGGCCCATCCTCTTGGGCCATCTTCTGCTGCTTTTCCCAGGCCATTAGCAGGGAGCTTGATTGCAAGTGGAGCATCTGGGACATGAGCTACCACCCATATAGGATGCCAGTGTTACAGGCTGTGGCTTTATTGCTACGCCACAACACCGGTCCAAGAATATTTTTTTGTGTTAAATGAATCAATGATTCTTTTAAGCTCCTTTAAAATTATTAAAAGATATACTACATGGAAATTTTACACACAAAATTTCACATATTAATCATATGAAGAAATATAATATTTAGTACCAGAGGATATACATATATAAATCAAAAATCCAATCTAAGGGAAAAAAGCTAATTATTTTATAGTACCCTTGTACTAATATACATGGTATAACTTATAGTATAGTTAGTTGGTATCTGAACTTAAAATATATGTATATGCATTAGGAATAACAGTATGTTATCAGAATACATATATTTTTATGTCTACTATATTTCTATCATGTATTATTTCATTTCTAAGTTAAAGAATTTTGAAAATGTGAAATCCTTTACAGGAAATAATTAGATTGATTAGAAAGTCATTTTTTTCCCTCTTAAGTTTAGGTTGTTAGTCTTTTGGACATGGTTGACATGGTATTTCCTTAAAAATCCATATAAATTTGATTTCTACTTTCCTAATCTAATTGACAAGAAATGCCTTTGTAAGAATCTTAATACTTCATATTAATAAAATGAACAATTGTAAAAACTACACTTACTATATGATATTTGAAACTCTATATTAAATGATTTTTTAAAAGTACTATTGTTGCTCATATATTTCAGTTGAACAGTTTCCATAGTTATTGGGAATTTGACTTACACTGGAAGTCCATACCTAACCAAATATTGGAATGAATATTTCAAACAATTAACAGGGCTACCAGTAGCATAGCCTTTGTCATTTATCCAGCATTAATAATATATTTTTAAATGTTCCTTTATCAGCTTTCTGCTCAGTTTGTAAAACCCACCATTCTTCCATAAAAGCAAAAAATAAACAAAAGTTACAATGATGAAGGGGTAATTTTTAGCCTTCACACTTCATATGTAGAGTTATATATGTTGAATTGCATCCTTAAATATTAAGAAAATATTCTAAATTATATACATAATTATTCCATGAAGCAGATGGTCAATTAAGAAAAATATAAACATTATCATAAGAATTGTAGTACCCTGAAAGAAAGGGAAAGAGGGTTCAACTCTAACATAATTTTCTACATGACTAAGTAAATATTAAAATAGAACTTATTTTTAAACCATTTAAACAAAGAGATGAAATTACCCATCTAGAGATTTAAAAATATTTGAGCATTAGTTTGAAAGTTGGCTCTAAACTATATAATCTGCTTTTATAAGATAAAATATATATACAGATAGAAGTTTGCTTAAATGTAGAAAACACAGATTGAAGAGTTGGATAACTAAGGATTCTTCCAATTCAGTCAGAAAACAGTTAACCTGCACCATCAACAAATATTAATATTGACTAAATGTTTAATACACAGGAAAAAATCACTATGTCTTATACATATTTTCACATGCCAACTATTTCTACTATGGGCTTGAGCTCAATAAATGATTATCGAATAGACAAAAAATCTGCAGTGATTTGCAGATTATAACTTTATTTTATGCAACTTTAATTAGCTGTATTTTTATTTGTACAATTAAATGTAAAAAGTATAATGTCAAAATTATTGGAAATTCATACATAAATTCTACATATTGTAAAGTTAATATTTAATGAGCTGGTAGCATTTAAGAACTGAGAGTAAACAAAGTAATTAATGTAGGAGCATTTTCATATTTTACCTCTCACACTGCAGCAATAAAAATGTAGATTTTATAATATACCAATAAACATTTTGTTTAAGATGTTTATAAAACAATGTAGTCTGTATTTAGTGTTTTCAAAATCTTTTCTCCTCTCAAATTCTAAAGCATATCAATACTCTCAATCAACTAAAAAATTAATTCATTCAAACAGAATTTAAAATGTACAATCACTTTTCTAAAAGAGTTCACTCATTCTTTTAAGCAATGAATCACCAAAAGCAATCAGTAAAACACTGTGCCTGTAAGAAGTTCATCAAAAACAAAAAGGTTTCTATAGTTGCCCCTCTGAAAATCCACAATGCATATATAGATATATATCCATATATATATGCACACACACATATATATATATACACACCCACATATATAGATATATGGAAGGTACTGAGATTTCAAGATGGCTGAGTAGAGGAAAGATAGGCAGATTTTGAATCAGAGGAAGATACCAGAAAAAAACAATGGAGGATCTATATTCCTGAGAGAAAGTTGGGGAGAAGTTTTCAGTAAAAAGTCTACAGAAAGATGACTCCATGAAGCAGCTCATGGGACGCCACCAGCAACTCCCACGGATGGGAGCTGATGGGGAGGCCCTCTTCCCAGAGTAAGGTGAAGAGGGGTCTACAGAAGTCTGTGCTCCATTGGGGATCTTGTCTGGGGGAGAGCCTCCCAGTCCCCATTGACTTTGAGTCTATATGGACTAGTTGGAAGAAGGTGGAGTGCCCACTTAACCCTGTGAATACAGGGAAAACTGCTTCCCTCCTCTACCCTCATCTGGACACTCAGTGACCAAACAGGGAAGCACCGTTTTCCCAGAATAAGGCAAGTACAGACTCCAGCAACCCATGTATCCCAGTGGATTTTTTCAGAGGGAGAAATATGGGATCCCAACTGACTTTGCTTTTGAGTAGATGAGTTGCCAGAGGGCAGGCTATACACTTAATTCTGAACAGAGGCACACTGCTTCCTTCATTTCCCTCCACCAAGGTACCTTCTGACCAGTCAGAGAAGTGCCATTTTCCCAGAATAAAGCAGGTGGAATCTGACCTGGAGAGCTGGGGAGGAGGGGCCAAGGTGCCCACTTAGCCTGTTGCTCCCCTCCCTTCCTCCAACCAAAACACCTGTCTCAGGAATGGGGAGATTATCTCTTTGGAAGGAAATATTCACATCACAGAGTATGGACCCCTACAGACTGTGACTGCAGGAACTGTACACCCTGTAACTGTGGGAATTCTGTGACTGTGCGATAAGGTGGGAAACTGATGAGAGTGTGGGGTATGGCTGGGTCTTTGTGCAGTTACTATGGGAATCCAGAAGCTCAGGATTTCCTGAATGCTGGAATGGGAGTTGTGGAGGACTCCACATTCACACTAAAGAGTTCATAGATTCCTTGTGCCGTTTATGCACCTGAGTGAATGGGGAATGCATGCATAGGGAAGTTCACCTTGCACAGAGAATGGTAGAGCAATCATTTAGTCTTCCCTACTGACTACAGAGAGAGCTACCAAGCAGAAATTGGGTGTTACCCTGGACTTTTGTCCCATCCACAAACTCTGGCCAAAGCTCCTTGGCCCCACCTAGCATACACCTCTGGATATCCCCTTGAAGGTACAGGCATCCTAATCTGCTTAGAAGCACATTACTAAGAACAAAACCTTCAGAGGAGACATCAACAAGTGTTTCTCCTGAGATATAAAAATAAGAGTACACATATAAGAAACATGAAAAAGGGAAACAATATGACTCTCCAAAAGGAACACAAAACATCATATTACACTGTGAAAATGAGGAGATTGACAAAAAGGCTGAAAAGAAATTCAAAAGAATGATTGTAAGATTACTCAAAAATATAGAGAAGTGATTATATGAGTTAAATAAATCTATAAATGATATGAATGAGAAATTCTAACAGGAAATAGAAATACTGAAAAAATCAAACTGAAATATTAAAATGAATAATTCAATATTTCAAATAAAAAATACAGTAGAGCCTAAACAACAGATTGTCAGGCAAAATAATATTTCAGCTTGAATAAAAAGTTTTGAAGTATCTCAGACACAAAAAAAAAAGAAGAAAAATTGGAAAAAGTGAAAACAGTATTCAGGATCTATGGAATACAATTAGAATACTAAAATACATGTTTTTGGCATTTCGGAAGGAGTGGAAAATCAGACTTATTTTGAAAACTTAGTGAAATAATTTCAAAAAAATTTCCTAACTTGGACAAAGATATGTACATTCAGCACCGGAAGAACATAGAACAACAAATAGATATGATCAAAGAAGATCTTCATCATGACACATTACAGGCACTTTCAAATGTAAAACACAAACAAGAGATCAAAAAATATGCCAATAATTAATGCAGAATTACCTTTAAAGAATCTTCAATTAGATTGATGCAGATTTCTCATCAGAAACCCTAAAGGCAAGGAAAAACTGGAGAGATATACTACAAGCCTTTGAAGAAGGAAAAAAAAAACTGTCAGCTGAAAATACTGTACCCAACAAAGCTCTCATTTATAAATTAAGGTGAAATATAAGACCTTCCTAAACAAAAAAAAATTGAAAGAATTTGTCACTACTCAAGCCAAACTTACAAATGATACTTAAGGATATACTAAAAAAAGAAACAAAGAAAGGTAACCATCATCCTGAAAGAATGTAAAGACAGAAAACTTCCTAATAACAGTTCAAAGGAGACCCAAAACAAACAATAGAAAATTTATGGGAAAATGGCAAGACAAAGTCATTACTTATCAATAATAACTTTGAATGTAAATGGATAAAACTAGCCAATTAAAATAAACAGACAGGCAGAATGGATTAAAAAACAAGAACCACCCATATGTTGCCTACAAAAAACACACCTGAATAATGAGGAAATATACAGAATTGAAAGTGAAAAGATGGAAAAAATAATCCCATGCTAACAGTAATCAAAAACAATCAGGAGTAGCTATCTTAGTATTAAACAAAATAGACTGAGCCGGCGCCGTGGCTCAATAGGCTAATCCTCCACCTTGCAGCGCCGGCACACCGGGTTCTAGTCCCGGTTGGGGCGCCGGATTCTGTCCCGGTTGCCCCTCTTCCAGGCCAGCTCTCTGCTATGGCCAGGGAGTGCAGTGGAGGATGGCCCAGGTGCTTGGGCCCTGCACCCCATGGGAGACCAGGAAAAGCACCTGGCTCCTGGCTCCTGCCATCGGATCAGCGCGGTGCGCCGGCTGCAGCGGCGGCCATTGGAGGGTGAACCAACGGCAAAGGAAGACCTTTCTCTCTCTGTCTCTCTCTCTCACTGTCCACTCTGCCTGTCAAAAAAAAAAAAAAATAGACTAAGATGAAAAATTTTAAAAGAGACAATGTCATTATGTAATGATTAAGAGATCAACTCAGGGGCCAGCACTGTGGGATACTGTGCTAAGCCTCTGCCTGGGACACCACATCCCATATGGGTTCTGATCCTGGCTGCTCCTCTTCCAATACAGCTCTCTGCTATAGACTGGGAAAGCAGTCAAAGATGGCCCAAGTACCTGGACACTCTGCACCCATGTGGGAGACCTGGAAGAAGTTCCTGGCTCCTGGCTTCAGATCAGCCCAGCTCTGGCCATTGCAGACATTTAGGGAGTGAATCAGTAGATGGAAGACCTTTCTGTCTATCTTTCCTCTCTCTAACTCTACTTCTCAAAATAAAACAAAATAAAATAAAATAAAATAAAATCTTTGAAAAAAATGAGATCAAGTGAACAGAAAGATGTGACTATAGTAAATGTATATGTACCCATGATAGAGTACCCAACTACTTAAAAAAAAGTTAATGAATTTAAAGAGAGAAATAGCTTCAAAACAGTTCAAAACAGTAATAATGAGAGACATTAAAAATCCACTTTCATAAATGGACAGATGAACTAGTCAAAAAATAAACAAGGAAAAGACAGAGCTAATCTACACTATCCATCAAATGAATGTAATTGTTATCTGGAGATTTAATCTCATAGCCACAGGACAGATTATTTTCATCAACGCATGGAAGATTGTTTAGGACAGATCACATGCTAGGTCATAAAACAAGTCTCAACAAATCAAAAAAACTGAAATCATACCATTGTATCTTTTCTGACCACAATAAAATGAAGCTGTATTTAATAACATAAGAAACTAGAAAATTTACAAATACATGCAGACTGAACAACATGCTCCTGAATGAACAGTGGATCATAGAAGAAATCAAAAGGGAAATAAAAATTCCTTGAAACAAATGAAGATGATAATAAAATATATCAAAACTTATGGGACACAACAAAAGCAGTGTTTCTTAAATTTCCTAGGAATAAACATAGCAATTAGTGCCGACAAGAAATTGGAAAGTTATCAAATGCAGTATCTAACAGTGCATCTCAAAAACAAAGAAAACCCAGAACCAGCTGACCTAAAATTAGTAGAAAAAAAAAAAAACATAAAAATTAGAGTAAACAAAATTGAAGCCAAATAAAAACATACAAAAGATCAAACAAACGAACAACTGGTTGTTTAAAAAACATAAACAAAATTGATACACCATTGGCCCAACTAACCAAAAAGAAAATCAGAGATGAAAAAGGAGATGTTACAACTGATACCACTGTAATAAAAACAATCATAAGGAATTATTACAAATAGCTTTATGCCAAAAAATTAGAAAATCTAGAAGAAATAGATTTCTGGACATATACAATCTTTTAAAATTGAGGTATGAAGATCTAGAAAACCAAAATAAAGCAAAAACTAAGATTGAGATTAATCAGTAACAAAACCTTCCCAAAACAGAAAACCCCAGGACTGGCTTTACTGCTGAATTCTACCAGACTCTTAACTTTTCAAAACAATTCCAAGGAAGGGAACCTTCTCAAACTCCTGATATGAGTCGAGGATCCACTTAATTCCAAAACCAGAAAAAGAAACAACAAAGAAATACAACTATCGACCAATATCCCTGATGAACATCAATGCAAAAATCTCAACAAAATAATAAGTAATTGAATTCAACAACATGTCAAAAAGATCATCCAACTGAACAAAGTGAGATGTATCCCAGGGATATTTGGATGGATCAACATACGCAAATCAACAAACATTACATCACATTAACAGACTGACGAATAAAAACTGCATGATTATCTCAATACATTCAGATAAACCATTTGATAAAATACAACATCCTTTAATGACAAAAACCTTAAGCATATTGGGTAGAGAAGGAACAAATCAAATACAAGCAGGACAATACATGACAAACACATAGGCAGCTTCATACTGAATGGGGAAAATCTGGAAGCACTTCCAATAAGATCCTGAACCAGGCAAGGATGACCACTTTCACCATTGCTATTCAATATAGTTCTTCATGTTTTAGATAGAACACTTAGGCAAGAAAAAGAAATCAAAGGAATACATTGGAAAAGAATGAAGTGAATTTTTCATTTGCAGATGACAATCATATTACATGGAGAGGAACCAAAAGACACTACTAAGAGACTATTGGAACTCATGAGTTTCATAAAGTTGCAGAATATAAAACCAACATCCAAATCAATAGCATTTGTATAGACAAACAATGCCATAGCTGAGAAAGAACTTGTAAGGTGAGTACCATTCACAATAACTATAAAAAACATTTAAATATCTGGGAACGAATTCAACCAAGGAGATGAAAGATCTCTGCAATGAAAAATACAAAACATTAAGGAAAGAAATAGAAGACACTCAACAAAATGGAAAATATCTTCCAATTTCTTGAAGAATATCATCAAAATTTCCATAATACCCAAAGCAATTTACAAATGCAATGCTATACCAATAAAATACCAATGACATTTTTCTAAGATCTAGAGCAAATGATCCTAAAATTCATAGGGAAACATAAGAAACCCCAAATAGATAAAGCAATTTTAAATACATAAACAAAACCAGAGTCATCACTATACAAGATTTCAAGATATATTACAGAGTAGTTATTATCAAAACAGCCTGATACTGGCACGCAAATAGACATGTAGACCAATGGGACATGATAGAAACTGCAGAAATTCATCCATGCATCCATGCATCTACAACCAACTAATCTTTGACAAAGGAGCTAAAATCACTCACTGGGGAAAGGACAGTCTCTATCAACAAATTATGTTGCTAAAACCCGATCTCTGCATGCAGTAGAATGAAACAAGACCCTAGCTTACAATTTATACAACAATCAACTCATGACAGATCAAGGATCTAAATCTACAATTTTATTCCATCAAGTTACTAAGAAAACATTGGGGAAACTCTGCAATACATTATCATAGCAAATAATTCTTGGATAAGATTCCAAAATTACAGGGAATAAAGGGAAAAAAATAGAAAAATGGATTGCATCAAGCTAAGAAGCTTCTGCACAGCGAAGGAAACATTCAACAAACTGAAGAGGCAACCAACAGAATGGGAGAAAATATATGCAAACTTAAAAAGGATTAATATCCAGAGTCTATAAAGAGCTCAAGAAACTCAATAGAAATAAAATAAACAATCCAGTTAGAAAATGGGGAAAGGAAATGAACAGTAATACAAAAAAACTGCTCAGGATCACTGGCCATCAGTGAAACCCAAATAAAATCCACAATGAGTTTTCACTTTACTCCGGTTAGAATGGCTATCATCCAATAATAAAAAAATAAAAAACTCTGGTGAAGATGTAGAGAAAAAGGTACCCTAATATGTTTTTGGTGGTAATGTAAACTATTACAACCATTATGGAAAACATTATGACGATTCCTCAGAAATCTGAAAATAGATCTACTATATGACCCAGTCATCCCACTCCTGGGAATTTATCCAGAGGAAATTAAAACAATATATAAAGGAGTTATTTGCACTCCCATGATTATAGCAGCTTGCTCAATTCACCATACTTGATATGGAATCAACCCAGCTGTCCATCAACAGATGACAGGATAAAGAAAATGTGATATATATATATATATATATATATATATATATATACATACATACTATGGAATACCACCCAGCCATAAAAAAGAATGAAATCCTGTCTTTTGTAGCAAAATGGATACATTTGGAGACCATTATACTAAGTGAAATAAGCCAGTCCCAAAAGACAAATATCATATAGTCTCATTAATATGTGGAGTTAATATAGAATACAGAAAATATGTAAGAATGAAACTGGCATCTTGTTTTTTGTTTATTGCTTATTGTACCTGTTTATATTCTTGTGGAACAGTGGTTTTTCTACTGTTTACCTGTTAAACATTATGGCTGGTGGTGCATTAAGCCTGTGATTATAAAGTAAGCTGAAATTATGATATTGCAAATATTAAAGGAAAAAAGGAAGGAAGGAGACGGGGTTATGGGAGGGACAGAGGAAAACATGGTTATCTTCCTATAATTGTATATATAGAATATATAAATTCTGTATTCTTCATATTAATAAAAATTTTTAAAAGTTTAAATAAAGTACAGAAAAAAAAAACCTTAAAGAAACTCTAACTATGCCTAAACCTACTGGTTCTAAAGTTTATTTGATCACAGAAGCACTTTTTTTCATTTCAATGAATATTTATTAACATATATGTAACAAGTGTACCATATGTTTCTGAATACATTATCACAAACATTTCAATAATTCAGTTATTATGGTCTTCTCTCTCACTATTCACCAAGTCTTTCAAAATCCATCTCTACAATATTTCTAGAATCCTTTAAATTTCCTCTATCACTTTTGCCATGATCCTAAATCATACCTCTATCATGATTTGGGTAAAAATTTTAATAGCTCTTTGCTCGTGGCTCAAATTGTACTCTCAAATCCACTGTTCTTATTGATGCCAGAGTACAGTAAAAATGTGCTTTCTTGATTAAACCCTTTAATCAATGGCTTCCCTTTGTACTTAAAATAAAATATGTAATTCACAATTCTGTTTTAAAAGACATTACAAAAACTTTTATTGCCATTCTCTTCCACTCTAATCTCCCACCATACTGAACATATATAAAAAAGCTAATCCATTTTGCCCTCTCGGGTTTCCCTACAAACAGTTTCCTTTGCCAAAAATGCTACCTGGAACCTATGTACATTTGTGCATGTGTGTGTGTATATGTGTGTGTCCCCCTAATTCCTGCTTATCTGCTTTTCCTTCTTACATGTCATATCCTCGCATAGTCCTTATTGACCTTCCCTCTAATTTAGGTTGCACACTATATAATTATATAATCAGCAAAAGACAACTAGAGTGACAGAGAATACAGCAAATTCAAACTAAACTTTTAGTACAGGAGATAGTGACATTACAGAGAAAAAGAGTCAAGCAAATTATTGGAGTCCTAACGCAAACAAACCAACACAGGGAGAGACAGGAGATAGTAAAATCCCAGCAAGTCTTAACGAGATAAGACAAAAACACATTATATTCATAGAATCTGAGCTTATTATAGTCGAGAGTTTTCATAATTAGATATATGGATGGATATTGTTTCATCTCATTATTGCATTTTGCAATATTTTGTTCTTCTATTGGCAATGAATGACTCAGTATTGGTCATAACGGGTAAACAACTGGAATTTCTACCCTACTATTTTTGGGCTCTCATATATTACAATAGTTCTTTTTCTATTTCTTTATAGTATTTGTAAGTTTTATAACTTATGTAAGTTAATAAATAAGTTAATGTTTAAATATTAAACATCTGTTATCCTCTCTAGGCTAAATCTAGTGATACCAAGATTCTAATTTATTTAGCCTAACTGCATTTCCAATGAACAGCAGAGTGCTTCAATACATGTTTATTAATGAAAAGAATTATTATATATCTACTGTATCAGTTACTGTAATAATAAAGATATAAATATGATACTATATAGCTCTTCCTCTGAAAGAGTTATAAATGCAATGAGGGAAGACAGAATGTGAAATAGATCATTAGAAGAGAGTTTGGTACAAGTGGGCATTTGGCACAATGATGCAACATGGAAATAAAGAGTTCAAATGCATTTAACTATGTTACTATGGCATACATATGAACAGGTAAATTATATTTCTGCAATGCCACGGGAAAGTTAGGAAAAATTATATGTGTAGTATTTCTCACAATTATCTTTCTTGGTGTATGACATACTGATTTTCTATTCCTATTATGTCTAAATCACATAAAATGTGTTTTATTAGGAAAGAAATGTTTCGTGGGAAAGAAAACTATATTACTATAAATGTCATAAGAAAACCAAATTCTCTATTTTTGGAAAGGTTTTAATTTGACTAAGAAACACAGATCAGAGCAAGAATTGAGTCATCTGCTTCTCTGATCCTTCCATATGGTCACAAGCTCTGATAACTATCAATAAGAAAAATCCTCATCGAAGGAACAGATGAGAGTTTTGCAAAAGCTGAAAAAAATTAGATACTTCACTGACAGTCACTTCTAAGGTTTATTATATGGCATGAGAAAAATATTGCTTGGTGCCATCTGTGACATTGTAAGAGTTCTTCATTATTTCTATATCTCAGTATATACAATATTTATTTTTAAAATTATGACAATAAAACTTAGATATGGAGAAAACTAATACTTCTGCCTTCTTGTTTGAGTGAGAGGCTTTAACTTTCAATGTGTGTTTAGAGATTTGCCAGATACCCTGATGATACCAATTATATCTTTCTTCTTTACACACATACTCTACTTTGGTGTCTATCTAAAAATGTCATTATTATTTTCCTCAAAATTTCTTTGTGTCATCCAAATAATCATAAAACTACATTTATAATAATATTTTACAAAATAATCTACCTACTGTTTTCTTTGTTTGAAATATTGGAATTTTGTAGTCTTGCAGCATTTTATTTACCCTGCTTACAATTTCTCCATTCCATCACATAATACAGTAGCAATTTGTGTTTCAAATCAGGAAAATTTCACTGATAGTCACACCTAAAAAAGTTTAAAAATATTTCTAGCTATTTTGTTTCTTACGTTTATTAAAATAAAATTCAGAAAAAAGTAGACTCCTAGAAATTCACATATACCTCAATGTTCTTTAGTTGCCAACAACAGAATCTACCCTGTTTAGGTTGAATATAAATGAAATATATTGAAAGATTTTAAGGAACTTACAGAACTTCCAAGAAGGCCAACAAGCCAGATTCAGAAGCTACAGCTTTTGGAAAATACTCAATCACGCTGAATTAATTGATTTGGCACAAACATTATTGCCTTTGCACTGGGCCAAGACACTGAAGCTTTTATAGACCCCACAGTTTATACCAAAAATACTAAAATTAGATTTCAGAAGATTCTCCACTGCTGGTCCCAAGAACTAGATACTCTATTCACCAAAAGAAGCGCTCCCAATCTGCTTGCTACCCTTTCCTGGAACATCTGCAATTCAAGTCTTCTGCAAACTCAGTGATTCTTAAAGCCTCAGTCACATGTATAAGCAAGAATGGTCTCCGTTTTCTACTTGGGGGGATATTCAAATTGTTACCTTAGATTCTGTGTTTGTCTACTTGGCACAAAACTAACAAGCAAAGCTGTTTATGTCTCCCCTGTGATTCAGTTTCTGCAGGAGTTGGAAATAGACTAAATAAATTCTTTTTTCAAAGGCAATAGTCCCCATGTCTGTCACTTTAACACACATGAACAAAGCAAAGTCCCGGGTACAATCTTTGGAACAGGACGTGAAGACATATAACACGAGAAACTACCCAAATATAAGGCAGGTATTCCAAATGTTGTTTAGCCAAAAAATACGAAACAGAAATAATAGAGAAATGTGAACATTTTAGTACAGGAAAATTTAAAAATTAATTAACTTTAGTTGGATGCATTACAAATTCTAATTGGTAAATTGGAGGAATCACAAATGTGCCCTACATATTGGCCCATGAGTTTAAAGATATCTTTAGAGATCGGAAACTAACTCGAAACCTCCTTTCACAAAGCAGAATTATGAACTTTATTATTTATGCAAAAGTTTTAAAGAAGCTTAACCTAAGCTATTTGTGGGAAGCTTGCCAAGTTGAATTAGTTATTAAGTAAACAATATCTATCTGATAATTTTCACAGAAGTACAATTAAGAAATTTTGGTTGTTTGACAAAATATTTGATGTTCACAATGTATATGGATATGTGTATAGATATATATTCCTATTATTTGTACATTATACTGTGCGTACTATTTGTTTTTTGATTTCTTACATGTGAAATCCAGAACACACTACCTCCATGTCAAACGATACATCAGTATTCTACTGTATGTAGGTTCCACATTTTATAATAGAAAGTTTCTCGGGTTGTTTTGTATTAAATAGCTCTGGACTGAAACAGCTTGAATAGTGCGTCCATTTGTATTAAGAGGCTTCTTACACGTTTTGATAAATTCCTGTTATGGGTTTATTAAGCTTCTTTGTTTCAATTGCTAAAAGTCCCTGGGAAATGACTGGATCTCAGATATTTAGTCTGCAGAAATTTCTCCAGTCATTTTTTTAAAACTTTCCCTGAGGCAGGAAATGAAGTAGCTTTGTTTAGCCAACAGTTAAGGCTCTTCTATAATTAAAATTGCAAAATGTACCCACCCTGAAAAGAAAAAGGGATTTAGTGGCAAAAACTTCCTTTCTGACCAGAGATGTCAAAAATAAGGCTTAAAGAGTCTGGGACATTCCAGTAAAGTTATTTATAAATAGGAACCCTAGAATTCCACACACCTGTGCATACTAATAAATGTTAACAACTTGCTCTGGTTTTTCAAGAGTAAAAAGTAGGTAGATTATGGAAAGGATGCTTGAATACAGTGTTTTTATCTATTGTGTTTAGTCAGCTAACCAGTGAACAGCTTCAATTACTCAGCTGCTATTATGCAAATGAAATTGAAGACAGAAGTCTTGCACCTGTGCTTGTCTCTGGATTTAATATTTCTAATGAGCTCCTAAATCCTGTTCTACAGACATGCATGTGAGATTGCTCAACTCAGATTACAGTAGGGCAGGTGAAAAGCTTTTCAAATGGAGACAACGCTCTCCAGGACTTCAAAAAAGGAAAAGTAGAGGTAAGCTTTAGACATTGTGGGATGCAAAAGTAGACACAACAAAACTAAGACACATTATCATGATGTGTGTTAGTATTGAGATACTTGGCCTGGTGACATTAAATTGATGAGAGCGAAAGGTAAGGAAGGATTTTGAGCTGTACACAAGCTTCCTCCTTGTGGGAGGTCTTTCACACTCTCTGGCTGTCACCCTCCACAAAGCACTATCAGATATATGGTAGCTTTTAGCTCCTTGAAGTTTTCTTCTTGCTTTTAAAAACATTGTGCACAATTCAAACTTTATTTGCAAAACCTCTTGCTGTGGTACTCTAACACTGAAGGGCAGGTGATCAGGTGTCTGGGTTCCATACCTGTCGCCAGCTCCTAACTCCAACTTCCTGCCAGTGGAGATCCTAAGAGGTAGCAATGACAGTTCAAAGAACTGAGTACCTAGACCCATGTGGGAGACCTAGATTGGGTTCCTAATTCCAGGTTTCAGTCCCTAGTCCATGACCAATGAGAGCATCTAAGGAGTGAACCACCAGATGGGAGCTCCAAACTCCCTGTCTGTTGTCTCTTTGACTTTAAAATAATTTTTAAATAATCAATGTAAAAATAAATAACATATGGATCTATGAATATCAGTGGAAATAATAACCATTAACATTAACATTAGTTGTCTTTTATCATGTGCTTGGCATAGGCTATAGAATTTGTATAACCTACCTATAGCAAGTTATTTAACCCTCACAAATTAATGAAGAACCTCGTATTAATCTGACTTCACAAATGAGGAAACAGATTTCACAAGATTAGCCAAATGCCTCAAGGCTACAAAATGATTTAGGAATAGCAGCAGGCAATTCAAACCCTACCTAACATTACAGAGAAGTGAACAAAACAAAAGTGGCTTTCATATTCTACATCCTAGAATGTTGCAAAGACATTTTTAAAACTCAAAAGTTTATAATGGACTAATTCTCATTTTTAATATCATGTTTCTTTCTGATAATTCCTCCCAATAGGTAACATTAAAATATTCAGAAAGTACTAAATTCTTCCTTTTGCTAGTTTTTCTTTTAAAAATTGGAAAAAAATTTAAGCTGTGATAAGGCATTATCAAAACAGCCAGATCTCCAAAACATTCTTGTGTCCTTGACATTTTAGGATGGACTCTGCCACTCCATGGACCAAGTAGAAAGAAAAGGGAAAGGCATTAGGAAGAAGTATCATGCCATCTATATGTCTTACAAACTCTTTCCCAGAGCAAATTCCTCCCACATCTTATCAATCATAATTGAGTCCCATGCCACACCTAGTTAGAAGTCCGAGAAGGTCAGTATTTTTAACTGGGAATATTAGGCAGGAAGTTAGACATGAGCAACTTGGAGAGAGCCACAAGACCTCTTCCAGCAGTGGAGCCAAGAACTTCAGATCTTACCATAAGGGCTGCCCAAGCCATCCACTTTGCAATAGCTCATGATTAATATATTCTGATAAAATCGGAACTCAGCCAAACCAGAAAAATCTAGTTCCTGGCACAAGCACTATGAGACCTCAGCTTGAAATTAAGGATGATCCTCCCTTTGTATATGGTCATTGTTATATAATTAGCATTGCTATTTTGCCCACCCCACCAAAGGGGTTTGCCAGTGCACACTGGGAAGCTACCTATGCAGAATCCAAAGGCATACAACTCCCAGATACCAAATACATCACAGCCACATCACAAACCCAACATGCCTGAAACTTTAGGGATAAAAACCTCAATACCTGATGAGACGGGGGTCACTGTCTCTTTGACTCCTTTGGAATGTGCTTTAACAAACTTTGCTTTGCTATAGAAAAGAATGAGATACTTAGGACTAAGCTTCACTAAGTAGGCAAATCCCTGTACATTGAAAACTATAAAACATTGCTGAGATAAATACCAGTGAATAGAAATAAATCTGCATCTATAATTGAGAAACCTGATATTGTTAAAATGCCAGTACTCTCCAAAATAATGTATAGATTCAAAGCAATCATATGAAAATCCCATTCTCTTTTTTTGTAAAGATAGAAATAGTAATCTTAAGATTCATATGGAATCACAAATGACCCTGAATAACCTAAATAATCTTAAGAAAGAACACAAAATCTGTAGACTCCTCCTGACTTCAAAATATTGCAATACTATAGTCATTAAAGTAATACAATATTAGCATAAAGAAAAACATGTAAAACAAAGAAATTGACAGATGAGAAATAAACCCACACATATATGGCCAAATTATCTTCAACAAGAATGATAAAATAATACAATTGGGAGAAGAAAAGTCTCTTCAACAAATGGTGATAGGAAAACTGGATATTCACATGCAAGAGAATGAAACTGGACTGGACCCTTATCTTACATCACACATACACAAAAAATCTGAAGGTGGATTAAAAATTTAAATAAAAGACCCAGGGGCAGACATTGGCACAAAGTTGCTGCCTGGGATGGCCACATTCTAATACAGTTTGAGTATCTGAGTCCTGGCTACTTCACTTAAAAACCAGTTTCCCACTAATGGATACCCCATGAGGCAGCAGATAACAGCGCAAGTACTTGGGTTTCTGCCACATGTGTGGGAGACTGATTTTGGCTACTGGTTTTTGCCCAGCCCAGTCTTGGCTGTTGTGGACATTTGGGAAGAGAATCAGAGGATAGGAGATTCATTCTCTCTCTCTCTCTCTCTCTCTCTCTCTCTCTTCTACTCCCCCACCCCACCTTTTCCCCCTCTGCATTTCTAATGAGTAAATAACTAACTATTTGGGGGCAGGTATTGTGGCCTAGCAGGTAAACCTGCTATCTGTGACATCAGCATCTGAGATGTGACTCCAGCTGCTACACTTCAGCTCCAGCTCCCTGCTAATGACCCGGGAAGGGCAGCAGAAGATGGTCCAAGTATGTGGGCCATTGCCACTCATGTGGGAGACCCTGATGAAGCTCCTGGTTCCTTACTTTGGCCTAACCCAGATCTGACCATTGTGGCCATTTGAGGAATGAACAGTGGATGGAAGATCTTTGTCTCTTCCTGTCACTAATGCTGACTTTCAAATAGATAAATAAATCTTTAAAATCTTTCAAAAAGTTCTAGAGATCTGCTGTACAACATTATTAACAACACTGTACTGTGCCCTTAAAAACTTAAGCAGGTATGGCAGGGACAGGCATTTGAACAGAAGAAATCACTTGTGACACTCAGATTAAGGGGCCTGGGTTCATGTACCAACTCCACTTCAGATTCCAGCTTCCTACTAATGTACAAACTGGGACATGATGGCTCCAGTAAGTAGGTTCCTGACACCCATGTGGGAGACCAGATTAAGTTCCCAGCTCCTAGCTCCAACCTGGCCTAGCCCTAGCTGTACTAGGCATTTGGGAAATGAATCAGTGAATGGAAATATTTCTGTCTCTTGGTATCTTCCTCTTTATTTTTCTCTTTCTCTCTCTCTCTCTCTGCCTCTCACCCTCTTTAATTTTCCATTAAGTAAAAATAAATGTTTTAATTTTTTAAAGGTACTTCTTAATTAAGATTTATTTTATTTATTTGAAAGAGTTACAGAGAGAGGTAGAGACAGAGAGAGGTGTTCCATCTGCTGGTTCACTCCCCAGATGGCCCCAACAGCCAGAGCTGTGAGACAGAGAGAGGTCTTCCATCGCTGATTTACTCCCCAGATGGCCCCAACAGCCAGAGCTGTGCTAATCCAAAGTCAGAAGCTTCCTCCGGATCTCCCACATGGCTTCAGGGGCCCAAGGACTTGGACCATCTGCTACTGCTTTCCCAGGCCATATCAGAGAGCTGGATCGAAAGAGGAGCAGCCAGGTCTCAAACCGGCGCCCATATAGGATGCCAGCACTGCAGCCAGGGCTTTAACCTGCTGTGCTACAGCATTGGCCCCATTAATTTTTTTTTTTTAAATTTAAGCATATACATTTCATGTATGTGTTTCTGATACAATTAAAAATAAATTAAAAACATTCCTATATTTCAGTTTCATATAGCAGAAACAGAAACCACCACTGTTTAAATCAATTAGTAAAATATTCAAATCAGCATAAATATTGTATTAGGCATATAAGAATAAAATTACCCATTTGTTGTGATGGAAATAGGCCTATGGAAGTATCAGGCCTAATCTGATATCACTGAAGCCGTGTTTTACTTAGAAAAAAATATATGAATGACCGTTTTTTGTCAGTTTAATCAGCCAGGAATGAATTTAAAATCTCTACCATTTCAGTTCTTACTATATAACTTTCATCATGCTAATGTGTAGGCTTTCAAGTGATCCTGATATTTTATTTACATTTTTGATACTTATCTACACACTTCTCTATTTTACCAGCACATTTATCCACATTGCCTTAATAGCAAGAGTCCTCTATTTCTCTTTTCTACTTAAATAATTCCTTAAAAGTCAAATTTGTAGCCACCTATTCAAATATATAGTACCCTTGGGATGCATTTTCATGGGAGTAATGTTCCTAGCTACAGCATATCAGTTCTATGTTACATCTCTTGTATTTCCTGCTTCTAATTTATATTTATTTGTTATAAATTGCCTTAAATCATTTGTGGAATAAGTTAGACTAATTAATTCATAATTTTAAAAATCCAGTACAAAGTCTTTGTAATTGTACATAAATATAGCTGTGGTATTATTATTTTATTTTTTTAAGAAGGAGAGGGTGGAAGGGAGTCCTGCGCTAATCCAAAGTCAGAAGCTTCCTCCGGATCTCCCACATGGCTTCAGGGGCTCAAGGACTTGGACCATCTGCTACTGCTTTCCCAGGCCATATCGGAGAGCTGGATCGAAAGAGGAGCAGCCAGGTCTCAAACCGGCACCCATATAGGATGCCAGCACTGCAGCCAGGGCTTTAACCTGCTGTGCTACAGCGTTGGCCCCATTAATTTTTTTTAAAAAAATTTAAGCATATACATTTCATGTATGTGATCATCATCAACAGATCATTACCTAAAAGCTCACAAGGGCCAGCACTGGACCAGGGTTGAAGCTAAGAGCTATCAGCCCCATCCAGGTCTCTCCCACAAATGGCGGAAACCCAATTACTTGAGCAACCATTGCTGCCTATTCTATGATGTGCAGGAAGCTGGAGTCCAGAGCCAGAGATAAACATGGAGCACAGGCACTCTGATAACAGACACAGGTATCTTAATCACTAGGCTTTTTTAAAAAATTTGTCATTGATTACACTATCTTTTAAGTGACATTATAAGGTGTGTATAATGATAATTGGAGAATTTATTCTCACCTCACCACCTATCCCTGAACAGAGTCATGTTCATGCAAAAGTGACCTTAGTACCTTATGAACTTGCATACTATTGGGGCATGATTGACGAAGCTCTGTTACAGTTAACTTATTGTGTGTCGGAAATTTAACAATGATACCTGGGAAATACATTGGCATTTCTATGCTGAAGATAATAGAAGACTTTAAGAAGAAAAAGATTCTTAAATACGAAGTATATTCTTCCAGGAATGAAGGTAAAACATAACTAACTATTGTGTCTGAGAAGGTTATCACAGAAAAAATGCTGATAGAGAAAGCACTAGGTGTGCACTAACATACTGGATGTATCCCACCTGGCTAGCAACATCAAGATTTTGCTGCTCTGAGGAAATAAAATAAGTTCAAGAATGACCCTCTCAGAACACTGTTCTATCAGGCTTATTTCTATTTCATTGTGCTATATTCTACAATGAAACAATTTAACAAATCAAGTACTCAAAATGAGGTTTTTAAATTAATGCAGTACTATTAGAAAACTAAATAAAGATCCTTAAAAGTCAATACCTGCTTGTTCACGTAGTCTCCAAATAATGGGTGTTTTAGGCCCTCCCGTAAGACTTCAAATTAGTATTTTCCCAGAATGAAGATAGAGAAGGTTGGCTTGCTGTAGTGAGCCTCTCTTTGGTAGCCCTCTGTCCTGGTCCATCCTCACACTCGCTATCTAAAGTTCTGACACCATATGACTCATAAAATTACGAGACTCCAGGTGAAGACTGACTTGAATAGGCCACGAAGTTCCTACCCACTTTGCTCTTGTAACTTATGATATATGATATATAGTTATGTACCCAAGATTTAGAAGCAGTTCGGTGACAGTGTTGACATATATTTGGCTATGATCAATGAAAATCCCTACACTTTTCGGTACTGAACTGCTCTTAAGTTTGGCTCACCACTAGCTTGTTCCCTCCAATCCTTTATTCTGCATTTAAGAATTTATATTGGCCTCTATATTAAATTGTTTCTCATTGGTTTTGGCTCATTTAAGATTGTCGTCATCTTTTATAATTCCAACTCAAATTAATTAATCTTGAAAGTTTTAAGTCACTGCAAATGTATTTGCTCAATAAATAGTAACAGAGTGCTTTTTCTATGTGCTAGAAGCTATTGCAGTCACAGAGATAAAGAGCACAAAACTGTTTTCTGTTTAATCATCAGCATCAGTGGAATCTTTTACTCCACTACAGTTAAGCCTTATGGTCTAAAACTCAAGCACATATATCCTATTGCTCTACTCAAACTTAACTTTTCAGCATTTACGTTACCTGCCACTTAGAGGAGGTATTCAGATAGTTCATGGAAAAATATATATCACAAAAAATCTATACAAAAACTTATGCTTTAATTTCATTTTCCAAAATCTTCTGGAAACCATGCAGCTTTTTCATAACACCCACTTTACATAAACTTATTAAAGATCCCTCATTTACATGTATTTCAACTTTTTATACAATAAACTTGCCTCTTATTCCATTTTACATGAACTTTTATAAGTACTCTCACACTTTGATACTTTTATGTTTCTTCCTTCTGCCTGTTATACCTACCCATGCTTCTTCTCTAAGCCAAGTATTACATCTTCAAGTCTTAGTGTAAATCCATTTCAGGTCATGGTTGACTAGTTCCAAGCAACATGAGAGCTCCCAACTCTTACCAGATGGGAAAACCTGATGATCATGCAAAGCCAGCATACTGTTTTAGGTTTTGGTTTTGTTTTGAATCAGGATGAGTGGTGATTAATACTCTAAATCCTCAATGATGCCTCCACCTCTTCATGCGTATAGAATTCCATTTGATTTTCCTTGATCTTTAATGGCTTCTATAGTATCAGTTTTCCACCCATCCCACCCTATTGTTCGTTTATCAATCTCTAGTCATCCATAAACATTTATTGAAGGCTTGTGCTCTCAACATCATGTCTTCTACTCTGATGGCTTATATCATCCTGAGTGTCTTCAAAATCCAAATAGATAATTCTTAATCTATGAGTTCCTTTGCCTCCCCCTCATCAGTGAACCTTTTATTGCAGTTTGCAAAGCAATGCTCACATCCACACCCTCAACTTTGTCATCACCTATAACTAACTGGTCCTCTCTTAAGCTACTCAGCTGTCCACCATCCTAGCTTTATCATTCAGTTTTTCCATGTTGAACCTGCTCTTAGAACTCAGCAAGGGGCCCAAATATTTAAGGTGTCCACTTCTTATCAAATAGTCTATTCATGTCCCTATTTATTTTCTCTCATAATTCAACAGACTAGCACAATCTGTTACTCACTATTTCACCATACACTCAAATTCCTTGCTTATCCATATACTACAGTTTCACTGACTTTAACCCTATGTGAACATGCTCTATACCTGGGAAGCTTAAACTTCAGAGAGAAAGTAGGTAGTACACATAAATGCCACTGGAAAGCTAAGGTTTTCAAAATCAGCAGCTCACTCAGTGCCATCTAGGAATATCTGCAGGTCCCACAAGTGAGCTCACTCTTCCCTTTTCCATCACCAACCATTCCAAAATATCAACAACCATTTCAAAGCTCTGGTTAAATCCTTTTTAAATATAAAATAATGACCTTTGGGTGGGCCAAAATTGTGGCATAGGCAATTAAGTTGCCACTTGGGAAGCTCACATCCCATAAAAGAGTGTCTAGGATTAAGCCCTACTTCTGTTTCCAATCTAGCTTCCTGCAAATGCCCTTGAGAGGCAGTAGAAGATGGCCCAAGAACGTGAGCCCCCACCACCTATGCAGGAGAGCCAGATGGAGCTTCAGGCTCCTGTATAGGGACTGACCAAGTTCTGGTTGTTATGGGCACTTGGGAAGTGGACCGAGATGTAAACACTCTCTTTCCCCCTTCCACACCCCTCAAGTCATTCTTTCAAATAAATGAACTTTTCAAAATGATATTAGCACTACACAGTAGAAATTAAGCCAACAGAATGCCCTCTGTTCTCTGCCAGCTGAACTACAAGCTGAGCTGCATTAATGGACAGGCTTTTTCTCTTCTCTCCTGTGGGAAAAGGGTCTGGCCTCCCCTCAAAAAAGTAAATTCTCTGCTTGTGGTCTGATTCATATTTTTGAAAGTTTCTCATGGGACAAGCTTCATTAACTGCATTCTATTTGTAAGACTTCTAACCATCATTTCAGTATGCTCTAATCTACCTGATCTGAAAAAAAAAAAAAAACATTGCTCATACCACTGTACCTTACTTTTAATTTCCTATTCCTTTTCTTCCTAGTCCACGATCAAAATTTTGAAAGCATTGCTGCACACAAGCTTATATTTAAACATTTACTATTTACTTCTCAACAGATTGTGAAACTAGAAATTTGATAGAAAAATCTGATCTCTTACAAATGAACTCTTTATTGAAGTTCATCTGTCCTTATCATAATCCACTGATTTGTTCAATAAATATTTACTGAACCTTTATTACAGCAAGGCCCTGAATTAGGTGCTGAAGATAGAGTTGTAAAAATACAAGCATGATTGCTGCCCTTGTGAACTTGGATTCTGATGGCTTACTGTGATAATAAGCTAACTCTGCACTAAAATGTTTGTTTCCTGAATATGTAGCCCAACTTTCTAGAAGAAATATCTTTATGTCACAATCTAAACTGACTTTGAACCTGGTAACCAGAGCTTCTTACAAGTTTCAAGATATTAACTACTTTCCTGAAAGCCAGAGATAACCACATTTTCTGTTTCCCAACAGGAATGCATATACTTTTGTTTTACTTCTTTTATGAATTATGATCATGTAAATCATCTGTCACTCACATTTCATGGAACATTCCTTCAACACAGACTTTACATTAGATGCTCCTTTTGCCATCCAACCATATCCCAAAGCCTTAAACATACCAGATTGACAACATATTCTTAAAAGAACTGAACACATAAATGGATACACATGTAATTATTAAAAAATGATTTAGAATTAATTACCACTCACTACCACCTTAGTATGTTGAGATTACTGTAAAAAAATACCTCATACTGGGTATTTTATAAACAACTGTTACTGCTGACAGTTATGGAGGCTGGGAAGTCCAAGTTCAAGGTACCTGCAGATTAGGTGTCTGATAAAGATAAAGACAGTGTCCTCAAACGGTCGAAGGAAAAAACAAGCTCCCATGAGCCTCTTCATTAAAAATATTTATTTTTATGACTATTTAAAAGGCATAATGAAAGAGGGAGGGAGAGAGGGAAAGAAAAAGAGAGGGACAGAGAGAGAATCAATCTCCGATCTGCTGGCTCACTATTCAAATGCCTGAAACTTCTGGTGCTGGACCAGGTGAAAGCCAGGAGCCATCATCTGCTGCTTCCCAGGATGCACATTCACAACAAGCTGGAATGGAGAGTAGAGCTGGAATTCAAACATTCCCAAGTGGATGCAAGCATCCCAAATGGTGGCTTCACTGCTTTTACATACACCTGACTCTGAGACCCTTTCATAAGGATACCAATCCTATCTGTGAGCTCTCTGCTCTCATAACTTAATCACCAGCAAGGACCCTACCTCTTTATATTATCAGATTGTGATAATGTATCAACATATGAATTTCTGAAGGACACATTTAGACCATTAGACCATTACATGTATGCATGCATGCACGTGTACACACACACACACACACACACCAACCCCAAAGAAAGAAAGAAAGAAGGAAATTTTAAATTCCATCTCTTCGTTGTTGGCACATAAACATACTTTTGTAAGTGTCCTAATATCACAAACTTTTCAGTCTAAGAGTATTCTGAGTCTTGTAAAGTTTTTCCCAATTGTTTTTTTAAATAGCAAGACCAACCATATAGAAACTGAATGAAATGGAAAGTGCAAGAAAATGGTCTTGGGAATTTGACCAATAAGACAAATGACTTGAATAATACTCATACATTTCTAAATTTTTTTCTCAAGCAGTCACATGCATGTCTCAATAAAACAACTTCAATGGGAAAGTACTTATTGTCGGCATAACAAGTTTATGCTTGTTTTACGAAAAAGTTCTTTGGATATTAACATTTTTTTGACAGGCAGAGTTAGACAGTGAGAGAGACAGAGAGAAAGGTCTTCCTTCCATTGGTTCACACCCCCCCCCCCAGTGGCCACTATATGCTGATCTGAAGTCAGGAGCCAAGTGCTTCTCCTGGTCTCCCATGCAGGTGCAAGGCCCAAGCACTTAAGCCATCCTCCACTGCCTTCCCTGGCCACAGCAGAGAGCTGGACTGGAAGAGGAGCAACCGGGACAGAATCCGGCACCCCAACCGGGACTAGATCCTGGGGTTCCGGCGCCGAAGGTGGAGGATTAGCCAAGTGAGACCCGGCACCAGCCTGAATATCAACATTAAAGCAAAAGTTCTTGGGGCTCAAGTTGTGGCATAGCAGGTAAGCAGCCATCTGCAATGCTGGCATTTCACATGATCCCCGTTTGAGTTCAGGCTGCTCCACTTCCAATACAGCTAACATGTCAGGGGAAGCAGTGGAAATGGCCCAAGTGCTTGGGACCCTGAACCCATGTAGGAGACCGAGATGAAGCAAGCTCCCAGCTTCATTCTGACTCAACCCTGGCCATCACAGCCATTTGGGGAGTGAACTAGCCAATGGAAGATCTCTTTCCCCTTCCTTATCACTTTGCCTCTCAAATAAATCTTTGAAGGGAGGAGTGGAGGGCATGAGGGGAAGAAGAGGAGGAGGAGGAGAAGCATTGGGTCCAGTGCTGTGCCATAATGGATAAAGCTACCGCCTGCAGTGCCATCATCCCACATGGGCACAAGTTTCTAAGCTTGTCTGTTCCACTTCCTATCCAGTTCCCAGATAACAGTCTGGGAAAAGCAGTGGAAAATGGCCCAACTTCTCTGGCCCCTGCCACCAACCTGGGAGACCCAGATAAAGCTCCTGACTTTAGCCTGGCCCAGCCCTGGCCATTGTGGCCATTTCCAAAGTGAAATAGAGGATCGAAGATCTCTTTTTCTCTCCCTCAGTCTGTAACTCTGCCTTTCAAATAAATATATTTTCTCAAAAAGAAGCAAATGTTCTAAAGTAAATAGTTTAGATTCTTATTTCTCTAAACATATTAAAATTTCTATAGATAGTTGTAGATGTTTGTTACTTCAGAGAAGAAATTTAAGCACAGGTATATACAACTTTAGATGTTTGAGTGTTACATGAAAAGAAAAAGAAAAAAAAATTAAGCAAAGGAATTTGTGTTGCCAGTCATTTGCTCCTTTCTATTAGAATAGACACAAGCCTGGGTAGGTTTAGGTAATTCAGTAATATTTTATGGTTTTATATTAAGAAAATGGTTATCATCAAAATAAATTTATAAACAAGTCAGTTTTTAATACAATTGTAGCTATTATTTAATAGTTATTCCAGTTATTTTTATTTATTCCAGCAATTCCAACACATATTTTTCTTTATTTTCAGAGTTAAAATGATACTCTTTCTTAACTATGAGGTTTATTTAGAGTTAGGTGAAAGAGATGGCGAGTAAGAAAGGTAGATAAAGAATCACCAGCTATGCAAAGATGTCCTCAAGTATAAAGCTTAGTGTCTTTGATGTGATACAATGAAGCACCAAGGGAATAATGGGCTTTATAATCATTTTCATTTAGTAATGTCTTGCTCACCTGTGGGTTAACTCACCTGAATCAGACCATTTTTATGCCAATAATTCTCTTTTTATTGACTTGAAGAATTAAAGACTTTTAAAACTGACTCACGGGATTGTTGGTCTTCCCTTTTCCCATTATGCTATTATAGATACTTAAAGTTTATTGTAATTATTGGTTATCTGCTAGTTAAATAATAAAATTGGTTAAGGTGTTATTAAATTCCTGAAAGATTAATAACAGGATCAAAGAGAAAAACCCATCTCTCAAAACGCAATTCTCAAAATTTGGTTTCAAATTACTATTGGAAAGCTCAAGGCCCACTATTGTCCCAAACTCTCCTCCTCTACAATACAGTATACTTTTTGAATTGATGTTAGGCTGAAATCATAAGCCATTTTTTTGACCATGAAAAGAATTTGTCACATAACATGGAAAGTATATGTTTAAGTGACTCTACAGTTATTTTTGATAGGCTACAAAAAAGTAACTTATTCTACAGTAGGAAACGACTAGAATACCATTCATCCAGACAAGAAATTCAATTTTCTCCTGGTAGTTTCTCTTCAATAATTTCTCACTATCACTTTCATATTTAAACATATATTGGTTAAGGGTTCTCACTTGGCATCTTTTATGAAGAGATTTAATTAATTTTCTTTAATGTATATATGTATTGTATTTAACCTAATAGATGGCAACTAGTAGCTATGGGTAATTCCTGAAGTAGGAATTTATTATTCATATTGTAGCTTGGATTACTAGGGAAAAATACAAAAATTAGAAGTAATTTTTTAAGAAAACTATCACACTCTACCTGCACTCAATGAACACACATCTATTATGTGTCTACTGTTGTGGCACAGATTAAACCACTGCTTGCCGGCACTGCGGCTCACTTGGCTAATCCTTCACCTGTGGCACCGGCACCCCAGGTTCTGGTCCCGGTTGGGGTGCCGGATTCTGTCCCGGTTGCCCCTCTTCCAGTCCAGCTCTCTGCTGTGGCCAGGGAAGGCAGTGGAGAATGGCTTAAGTGCTTGGGCCCTGCACCCGCATGGGAGACAAGGAAGAAGCACCTGGCTCCTGGCTTCAGATCGGCACAGTGCATCAGCGGTGGCGGCCATTTGGTGGGTGAACCAATGGAAGGAAGACCTTTCTCTCTGTCTCTCTCACTGTCTAAATCTGCCTGTTAAAAACAAACAAACAAACAAACAAAAAACAAACAAACAAAAACACTGCTTGTGAAAAGGGTATCCTGTATCAGAATGCCAGCTGGAGTCCCTGCTGATCTGCTCCAACCCAGCTCCCTGCTTATGCACCTAGAAAAGCAACTGATGATGGTCCAAGTGCTTGTCAAACAGCAGATGGAAGAGCTCTTGCTCTCTTGCTCTGCTGTTACAGACGAAGACAGAGAGAGACTCTTCCATCTGCTCATTCACTCCCCAAAAGGCCAAAACAGCCAGGTCTGGGTCAGAACCAAGCCAGGAGGAAGGAACTACTCACAGGTCTCCCACATGGCTGCATGGGACCAAAGACTTGGGCCATCTTCTGCTGCTTTCCCAGGTGCATAGTAAGGAGCTAGACTGGAAGTGGAACATCTGAGATTTGAACTGGTAGCCATGTGAGATATTAGCATTGTGGGTGGTGGCTTAAGCTGCTATGCCACAATGCTGGCTTAATAAGTCTTTAATTAAAAAAAAAAAAAGAAAGAAAAGGATAATGCTTAAAATAAACCAAAAATACTTATTAAAAAAGACTAAAAGATTATTGTACTGGGACAACTGACAAATTGTAAATATTCAAATGATGTCACATACATGTGGTCTCCTTAATATGGGGAGTGTAAGAATGTGTAACTCTTCTATAAATTTTTTATAACTGGAAACTCAACAAAGTTAAAATATGAACTGTTTAGGTTTTATTAGAAATATTCTTGACCTACTATCTATTTTATGCTTCCAACTAAACTTTAAAAGCATATTATATAATTCATTTTAATCATTATCATTATAGATGTAAAGATAGAGGAATGTAGAGAAAGGGCAGCATAAATTATACAAATGTCAATATAGAACTATATGTAATTAAAGTTAATCTTGTAAAGAAAAACAAAAAGCATTGTAATTTTATTTATTTATTTATTTTTTGACAGGCAGAGTGGACAGTGAGAGAGAGAGAGACAGAGAGAAAGGTCTTCCTTTGCCGTTGGTTCACCCTCCAATGGCCGCCGCACCGCACTGATCCAAAGGCAGGAGCCAGGTGCTTATCCTGGTCTCCCATGGGGTGCAGGGCCCAAGCACCTGGGCCATCCTCCACTGCCTTCCTGGCCACAGCAGAGATCTGGCCTTGAAGAGGGGCAACCGGGACAGAATCCGGCGGCCCGACTGGGACTAGAACCTGGTGTGCCAGCGCCGCAAGGCGGAGGATTAGCCTACTGAGCCGCGGCGCCGGCCCATCAAACACATTTTATTAAAGTTTCTTAGTCTTGACATCCAGAGAAACTTTTTGCACAAGAGCTCCAATGTAGCTTCTCTGTGCTAGGTAATAGAGAGTTATTAATATATTTTTTGAGAGTTGACTGAAGGTACTTATCAAAATGTTACAGCTACAACACATGCTTGAAGTTGTTTCTTTATTTAAATTTTACAGATCAACTTAAAATAACTCTTAAAATACTTTGTAAGATGTAACTTCATATACTTCCTGATTGAACCTATTCAAATTTTTAATTAAACCCAATATTTTAATTAAGTATTCCACTTTTTAAACAAAAGCATACAGTGCAAATATCCAATACTCCATTTTATTTTTACTACATAGCTTTTGGCTTGGATTTAAATAATCCTAGGCTTGTGTTAGAATGTGATTTTGGCCTTCTGTCTGATCCTCCTACATCATGTATCTTGCCATTACAGTAGTTCTAGAAACTAAATATTTGTGATTGTATTTCACTTAGAAAAATCTGTTCTTCTTATATAATGACTTTGAAGCTATATGTTAAGGATTCATGGCATCTGGGTCCTGTTTACAATTTCAGTCTTCTGAGCTACATTCATGAGAAACATAATGAGGTGAATCAGATGTTTACAGTTAGTTTTATTAATAGACATTCTGCCTGATGTCGCTGAACATGACCATGTCTAAAAATACCGTTGATTAAAAAATATTTCTAGTGTCATATTTTTAAATAATGTGATAAGTGTGGAAAACAGGTACTAAAGGGAAAGTAATCCTGAAATGTTTTTACAACAGTAGTCACTCCAAAGTAGAAATCGAAAGTTTTTTCCTTGAATTCTGTACAAAAAGGAATTATCACTAAATTAACAAGTAATAAAGATTAAATGATTGAATGGTTACTAAGTACCAAGCATTCTTAACAGTTCACTTAACATTCCTATCATGTGGTGATTATTATCCCTATATTTGAGATGAGAATATAGAGGCAGTGAGAAGTTAAACAATTTATATAATGCCCCACAGTTGGGAAATGGGGGTGCAGGGATTGTAACTCCAGCACATGACTTCCTGAGTGTCACATGTAGTTCCTTTCCTATAATGTCTCACAACTAAATGGCTTTAGATGTCTTATTAGGCAGCTCATAACTATTATGGTCATACTATTCACCAAAAGCCCTGAAAGCCACATAGCCAGTCAGATTCAAAATATGACTCTACATTAAGCACTTCCTTTAAAGTCTGTTTTCCACATGTGCTCCATAAGCATATTGCTGCATGAGCTATTGTCTTTAAGTTTGGTACAATTTTTTTTTTCTTTTTTGGCAGGACACATTCTTCTTAACATAGCATGTTTTGAAGCCTTCTCCCATTTTATTCAACCTATTGGGTAGGTACAGAATCCTAGAGTTTTTAAAATTAATTTCTGGGTCTCCATGAATTTCGCAGATTTTTATTCATAGTGTAGTGATTTCTATAATGATTCTAGGAGAAATTAGCATTACAGTTAATCACAAGTTAATATAACTTTAAAGAGAAGAACACCTGTTATTTTATGCTTGATTTGACTATAGTTATTGGACATCCCATTCAAAGTTCCAAGGATTCTCTTTAGTCAACCTTTAGCTCATGTGATGAGCTTAAGGTCAGTAGCTTAATAAAATGCCACCATATGGTTTGTTTGAAGATAATAACACTGGAAGAAAAGCAGCAAACACATCAGTAGCAACATTCACCAACACCCATGTTTCCTACGTATCTTCAGTCTCACCTTTTCATACACACAAGGGTGCTTTCAAAAGTTTGTTCAAAGACTGAATGGTACATTTATTTTGATGAAGAAAAATTGTGATTAAAAAAAAACCCTTTTAATTAGTTTTTAACAAATTCAATGTGATTTATAGACACAATTCTAAGAACATAATGATATAACATCCCTCCCTCTTTCCCTCCTTCCCACCCTCCTTCCTTCTCTCTTTTTATAGTTACCCATATACATGAGGGGGCTTGAAGTTCATGAAAATGTGTATCAGGAAAAAACAATACACAGGTTTCAAAAAACTTTGCACAAATAAGCATATAATTTAATACTATTCTACCATGACATTTTTGAAATCTCCTTGTAAAATGGGTATCCATGCTTTTAAGCACCATATTATATTGCTTCTACAAAAAATAGGAACTTTAAAAGTTAGACAATCATACTCATAAGAATTATTCAGGGATGAGCGTTTGGTGTTTGTTAGAATACCTGTCTCAAATCCTGGCTCCACTTTGAATTCCAGCTTAATGCTAATGTACACTTAGAGAGACAATAAGCAATGGGTCATGTTACTTGGGTCCCTGCTACCGATGTTAAGAGATACAGATTGCAGCTACCAGTTTTCAACTAGCCCAACCATGGATGTTGGGGGCATCTGGGGGGAGGGTGTGAACCAGAAGATATAAGATGGGTGTCTGCCTGTCTATCTCTCTCTCGCTCTCTCTCTCCCTCCCACCTCTCCATTCACCAGCTCCATTTCTTCACATAATTTTATGATTACTAAACTATCAATATATTCTATATCTTAGAGCCAGATGTACATCAAGTAATATCTTATAATGAGGTATCAGCATACAATTCCTAAATGAGAAAATAAACTTTGGGGACAATTATTAAATTGTATGTTAGTAATTTCCTATAATCAAATAAAACTAGACAAAAATTACTTAAAATATAAATTTAGAAGTATTAGTGAATTTCTTCTGGCTATAAATGAGACAACTTTCTATTAAGTTCTCATTGGGAAAATTATGGATTAACATGAAGTTTAAAAAAATAGAGATCTCGTGTATACTTCCATCCAGATTCCCTCAGTGGTAGTAAATTGTGTATAACTATAATAAAATATCAAAGCAGAATATTAACATTGGTAAAATCAACCAATAGTATTCAGGTTTCACTAGTCTTACTCATAGTCATTCATGTGCTTGTTTAGTTCTACACAATTTCACAAGCTATGTAGGTTCCTCTATGCACCACCCTCATGACACTAAATATTTTCATCATCATCATTGAAAGTGTTCCTGTTGCCCTTCTGAAACCACACTTACCTTCCTCTCACCTCCAACTCTTCCTTTGTCTCTATCCCCCAGAGTCCATTAATCAGTACTGTTTCCAAAAGTTTGTCATTTCAGAAATGCTTTATAAATGACATCAAAGTATGTAAACAACTTCCATGGTTGAAATTTCTTAAGAAAATCTCCAGAAGATTCATCCAACCTGAGTGTCTCAATAGGCCATTTCTTTATACTTGATAAGTATGTCATTATATATACATATACATGTATATATACATAATGTATGTGTGTATACATACACACACCTATATACATATATATACATACGTATATATAAATATATATATATGGTGTGTGTGTGTATATATATATATATATATATACACATATATCATTTGTTTAACTCTCCGTTTCAGCACAACTAAGCTAATTTCAGTTTTCGGCTAACACGAAAAAATTTTTCTATGCATATTATTCTATAGGTGTTTACATGAACATAAATTTTTACTTCTCTGGGATAAATGCCAAAGTATAATTCTTAGGGTGTATGATAATTGCATATTAAGTTTTATAAGAAAATGCCCAACTGCGTTCCAGGATAGCTGCACCATTTTACATTCCCACCAACAATATCTGAGTGATCAAATTTCTTTACATCCTTGTCTGCATTTGGTGTTCTCACCATCTTTTGTATTTGCAATTGTGACAGTTATAGATTTATAACTCATTGTGATTTCAATTTACATTTCTCTAAAGGCCAACGAAGAATATATTTCCTTGTGTTTGTTTTCCACCTGTCTATCCTATCTGTTGAAATCTGTTTTCATATCTTCTATGTTTTATTTAATTTTCTTTAAACATGTTTTCATTTTTAACTTTTGAGAATTCTTCATACAATTTACATACCAATGTTTTGTTGGATATGTAGTTTGCAAATATTTCCCTCCAGTCTTCTACTCACCGGCATTCACATGGCATAAGTTTTTAACTTTGATGAAGTTCAATTTATCAACTTCCATTTTATGGATAAAGCTTTTACTGTCATATCTAAGAACTTTTTTTTATTACTTCTAGATTAAAACTTTCCCAAAATTTTTATCTAAAAATGTTAGTTTTACATTTAACTCTATTACTCATTTTGATTTCACATTTGGGTAAAGTTATGAGGTTTATTCAGGTTGAGATTTTTATTATTTTGGCCTGTGGATGTCCAATTGCCCCAACACCACTTGTTGAAACAGCTATCAATTCACCATTGAACTGTTTTTGCACCTGCATCAAAAGTTAGTTAAGCATATTTGTATGAGTCTATTTCTGGGTTATTTCTGTTCCACTTATCAGTATGTTGCTCTACTAACACTAAATTAGTGTTTCTATGTAGTACTGCAAAGCTTAATAGTGGGAAGAGGGGCAGAGTGATTCCTTCCATGTTTTTTTTTTTCTTTGTCAAGGTTGGTTTAGTTTTCTCTTCAGTTAATACCTTACATTCAACTTTTAGAATAAGCTTGTCTGTATCTACAAAAGATCTTAGTGGGATTTTGATAGACATTTCAATAAACCAATAGCTCATTTGGAAAAGCTGTCATCTTTGTTCTGTTAAGCTTCTCAGTCCATAAAGACATTCATATTTTTCATTTTATTTATATGTTTGATTTATTTCATTGAGTTTTTTTAATTTCCCGGCATAAAATTCCTACATGCTTGCTAAGTGTAAACCAAATATTTCTTTTTTTAAGGAGGCGGGGATATATATAATAAGTGGTATTATGCTTCTAATTTGTTCATTTCCACATGCCTAATGTTAGGATACGAAGTAGAATTATTTTTTGTGTGTTGATAGTGTATCATGCAACCTTATTAATTTAAGAATACACTAATTAGTATCACTTAGAAGTTTGAATTTGGGGCCAGAATTGTGGTGCAGCAGGTTAAACCACTGCCTGAAGTGCCAGCATCCTGTATGCACCAGGGTTCCAGTCCCAGCTGCTCCACTTCTGGTCCATCTCTCTGTAAATACCCCTGGGGAAAGCAGGAAAAGGTGGGTCAAATCCTTGGGCACCTGCCACCCATGTGGAAGACCAGGGTGAAGCTCCTGGCTTCTAGCTTCAGTCTGGTCCAGCCACAGCCAATGTGGCCATTTGTGGAGTGAACCAGTGGATGAAGAATCAATCTGTCTCTCTCTCTCTCTCTCTCTCTCTTCACTTCTTGCTCTAATTCTGCCTTTCAAATAAATAAACAAATCTTTTTTAAAAAAGTTTTAATTCATTTGTTAGTTTGAGGAGGAATACTGGGTATATTTCTTGAAATTTTCTATGTAGAATATCATAACACCTGCAAATATTTTTTTTCCATTTCAATCTAAGCTTCTTTTATTTCTTTGTCTTGTCTTATTGCAGAGACTAAAACCTGTAGTACTATATTGAATAAGAGTAATGAAAGTGGACATTTTTTTATGAGTTCCAGTAGTCTCTCAGTGGAGTCTTTTGGATCCCCTATATATAGAATGATGTCATGTGCATACAGGAATAGTTTGACTTCTTCCTTTCCAATTTGTATCCCTTTGATTTCCTTTTCTTGCCTAATGGCTCTGGCTAAAACTTCCAGGACTGAGAAGCAATAAGAGTGTGCTTTCTTGTCTTGTTCCAGATCTTATTGTGAATGCTTCATAGATTGGAAGAATCAGTATCATCAAAATGTCCATACTACCAAAAGCAATTTACAGTTTCAATACAATTCTAATCAAAATACCAATGGCATTCTATGTAGATCTAGGAAAAAAGGTGCCAAAATTCATATGAAAACACAAGAGATCCTGAATAGCTAAAGCAATCTTATACAACAAAAACAAAGTTGGAGACATCACAATACCAGATTTCAAATCATACTACAGGACAGTTATAATCAAATAGCCTTGTAATGGTAGAAAAACAGACTTGTAGACCAATGGAACAGTATAAACTCCAGAAATCAATCCACACACAAAAAACTAACATATTTGACAAAGGAGCTAAAATCAATCGCTGGAGCAAGGACAGTCTCTTCAGCAAATGGTGCTGGGAAAACTGAATCTCCACATGCAGAAGTATGAAACAATGGCCCCTACCTTACACCTTACACAAAAATCCACTCAAAATGGATCAAGGATCTAAATCTACAGCCTGTTACCACCAAATTACTAGAGAACAGTGCAGGAACTCTACAAGACATTCCAAGACTTCTTGGAAAAGATCCCAGAAGCACAGGCAATCAAAGCCAAAATTAACAAATGGGATTATATCAAACTGAGAAGCTTCTGCACTGCAAAAGATATACTCAGGGGGCCAGTGCTGTGGTGTAGCAGATAAAGCTGCCTCCTGCAGTGCTGGCATCCCATATGGGCACCGGTTCAAGACCTGGCTGCTCCACTTCTTATCCAGCTCTCTGCTATGGCCTGGGAAAGCAGTAGAAAATGGCCCAAGTGCTTGGGTCCCAGCACCTGCATGGGAGACCAGGAGGAAACTCCTGGCTCCTGACTGCGGATTGGCCCAGCTCCAGCCTTTGCATCCATTTGGGAAGTGAACCAGTTGATGGAAGATCTGGCTATGTAATTCTGCCTTTCAAATAAAAAAATTAAAAAAAAAAAACACTCAGCAAAGTGAAGAGGTAACTGACAAAATGGGAGAAAATATCTGCAAACTATGTAACTGATAAAGAATTAATATACAGATTCTATAAACAACTCGAGAAACTCAACAACAGCAACAAAACAAAAATCTAGTTAAGAAATGGGCAAAGGCTTCAACAGGCATTTCTCAGGAGAGGAAATTCGAATGGTCAACAGATACTTGAAAAAATGCTCAGAATCACTAACCATCAGGGAAAAGCAAATCAAAACCACAATGAGGTTTCAACTCACTCCAGTTAGAATGGCTTTCATACAGAAATCAACAAATGACAAATGCTGGCAAGGATGTGGGGAAAACATAGCCTAGTCCACTGTTGGTGGGAATGTTGCAGCCACTGTGTAAGGTTCTGGAGATACCTCAGAAATCTGAATGTAGACCTACCATATGACCCAGCAATCCCCCTCCTGGGAATTTACCCAAAGGAGAAGACATCAACATATGGAAGAATGATCTCTACCCCTGTGTTCAATGCAGCTCAGTTCACAACAGCTAAGGCCTGGAATCAATCCAGATGCCATCAAATGATGACTAGATAAAGAAATTATGGTGGATATATGCACTAGAGAGTACTATTCAGCTGTAAAAAAAAATGTTTAACAAAAAAATGGATGCAACTGGAAACCATTGTACTTAGTGAAAAAGCCAGTCCCAAAAAGACAGATATCATATCTTTTCCCTCAGCTGCAGTAACTAATAGAGTAAAATGTAACATATTGGGGTGAAATGGACATTTTGAGATTTGATGATTGTTTACAACCCTTGTCTCTACTGTTGAGGAACGGTGCTTTTTTTCTTCATACTATTTGTTGAATTCTTGGTCTAGGGTTGTCCTTGTGAGTCTAAAGTATACTGACAATAAATCTTCGTAAAAATTAAGAATGGGAATAGGAGGGGAAGGAGGAAGAAGGGTGGGAGCATGGGCAGGAGGGAGGATGGGTCAGGAAGAATCACTATGTTCCTAAATTTGTGTACAGTAAATACATAATACTTATATACCCTAAATAGAATTTTAAAAATAAAAATAAAAAAAGAAAGTGGACATCCTCATCTTGTTTCCTATGATTCAAAAATGCTCTCTCCCTCCCCACTCAGGGGAAAAGCCTTCATTACTCCACCAGGAGAATATCAATTGTAGGCCATGAGCAGCCAACACTCACATCAGCTAGGAGACGGGTTAACTGGTTGGAAAAAGAAATTTGTTTGTGGGGCCGGTGCTGTGGCACAGCAGGTTAACACCCTGGCCTGAAGCACTGGCATCCTATACGGGTGCCGGTTCTAGGCCCCGCTGCTCCATTTCCAATCCAGCTCTCTGCTGTGGCCAGGGAAAGCAGTAGAAAATGGCCCAAAGATTTGCACCCATGTGGGTGGCCTGGAAGAAACTCCTGACTCCTGGCTTCGTATCAGCACAGCTCTGGCCCTTGCGGCCAGTTGGGGAGTGAACCATCAGATGAAGACTTCTTTCTCTCTCTCTCTTCCTCTCCTCTCTCTGTGGAACTCTGACTTTCAAATAAATAAATAAATCTTTAAAAAAAAAGAAATTTGTGTACCAGTTAAAGTCATCTAGTAAACTAGGTAGGTGAGAGTCAACACATAGTATAAGCCAGTATCATAATTCACAAAGCTTGGGGGGAAAAAAAGCATAACAGGAAGAAAGAACAAAATCTTCCTGGGACAGATGAGTGAGGCTTACCATATAATTTGCAGGACCCACTACAAAATGAAAATATGGAGCATCTTATTCAAAATTATTTTTTTTTTTTTGACAGGCAGAGTGGACAGTGAGAGAGAGAGAGACAGAGAGAAAGGTCTTCCTTTGCCATTGGTTCACCCTCCAATGGCCGCTGCGGTCGGCGCACCGCGCTGATCCGATGGCAGGAGCCAGGAGCCAGGTGCTTTTCCTGGTCTCCCATGGGGTGCAGGGCCCAAGCACCTGGGCCATCCTCCACTGCACTCCCTGGCCACAGCAGAGAGCTGGCCCGGAAGAGGGGCAACCGGGACAGAATCCGGCGCCCCAACCGGGACTAGAACCCGGTGTGCTGGCGCCGCTAGGCAGAGGATTAGCCTAGTGAGCCGCGGCGCCGGCCCCTTATTCAAAATTATTAAAACATTCATGATGGTGAAAGAGCATTAAGCCGAGGAAGGGGCCCTTCTAAGTGTAGGACTCAACACAACTGCATAGTAACTCACCTATGAGGCTGACCTTGATGGAGGGAAGTCTGTGAATAATGAGAAGTATACAGGATTGTGAAGATGAATTTAAAGCTCCATTCTGTATTTTATGGTGAAATTTCTGGGCAGAGAATGATCAGAGAAAACATTCTATGACAGATTCCAAGTTTTTTCCAGGCAATTTAGATGCCTTATCACTCATATCAATGAAGCAAAATGTTCTTTCTTCAAAATATAAAATGATGCTCCAAAATTTTTGTGAAAATGGAATTAAAATGTAAGTATTTTTGTGCAAAAATTTGAAATCACATGCGTAGACTGCTCAGAATGTGTATTTTCCTTGAACTTTTTGAAGACTCCGCATATGATCATTTTCTGTTGCTAACTGGTTAAAAATAACATCTGTAGTATTCAGTTCTATGCGAAGAAATAATTATGTATCCCTAATGAATAATGTTCTTCAAGTTATTTATGATCTGATAAATTCTGTTGCTAGTTACAATGTTTCAGAAATAAGAGCACAACACAGAGTTCCAATATTCACACTCAGAGGTCAAAAATCAGACTTGAGTAGGAAAAACTATTCTGAATACATATGACAATATATTTTCTACCACAGGCCACATTCACACTTGATGATAAAACATTTTGATATTTATTCAGTTTTAACTTTCAGCCTTCTACACTTAAAAGCAAATGAACTTAAAATTTTGTTCCCTCTATATGCAGTCAAACTGTCTATAAATGCTCATATTAAATTCTACCTTCTCTACTGAAATTTGTTTTAAATACTTCCACACAACTTAGAGATTTAACAATATATATTTCACAGACTATAAGCTAATAAAATATAGAATACCATGCTGTTATTTTTATAGGGTGTTTAAGGCTAAAATTAAATAATTCACATATTTAGAGTTTATGTTCCAATTCTGTATTAGATTTATGGCACCCACATTTGGGCATCTATATCCAACCACACTTTGTCCAGGAGTTTAAACATCACCTTTCCTCTTCTCTTTCATTAATCACCAAGAGCAGCAGGGAAACAGTATTTAGATGCAGGAAAAACTAACCTTCAGCTCTAGAAATCTGTGGTTCTGAGTCTAAAAAGTGCTCTCAATCACGTCCCATATTGCTTTGTTGGCAGCCTGACATCTGGCCTGTTCTGGTGTCTGGAGAGCTGTGTTCCAGAATAAACCCATAAACTTTGAGGGGAGGAGGCAATTCACCACGAACTTGGGAATTACTCAGTGTTGGGTCTGGAAGTCTGAAAATCTCTGAGTGTGGATTTTATTTATTAATTACTAGGTTCAACAGATGGGAACTTATTTACTTATGATATTTTAATATAATGGAGAGTATCTAGATTCTTTGTATAGATCTCAAAGATCCCCAAGCTTAAGGCAATCTCACTTCTGGAGTACCTGCAGAAGATACTTCTGCCAATCAGAGCTTCATAAAGTCCAGCCATATTCCAACCAACTGACCCCTGGAATTTACCTAAATAGGCAATTATTTCATGTGATTTTAGTAGCTAAAACTTTAAGTATGTCAGGAAAGATACATGTGAAGCAACTATAAAGTTTCATTCACAAATATAGTCATGTGAGAAAATAATCCTTTATTTTTCTATGAAAATTTAGTTTTTAAATTCCTTCCATCTCCAGCTATTTTTACTCAGGTTTGAGTCTAAATGTCAAGGGTCCAATGCAGTGTTAAAGCACCGGGTTCGAGGGTGCTCCTTGGTGTCCAGGTTTGTACCCCTGAGATCTGGTCTGATCCTTGAAAGTCTACCAAGGATACAATTCTCTAAAACATGACTCTCATCACAAGGTCCTGTCCAGCAACCGTCTCCAGTGTCAGGACTTACTCAGTCACAGCAGCTCATACTGAGCCACAGGAAGGTTTGCTCTGCTAAAAGGTCCTTAAAAGCCAGTTCTACCAGGTGTCCTGAGCCTTTCCATGGAGATAAGCTCTAGTTCTTTTCTACTTGAGGTTTCTATTGCTCCTTACCTGGGATTCATTTAGTGGAAGAAGGCAGTCAGTGTGGCTCCTTCCTCAGGATCCCCCAGACTTAGTCAAAGACTTCATCACGTTTCTTTTGACTTTCTTGCCAAATCAAAATATCCCCCAGTTTTTCCCTTTTCTCATCATCTTCCTCAGTACTCTCTTATCTAGAGCAATGAACAAAGATCCCCTGGTATACTAAATAGTGTATGAGACACAGGCTATAAAGAAGTCTTGAAGTTTTTAGAGTGTAAACCTTTGGAGCAGAGGTTAAGATCCCACTTGGAATGCCCACATTCCTGGCTTCAAGTCCTGGCTCCACTTTGGATTCCATCTTCCTGCTAATGTATAATCTAGGAGGTAACAGGAAATGACTCAAATCTTTGGGTCCCTGCCACCCATGTGGGAGACCAAGATTGAGTTCTGGGTTCTTGGCTACAACCTGACTCTGTGCTGGCTGTTGAGTATTTGAAGAGTGAACCAATGAATAAAAGATATCTCCCTCCTTGTCTGTCTGTCTTTCTCTCGCTAATAAAAATATTTTTAAAAAGAGATCTTGAAAAATAAAGCAGATTATATTTTGAAAAAACTATCTATATTGATGTAATGTTTATGGGCTGGTCTGCCAACATTATACAAACACATTTACGCAGATCTTTAATGAAGTGGTTAAGTCCGAATTGGTCCTTAAATTGATATAACTTGTTTACTAATATACTGTAATCAACTACTTTTGCATTAATGTATTTGCATGCATTGTATAAGTAGAATAAAAGCATGACATTTCCTATATCCAACAGTACTGAGAAACAATAGCTCCATTTATAAGCACATTTTTTCAGATAGCCAGTGATCATAAACATTAAAAAAATCAAGTTTACTCATTATGTGGAGTGAAATAAGCCAGTCCCAAAGGAACAAATATCATATGTTCTCCCTGATCGGTGACAACTAACTGAGCACCAAAAAGGAAACCTGTTAAAGTGAAATGAACACTACGAGAAATGGTGACTTGATCAGCCCTTGCCCTGACTGTTGATGAGCAACTTAATATGTTATCCCTCTTAGTATTTTGTTTGTTTGTTCTACTTAATACTTTTGGTTGAATACTGTAATAAATACACAATTATTCTTAAGTGTTGAAACTTAACTGAAAAAGTGATCGCTGTTAAATATAAGAGTGGGAATAAGAGAGGGAAGAGATGTGCAATTCCAGACATGCTTAAGATGACTTACCTCAAACGGTAGAGTTAGAAACATACCAGGGGATTCCAATTCAATCCCATCAAGGTGGCATGTACCAATGCCATCTCACTAGTCCAGTGATCAATTTCTGTTCACAATTGATCATAATGATAGGACTAAGAGCCAAAGGGAGCACATAAGCAAGACTAGTGTCTGCAATTACTAGCTGATAGAATAAAAAAGGGAGAAAATGATCCAACATGGGAAGCGAGATATACAGCAGACCCATAGAATGGCAGATGTCCTAAACAGCACTCTGGCCTCAGAATCAGTCCTTAAGGCACACGGATCCAGCTGAAAAGCCCATGAGAGTATTTCAGGCATGGAAAGCCAAAACACTCTAGCAAAAACAAACAAACAAACAAACAACAACAACAACAAAAACCTAAATGAAAGATCTCCGCGAGTGAGATCCCAGTGGAAAGAACAGGCCATCAAAGAAGGAGGTACCTTTCTCTGAAGGGAGGAGAGAACTTCCACTTTGACTACGACCTTGTCTAAATATGATCAGAGTTGGTGAACTCAAAAGGCTTCCTTAGCCTTGGAAACTCATGACAAGAGCCTGGAGTGATTATTGATGCCATAAATAAGAGTGTCAATTTGTTAAGTCAACAACAGGAGTCACTGTGCACTTACTCCTCATGTAGGATCTTTGTCCTTAATGTGCTGTACATTGTGATTTGATGCTATAACTAGTACTGAAACAGTATTTTTCACTTTGTGTTTCTATGTGGGTGCAAACTGTTGAATTCTTTACTTAATATATGCTGAACTGATCTTCTGTATATAAAGAGAATTGAAAATGAATCTTGATGTGAATGGAAGGGGGGAGGGAGGGGGAAGGGGGGGTTGTTGGTGGGAGGGAAGTTATGGGGGGGAAGCCATTGTAATCCATAAGCTGTACTTTGGAAATTTATATTCATTAAATAAAAGTTTAAAAAAAGACACAAAATACTCATATTTCTAAATAAAATTAAGTTTCATTATTACCTTAAAAAATCAAGTTTCACAATTTTATGAAACTCTTCCTAAAATATGTATTTTATTTCTTCTATAATGAGTGTTCTTTACAGCACTGCAGGGAGGGCAGGTGGCCAAAATTAGCCTCACTGAGAAAGTGACGTATCAGCAGAGATGAAGCTATGGGTAAAACTGCTAAGGCAAAGCCTGATGTGGAGGAAGAGTATTTTGGGTAGAAGGAATAGCAAGAACAACATCCATGAGGAGGAAGCTTGCCTGACGTGTTCCAAGTCAGTGTGACTCCAGTTAAGTGAGGGATGGGGAGGTTAAAAAGAGGTAATGTCAGAGAGCTGATGAGAAGCCATGTGAGTACTGGATGTTGTGATGAGAAAAGAACATAGTCAAGAGCAGAGGGCACAAAGCAGACCAACCAATTAGAAGACTAGAATATGATACATAGTATCACAGGCCAGCCATGATATTACCTTGAACAGGGAGAGAGCAATGAAGATGTGAGTTCATGTTTTAAAAAATAAATAAAAGATTTCTTATTTGAAAGCAGAGTTACAGAGAGAGAGAGAGGGAGACAAAGAGGAAGAGAGATCTGCCATTTGCTGGTCCAACCCCAAAAATGGCTACAAGGGCCAGGGCTGAGCCAGGCCAGAGCCAGGATCCAGGAGCTTCTTCAGAGTGTCTCCTAAGAGTGGCAGGGTCCCAAGGACTCATACTGTCTCTGCTTTTCCAAGCACATTAGCAGAGAGCTGGATCAGCAATGGAGCTGTTAGGACTTGAATCAGCACCCACAAGGAATGCCAGCATAGGTGGCAGCTTTACCTGTGATGCCACAATGCAATGTACATCTTACATGATTTGTGGACAGATCTAATTGTGGGATGATATTTAGAGAAATCAATATATCTCTAGCACTTTTTGTCTGAAAAACTAGACAGAAGGATTTTCCATTACTACTATTGGAAAGTTTTTGCAGAAGGTTTAGAGGTAAGTGAGATGTTAGAGGTTCAGTATTGAGGGTGGGCATTGGGCACAACAGGACAATACGAATGCCTGCACCCTATATTGTAGCGCCTGGATTCAAGTTCAACCTCCACTTCCAATTACAGCTTCCTGTCTATGCACACACAAGGAGGCAGCAGGTAATAGCTCAACCTGGTTAGGTCCCTACCACCCACATGGTAAACCCAGATAATGCTGACAGCCTGTAGCTTCAACTGGGCCTGACCTCAGCTTTTAGGGCCATTCATAGAATTAACCAGCAGGTGGGAGAAATTTCTCTCTCTCTCTCTTCAAATAAACTTAGGGGGGAAAAAGGTTTAGTTTTGGAAACGGTAGTTTGAGATGCCTAGCAGACATCTAGGTGGAAATGCCCAGTAAGCATTTGAATTCAGAGTTTAGGAGAGCAGTCTGCATTGAAGATACAAATTTTAAGGTGTTAACAGGCAAAGGCCTTAACTCCAATGTACCCCAGCATTTCTAAGTATGGAATATTAAAACTAACCACTCAGTGAGAATGAGAAGGAATGACCAGTGAAGAAGGACCAAAACTGTGTGATTTCTGTGCAAGAGTCTTGGGAGTCAGTGAGATGTTGTTTCAAGAATAAAGTAATAATCTCTATCTGAGCGGATCTGAGAATCAACATGGATTTAGCAACATGGAGACCTCAACAACAAGACTTTCACTGGAGAGGGGAATTTGAAAGGAAGCCTGGTTAGAGACAGATCAAGAAAGAAAAACACTGCAATTTTCTGATAGGAAAAACAATTGGGTATGATTCTACTTAAAACAACTTATATTAAGCTACTCCAGAAAGTATTTCTAATAGCTTGACTTATTAAATATCATCAACTCTGAGATAAAATGGTAATATTCATGGTCACAAAGATAGTTACAAAATAAGCTCCAAAAAAGATAGCTCATAAATTTTAAAAAGGTGAAATAACACATTTAACTATGTTTTTATTGACAATTTAGTAAAGGGCAACTTTATTTAGTATCAATGGTTTTATTTATTTATTTATTTATTTTGAAAGAGTTACACAGAGAGAAGAGAGGCAGAGAGAGAAAGAGAGAGAGAGAGGTCTTCCATCTGCTGGTTCACTCCCCAATTGGCCACAACGGCCGGAGCTGTGCTGATCTGAAGCCAGGAGCCAGGAGCTTCTTCCGGGTTTCCCACGCGGATGCAGGGGCCCAAACATTTGGGCCATATTCTACTGCTATCCCAGGCCTAAGCAGAGAGCTGGATCGGAAGAGGAGCAGGCGGGACTAGAACCGGCACCCATAAGGGATGCTGGCACTTCAGGCCAGGGGTTAACCCACTGTGCCACATCGCTGGCCCCAGTAGCAATGTTTTTAAGACAACAGAAAGCGGCCGGTGCCGCGGCTCACTAGGCTAATCCTCCGCCTTGCGGCGCCGGCACACCGGGTTCTAGTCCTGGTTGGGGCGCCGGATTCTGTCCCAGTTGCCCCTCTTCCAGGCCAGCTCTCTGCTGTGGCCAGGGAGTGCAATGGAGGATGGCCCAAGTGCTTGGGCCCTGCACCCCATGGGAGACCAGGATAAGTACCTGGCTCCTGCCATCGGATCAGTGCGGTGCACTGGCCGCAGTGCACCGGCCGCACCGGCCGCGGCGGCCATTGGAGGGTGAACAAATGGCAAAACAGGAAGACCTTTCTCTCTGTCTCTCTCACTGTCCACTCTGCCTGTGAAAAAATTAAAAAAAAAAAAAAAACCCAGAAAGCAAAAATATTTTCAATATATTAAATTGTAAAATTAGATAAAATTCACTAGTTCAAGAAATAAAAAATATATTATACATTATTGATCAATAAATTTGAATATAAGTTTTAAGTGAGAAAACAGTAAGAGAAAAGAACTTGGACACAGGATGCATAAATATCTTAAAGAGCTTTACTGTAAAGGAGAACAGAAAATGAGATGTTTGGTCCCAACACAGTGGTATATGATGAGAAAATTTATAGCATATTTAACTTTTGGTGTGAATGACCTAATAGCAATAGAAAAGTTTATGTTGAAAGTAGAGAGAGTGTCTGAGCAATGCCCTTGAGTTGGCAACAAAAGACAAGATCTAGTGCACAGCAAAGAGATTAGCCTTTAATCAGAGCACGATCAGCACTGAGGAAAACAGGATAACAAAGTATATGTGTAAAAATCTATGTGATGAGTTATTGTCATGGTGATAGTTTTTGTAATTTTTATTCTGATTGTTTCAATTTCCTCAATAAGATGTGAAGAAAAGTTGTCAGTCGAGAGTGAGGATGATAGGGTGGTAGTGTCTGGAGCAATTTAGAAGTCATCTACAAGACTGTCAGGGAAAATGGACTATATCGATGGAACAGGATTACCTACTAACACTAAGGTTACATTCAGGTTAGTAATTGTGAATTCAGAATGAGTTTTGATAGCTTTCATGTTTTTGGGACATATTCATTTGCATAGGTACACACAGATGGCAATTTGAGCATTGAATTTCATCAAGTCTGGGATTTTTACCAACTGAACATGAGAAGAGTGAGAAATGGACAAGGAAGTAAGCAGTAGAATCTACAAATGAGCAGTTTAAACATAAAATCTAAATTGGATAACTGAGAATGGAGCACAAGAGAGAAATGTGAGAAAACAGTTGTCATAAAAATAAGGGGATTGCAGATCCTTATGAGTTTGAAAATCTTGGAAACTGATATGGTGGAGGAAATGAGCTAGAAATATATAGTAGTTATAGAATTTTCTCCTTAAAATTGAGATCCAAGATGGGTTGAAGCTACTGATGATAAGCTCAGAGTTGTGACATTAGAAGCAAAGGACTGGGGCTGGCGCTGTGGCGCAGCGGGTTAAAGCCCTGGCCTGAAGCGCCAGCATCCCATATGAGCGCTGGTTCAGGTCCCGGCTGCTCCTCTTCTGACCCAGCTCTCTGCTATGGCCTGGGACAGCAGTAAAGGATGGCCCATGTCCTTGGGCTCCTGCACCCACATGGGTGAACTGGAAGAAGCTCCTGGATCGTAGCTTCAGATCGGCACAGTTCCAGCCGTTGTGGCCACCTGGGGAGTGAACCAGCAGATGAAAGACCTCTCTCTCTGTCTCTACCTCTCTCTGTAACTCTTTCAAATAAATAAAATAAATCTTAAAAAAAAAGTGAAGGAATGAGTCAGACAGCAGAGGAGAACAAGGATTTCATAGACTAGGACCAAGGAGATATTGAAATCACCTGAAAATATTTTACAAAAACTTAAATAAACCCCAGTGTTTGTCTGCAAGACTCAACTATCAAAGTATAAATAATGTTCAACTACTATATTGGTGAATTAAATTTCATGATAGGAGAAAGCTTGAAATCTAATGATAAAAGAAATAATAGAGGAGTTATCTACTCCACATCAAACTTGGTCTTATCTCCCTGGCTTTTCTTATTTTTTATACTCCTTCTATGTGTGTGTATCACTGCATACATACAATGTATGTCAGAATACTGGTTTTCTAGTAAAACACTTTAGATGGTGATTTCAGCTTATTATCTACCATTAAATTGTTTCTGAAGGTAAAATAATTTGATACCATAATATAGGCATTAGAGGGTTAATATAAGTCAATTCTTATTATGAATTTCTCATCTTGTTTATTTCATTACAGAGAAAATGAGTCAAACAGCAAATTATTTATATAGGACCATATATTCAATAGAATTGGTTAAAATTACAAAAAGATAATTATCATTCTACCTCTTTATAGAAAAAATAATTCAATTTTACAGAAAGTCACAGAATTAGTGTCATTTCTCAGCCTTTCTCTGTGAAGCAATTTCATGTACAACAGTCAGTTTATTTGGATTCTAAAGTTGTAAAGAAGATCTGTAGCAAATTCCAGAAGAAAAATAAATTAGTAGGAAAAAAATCAAGTGCATACTAACTGCTTCCCTTTAGAGAAATAACACCTTTTCAGTAAAATCTAAATATAGTTTTTATTTTGTTTTTTGGTTAGGATACAGTAGACATGACATAATTTTTAAAGTCTCAATTATGGATTATTCTTGTATACCAGCTGAGACTAAGTTTAAAAAATGTATCTAGCTGGTATAATTAAAGCTATTTTGAGTCTAATTATAGTGTATAGTATGAGGATAAAACTGTTATTTTGAGTACCATCTGTCTTTATAAGAAAATAAGTTAGAATTCATTGTTTTTAAGTGGAGGAAATACAATATAAATTTCCAATGAGTGGAGCTTCTGCAATACGTCCATTGCCACTGTTCCTGATGCTTCATGTTTGGCTGCCATAATGAGGTTACATTGTAAGAGCTCAGTTGGCACTTGATGGAAAACGAAGGCAGAAGTGAAGGCACTCGGACTGGGCAGGGATTGATCTAGTGATCACAGGAGGAAATCTGATTAGCCTAGAGCAGCAGCAGTGAAAACAAGCAGATGTCAATGGATTGAACATCTTTTTTAGATGTGGAATAAACAGGATTTGGTAATGGATTAGATTTCAATTGAAACTGAATCTTCCAAGAGACTTGTAAAACATCCAAGAAAACAATGCTTCTAAAACTAGCATTATAAAATTTTGATGCAACACTTTGAATTTACTACATTGAAAAGTTGCCTTTTACAAGGGACTATTTTAAAATCTCCATGAACAACCTTCAACATCTTTTTATTTGATCATTGTTCATACTTTTTAACTATATACCTTCTGAACTATGGTCTTTTTACTTTATATTTGTTGAAATCTTTATTTGGTGGAGCATTAAGCCTTTCATTATAATGAAAAATTAAAAACACAGTTCTAAAGACTCCAAACATACAAACAATATTTTAAAATAAGTATCAGGACCTGCCTTAGGAACAGATGGCGTAAGAAGTCCATGTGATGCCCTCAAGAATGTCCCTGTCATCCCACTGCCCTCTCACTCTGAAGTTAATCTGTTACTAATACCTTCTTCAAGTAACTATAGTAATAGGAAAAACTAGCCTGACATGGACAACTCCCTTCCTCAACCACTCACATAAAAATACACACGTGCTTTCTACAGACATGAGGAAATAAACCTCCATGAGAATGTGAGCAGAAACAAGAATAGAAAAATAAGCCTCTGGAGCCATAAATAATAGAGCAGTCTGAAATTGGGTTTACAATGATAAGCATTTTTAGCCTGAAGTAAATTCATTTTCCAATTAAAATACAAGTAACACTGTAAAGTATGTTTTATCATTTAAAAATTAAAATATTGTTAAATATACTTTGATTCATAAAATTAGAAATTATCAGGGGTCACACATAACCAGTTTTGTTTTTTGTTTCCCTCCTTTATTTATATTGCACTGAACCTCCATGGATTAAACATGGTAATTACACCTATCTATGTGTTATTCTCTTATCCAGTCACCCTTAATTTGCTTTGCAGATAACTGAGCACTGAAGTTTACCAGACTGGGATAAAGAATAGTTAGCTAAGATTAAGAGAAGAGCTTTTGAAATACAATAAACGAAAAGTAGATCAAAGACACATCTGTCTACCTCACAATTCATCAAAGGATTTCCTGGATACTTAATATATCAGATCAATATATTAATAACTAATTCAAATATACAGAGCAATTAAAGTTTAAAGTTCATTCCTCAAATTCTTTTTTCCTGCAAAGTCACGACAAGATAATGAAACAAGAAGGGCAGTACAAAATCCATTCAAGCGTTGATAGAAATACTACATTTCAGCTTTCATTTGGCCTATTTAACTTCAATGAGATTTTCTGTCTGAAAAACACACAGTCTCAATGTCTTTGTGTATGTACAATTACTTTTATGTATATACAACTCCCACTAATGCCAATAATAAGTATATTGGAATACTTGCGTTCTGTATTAGAGTGTTGGTTCAATTTCTAGCTAATCTGCTTCTAATCCGGAAACCTGCTAATGCTTCCAGGGAGGCAACAGATAATGGCTCAAGTATTTGGGTCTCTGACACACATGTAGAAGACCCAGGAGACCCAGAAAGAGTTCCTGGTTCCTGGTTTTGGCCTGGCCCAATTCTGGCTGTTGAGAATATTTGAAGAGTGAACTGGCAGGTGAAAATATCTCTATTTATCTCTGTAGGTCTCTCTGTGTGTGATATATATATATATATATATATATATATATATAATTTTGTCTTTCTGTGACTATGATTTTTCAGGTAGATAAAAATAAAAAATTTTTCAAAAATTAGGTTTTCTCACATTCACACTATTCTTTATATTACATACCTGTCTCAAAGAGTGTTACCTGAATTTACTATAAATAAAACTTCTTAAAATCAGAACCAGTGTTAAATCATACCTATCCATCATAACTAAATATGGAAATTTGTGAAGGGCAGTGTTTTTCATTTTAAGTTAGAAGAGATTAAAATGTCATTCTCATTAGTTCTATCTTACATTACTTACATTACTTGTCATCTCCCACTTTATTCAAGGAAAAAAAAAAGCATAAGACAAGTATAATCAAATTCATCTACATCCAAAAATTACCAACCAGACATTTTTAAATCAAGTACACAAAGGTAGGGACCAAAGGATTTTTTAAGGTATAAAAAGTATTATTTTTATTCATGCTTTAACCTTTTGGATAATTTTTCTAAGATTTCACATGACATGGGGGTTATTTTCATCTCACATTTATAACTATACATGCATTAGTTTTTACAGCCACCCTTGGCATCACCTAGTATCCAAATGTCATGTTTGAAAAAAAATAGTTGAATCTATTTTGCTCATTATTCCTAACAATTTTCACTTTTTTATTATTTTTGACTTATTTTGTTTGAAAGAGAGAGAAAAATAAAGAGAATTTTCCATCTGCTGGTTGGTTCACTTCCCAAATGGCCACAAAGATCAAGGTTGGTCCAGGAAAAAGCCAGGAGCCTGTAACTCGACCCAGAACTCCCATATGAGCAGCAGGGACCCAAGTACTTGGTCCATCATCTGTTGCTTTCCCAGGCATGTTATCAGGGATCTAGATCAGAAGCAGAAAGCTGGGACTTGATCACAACTCTGTTATAAAATGAATTCTACTTAATTTTTATAGTAAAAGTCATTTTTTCAATTATTACTTTTAAAAACTTTATCATTCCTCATCTCTATCAAAACAAATACAACTGAACAAGACAGAAACTGATGACATTATATGACTGTCTTGTACTAATAGAACACTATTTCATACATCAGTTAGCACCTATACATGTGAATTAATGCAGAAAAGAATATTACTTTAAAATGTACTAAGTTACTCCTCCACTCAGGAAAGAACTAAATTAAATATGTCACTATTCATATAATTTAGGAGGAAAGTTCAATATTTCACAAATAGCATAAAAGAAAAGCTGCAAATTTTAGATATTTAATCTTTTACTGCCTTAGAACAAACTGTGAACAAGGCAGAATGGATTTAATTCTCTTGTTATATATTCCTTCTTCATCTTCTTCCTCACTCCAGTTCGTTTTAGGTCTTGACAACCCAATGCTACCCTTTCTTACCAACGTACCCCAGACTTCTCTAAAAAATGCCACTGAAACCCTGACTTCTGTGAGTACAGTGGCTTCCTATCCCCCATTCTCGACACTCTTCTCTACATCTTAGAAATGGAAATCTTGCCTCTGTGGCAGGGTCTGTATTCTAAAGTGGGGAGTTTTGTTTAATTCTGCCAAGCGATTTTAAAAGCAAATCCAATCCATTCATCCAAAGGAAGGAAAAAAAAAAAAACTATAACGTTATTAAGTTGAACAAAAAAAAATACTAAAAGGGATAAAGTATTAAGTTGTTCCTATACAGTCAGGACAAAGGCTGATCAAGTCATCGTTTCTCATAGTGTCCATTTCACTTCAACTGGTTTCCTTTTTGGTGCTCGGTTAGTTGTCACCGATCAGGGAGAACATATGATATTTGTCCCTTTGGGACTGCCTTATTTCACTCAGCATAATGTAGAGGAACAACTCACTACTTTATTCCTTTTAGTATTTTTTTGTTCTACTTAACACCATTGGTTGAATTCTTTAATTAACACACAATTATTCTCAGGTGTTTAAATTTAAATGAAAAGTGATCCCTGTTAAATATAAGAGTGGGAATAAGAGAGGGAGGAGATGTACAGTTCGACACATGCTCACTCAGACTTACTCCTAATGGTAGAGTTAGAAACGTGCCAGGGGATTCCAATTCAATCCCATCAAGGTGGCATATACCAATGCCATCTCACTAGTCAAAGTGATCAGTTTCAGTTCATAATTGATCATACTGATAGGTCTAAGAGTCAAAGGGAGCAAATAAACAAGACTAGTGTCTGCTAATACTAACTGATAGAAGTAAAAAGAAGAGATCTATCCAACATGGGAAGCAGGATACACAGCAGACCCATAGAATGGCAGATGTCCTAAACAGCACTCTGGCCTCAGAATCAGCCCTTAAGGCATTCGGATCTAGCTGAAAAGCCCATGAGAGTATTAGAGTATTTCAGGCATGGAAAGCCAAGACACTCTGGGGAAAAAAAAAAAAAAAGACCCAAATGAAAGATCTCTGTAAGTGAGATCCCAGAAGAAAGAACAGGCCATCAAAGAAGGAGATACCTTTCTCTGAAGGGAGGAGAGAACTTCCACTTTGACTATGACCTTGTCTAAATAAGATTAGAGTTGGCAAACTCAAGAGGCTTCCATAGCCTTGGCAACTCATGACAAGAGCCTTGGGTGATTACTGATGCCATAAACAAGAGTGTCAATTGTTAAATCAACAATAGGAGTCACTGTGCACTTACTCCCCATGTAGGATCTCTGTCCTTAATGTGTTATACTATGTGAAAAATGGTATAACTAGTACTCAAGCAGTACTTTACACTTTGTGTTTCTATGTGGGTGCAAACTGTTGAAATCTTTACTTAATATATACTAAATTGATCTTCTGTAAATAAAGATAACTGAAAATTGAATCTTGATGAAGAATGGGATGGGAGAGGGAGTGAGAAATGGGATGGTTGCAGGTGGGAGGGAGGTTATGGGGGGGGAAAAGCCGCTATAATTCAAAAGTTGTACTTTGGAAATTTATATGTATTAAATAAAATTAAAAAATAAAAAAGAATAAATGATATAAACCCAGAGAAACATGTCAAATGGAAAACAAAGAAGCAGATGGGAGGCATAAGACAAATACCATCATAGTAGGACTAGGTAGAAGAAATAAATACAAGTTAAATAGCCCAAAAGAGCTCAAGGGGCAGAAGTAAATCCAAGAGAGACATGTGACACGATTGGCAGAAGCTGAGATAACATCAAGGAGGTGTCAGTCTCCAGTAACAAAATACGAACTGTGTACAGAGATCAGGCAAGATGAAGACAGAAACAGCAGGGCATGTGGCTTTTACCAGAACACCAACAAAATGGTGGCAGCTATGAAAGGACTGCAAAGTAGAAGCAGCAAGCAGTGCTTACATTTTTAAAGAAAATCTCTGGAGGAAATAAAATAAAGGATGTCTTGATGAGGTCAACATGGAAAGTAAGCTCAGACACTGAAGGAGAGCAGATTCAGTTTACCATGTCCACCTAACTCCTCAGGTTTTCTGTGGTAACTCAGTTTAATGATCCTTAAAAACCCCACAGAAAGATCTTTGACTTACCTGCCAGTTTGTTTCACACAGCTCTTTATGAGGTTAACAACACATATCTATGAAGCTTTTACCTCCAGCATCTAATTCGTCACCCAAGTTTATGTCTCTCACTAAAGTTCTGTCAATTGTGCATCAAACTACATTCTCAGTAAATGAATAGCACCTGTCATTTATTTGTCCATTGCTATCTGGAAAACAAAAAGGACCATCTGAATAAAGAAATTTTGCAAATTTAAGTTGCTGGATAAGTTGGTATATGATGGAAAACTTAAAATTACCAATTTTAAGATTGACTTGTTCCTTCTGGCACTAATGTAAATGATTTATTTGATGGATAAGATAGCCCTGTCCAAGTCTTTGTTTTCCAATATGATAGAAAAATCACTGAGGTTGGTGATTTTTGTTTCATATTATCAAAGTGAAATGCATAATACTCAGTGCTGGCATGGTGGCACAGCAGGTTAAGCCACTCTTTGCAATACCAGCACCCCATACCAGAGCACCAGCTCAAGTCCTAGCTCTTCTGCTTCCTATCCAGTTCCGTACTAACGTGCCTGTGAAGGCATCAGAAGCTTGCCTGGATGCTTGTGCCCTGCCACCCATGTGGGAGACCAAGATGGAGTTCCTGGCTCCTGGCTTTAGCCTGGCCAAGCCCTGGCCACCAGCTGTTGTAGCTATTTAAGAACTGACTCAGTAGATAGAAGATCTCTCCCTGTCTCTCCCTCTTTCTGTCACTCTGCTTTTCAAATGGATATATATTTAATTTTAAAATGCTTAATATTTTACTCTGACTTTATTTAGCAAATAACTTGATAAACTGATATCTGCAAAACCGCAAAACAAGTTCCAAATTAGATTTTGACAAACAATATCCTCAGTTATTATAGCTTGATGGCACTGTACAAAGTTAACTCCCTCATCTAGGACTAAGTATTTCATAATGAAAATGGGGGAGGCTCTATATCACAACATGTTATAAAAGTGGTCATCTTGATCAAGATGTATCTGAGCAAAACTGACCATGGATCATCCAAAGAATAAAAGAATTTCAGATTATTTTCCATGTCACAAAATATTGGGCCACTGGGCAAAATTAGGCAGAACCAAGACACCAAATTAAACCCTTAGCAAAATTATCAGAATTAAAATCCATAATGAAAAATGAAAAAAAAGCAAAATTCTCCAAAGTAATATATTTTATAATCTTCATTTTGTCTATTACCCTATACACATTGTACATCCAAATAACCAATAGCTTTGATAAGGTAAGCAAGAATTATTAGTGCCCAGGTTCCCTTACAAATTATCAGAAATGGTAATCATCAATCCATTGATCTGTGAGAGCATTTACTGTGAGCCCACATTTTACAAGTTTCAGTGGACTTTATTAAAGTCCTCAGTTTTAATAAAATATCACAATAATCTTAGGCTGACACGTTTGTTTTTTAGCAGTTTCTTGTCTACATCTTGTTTGTAAATAAAATCACCTTCCACTTGGTAATTCCAGTAATTTTGAGTACTTTGCAGATCCAGGAAATCTAAAGTGCCACATTGAGCACGTAGGCGGCTGATGGAGGGAAAAAAGGGTTTTAAAAAAAGAACTAAAATCACTTCCTGTGGTTAACGTTTTAGAACCTAGTGCAGAACAGTCTGTACCAATATTGTGGGTTTGTTGGTATCTTATTTATGAGCATCGGAAACAGACTTGTGCTGTTGCCATGCTTTGAGTAGGATGCACGTGTGAGGCAGATGGAACCAGTATTTCTATCACATGCAATTAAAGACTTATTGAGTACACCACCAGATACCACAAGTATTAAACCATTTTAGAATAAATTTACTAGTGCTTTGACAGCAGTTTCAACAAAAAGGCAGGTTATTCCAACAAATGAAAAGACAGAGTATTTGAACTGGTAGAACTACTGCAATTTAAAATATGGTAGGTTGGTATAGCTCAATTTTATTAACACAGTACAACTTACACAGATTTAAACTTAAGGATTTTATTTTAATAAAATGCACCAGGCACTTCTGTGTAAAAAATTAGAAAACAGCTTTTAAATGAGCTCTCCAAGGAGAAGTTAATAAGTCAGAAGAAAGCAGAGCCAAAGACTGGACACTGAATGAAACCGCTTTCCATAAAGTAGAAGAGACCACCCAAAGGACACAGCTCATTAGAATACCACTCTCCCAGCCGGCGCCGTGGCTCAATAGGCTAATCCTCCACCTTGCGGCGCCGGCACACCGGGTTCTAGTCCCGGTTGGGGCGCCGGATTCTGTCCCGGTTGCCCCTCTTCCAGGCCAGCTCTCTGCTATGGCCAGGGAGTGCAGTGGAGGATGGCCCAGGTGCTTGGGCCCTGCACCCCATGGGAGACCAGGAAAAGCACCTGGCTCCTGGCTCCTGCCAGGATCAGCGCGGTGCGCCGGCTGCAGCGGCGGCCATTGGAGGGTGAACCAACGGCAAAGGAAGACCTTTCTCTCTGTCTCTCTCTCTCACTGTCCACTCTGCCTGTCAAAAAAAAACAAAAACAAAAAAAAAAAAAAAAAAAAAAAAAAAAAAAAAAGAATACCACTCTCCCATGGTTTCCCATCCTGTTCTTAAGAGTCCCTTCTTAGTGATGTCAAACCATTCAGAGAGCCTCATTAAGACAGCAGGGTTAAATGCCCAATGGATTGATTAACTAGACAGCACTGGGTATGCTGGCCAATGAATTTTAGTTGAGATGAGAGTTCATCCCATACTGCAGTGGTCTAAGGAATAAACAGAATTGGGGTAACAGTCCCACATGCTAGCTCAAGAAAATAAAATTTGAACGTACTTCAAGATAAAAATGTGTGTCACTTACAAATATAAACAATGAAGTCAATAAAATAAGTAGGTTTCTAAATTCCTTCAAGTTAGGCCAACCATGGATGACTTCATATAAAGAAAATATGAGATATTTTGACTATATTTATATATGATATAATGACAAGGCTCAGGGAAAATACATGAGACATTTTACCACCATAATCTAAAATGAATATTATTAATCAGAGAAAAAATTTAATGCTTAGTAGTATATTAAAAAATAAACCATCAAGAGAATATACAACCAAAATGACAGGAGTAACTCACATACTTTAAATACCCACATGCACTCAACCACCTGAAATCAGAGAAATTACATTAGTTTTTGAAAACAGGTTAAATTCACCTCTCTCAACTGTAAGAGATATTTTCCACTTAGGAAAATATGGGGGGGAAAGGAATCTAAGTATATAGCGTTAACATAAAAAAGGTAAGTAAAGGGATGAAAAAGGGACCCAGGGACAAATATTAAGTAACACTGCACAGCAATATAGACATGATAGTCAGAGACTCAATTCAAGGTTGTTATTACATGGTAAAAATAATATCAGAGTTAGAGAAAGCAAAATCAATTTGAAGCATATGCATAATACCAATATTACATCATTCATAAAGAAAATATACCAAGTGAAATATAAAGTACAATAAAAAATCTAAAAATTATATATTCATACTAATGGTACAATTAAAATTATGCTATAGAAAAATATAAAATGACTTAATATTACCTATAATATATTGTTAGGTTAAAAAACAAACTTTAAACTAGAATACATGGCAAGACACAAAATTTAAATAGTATAGAAAGTATAGATTCAGATGTTTGGGAGAAAATTATATCCTAATACAAAAAATGTTGGCAAAATTACAGAGAAACATTGTCACTTTAGCTAATATTTTCTTGTCTATAGTGAACATATAACAATGTTATAAAACATTGCTTTTAGAATAGTATTATCTTCCTTTATAACCTACTTTTAAGTTTAATATTCATATATTTCCATTTTATTTGAAATGTTTCATATACCAAGGACAAGGAAGAAAAGCTACACCAAGAGAAATGACAAAAGTAACCTGTTAATTGACAGGTTAAGCTCAATAGGCTAATCATCCGCCTTGGCACCCCAGGTTCTAGTTCCGGTCGGGGCGCCGGATTCTGCCCCGGTTGCTCCTCTTCCAGTCCAGCTCTCTGCTGTGGCCCGGGTATGCAGTGGAGGATGGCCCAAGTCCTTGGGCCCTGCACCCGTGTGGGAGACCAGGAGAAGCACCTGGCTCCTGGATTCAGATCAGCATGGTGCGCGGGCCGCAGCGCACCAGCTGCAGCGGCCATTGAGGGGTGAACCAACTGTAAAGGAAGACCTCTCTCTCTCTCTCTCTCTCTCACTGTCCACTCTGCCTGTCAAAAAAAAAAATGACAAACAAAGCCATCTTTTAATAAAAGGAAAATTTTGGGTGAATTATAAAAGTACTCAACTAGAAAATTAATTTTTATCTAAATGAAAAGAAAATGGATAACTGCAAATCATTCATTCCTACCCATATTAAGAATTTCACAAAAGAATCAGCCGCTAAATGTTAATGTTGTTTTACATGATTTCTTAAAATGTTATTTTAAATATATGGGCAAAATTTTTCTTGCAAAAGATCCTTTTTTGGTATAGGAAAGTAAGCTATAAAGATATATATTTCAGGAAGGAAATCAGAATTTCAGCCAAATTAAACACTACTTTCCTTCCCCTTCCTCTTGCTACTTTCATCATAAAATGTAAGTTAATACTGAATTTTAGAGTTGTGAGAGAAAACCAAATCCATAAAATGTAGTCTATCTATATATGCCTTACCAAAATGAAATAAAAATTGGTATATAAACTATGATGGCTTTCCTTTAAAACACAAAGAATGCAATGGATATACATCTCTCTTTAGACTACTATGGAGAAAGTGCCAGACTTAGAGTCAGAAATACTGGAATTAAGACCCTTTATTCCTGTAAGTGATCACTTTGACTTTTCTGAGTCTCTATCTCAACATTAAATATATTCATTTATTCCATGTATAGTGAATATTTATGTTCTAGACACTGAAACATGGGTTGTATCAAAAAATAAGAGTGACAAAGACTCACCAACTAAATTCTGAACCTCCTGAAGAGTTTTATTCCAACAAAGTGGCACATAATAATACATGAATAAACAAGAGAATTATGAATTATAACCTTTTTAAAAAAGGAAATAAACACAACAGTGTTAAAGAGCAGAGGTTGACCAGTTAGCTCTACTAGCAATAAAGATTATATATTGAAGCTGGAAATGAAGGAGGATTGAAGAATTTATTTAGTGTAGGATTAATCTCATGTATATAAAGTTAATTGAAAAGAGATCTTAGTAAAAAGTAAGAATGGGAATAAGAGAGGGAGGAGGAAGAAGGGTGGAGTGAAGGTGGAAAGGTGGGTACATTGGGAAGAATCAGTATGTCCTAAAGCTGCATTTACAAAATGCATGGAGTTTGTATAGCTTAAATAAAAGTTTTCTAGGGAAGAAGGGAGGGAGGGGAAGGAGAAGGCGGAATACCAGCCTGGTCCTAGGCTTTTCTCTGTTAGGAGGGTCTTTATTACTATTTCAATTACTATCTTGGTTATTGGTTTAGGTTTTCTATGTCTTAATGACTCAATTTTGGTAGACTGTATGTGTCTAGGAAGCTATCCATTTCTTCTAGGTTTCCCAATTTGTTGGCACACAGCTCTTTGTAGTAATTTCTGATGATTCATTTTTTCTGTCGTATCTGTTGTTACATATACTTTTCCATCTCAGAATTTAGCTATTTGATTCTTTTTTTGTATTCGTTGTCCCAATGGTGTATCAATTTTGTTTATTTTTTCAAAAAACCAGCTCTCCACTTCACTGAATTTTTTTGCATTTTTTGGTTTCAATTTGGCTTCTCTCTTAATTATTTCCACTTACTAATTTTGTATTTGGTTTACTGTTGTCTTTCTAGTTCCTTGAGATGCACTGATAGTTCATTTATTTGCTACTTCTCCAATTTCTTCATATAGGCACCAATACTATAAACTTCGATATTTAAACTATTTTTGCTGGATTCCGTAAGTTTTTATCTGATGCTCTGTCATCATCATTTGTTTCCAGAAAGATTTTTTGGTTTCTATTTTGATTTCTTTTATGACCCACTATTCATTCAAGGTCATGTTGTTCATTCTTCATGTGTTTGCATATGATCTAGAGATTCTTGAGTTCTTGATATCCAGCTTCATTCCACTGTGGTCAGAGAAGATGCATGGTATGATCTCTACTTTTTGAAATTGCTGAGACTTAGGCCGGCACTGCGGCTCACTAGGCTAATCCTCCGCTTGCGGCGTCAGCACACCGGGTTCTAGTCCTGGTCGGGTCGCCGGATTCTGTCCCGGTTGCCCCTCTTCCAGGCCAGCTCTCTGCTGTGGCCAGGGAGTGCAGTGGAGGATGGCCCAAGTCCTTGGGCCCTGCACCCCATGGGAGACCAGGATAAGTACCTGGCTCCTGCCATCGGATCAGCGTGGTGCGCCGGCCACAGCGCACTGGCCAGGGCGGCCATTGGAGGGTGAACCAACGGCAAAAGGAAGACCTTTTTCTCTGTCTTTCTCTCACTGTCCACTCTGCCTGTCAAAAAAAAAAAAAAAAAAAAAAAAGAAAGAAAAGAAAAGAAATTGCTGAGACTTGCTTTATGGCCCAGCATAAGTCTATCCTGGAGAAAGTTCCATGCCTTGATGAGAAGAATGTGTATTCTGCCACTTTGGGATGAAAAGTTCTGTAGATATCCATTAGGTCCATTTGGTCTATAGTATCAATTAACTCTGTTGTTTCCTTGCTGATCTGTATGGCTGATCTGTACACTGCTGAAACTGGGGTATTGAAGTCCCCCCCTACTATTGTATGGGAGTCTATGTCTCCCTTTAGATCCATTAACATTCCTTTTAAATAGCCAGGCACCTTGTAGTTGGTGCATATACATTTACTACACTCACATATTCCTGCTGAATTGATCCCTTAAACATTACATAGTGCCCTTTTTTGTCTAACAGTTGTTATGTTAAATTCTATTTTGTCTGATATTATAATGGCTGTATCAGTCCTTTTTGGTTTCTGTTACCATGAAATATCTTTTTCCATCCTTTATTTTCAGTCTGCATGCATCTTTGTTGGTGAAATGTGTTTCTTGTAGGCAAATAGATGGGTCTTGTTTTTTAATCCATTCAGCCAATTGTATCCTTTAACTGGAGAGTTGAGATCATTGATATTCAAGATGACTATTGATAAGTAATCACCTGGCCTTGCCATTTTTCCATAAATATTCCTATTGTTTATTTTGGATCTTTTGTACTTCTACTGGAGGATTTTCTATCTTCACATTATTTCATAATGATGGCTATCTTTCTATGTTTCTGTGTGCAGCACATCCTTAAGCATCTTTTGTAAGGCTGGATGAGTGGTGACCAATTCTTTCAATTTCTGTTGGTTATGGAAGGTCTTTATTTCACCTTCATTGAAAAATGAGAGTTTTCAGGATACAGTACTTTGGGTTGAATGTTTTTTCTCTTAAGACTTAGACTATGTCTCATCATTTCCTCCTAGCCTATATGGTTTCTGATGAGAAGTCAGCTATGAGTCTAATTGGAGATCCTCTGAATCTGGTGTTTCTCTCGTGTATATGTTAATATCTTTTCTATGTTTTAGTGTGTAAAGTTTGACTATGATGTTTCATGGTGAAGATCTTTTCTGGTCATATCTGTTACCAGTTTTATATTCTTCTTCTTGGCTGTCCCTTTCTCTCTCCAAACTGTAATTATTTCACTAAATAGGCCTTCTAGTCCATTCTCTTTCCAAACTCAGGAACTCTTAAGACCTGTATGTTGGGTTGTTTGACAGAATCCCATAAATCTCCAACACTGTTTTTCTGTTTTCTTTTTGTTTGTTTGTTTTGGTCTAAGAATTCCAAGGATTTGTCTTCTAGTTTGGATATTCTTTCTCCTGCCTCACCAAGTCTACTGTTAAGGCTTTCCACTGTATTTTTTATTTGATCTATTGAATTCTTCATTTCTAATATTTTATTTCAATTTCTCTTTAAAATCTCAATTCCATGGGAAAAAATTTCATTCATATCATGAGTGGTATTCTTTAGTTCATGGATTTGTTTCTGACTGCTTCTGAGTAATCCTATGATTAATTCTTTGAATTATTTCCAGATTTCCTCAGTTTCTTCATCTTCCCATTCTAGTCATGAAATGGTGTTGTGGTTCTTTGTGGGGGATCATGATGTCTTCCTTATTCTTGTTTCTTAAATTTCTGCATTTGTTTTTAGGCATTTGTAAAGTTGATTTTTCTTTTTTTTCCTTTGATGACTTTTATCTTTGAGCTATGGCTCTGTAGCTTAGTGGAATGTCTGCACTTCCAGTAAATACCAAGAGGTACGTGTTGGGTGGGTGTGTTCAGGGAGCTCTGGTCAATATTCCAGAGTGCGGCAAGTATACAGAGTAACACCCAAGTTGGGAGTGGTAGAGCAATACCCAGCTACACCCTGCAGCTTCTCACATAACCACCAAGTCCCCACAGTGTCAGCACACAAGGCTCCCACAGTCACCAGGTCCAGAGCTTTCTCTCCACCCTGCAAGTCTGTCCAGTCAACAGAGAGGCAGATATTCCCAGAAACAGCTCTGCCTAGGCATCTTGACCCTGGGAGGCTGCAGGTCTCCCACCATCCCACGTAGGCTGCCCAGCCATCTCCAAGACAGGCTCAAAGTCAGTGGCCACAGTGGACGACTCCCTCCACTAGAATCTCTGGATCACATGCACACCCAAGAGCCACTGGCCACACATTGCTGCCTACACATCACTGTTGCCAGCACTGCCCATTAGGAGTCCTATCTCAATCAGCTGCTGTATGCACATACAAAGGGTTCCATAGCTGCCACCCTAACCCAAAATGGAGCCTTCCCTATCTCAGCAGGGCATAGGGTGCTGTTGTGGGAAGTTGGGGTGAGACAAATGTGCCCTTCCACTTCCACTGGGTCTGCAGGCAATCACCAGCTCCCAGGGTTCCAGTATGGACCCACTCCACACTCTCCCTCTGGCTATATCACCCCGGGTTGCTGCAGTCCAGTCTCACCTCTATCTGCACATTGCTTCCAGCTGGCTTTTGGCCACTCCAATTGTGTTCGTGCTCGTGTTGCACGTCTGCACCCTCCACATAGGTCCACGGCATCCCTCCTCCTCCCAAAGGACTTCCAGTGAGGTTTTCTCTCCAGTTCTCCCCTGTGAGTGCACTTCCTACACTTCTCTCTTCACTGTTTATCCTTAGCCCAGTGCACTTGGTTGCTCCCTGATCCCCCATCTTGGAATCTCCGCATATAGAATTTTTATGATAGGCATTATCATACATGAACTTTTTTGAAAATTTTGTATGTTATGCCGTCACAAAACACACCAAACACCAGAGTAAGATAAAAGAGTTTATTGGGAAAAACGTAGCAGACTGGAGGGAAGGGGTGAAGAAGGAAAAGGAGAAGAGAAAAGAGAGAAAGAGGAGAAAGGAGAAGAGAGAGGGGAGTGAGAGAGAAGAGGAGGCTAGAGAAAGAAGCTGTGGGAATAACTGTTATGTTAATACACAAGGAATGTTAGCGGGCCAAATCCCATTAGATTGTTCTGTTATGGTGGTAATCCAACATGTTGCATCCTGGCCTCCAGAATGCAAAGGAATATGACATGATTCTCTGATGATTGGCGGTACAGGAGTTCATAGAAGTGGGAACATTGGTATTAGGGTAGTCTCAATAGAAGGTTCCTGAAGAGGAGTGCCTATAAAACATTGTTGTTGGTAAAGGGCCGGGGGTAAAGTAGAGTTGGGTAGTTGATAAAGGCAGGCAAGAGACAGATGGATGATTTGTAGCCACGTTAAGGGAGAAATGGCTGGGTTAATTATCTGGGACAGGTGTTCAGAGGATTTCTTTACAATATCAACCACCACATCCATGGGAGTCTTCGTGAGTTGAGTATAGATCCTGATAATTTTTATGGTCCCATGGGAATCTTGCAGGTTATTTTGTCTATACAAAGTGACAGATCCCTTGACCCCATCTTGCCAGACTTGAAGGTGGGGGTCAATTATGATGAAGGCTAAGAGGGGTTGGGTCCAGTATTTGGGGCCTATCTGTGGCCTCCTATTTAGAGTGGGTTTTTCCTAGGGAAGGACCTTATAAAATTGTTTTCCAGGGAGGCCCTGTCCTTGATCAGTATGGTAATAATTACAGGACCATGATTAGCACCCTTTCCAATAAGTCATCATTACATGAGCCTGTGTTATTCTTAGTTAGGCAAAAATAATACAGATTTGCTATGAAGTGAGATAAACTATATCTAGCCGAGTCATAATAGTTATGGGTTATAACCTAACCTAACCCTAACCCTAACCCCTAACTCTAACCCTAACCCATAACTGTTATGTGTGCAGGCCTGAGTAAAATTGAAGTACAGAGTGATCAGGCCTGCACAGCCTGTGGTGGAGCAAAAGGTCACATTGAGTAGTTTGGATAGGGTGGAAGTGGCATATATCTGAAATTGCCATGCATAACGTGTTCCGGGGGCTGCTGTAAACGTGTGACAGGCACAGAAGAGCAGAAGGAATGAGATTATTATGAGATTCATTGTGGTGTATAAAAGAGGGAGTGAGATAATAGGAGAAGGTGTGGGAAAGTGTAGATCTTGGAGAGAGTGAAGTCTGAGAAGGTTCCCTGGAAGAGTAAGTCTTCAATATCTAAAAGGAGTCAAGATGGGTCGATGGGTAAGGAGTGCATATGATACTCTTCCCACAGGAGTTGTAGGAAGAGTTGGTAGTGATATAAGAGGGGATCAGTACTTATCCAGTACTGGAAATGGCGGATGGCTGGATGGTTACTGCTTCTTTGGGGTGGGTTCATTAAGCACAGGAGGGTCTGAGTTTTCAGGTACCATTGGTAATGGAGCTTGAGTCCGGGTGAACTTGGCTTTGAGTGGCCCTGTGGGAGTAACTGTATAATGAGGGGGAGGGAGATGCTTAAGGTGGGTGAAGTGGATCCAGTGGAGGATTCCCTGTAACTTTGCTGCTGTAGGAGTAGTGAGAATAACCTGGTAAGGTCCGGTCCATTTAGCCTGTAGTTTAGTGGGAGTGGAGAGTAAGGAGGGGTGTGAAGAGGATAGGAAGACCTCATCTCCCACTGTGATGGGAAGAGAGCTGTCTGAGGTAGTTGAACTTGGAGCTGGGCAGTAGGTGTCTGTATATTTCCATAACTCTGATTGGAGATGCCTGAGGAGAGGTGAGAGTAGATGGGATGGCAGGAGTGGAGATTGAGAGTGTACAGTTGGAGGGATTAAGGGGCGCCTGTACATCAGTTCAAAAGGTGAAATATTGAGAGGTTTTCTTGGAAGGGCCTTTACACGGAGCAGGGCCAATGGAAGTAGTTTAGTCCAGTCCAGGTGAAGCTCAAGGGAAAGTTCAGTCAGTATTTTTTAGCGTACGATTTGTCCTTTCTACTTTTTCTGAAGATTGAGGGTGGTAAGGGATATAGAAATGCCAGGGGATGTTAAGCACCTTAGTCAGCAGCTGAGTTACCTGAGATGTAAATTCAGGAGCACTGTCTGACTGCAGAGAGCTAGGAACCCCGAAACGGGATAATCTCCTGAAGTAGGATGTTGGAAACTGTTAGTACCCATTTCTTAGTAGTAGGGAAAGCCTCAACCCACCCAGAGAAAGTATCTACTAATACCAGGAGATATTGAAAACGCCTCACTCTGGGCATATGGGTGAGGTCAACCTGCCAGTCAGAGGCCGGCAGTTGTCCTCTGGCCGGATGAGAAGGGAAGGATGAAGGATGGAGGTTAAAGTTAGGGTTTCTCCTTTGAGAAACAGAACAAGAACAGAACAAGAAGAGGTGAGTTGTTGAAGATATTTGGCATCTTGCGGTGAGAGAGGAAGGGACTGTTTGACAAATGATAATAGAGAAGAGACATTGGGATGAAACAAGTGGTGGAGATAGAATACAATAGCCTGAGTGGAGGGCTATTGAGACAGCTGGTCCTGAGGGCAGATTGCTAGTACAGCAGGTGGAGTGAAAGACACACCGGAAGGAAAAGAGGACAGTGCTGCCTGACAAGCTGCCTGATCTGCCCTATTATTACCGGAAGTGATGGCAGAATTATCAGTCTGATGGGCCTGACAAGTCCAATTTTTGTCAGAAGACGGGCTGCCTCTAGGAGAGGGGTTATGAAAGTAGCGCTGCAGATGACTGTCCCTTTAGTAGTAAGAAGGTCTCTTTCCTTCCAAATTGCCGAGTTGGACAGAATATGGAAAGCATATTTTGAGTCAGTATAGACAGTAATAGGTTTTTTTTAAAAAAAGCATAAAGGCATGGGTTAGAACATAGAGCTCAGCCTGCTGATTAATAGTATTAGAAGGGAGTGGTCCTGCCTCTACAATGTCGGTGGTTGAAACCACAGCATATCCTTCCCTTTTTGTTCCCATGAAAGGTAGAGCTACCGTCTGTGAACCAGACTAGGGTGGGGTTAATGAGGGGACCCTCCTGGTTGTTCGAGGGGTGAGGTAGTAGATGTTTGATAGTTTCAATGCAGAAGTGGACAGGTACTGAATAATCTGTAGATGGAGGAGGAGGGGGGAAAGAGAGTAGCTGGGTTAAGGGGAGGACAAGGTTTAAAAGTGAGGGTAGGGTCCTTGATTAGTGCTACCTGAAGGGCCAGAATGCAAGATGGTGGAAGAGACTGAAGGCCTTTGTAAGTCAGAAGCTCTGATAGACGGTGTGAGGAGAGGTAAGTGGTGAGCCAAAGGTCAGTTTCTTTGACTCTTGTATGAGGACAACTGCTGAGGCTAGTGCCCATAAGCAGGGTGCCCAACCCTTAACTGTGGGATCCAGAGTTTTTGAGAGATAGGCTATAGGAGCAAAAGAGGGACCAGCTTGATGTCCGAGAACCCCCAAGGCTGTTCCTTGTTTTTCAGTGACATAAACAAGGAAGGGCTGTTTGAGATCTGGTAAGTGTAAGGCAGGGGCCTGTAGGATAGCTTGTTGGAGCTTACGATACTGGGAGGTAACTGGAGTCACAAGGGGCTCCTGGAGGGGCCCCTTTGTGGCTTCATAGAGTGGACGGGCTAAGAGGGAGAAGTTTGGAATCCAGGATCGTAGAAATCCTGCCAGGCCTAGAAAGGAAAGAATTTCTTCCTTGGTAGAAGGAGGTGGGAGGTCAGCTATGAGGTGCTTTCTGTCAACAGTGATAGATTTGAGGATGGGAGTGAGATGCACCCAGAGCTGTGCTTTGGCGAAGGATACCCGATAATCTCTGGCTTCTAGGAAGTTAAGGAGAGTGGCAGTCTGTCGTTGGCTATCTATTTCCGAGGGGTTGCAAAGGAGGAGGTCATCGACATACTGGAGAAGAAAGGAGGGTGTTAGGTCCAGGGTTCCCAGATCATTTGCCAAAGCCTGACCAAACAGGCTGGGGCTATCCCAGAACCCCTGAGGGAGCACAGTCCAGGTTAGTTGAGTGGACACTCGGGTGTCCAGGTCAGTCCAGGTGAAAGCAAAGATGTCCTGAGAGTTAGGATGTAAAGGCATGGTAAAGAAAGTGTCCTTTAGATCCAAGACAGAGTAATGAGATGTGGATGAAGGGATAGAGGAAAGGAGAGTGTATGGATTGGGCCCACAGGGTGTATTGGCACTATTGCTGCATTAACAAGGAGGAGAGCTTGTACCAGGTGAAAGGACCCATTAGGCTTTTTGACTGCCAATATTGGGGTGTTATAGGGGGAGCTAGTCTTGCGTAGCAGGCCTTGATGGAGGAGTATAGAGATTATAGGCTTTAAACCTCAGAGGCTGGAAAGGGGTAGGGGATATTTCTGCTGGGAAGGCAATGTGGGAAAATTTTGTAACTTTATTTGGACAGGAGGTTGCTGGGCTGCCACAGTAGGGTGGCTGGTGTCCCATACTCATGGGTTTACTGTGGACAGGGGTCCTGACGTGGGTAGGGTGGCTGGGACCAGGTTATCTTGAGAGAGGAATAGTAAAAAGGGAGGCAAAGGTGAGCTGGAGGACATGGCCATAGGCTGAAGGGTAAAAACCACCTGAGCACCAAATCGATAGAGTATGTTCCTCCCCAAGAGGGGGGTGGGACATTTAGGTATAAATAGAAAAGAACGGGAGAAGGGCATAATATTATTAGGCAGAGCAGTTTTGGAGTCTGTAAGGGTCTATAAGGCTTTCCTTCCACTCCAACTATGGAGGTTGAGGCAGCAGAGGTAGGCCCCCAATACTGGGTAAGGACTGAGAAGGTTGCCCCTGTGTCAATAAGGAAAGAAATTGGCCTACCTGCTACCATCAGTTACCCTGGGCTCCCGCACAGTGATGGCCGTAGTCGGGTGGCGGGAGTCTGGGCTCCTTCAGTCCTCAGTAGCCAGCCCTAGAATGTCAACCCAGGGCATAGGTGGAGAGGATGGCCTACTGCCTCAATGGACAAGAGGACAATCCACTCCCTGGTGGCCCTTCTGGTGGCATTTTGGGCAAGGACCCGATGGGCTTCTGGGATTAGGACACATCCTGGCCCAATGACCCTTTTGGCCACATTTGAAGCATGGACCCGGAGGGTTCCTGCTGTCGGCAGGGTTCCTGCAGTTAGCAGGGTTACTGGAGGCAGCAGGTTGTTGGAAAACTTTGGCCAGCATCTGGCTCTCTCGTCCCTCCTGTTATGTACTTTAAAGGCCACCTCTAGAATTTCTGCCTGTGGAGTTAATGGACCCTCTTCAAGCCACTTTAATTTTGCCTTGATATCTGGAAAACTCTGAACAAAGAAATGATTCATAAGAAGGCTGTGGCCATTGGGAGACTCCGGATCTAAGTTAGTATATTGGAGGAGAGTCTAAGTTAAGCGCTGCAAAAAGGCAGAAGGATTTTCCATCCTATCCTGAATAGCTTCTCCCAGTTTATCATAATTTACAGCCTTTCCGGTGGATTTCTTTAGGCCAGCTAACAAGCAGGTAATAAAATGATTTCTGGCTGTTATACCACCGGGAGAGCTGTAATCCCAAGTGGGGTCCTGTTCCGGGACCGCATCTGCACCTATGGGTCGGGCAGGGTCTGTCTGTGGATCTCATCAGCATGGAGACGGGCTTGTTCCCAAACTCGTCTTCACTCCTCTGGGAGAAGGGTATTATAGAGAATCATAAAGATATCATGAAAGGTCAGATTATAAGATTGGGTTAAATAGCAAAATTCCTTAATGTACGTTAGGTTAGAGGTGAAGGGACCCAATTTTTGTTTGATCTGTGAAAGATCAACAAGTGAGAAAGGAACATGGACCCTTACGATGCCCTCCACCCCTGCCACCTCCCATAGGGGTAGCATGGAAGCAGGCTCCCTGGCTGCTGCTGGGCAGCGAGTGACTCAGGGACTGGACGCTGGGGGGTGGGGTGGGGGGTGGGGGAGGGGCTTGAGGGAGAGGCAGGGTGGGGATGGAATGTGGGACAGGGAAAGGCACAGGCAAGGGTGAAGGTTGAAGTGTAGATTGGATTTGGGACAAGGTCAAGGGTATGGCAGGCGTGGCAAGAGCAGGAATGTTCTGAGGATGAGATGAGCAAGGGACTTGCAGTAAGGCAGAGGGAGGTACAGTGAGAGTAGGTGTGGAAGTTAGGGAGTACATGTGGGTAGAGAATGGTTTTGAGGAATGGATGAGCAAGGGGCTTGAGATAAGACAGAAGAGGTTGCAGTGAGAGTGGGAGTAGAAGTTGACACCGCCTCCTGGAATTTGGCAGGAGGGGGAGGTGACGATGCAGCCAGGGCCAGAGCCAATGGTGGATTCTGCAGCTGCAGAATGTCCAGGAGATAATGGCACTGGGACTTCAGCCACTGGGGCCTCAGGAGGCGGCTGAGCCTGTCCCTGTGGATTGGAGAGATAAGGGGGAGGTTCATCTGCTGGATCTAAGGAGGCTGTGATAGTGGCGGTAACAGAATCAAAGGTCGAAGAAGGTGTTTTCTGCTTAGGCCTTTGACCCCTAGTGCAAGTCTTGGAGACCAGAAGGACCTGAGCTGGAGAGCAAGAAGTATACAGAGAAAGTTGAGTTCAAAGATAGGAAAAAGCTTGAACGTATGGGATCTCCTTCCATTTTCCCAAACACTCACAGAAGTGATAAAGGTCTTGAATGATATCAGGGTCAAAGGTACCATGGAGTGGACATTCCAACTGATTGTCAAGGTCATACTTGGGCCACACTCAGTTACAGAGAAAGATGAGGTGTCGCCGCTTGAGGGATGGGGCCAATTTGAGAGGGACAATATTACTTAAAAGGCACCCAAGAGGAGAATCGGATGGAATGCGGGAGGAGAAATTTCCCATGGCGACTCAATAGGTCAGATTGGTGGACAGCAAGCGTCCTTGAAGTCCTAGCCATCTGACTAACAGAGGAATGGGAGCAGAAGGCGGGGTTGTCACCCAAGTGCCCACTGGAGCCCAGGGCCTAGCCTGTAAAAGGGGAACAGAGGTTGAGTCATCACTCACGGACACTGTTGCCTGGATAGTGCCCGTAGAGACTAAAGGCCTTAAGTAGGAGTTGTGGTTAGTGCCTAGTGCTACGACTTTGAACAGCCTCAGACAAGCAGACAACAGTAGACCACAACTCAAAGTAGGAGTCGCCGTGAGAATTTCCCGTTCCGCGTGTTACCTCAGAATTTGGAAGGCTGATGTGTGGATGGAGATTGAAGAGCATCCAGTGGCATGGAAGCAGTTCCACGGGTGTGTTTTGCGAATGGCAGAAATCCAGGAACCCAGAGCAGCTCAGTTGTCCCCAGAGGGAGAGCAAAGTCACTGGGGGACGCTGGATCACCAATGTAAGCTTTTCCTGGCCCATGCACCAATGTTATGCCATCACAAAACACACCAAATACTGGAGTAAGGGAAAGTGTTTATTGGGGAAAACCCAGCAGACCAGAGGGGAGGGGAGAAAAAGGGAAAAAAAGGGCCGCATGTCTGGGAAGGGGATCCAATATACCTTTTCCAGGGGGCAGGCAGGAAAGTAGGAATTAGCCAATCCCATTAGGTCAGGAGTGGAGCTTGGCACAGGTAGTTGGGACATGTGGCTACCTGGCTTTCAGCAATGGCAGCGGGAGCCAGGGCATAGGATGTAAATCAAGGTGCAGATCGCACCATAGATAACACTGCACCATTTTCCTAACATTGTATATGTTTGTGTGTGTGCATGTGTGGGTGTGTGTTTGTGTACCGCTTTTCATGTGCAGTACCATAGAGGAGCAAAATTGGGGGCAGACAGCATTTCCATGGGGAATTGATCTAGGAGAGTACAGTTGGGAATAACGAGAAAACTTGAGAGATATTTAAGATAGAACCAACAGGATTTGCTGCTATGTTGGATATGGAGGATGTGATAAAGGGAGGGATGGTTCAATGGCCTGTTTTGGACAAGAACCAGCTGATAAAGAAATGCTGATGCCATTCAATCTGAAGAAAACAGGAAGCATAGATGATGTCAGTGAAGACTGGGGGTGAGACTCAAACTCTTCTATTCAAGAATATGATAAATTTAGGTATGATATGCACAAGGGGAGTTCAAAAGTTTCATGGAAAATGGAATTAAAAAATAACTCTAGGGGTAGGCACTTGGCCTAGCCATGAAGACTCCAATTAAGATGCCCACACCCCACACCAGAGTGCCTAGCTTTTGAGTCCCACTCTGCCTGATTCCAGCTTCCCACCAATACAGACTCTGGGAGGCAGCAAGTGATGGCTCAAGCCTTTGGATCCCTGACACCCACATGGGAGGCCTGGACTGAATTTCCATCTTCAGTCTAGTCCCAGACACCGCAGATATTTTGGGAGTAAGCCAGCAGATTGGAGTAGGGGGGTGATGTTCTACCCCACAAATAAAAAAAATTTGGTGCAAAAATTTGAAATCTATTTTTTTTCATAATATATACTTTCCATGAATTCTTTGAAGAGGCTCCCTATAAGGGACAGATACATCTGACTCAAGCTGAATATGAATCCAAGTTATCAACATATAAGTAGTTTTGCAGTCACAAGAATGCATAGTGTGTCCAGCTAGAGAAGATGATTATAAATATTTTATCCACTTTAAGGGTTGGTTAAACATGATATTAAACATGGGTTTTTGTTGCTTTGTTTTGTTTTTTCCTAATTCTTCAGCATCTGGAGCCATGCTAAGTCTGGAAAGGCTACTTTGCCTAGGACTGAACAATTTCTGAGATCCTCAAAAAAACAAAACAAAACCAAAAAACCAAAAAACAACAACAAGAAAACCTCACCTGAAAGTATACCTTTCATATACAAACCAACCAATTCAAAGTCTATTAGCCTTTCAATCTTCCAATCACCTCCTTTATTGGTCTCTCAAGGAATCTGCTCCCTCTTGCCTATATCCCTCTGTCCTAATCACCCTAGGGCCAGAGGAAAGCATTCAATCCAATCAATATTGAACCTGCTTACCCTGCCTTGCTTTCCTATGGTAAGAACCGGCAAAGGTTTTGTCCAAGTTTTCCCCTCACTCTGGCTCCCTCAAGACATTGGTTCTCTTAGTGTCAAACTAGCTTTTCAATGGCAATTATCTCCTGACTTGCTGGCCTCACTAGACCTGAGTAATAGTAATAATAAAACCTGGTGTCCTACTTTTAAATTTTGAAATTATAAAGTATAAATATAAAACCTATTAGTCCTACTTTTAAACTTTGAAATTAACCTTAGTTTCCTTTAAAATCTTGCACATTAAAAAAGCATCAATTAAACATGTAATCTTCACTGAAAAGCATATTACAATTATTTGAATCAAAGTTAAAAAGTTTTATTTATAGCTGATTGGTATTCATATTAGACAAAATTAATCATATTAAACAAAGATGTGTCCAAAGATTTTTACTTTTAAAAAGCACTGTAGGCCGGCGCCGTGGCTCACTAGGCTAATCCTCCCCCTAGCGGCGCTGGTACACCGGGTTCTAGTCCCGGTTGGGGCGCCAGATTCTGTCCCGGTTGCCCCTCTTCCAGGCCAGCTCTCTGCTGTGGCCTGGGAGTGCAGTGGAGGATGGCCCAAGTACTTGGGCCCTGCACCCCATGGGAGACCAGGAGAAGCACCTGGCTCCTGCCATCGGATCAGCACGGTGCGCCGGCCACGGCGGCCATTGGAGGGTGAACCAACGGCAAAGGAAGACCTTTCTCTCTGTCTCTCTCTCTCACTGTCCACTCTGCCTGTCAAAAAAAAAAAAAAAAAAGGCACTGTAAAACACTAGATTAAATTTTTGCTGGGAGAATGACAAGCAACTTGAGCACTACTAAAACTAACAATTTGCCTTTCCTAAAATGGAGACAGAAACAAGATAGATTGACCAAGAAAAATATCTTCAGTGAAATAATACATAAAATAAGGCACATATTATAAAGTTATGGATAGAATTTTTTTGAAAAGCCAGCAATTCTGTCTCTACAAATATTTTACTGAATTTTTTGATGTCTGTGCCAGTAAATCTTATACATGATCACTACTTAATGCAGTAGACTTCAAAATACGAGATTACAAAGCAAACATTTAAATAAATATATATGAGCTTTTAAAGTGCTAATTTAAACCAAAAATGATATTCAGAAAAGTTTGGTAAATGTAAAGAATATAAATTGAGAATTTCCAGGATGTAGAAATTATATTATCTCTAGAAAAATAACAACAAAAATTGGATCCAAGTGGTTCAGCATCTATTCAACAACCAACATCTATTAAAATTTAGGAATTCTTCTTAGTATGAGAGATTCACAGTGCACAAGACAGAAGAGCTTTTTGCACACATAAATATTACACTCTATGGCTTGGGAGTTGATAAACTAGAAGGCAACGTGGAAAGTGACTTATAAACCAAAGTCAAGAAGCTTGATAAGAGAGACAAGAGTAGGCAGGTATTATTTATGGTCATGACATTTAAAAAATAAGCACACATAAGAGTTTTGTAGTGTTATTTGCCATACCATTTCCAAACAGCGCTACAGAGAAAAGAAAACACATTGAATCATTATTACTATACCTTCTATTACATTTTCCTGAGGATGAAGTGATACTAGCAAAATGCAAGAGAGGTACTCATCATGAACAAATGGCTCTTAGCTGGCTATGGCCCCTTGGTCAATATATATTTATAAGCTGTAAGGATGTGATAACTTACTGGTCTTGATATAAGACAAATATCTAAATAACAATGCAATGTAGATAAAAACATATGTGTATAAATCATAAATGTTAACAGGAAATTTTTGCATTTGATGCCCTGAGCCTCCAGTCTAGTCCTCGTTTTATCATTCCTGTATACAAACTGTTTCAATCACTTATAAAATAGGCTTACATATTTGAGATAGACCAATTCTGCATTTTTATATTCTATAGCAAATTAAAGAAGACCATTTAAATGTAATGTTTAGGAGTGAAATTGACATTTTGGGATTTGATGATTATGTACAGCCCTTGTTTCTACCATTGAGGAACAGTTTTTTTTTTTTTTTCCGTCTTATTATATGATGAGCTCTATACTTAGTGTAGGGTTAATCTTACGAGTATAAAGTAAACTGAAAGAAGATCACTGTAAAAAGTAAGAGGGAGGGGACTGGTACTGTGGTCTACTTGGCTAAGCGCCGGCATCCCATATGGGTGCCGGTTCATGTCCCAGCTGCTTCTCTTCTTATCCAGCTCTCTGCTATGGCCTGGGAAAGCAGTAGCAGATGGCCCAAGTGCCTGGGCCCTGCATCCACATGGGTGACCTGGAAAAATCCCCTAGCTCCTGGCTTTGGATCGGCCCAGCTCTGGCAGTTATGGTCATCTGGGGAGTAAACCAGCAGATAGAAGGCCTTTCTGTCTTTCCCTCTCTCTGTAACTCTACCTCTTAAATAAATAAAATCTTTTTAAAAAATTTTTTAAATGAATTAAGAGGGAATAAGAGAGGAAGGAGAAGAAAGGCTGGTAGCCTGGGTGGGAAGGTGGTGTGGGAAGTATCACCATGTTTCTAAATCTGTATATATGAAATAAATGAAATTTTTTTTCTTAAATAATTTTTAAAAAAGAAAAAATAAGGACAACAATTTCAAAGACTGAAGGAATAATTCTCATGAGGAAAAGGTACATGAAACTCTCCCATGGGAATTCTTATTATAGAGTACTAAGTTACTTTACTGGGCATTTCTTCAAAAATGTGTATTTATTTGAGAGGCAGAGACAGGGGCAGGGGGAAAAGAGACAGACATAGCTCCAACTGCTGGTTCACTTCCCCACAAACTCACAAAAGCTGGGGCTGGGGCAGGGCCAAAATCACAAGAAGGAGCCAGGAATACAATCTAAGTCTTCCACATGAATGGCAGGAACTCAACTGCTGCTACCCACAGGGTCTGGGCGGTGTCGCTCCCCCTCTTCATGGAGGAACGACACTAAACCCTGCCTAGGCTTCCTATCCGAGTCACGGCCCCATTATGTCGCTCCCCGTCTTCGTGGAGGAACGACACAGGACCCTGCGCTGTTCTTTTGTCTGCTCGGCCCTCCCCGGGTTTGCTGCTGGTTCTTCCCGGGTTGGCTACTGTCCCTTCCACCTCCGTGGAAGGGCGGTTCCCCCTGCCACTTTCCCCACTTCCGCGGGGGAGCGGCACACCGCCGGCCGGCTCTCTCGGGGGCTGCTCAGGTGTTCCTTCAGATAGATGTTCCCGGTGCATGTTGTCTCTCTCCTCCTTTATAGTCCTCTTCCACCAATCCCAACTCTGCTACCCACACGCCGAGTACGCTGCTCTCCTCCAATCAGGAGCAGGTCCTGCTGTTCATTGGTTGAACTGGAGGCAGCTGTGTAGAAGCTGTTTCCTCCTCTCCCAGCGCCATATTGTGGGAGAGCAGATGCATAGAATAAGTCTTAATTCGAGTAACAGTCTAGTCCGAGTTGCTCCCCACAGGCGGCAAGCTGGAGTCAGGAGCTAGAGCTTGGAATCAAACCCAGGTACTCTGATAAAAGATGTGGGTATCTATTTTTTTTTAATTTTTATTTATTTATTTATTTGACAGGCAGAGTCAGACAGTGAGAGTGAGAGAGAGAGAGAGAGAGAAATGTTTTCCCTTTTTCCATTGGTTCACACACACACACACACACACACACACCCCGCCAAGTGACTGCTACAGCCAGAACGTTGCGGGCGGCGCACCGTGCTGACCCGAAGCCAGGAGCCAGGTGCTTCTCCTGGTCTCCCACGCGGGTGCAGGGCCCAAGCACTTGGGCCATCCTCCACTGCACTCCCGGGCCACAGCAGAAAGCTGGCCTGGAAGAGGGGCAACTGGGACAGAATCCGGTGCCTCAGCTGGGACTAGAACCCGGTGTGCAGGCACTGCAGGCGGAGGATTAGCCTAGTGAGCCACGGCACCAGCCAAGATGCGGATATCTTAACCATTCGGCTAATGCCTGCCTGCGTAGTTTCAAGTTTCTGAAAAGGCTAAAGGAGAGTTCAATCGGTTTTAATAAAATGTACTTACTTGTTGAGGTATTTTAAATATAACATGCAGGCCTTGAATCCTACTGAATTCACAGAAGTCTCCAGAACTTGGAGAGGCCGTGAACCCCAGACAATGATGCAGGCATTACTCTCAGGGAAACTGGACAACTGCCAGCACAAATCCTCCTTCCACTTTGAATTCTGCCTCTGTGCATGGCTGACATCTCAAATACACTTGGGACACTGTTCCAAAAATTCCAGTTCAACAATGAGGTTATCAGTCATATGCAGGCCAATAGATTAAATGCAATGGGTTCTTGATGAACCAACAGACTGATGATGGCCCTTACACAGGTTATAGAAACAAACAAAAAAAACTATTAGAGCACCCAGGCAGAGGCACCAATGGTCTGTAGATACACATTTTGGCAGCCAGGACTTGGCAAGCCCTAGGATGGGTGTGTCCCCAGGGACATAGTAACTGAAGTCTGGGATGTTTGCCTTCAGAGAAGTACAGAAACCATGGCAGATTGACACAGATATATTTTTGCTTCTTTTTGCACTGTATCTTTAGAGGTCAACTGAAGCACTGCCATTTCCTAAAAAGAATGTTAGGGCTATCCCTTTCATGTTTGAAACGATGTTTCAAGTCAACCTACAAGCCCTAAGACTCAACAAGAGAGTTAGGACTTCTTTCTTCAGCAGTCAACGCTGGACAGGCCCTTCCCAGTATCCTGGTTCGGAGAGTAAGGCTGAAGGAGTAACCCTGCTTCTTGGTAACTGGAACCTCAGCACCCCAATCCAGACATGCAGCTAGAATATGACCCTTAGGCAATCATGGGGACAGAATACCTTGAGTTTTGAGGCCTCCTCTAGAAAATAAGGGTAGGTAGGAGAAACTCAGTTCCTTTCTGAAAAGAGAACCTCACACACTATCCCCAGGTTCCATTACTCATGGCTTATGGACAATGAGTATCTAAATATTATTTATTACTAAGGAAATAGAACATAATGTTCACTAATTTTCTTACATTAGAACTTAGTGACTCGGGTCAAATAATGAAGCTATAATGTTTTATCTTGAAAATAAAATTTAAAGTATTAGTATCTACAGAACTATAGCAGAGAGCAAAAAATGAATTATGAGAAATGAAATCAAGAGGACCATTACATTATTTAGAAACGTGCAATTCTGATGAATCAAAACATAGGATAAAAACTGAAAAAAATGTTCAATATTCTACCATATTTGCTTTATCCATCTTTTTTCTTTCTTGTTTTCCCCATTATAGAGAAAATTCATCAAATATTATTTTTCTATTAAATATTTCCATCTGTAACACAAAGACATTTTGTTATTATAATGACCACATCTAACAAAATTAATAGAAGTCAATCAATTAACACTGAGTTTATTTTCCAATTTCCTCCAATTATCTTCAAAAATGTCTTTACAGCTGGTTTATTAAAGTTGGCATCATAACAAAGTTCACACATTTATCCTCTTAAAATTCTCTTTTAATTAAGGACAAGTCTCATCCCACTCACTTAACCACTGACTTGATGGAGAAATGGTATTGACTGTCTTGAGAATAAACTACATTCTGAATTCTTCTGCTTCCTCTTTTATAATCCAATTTGTTCTTTTGTATCTAATACATCATGAAAACTGTAGGTAGAGCTCATAGCTCTATGAGGGTCACTCTAAGAGGAACACTTCACAGGTAATGCATTGAAATACGTACATCACCATTTCAGGCAAAACATAATGCCTAGCTGTCTCCAAGTAGTGACACCAAGCCTAGGTGATGACAGTCCGATCCATCCATAATAAATCTTGCTCCTAATGGCTTCAGCACTCATTGAGGCTAATGATTCACTCAATTATTCCACTGGATTGAAGAATGTGACTTGCTAGGGCTATCATTTTGACTATATTTTTTAACTGGTACTTTTCTCTAAAGAATGTACTCCGGGAAGGCAGTGGATGATGGCCGAAGTGCTTGGGCCCTGCACCCGCATAGGAGACCAGGAGGAAGCACCTGGCTCCTGGCTTCGGATTGGCGCAGCACGCTGGCCGTAGCAGCCATTTGGGGGGAGCGGTAAACCAACGGAAGGAACACCTTTCTCTCTGTCTCTCTCTCTCACTGTTTAACTCTGCCTGTCAAAAAAAAAAAAAAAAAAAAAGAATGTACTCCTATCACTTTGGGGTCATTGCTTCCCCCAACTATAGTTCACATAGCACACAAAGACATAACAAACATTCCTTTTCCTCCATCAAAGCTATTGAGAACAGGGATTCTTACAGTAGTTATGCTAGTAGATGCTGAGTTTTATAATAGTTCTTATTTTTTCTATAATAAAATTATATTTGTGATAGAAAATTAAAAATAAAACTTGCTACAGAATTTTTTTTTGAGAAAGGAAGACAAATATTATAGGGGAAATATTCAACTTGTAACTCTGTACTTTAAATAATTTTGTGTCATCAATATTCACTTACGTTCACTCAGATAAATGTACTTTTTTTTTAATGGTATTTTTTAAAATTTTTTTTGACAGGCAGAGTGGACAGTGAGAGAGAGAGACAGAGAGAAAGGTCTTCCTTTTTGCCGTTGGTTCACCCTCCAATGGCCGCTACAGCCAGTATGCTGCGGCCAGTGCATCGCGCTGATCCAAAGCCAGGAGCCAGGTGCTTCTCCTGGTCTCCCATGGGGTGCAGGGCCCAAGCACTTGGGCCAACCTCCACTGCACTCCCTGGCCACAGCAGAGAGCTGGCCTGGAAGAGGGGCAACCGGGACAGAATCCGGCGCCCCGACCGGGTCTAGAACCTGGTGTGCTGGCACCGCAAGGCGGAGGATTAGCCTAGTGAGCCACGGCGCCAGCCTAAATGTACTGTTCTTAAATTTCATTTATAAAATACATTAACATAACATTACATCTTACTATCTTCAGTGAAAATAACTCAAGTGTTTTTAGTGAGATTATTTTTTAATATATGACCTCTCTGATTACTCAAAATTGGGGAACAGTACAGTCACAGCAAAACTGAAGTTAATAATATTTAGCAGAGTTTATTTAAGCAGGAACAATGTCCTCAGCAAGGGATAGACATTGCTTTTTTAAATTTTTTGTTTTTAATTATTTTTAACAGATTCAGTATAGTTCATAGTTAGAATTCTAAGAATGTGATATTCCTTTCCTCACTTCTCTCTCTCTCCTTCCCACTCTCCTCCATCCCCCTTTCTTTTCTTTGGAAATTAAATTTCAGGAATATAAAATCTGGACTTCTCAATTTATTTATTAAAAATGTTATTTTTTAAAGAAAATCTTGTAATTCACTTGATTGTTAACTTATACTTTATTTTTGCCTTAAACATACAATATGAAAGATTATGGGCAGCCAAAACTGACAATGGTGAAAATATTTTTAGTATTGCATAACGAGTTCAATAGGAATGAAAAATAATAAAAACCAATGCAAGTCATTTAAAATGTAATTACAAAGCAAGAAAGTGCCAAAATTCCATCTGGTGTTATTTTCTATTGCTACTCTAAGAAATATCACCAACCTAGTAGGTCAATACAGCATGAATTTATTTTCTTACAAGCCTGTAGATTAAGGCTGTAGAGGAGAATCCGTTTTCTTGCTTCGCTCACCTTCCAGAGCTCAGCAGCGTTCTCTGACACAAAACCCTTTTCAGTCCACAGAGGCAGCACTGAGCAGATCAAATCCTCCCACATCACAGTAGCTTGACCTCCTCTCCTGCCTCTCTGTCCTGATGACTACGCTGGGCACACCTGGATAGCCCAGGCTAACGTCCCTGCCACAAAGTCAGCTGATCAGCAATGTTACTCCCATCTGCAGCCGTACTTCTCCTTTGCCGTGAAAGGTAATTTACTCACAAGTTCCAGGCATTAGGACCTGGACATCTTTTTGGAGGGGCTAGGGAAGGACATTGTTCTGCTGACATCTCAGATCTTTTCTTATCATTTATTTTTTTTTAACTTTTATTTAATGAATATAAATTTCCAAAGTACAGAATATGGATTACAATGGCTTCCCCCCCATAACGTCCTTCCCACCCGCAACCCTCCCCTTTCCCACTCCCTCTCCCCTTCCATTCACATCAAGATTCATTTTCGATTCTCTTTATATACAGAAGATCAGTTTAGCATACATTAAGTAAAGATTTCAACAGTTTGCTCCCACACAGAAACATAAAGTGAAAAATACTGTTTGAGTACTAGTTATAGCATTAAATCTCAATGTACAGCGCATTAAGGACAGAGATCCTACATGAGGAGTAAGTGCACAGTGACTCCTGTTGTGGACTTAACAAATTGACACTCTTGTTTATGGCATCAGTAATCACCCTAGGCTCTTGTCATGAGCTGCCAAGGCTATGGAAGCCCCCTGAGTTCACTGACTCTGATCATATTTAGACAAGGCCATGGTCAAAGTGGAAGTTCTCTCCTCCCTTCAGAGAAAGGTACCTCCTTCTTTGATGACCCATTCTTTCCACTGGGATCTCACTCACAGAGATCTTTCATTTAGGTTTTTTTTTTTCCCCCAGAGTGTCTTGGCTTTCCATGCCTGAAATACTCTCATGGGCATTTCAGCCAGATCCACATGCCTTAAGGGCTGATTCTGAGACCAGAGTGCTGTTAGGACATTTGCCATTCTATGGGTCTGCTGTGTATCTCACTTCCCATGTTGGATCGTTCTCCCCTTTTTGATTCTATCAGCTAGTATTTGCAGACACTAGTCTTGTTTATGTGATCCCTTTGGTTCTTAGTCCTATCATTACGATCAATTGTGACCAGAAATTGATCACTGGGACTGTGAGATGGCATTGGTACATGCCACCTTGATGGATTGAATTGGAATCCCCTGGTATGTTTCTAACTCTACCGTTTGAGGTAAGTCATCTTAAGCATGTCCCGAATTGCACATCTCTTCCCTCTCTTATTCCCACTCTTATATTTAACAGCGATCACTTTTCAGTTAAGTTTCAGCATTTAAGAAGAATTGTGTATTGATTACAGTATTCAACCAAAAGTATTAAGTAGAACAAACAAAAAAAATACTAAGAGGGATAACATATTAAGCTGCTCATCAACAGTCAGGGTGAGGGCTGATCAAGAGGGAGAGGGAAAGGGGAGGGTTGCGGGTGGGAGGGAAGTTATGGGGGGGGAAGCCATTGTAATCCATAAGCTGTACTTTGGAAATTTATATTTCTTAAATAAAAGTTTGAAAGCAAAAAAAAAGAAAAAAAAGAAAAAAAAAGTAATAATTGAAAAAATGACTTTTACTATAAAAATTTAAAAGTAGAATTCATTTTATAACAGAGTTCTGATCAAGTCCCAGCTTTATGCTTCTGATCCATTAAATAAAAGTTTAAAAAAAAGTCACTTCATATTGCTCTGAAAAGCTAGTAAAATAGATGAATTTAATTTTTCAACTCAATTTTCAACCTTACTAGCTTTATGAGTTTTGAGGAGATTTCACTGAGGATGGTGATAATTTTAGCACATTATTTTGTTTTTGAAACATACAGAAATGCTTCAGAAACAATCAGTCACAAACTTCCCAACAGCATCTTCATTTTTGATGAAATACTATCATCCTTATCAGGACTACTGTTCTTTACCAGGGAGACCTAAAATCTCAGAATATGCCTACTTCTCATGACACTAAGCATTTGCAGTGAAAATTTGTCTGTTCTTCAAAGTGTCTTTGACTGTGATTCTCTAGTTGCCACACAGGATGATGTCACTGTCATAGAAAAATGCCATTTCTGCTTACCTGGCTTAAAAAATTAAAAACTAACAGACTGCAAATATGTATACTGAGCTTTTTGATATCTTTCCAGGAATAATTAGGAACATTTTGGGAATCAGTTGATCTTCGACAATAGCACTGACTGGTTATTTAGATAATAAAAGATAAATTAATAGAGTGATTTTAGTTTTATTGGCAAGTATAGTTTATATTGCAACTCTGTAGTTTAAGCTGAGCTATAAATGATCTAAAGAAAGCCAGTATCAGAACACTTCAAATGTTTTCTATATATATTATAGCTGGAAATTCATTTTTAAAAGAAATATAGTATTCTGAAAATCTAATCTTTTGAAACAATTTATCCAATTGTTAAAGTAAATTAAGATGGAGACCAGGTCTGAAAAATCCCTGATCAGACAAAGTCAGTTAGGCTTGTAAATAATCTCCACCTTGCTTAAACTGCAAACATAATGAAACTTAACTTGGCCCATTTCTTGTAAGTGCTTATATTACTGGAAAATAGAACTTAAGCTCAACCAATCAGAAGCAGCCAATGAAATGACATTTATATAACTAGGTACTTCCCAGTGGGACAAAATAAGACAATGGTATATAGGAAACCTATCAAATATTGTCTTCGCTTTACTTCTTTGTTTACCCTATAAAAGCCTCACCTTTGTATACCCTTGGTGGAGTTCCTCGACTACCTCTAATTTGGAGCTGATTCACAAATCACTGCTCAAGTAAACTCTTTTAAATATTATTGCCTCAGTTTACCTTTTAATATAATAAACAACCAGCAGCATCCTCACACTTTCCACGGAGACACATTTATGTAAAATCCTAGAATTTTCATAAAGAAGCTATTTCTTTTTTTTTTCAACATTAATTTAATAAATATAAATTTCCAAAATGCAAATTTTGGATTATAGCGGCTTCCCCCCCACACAACCCCTCTCCCATCCGCAACCATCCCATGTCCCTTTCCCTCTCCCATCCCATTCTTCATCAAGATTCATTCTTTTAAAGAAAGAACACAGTTAAAAGTCCTGCATTAACCTTTTTTTTTTTTTTTAAGGAAAAGTACCTGGGACTTGAGGAAGAGAGTTATTAACTAGGTATTACCCAGTCCTACATGAAATTGCTACAGTTAGATATAACTGTTAAGAAAAAAACCTGGATACAACCATTAGAGGATACTTGGCCTGTGTAAATAAGAACATGTGTTTTAACTTTATGGCAATAGGCTGTGAGCTTTTTGCCACTTGGTCTCTTAAGGCTCCCCAAAATGTGTTAATGTTCCAGGTGTCCACTTAAGTCACTTAGTACCAATATAAAGTTTTTTTTTTTCCTGTCTAAAATTCCAAGATTTAGGCTGACTTTATTGAACTAAACAAGTTTATTGGACTAAAGTGATGTAGTGCTCCATAATGTTGCAAAAAGGGTTCTGTGCAATTATTTAAAATTAAAATATCAAATTTGCTTTATAATTACTGAATTTTACAAGTTTATTTTTCAAAGTAAAATCATTTTTATAATAAATAATTCATTACTTTATCAGTCTGTTGAAAATGGTTATACTCAATGGAAGTTTATCCTCATCTTCCTAACAACCAAAGACTCATAGAAATATTTAAAGTCAAATTTAGTGTTTTCCTTTACTGTATTTCACAGAATATGAAACTATTTTATCTCCTTCTCTTATGTATGTCAGCATATTAAATGATCTGACAAATCTTGCAACAACACAAAAAAATCAGTGTGATTTTCTTTAACCCAGAATTCCCAAAAGCTATCTGAGTATGTAACCCATTGGTACCTCAGTGAAGCTATTAAACTCATGTAGAAAATAATTTAAAAGCCTTGGCGTAGAAAAGATACTTCCCCAAGTTTTGTCTGCTTCATTTCTAATTCTTAAATAATTTGCATCCAAAATCTTCAAATCTATATATTTCACAATGTTAAGCCCCCTATATCTCCTTTTTTTATTCCTTAATAGAAGTCATGATACCTCAGCTTTTATGTAATACGACTTAATGTAGTGAATAGTCACTAAGAGACCGTGCTGAGCACTAAAAACACTGTTATATCATCTCTTATACTAAAATCCTACTATTTTTTCTTATAAATTACAATTTATATTTACCTCATTTATTTTGGACCTTCATTTTTTCAAAAATACAGTGATATTTACTTGTGATAGTCAATACTAGGTCTATCAGTCTAGAGAATGTAGAAGTCCCATGAGTGAGAAGCCACTTTAAAACACTTTGAATTGTTTCATGTTGTCTTGTTAAGATAGAATTCTTGGAGCCAGCACTGTGGTGTAGCTGGTAAAGTCGCCACCTGCAGTGCTGGCATCTCATACGGGCTCTAGTTTGAGTCCCAGCTACTCCACTTCCGATCCAGCTCTCTGCTATGGCCTGGGAAAGCAGTGGAGGATGGCGCAAGTACTTGGGCCCCTGCACTCATGGAAGAAGCTCCTGGATCCTGGCTTTGGATCAGCCCAGCTCCAGCTGTTATGGCCATTTGGGGAGTGAACCAGGGGATGGAAGATCTCTTTATCTCTCTCTGCCTCTGCCTCTCTGTAACTCTGCCTTTCTGATAAATAAATACATCTTGAAAAAATATATTAAAAACATGGAACTCTTTTATAACATCTGTGTGACTCTACCATGTCAATCCTGCCTTCCCTCACTCCCATGCCATTTTTGCCATGACATTCCTCTTCAACAATGTGTTTCAAAGCAAAGCACTTTAAATTCATTTTCTTGTTAAGACAAGATAACTTTCCTTTAAGGAACATGTAATGAAATAGGGTCAACTCACTCCTAACTCTTATTGCAGTAAGAAACAATATCGTTTCATTGGTATATACATTAGCTTAAGCTGAAAAATTAAGTCATGCTCTTTTATATTTTGAATTTCCGGTAATTTTTTTTTTATTTTAGGATTAATTTTGTTTTCCAGAACATGTAACTGATGTTTTATTTGGTTAATTGCTTATGAAAAATAATGTAATGCTTTTACTGCTACAGGCTTATGATTACAGAAAATCTTTATTCTTATTTATTCATTCAAGAGGAAGGAAGGAAGGAAGGAAGGAAGGAAGGAAGGAAGGAAGGAAGGAAGGAGGAAGAGAGAGAGGGAAAGGGGGAGAGAGAGAAGGGGAAGAGGAGGAAGATAAGGAGGAAGAGGAGGGTAGAGGGAGAGAGAGAAATCATGCTCCTATCTTTTCTTTCACTCCCCTCAAAACCCACCAAGCCCAGGGCTGGGTTAGGCAGAAGCCAAGAGCTGAGAACTCAGTCCAGATCTCCCATGTACATGGCAGAAACCCTATTACCTGAGCCATCACCACTGCCTCTCAGTGTCTGCAGGAAGCTGAAATCAGGAGCAGAAACTAGGAATGAAACCAAGGTACTCCAATGAGGGACACGAGCATCTTAACTGCTCTGCCAAATACTTGCCCTCAAAAAAGAAGTTTTATATTTCAACTTATATACAGTTGCATTGCAGATAAGTATCATAGGGTCATAAATGAAAGGCTATCTACTGCAAAAAATTACATTAAAATAAAGTTAAATTCTGTGGGTGAATTCAATGAAAATGGAGTCAAGAAGAAACATGAGTAATGAGCATCTTTTTTTGTTAAAGATTTATTTTATTTATTTAAAAGACAGAGTTAGAGAGAAAGGTAGAGACAGAGAGAGAGATCTTCCATCTGCTAGTTCACTCCCCAGATGGCCGCAATAGCCGGAGCTGCGCCAATCCGAAGCCAGGAGCCAAGAGCTTCTTCCAGGTCTCCCATGTGGGTGCAGGGGCCCAAGGACTTGGGCCATCCTCTACTGCTTTCCCAGGCCATAGCAGAGAGCTGGATCAGAAGAGGAGAAGCCGGGACTAGAACTGGTGCCCATATGGGATGCCTGCGCTTCAGGACAAGGCTTTAAACCGCTTCTTCACTGCGCCAGCCCCAAGTAGTGAACACTTTCAAGGGCTACAAAAATAGATAGCTTGTTTGTATTTTTACATGGGAAATGGTGGATACTACCTGTGATATTTAGATTCTACTGGATACCTTTTAAATAGTGGCATACAATTCACAAGTATAACAACCTTAATAACAATTTAAATTATGGTAAAAATATTGGAGATAAACTTAAAAGATAAATAAGGGTGGTTTACTTATTTTTTTTAAATTCTTTTATGGGTTAAATGAAAAGAATGTTTGACGACCATTGGTTTGCGGGGAGGGAGTAAATAAAAGCACGCGGAAAATGCATCAAGACTGTAGAGGCACTAAATGTCCATGTAGGTTACTGAATATGAATTCAAATGAGACCAGTTACTTTTGCAGGTTTTCCTCAAGCCATGTTCAGCACTGCAAGGGCAGGTGTGGAGAAAGGAGAGTTGGAGTTTTGCCAGGCAACAATAAAGTAAAAATAAGAGCAAGTGAGTGGATAATGTCTGCAAGAGGGCAATTATAATATTAGACCATGGAATTTAGACATAGAATGGCAAATAGGGGAAGGGAGACTGTGGGGAATAGTTTTAAAAGGTGCTAAAAATAATGGGCTACAGGTGTCATGGGGGTAGATAATACATCTAGACAACTAAGGAGAGAACTGTGGGGCGTTCAGTGGTAGTGATGAGAAAGTAGGGAGCTTGGAATTGAGATTATGGAGGGATCACAAATGTTAGCAACTGAGGTTCTAGGGGTTCTGTTCATGGCATGAGATGGGTGAGATTGACAGGTGAACAGGGTCATTGGAGGAGAGGAGGTCTAGGAGTCAGGGGCCTCACGGAACGGCTTACCTGAACCAGCAAGAGTCCTGAAAGGCACACAGATAAATACAGAATAATGGAGACCCAGACGCCTAGACTTAAAGGCTATGTATAGGACAAAGAAGCAAAAGTGGCATAGTATGAAGACATGAGCTGAGAGGCTGAGGAAGACAAAAATTGCTGGTAAAAGCAGGTTAATGAGTATGAAGGTGTGAAACGCACCACCCCTGGAGAGGGTTGCTGGGGAGACAGGTTCCTTTGGAAAGAGCCAGTAGCCTGTGGAAGTGAACAGCAAAGAGCTCCTGAGAGCACAGCAAAGGGGATACGGAAATTGGAAAGAAATGAAAAACAGAGTCAGAACAGCAGACACAGAAAGCAAATGAAATTCTGGAAATTCTGAGTTTCCGTACAACTGAGAGGAACAGTGAGAAGGAAGACACTGAGGTCAATTCTGAGGCTATATGGAGACCTCCCTCCAGAGTTAGTATAAAGATTATTTGAAGTGTCAACTTCTGAGCTAAAGAAGAGGCACAAAGAAATTGCGAATTTCCCTTGTCTTTCTAAAGCAGAGGCTCCAGAAGACACAACTGCCCTTCACTCCTCTCCCAGGGAGGAGGGGGCTTCCTGACAATTTAGCTGTGATGGAGATAGACTGCCTGTTTCCATTAGCATAAAAATGTCCAACAGAACAGTGATCTCTTCCCACTGAAGCCCTAAACCTCCTCCCTTCCCCCGCCCCTCTTAAAGTTGGTAAATAAACCTTTCATCTCTGGCTATTGAGTTACTTAATCACTGAGTGTTCTCTAGTCTAACCTGTGCATGCATAAATAAACCTGTCTTTTCTCCTGGTAATCAGTCTCTTAACAGTTACTTTGCAGGTCCCCGGGGGCATTGAAAACCAAATTCAAAGTGGAAAAGTCTTCTAACACTATTAAAGGAGATGGTAGAGGTGCAACAGTGAGTGCTTAGCCTGGGAAAGATAGAAGGACGGGGAGTTGGGAAATCTTCCCAAGAGCTTGAAGAATTCAAGAACTCCTTCATTCCTGCAAATGATGCTGAAGAGATTGGAGAAGGGACAGCATGTTGGAGCACCACATAGATCTTATTTCATGTAAGCAATCCCATTTAGAGAATAGAATACTAGCTTCACTAGGAGGTGTTGGTGTAGGACATCTTTCTTCACTGGCCTCTGGGCATTACACTCTGGGCTTTCACTGCTGCCTCGGGGATTCTCTTTCTCAGTCCCTTTGTTACATCTCCCTCCTCTCCTAATATCTAAATTCTGGAATGTTCTAGGGCTCTGTCCTTGACTCTCTTTACTTGGATATCTGCCTTTTGCTGTCTCAATCTAATGGCTTTAAACACCAAATGCTCTTCAGCGGTGGTTATCTATTTCTAAATGTTGTACATTTAGCTCCAACTTTGAGTTCCAAATTCATATACCAACAGCTGACCAAACATTCACTTAGATAACAGAGATGTCTCAATTTTGACATGCTCAAAAGCATTTTTACTCTCCTTTTTCCAAGCCCCCAGAGTACCCCATCTGCCTCTCAATTATCCTCCCCTCCCTGTCTCAGTTAATGGCACCTCAAGTTAGTGGTCAGGCCAAAAATAGCGTGGATGTCTCAGCTGATCTCTCTCTATTACTCTGCATAACAAATCCGTCAGGATGTCTTAGTCTCTACTTCCAAAAATTCATTCCTAACCCCATCCCATCACTACTCCACCACCTCCCTGAATCAAGCTGTTAGCATTTTTGGCCTGTGCCACTGCAGTTCCCCTCAACTTCTTGCCTGCTTCAACTCCCTGCCCCCCATAATCTGTACTCCACATTAGCAACCAAAAGTGATCTTTTCAAATGCAAATCTGCTCAAACCCACTACCAGGTGTCAAGCACTCTGCAATCAATGTTTCCCAGCATCTTTTTATGATTCCTTAAGCCTTGATTTGTACTCAGGTGTCGCTCCCCCTCTTCGTGGAGGAGCAACACAGGACCCTGCGCTGTTCTTTCGTCTGCTCGGCCCTCCCCGGGTTTGCTGCTGGTTCTTCCCGGGTTGGCTACTATCCCTTCCACCTCCGTGGAAGGGCAGTTCCCCCTGGCCGCATTCCCCACTTCCGCAGGGGAGCGGCACACCGCCGGCCGGCTCTCTCGGGGGCTGCACGGGTTCCCTTAGATGTTCCCCATAGATGTTCCTGGTGCATGCCGTCTCTCTCCTCCTTTATAGTCCTCCTCCGCCAATCCCAACTCGGCTGAGTACGCTGCTCTCCAATCAGGAGCAAGTCCCACAGTTAATTGGCTGAACTGGAGGCAGCTGTGCGGAAGCTGTTTACTTCTCTCCCAGCGCCATATTGTGGGAGAGCAGATGCATAGAACAAGTCCCAATTCGAGTAACTTAGTCTAGTCCGGTTGCTCCCCACAGATCCCCCTTTCTTTTTATTTTTGGCGTTGATACGCGCCTGTCTTCGGTGTCCCGCGGTACACACTCTGCTCTACTTGCTAGAGTTGCCACAGGCTCTTACAAGTCCTATCAATCAGGAAAACCGAATCCGGGTCCTCTCTTCGCCATTGTGAGGAGGTTTTTAGGCGCTGATGCATGCCTGTGTTCGGTGCCCTGCAGCGCATGCTCTGCTCTGCTAGAACTGCCTGCAGGTGTTTACAAAACCTATCAGGCAAACCGAATCCAAGCCTTCTCATTGCCGTATTGTGGGGGAGACTTATTAGTGTTGGTTTGTGCCTATCTTCGGTGACCTGCAGCTCATACTCTGGTCGAGCTTTGCTGGCGCTTACCGCCTTAAATCAGGCAGACCGAATCCAAGCCTCCTAATTGTTGCATGTTGAGGGGAGGCCTTATTTTTCTCTATTTCTCTATCTCCGGGCATTCCTACCTCTCCCATTTCACTTCTATCTTCCAGCATTCCCATTTCTCTTTTACTTCACTTCCAAACTTCTGTTTCTCTTATCCCCGCAGCTTCCCGGCACCTCGCCGCTTCAGCCCGCGCGCCTCTCTCATCTGCGCAGCTTCCCGGCTTTGCGCGGCTCGGCTTTGCGCGCTCCGCGGTCTCCACGCTTAACCCTTTCGCGTCTGAACCACGGCCTACGCCAGCGTTCCCTATCTATTCACGCCCCGTGCTCTCTCTGCACGCGGCGGCCTCCGCGAGTAACACAGCGTAGCTTGCGTCTCCACCACTAGCATTCAATCCAAGTTCCCCGGGCTAGCCTGGCGAATTCAACCCAGCGTACGTCTCCGCCCCACGGTTTGGCTTCCCGTCCTTTGCTCCCCGGGCTAATCAGACGGATCCCAACCTGGCTTACGTCTCAGCTTCTAGTTTCAACTTTTCGCCCCCTATTCCCGGGCTAACTTGAGAACCCCAAAGTGGCTTTCGTTTCCGCCTCGGCCTGCCCCCCGCGGCTTCAATTTCCCTAACATTTTTCTCTACCCGGTATGTTTCCCCAAGCTTTCTTCCAACGATACTCCTCCCTCATTTCTCCTGGCCTCTCCCCACAGTCCGCGTCCGAGTCTGTTTGTTCTAGCTTTCACTTTCGCTTTCGACCTTAGAGATTTCTCCCAGCTTCCCCCCGTAGTCCGTATCCGAGTCTATGCCTAGGCTTTCAATAGCTTCTTCCGGCTCCTTTTTCGTCCGGCTTTTCCCTAGGCTGTTTCGAGTCTATGCCTAGGCTTTCAATAGCTTCTTCCGGCACCCTTTTCGTCCGGCTTTTCCCTAGGCTGTTTGCTAGTCTCTCTCTCCGGTAATTTCCCTAGGCTGTTTGCTAGTTTCTCTCTCCGATATTTTCCCAGTTCTTCCCGTTTCTTCCCTCCTAAGTTTCGTATCCATCCTAGGTTTCCTATCCGAGCTAGGTTTCCTATCCGACCTAGGTTTTCTATCCGAGTCACGGCACCATTATGTCGCTCCCCCTCTTCGTGGAGGAGCAACACAGGACCCTGCGCTGTTCTTTCGTCTGCTCGGCCCTCCCCGGGTTTGCTGCTGGTTCTTCCCGGGTTGGCTACTATCCCTTCCACCTCCGTGGAAGGGCAGTTCCCCCTGGCCGCATTCCCCACTTCCGCAGGGGAGCGGCACACCGCCGGCCGGCTCTCTCGGGGGCTGCACGGGTTCCCTTAGATGTTCCCCATAGATGTTCCTGGTGCATGCCGTCTCTCTCCTCCTTTATAGTCCTCCTCCGCCAATCCCAACTCGGCTGAGTACGCTGCTCTCCAATCAGGAGCAAGTCCCACAGTTAATTGGCTGAACTGGAGGCAGCTGTGCGGAAGCTGTTTACTTCTCTCCCAGCGCCATATTGTGGGAGAGCAGATGCATAGAACAAGTCCCAATTCGAGTAACTTAGTCTAGTCCGGTTGCTCCCCACACTCAGGAACCTTCACACCTGTTCAGTTTCCACACCCCTCCCTCTGCCCTACCCACCCAGGCTTCCTCACTACTCTCCCTTTCACTGCATGGTTCTTGTCTCCTCCTCCTGGACTCTCCCAGCTCAGCGATGCTCACTCTTTCTCAGCCATCAATCTTCTGCTCAGAATTTTCCTGAGCACACTCTACCAAATAACCTATAGCACCTCCTATTGCCCAGTTACTTTATTCAGTCTCACTGTCTTCAAGGTACCAGATACCACTTGAGACTTCATTTTAGATTCACAGTTGATCATCTGTCGCCCTGGCTAGAATGTCAGTGACATGAAACCCAGGCACCATGTCTATCCTTGTCATCCCTGCATCCATAGAACGTTGACTAGTACCATCAACAAGTAATATTGCTGAATGAATATTCTTTATATTTTCCATTTTATCATAGCAAATACTAAGTAACGACATCACAAATTGCATTGACTTACACAACTCAGTTTGACTTCTTTATGTACAGCAAGCTATTTCTAACATGATCCACCTCTTATATACTATTATATAAAGCCATGATAAGTAGATGGTGAGTTGTGAGAAGTTGTTTTAAAGCCAGATTTGAATTGGTATTCCTTATTCCACCCTGCAATGCCAAAGAAGAAATCTAAAGTCATCTTAATTTTTTCATACATGAACATGACAGTTATTTAATATCTTAAAATACCCTTTATGTATTTCCCCATTCAGGAATTTTTCAGGCCGAAAAGTTAGATTCTAATCACTTGATTTGGATTTTAAAGTAAGGAATATTATTTTTATGCAATTTTTCTCACTTCTCAGCTCTTTAAAAACATCCATATTTCAATGTGAAAATATATACAAAATAATACTTATCAGACAAAATATGTGCTCAAACATTAGTGCTCAGGAACATTATTCTTCTTACTCTTGTCTCCCAACATGTTCCTCTGCTTCATGAAACGCTGGCAATGTGAAATTAAAGAAATTGGAGACAGCCATTACATGGTGAAAAAAATAAACTGATTTAAATTTCATTTAAAATCATAGCTTTGAATAGTTAAAGTGTATCTTAAATAGTAAAAGGAATTGAAAGTAAAAGTTTTTAAGAGTAGACAATTAAAACTAAATTTTTGGTTTTAATGTAGGTTATAATCAAACTGGGCTCTTGTTAGTTTCCTCAAAAAATGGCACAGAATCTCTAGGTGAAATGGATACCCCATGAGGTACAACTCACGTCCCTAAAAAAAATTGCACATTAGAATTTCCTTTTTCAGCACAGACCTTTTGAACACAGCAAAACTATGAAAATTAAACTTTAGAACCACATGAGAAAGAGCAATGATAACCAGCTATTGGACTGATTTTACTGAGTTTGACCTGTGAAAAACACAAAATGCAGATTTTTGGGGAACTCAGGAATTCACACAAGCTTTGGCTTTTGTCTAGAATATTCTTTACCCCGATCCTTCCTTGGCTGAACTCTACTCTCCCAGAAGATCTCAGCCCAGTTCTGTCTCCTTCTGTGAAAGCTTTGTGGCCACAACACCTGGGTTAGGCATCCCTCCCAAGAGTTTGCAGGGCACTGTACATTAGTCATACTTGTACATACTAGCATCACAAGGGTCAATTTGCTTGTCTCTAACCCATAATAAATTTTAAGCTGCTTATGGGCAGAAGCTGATTATCCTCTTCACCAATGTGGATGTCACAAAGCTGGTACTAACAGTTTATGATAGTGCTTTCATTACGCAAGGCACTGTGTACCAGCTAATCATTGCACTTATCCACTGCACCTGAGCATAGACACGGCACCTATTATTTTGTATGGAATCAGGAGAGCAACGCACTGCTACCAATCCATCAGATTCGGACAGCAATAGTATCAACTATTCATCAAACGTTTCATGAAAAAGGTAGCATCGAAAAACTTTAGCTGACACTACTAATGTGTTATAAATTTCTTTTGCTTTAAGGTACCCGAAACCTAAGAAGCCTAAAAAAAATACATTATTTCCCTCTCAACATCTACACTTGACTAAATAACTAATTCACTTTAAGTCCATGATCCCTATTTTCCAAGGGATGCAAATAGGAGGGAAAATATCTTAAGTCCCTATAAAAGCAAAAAGTTAGATGAAAACAACTCCCTCTCCTGCACCCTTTTTTAAAAGTTCAGTGGTGTTTACAAGACATAATCAATTCCAGTTTAGGATGTAAGGAAATGTCTGTGTAACATTCTAACATGAGTGAGATTCAACAAACCGATTTCTATTAAATTCCAAGCTCAGGATGGCTAAGTCAACATTCGAACAGTGCTAGCTAGTGAAAGCACGGGGCCAGTGCGGCCAGCCACGGCTGAAAGCACAGCGAAAGCTGTGAGTGAAGGATGGCTGCGGGTCAGGTGCTGCCAAGGCCTCAATGTAAACACAGGTGTGTGGGAAGGAGCGCAAGGGCTCTCCGCTACAGAAACACTGGCAGTCACGCTGTGGAGTCCGAATGCTAAATTCCAAAACGATCTCATTTTTGTAAAATTGATACATCTTACTTCACATATTAATACCACCTCAACTTCAGTGGTTCATGAGGTACACCTGAAGCATTATTTCATAGTGAAAATTTAAGAGATTTGAAAGTGCGCCCCCACCCCCCTTTGCCAACTAAGTCTCCCTGCTGAGCAAAGGAGTCTGAAGTTATTACCACCTCATTTGCTGGCATTTAGCAAGGATTCTTTTTATGGTTGCATGGAATTAATGCCACTAGAGGATTTTCCCTGCCAAAGTCTGTTAAACGGCATAGTAGTCTATTCTAAAGTGTAATATATAATGGCTATCCTACAATGCTAGTGAATTGGTCAAAAGCAATAACATTTACCAACAGGTTTGGGTGTGGATAACATTTGTTTTCATTATTAGAATTTGGGTTTGTTTTTTATTTATTTATTTTTGGTAGTTATTCCTTGAGATTTTCCTTTTAGAGGGAGGTTAGTGTAGTCATCTGATAACATCTGTAGCTGTCAAAAATAGTGTACAAACAGTGTCTAGTAACCTCTGAGATAGCTAGTGATGATGAATACACAGGTTCTAAAAGCATATTCTGGGTTCACATTTTAGCTGAACAACCTGCTGCCATGGGATTGAGCAAAATAAAATGAACTCTCAACCCAGCTCTTCCTTTATAAAATGAACATAATAGTGGTATCTTTCTGAGGAAGATTATTTTGCAGATTTAATGACTCAATATACAGACAGCACTTAGTACACTGCCTAGTAATAATACAAAATAAGGATCATTTAGTATCATCTAAATTAAATTTAGAATCTAACACCATCTGATATGATTTCCAAATTGTTATGTTATCTGCAAATAAATATCTGTAATTTCTCAACACAAATGTATCTCTCCCCGACTCTACCTTTTTTTTCCAAGTTTGAACATTTCTCTTGAGGCAATAATCTGCTGGATGGTAGGTGGTATCTGGGTAAGAATTGGAAAAATGTATTCTAGGATTCCATTAATAACATGCCATGCTATAAGTCTTGTTTCAAAAAATAAATGACAAGTTTTAAGTCAAGCCAATAATCTCATAAAATTGAAGTGACTGTTATATCCCCAACTGAAGTTTATAAAAGTAAAAACAAGTATATGCCATTCAGTGGTATCAAGTGATTCAGTAATAGTACACACAATAGTACGTATCATATATCATATGATGTTTGAAAGTAAAACATTTCCACTTGAAGTGATGTCTACATAAACGAATACCATGTAATTCTCAAAAGAAGAAATGAACAAAGGCACCTATTTCTTGAGCTCTTAAAACCTTTTTCCTGGCATTAATCTTTTAAAGGAAATTTCTTACCTATAGACAATATATGAATATATGAATAAGTTATGTTCTCGCCTAACATCCCAATCTACCATTCTTCTACATATTGTTATAATATAAAATACATATTGTTAAATCATCGTATAATACTATTATAGGTTTGGAATTAGATGTTCTTATTATCCCTATTTTACAGATGAGAAAGCTTTTGTACAAATAAGAAAACTTAATTGCTATCCTAAGGTCACATAAAGAGTAAATACTAAATATTCATGGACATCTGATTATTTTAAATCCTATCTTCTCTTTTAGATTTGGCACTCAGCTTTATGACCACAGCCAAGAATGGTGGTTCTGTGAGCAGGTATCAAAGTCACTTGGAGGGCAGTGAAAACACAGATTGAAGGCCCCTCCATCAGTTTCTGATTCAGCAGATCTGAGGTGTAACCCAGTATCTGCATCTCTAACAAGTTTCCAGGTGCTGCTGCTGCTGCTCAGTGCTCGCATATTGAGACTCACTGACCTAGAATTGTAACACTTCTAAATATATACACACTTAGTATAGTACTTCTGCTGACTGCTCTTCCTCCCCCCATCATCCCAATTTATTTGACAATGTAATCCCCACATAGGGAATAAGGGAAAGAGGAGTCAAGTGATACAAAGAACCAGTATCCCTTCCTAAACCACATTTTCCAATGAGTTTGCTAAGGTTAACAAAGCAACCAACCTAAGCTCACCTTGGTTCTCACTACATTCCTTTTCTAAAAGAACACTGCACTTTTTGGCATATTTCCTTTCTTCAGTCTTATTTTATAAATGAAAAAAAAATCCATATTACAGCAAAGGGCTTAAACAAAATGATAACACTATATTTGTGTTATATATCAAATTTTTTCTTCTGTAAGCTGACTCTCCCCCATATCTGTACCATATCATGTATCGTGAACATCTATGTTAGTCAATAACTAACTCCAGAGCTGGAGGACACATGAAAACATTCTTCTACGTGTTGAATAAGGAGGACCCAAGTGAAACTGTAGCCTTAGAAGTTTTCTAGGCGGAGAAAAGGCAAAGACTTGGAGAATGCTTTCATGGGACAAAATTCAGGCAGCAGGTAAGTCTACAAGAAAGTTAGGGTGGGAAAAGCTGAAAAGAGGGAGGGTAGATTGGTCTAGAAAAGAACTCTAGAGCAAAATTAAGATGAATGAAAAAGAGAAAAATGAGAGCAATGTCTGAAGTTTAGGAGGCAGTTAAGAGAGTGGTACCATCAATATTTTGGCTCAGAACAGTTTTAGTTAATCCTGCTCCAATCACCATCAGCATACACAAACCTGGCTGGGGATGAGGGAGAGGGATCTGATTGATAGAACAGCCTCTAATGTGTACTTAATGCACATCACCCCCCTTCCTTGGTATTTAAGTAGAGGCCATTCAGATATGAAGTGATGTTACATAGAAACTATTTTTTCCCTTGATTATTAACTCATTTCCAATGATGAAGAAATAATTCCTTTTTTAAAGGATCCTGAATTATTTTCAGGTATCTTTATTTAACCTAAATAAATTCCACTCAGGAGTTTCAAACCCTGCACATTTCTGCTTTCCTCCCCTTTACCTCCAAGAGGATCTGTTTGCTGCCAGATGTGATGTCTGCTGAGTGAAAGAGGTGCATGTGCCTGTGTGTGCATACAGCCCGGAGTCGCCCTGCTGCACTCCCCAGGCTTGTGAACGCTAATCATATGAAGTGTTTATTCCTGAGCTGTTCCTTTTGTGTTTTCTTTGGGACTGCTTGCTTCACAAGGCCTGCTCATGTGGGTTCAAGGCAACAACAGCTTGAAGAGGGTTAAAGCACTGAGAAAGCTCCAGAATCCGTTGGAAGACTGTGGCTCCCTGTACTGTGTATGTGTGTGTGTTCAGTTTATTCTATTTCACCTTTTGATCTTGTCTTTTAACCCTCCCTAAGTATGGCGAGGTTTGGGTGGTGGGCACTGGCAGGGGGTGGAGGGTGATGATCTATTTTAATTTTCTCATAATAGAGCAGCAGTTTTTAGAATGCGGGCCAGTGAAGAACACAGAAGTTAGACCAATTGGTTCTGTCACTCCTCTCGGCATACATAACTGTCTGTCGCCCCAGGATCTGTAGGGCATTTTAGGTCTTTGCCTCTGCAGTCCTCTGGTCTGATGTACAAGCACTCATCACATCCTTTCTCTCAGGGAACCAGGACCCCTCGATAAGAGGAGCCCTACCTCCATCGCCCTGCTCTCCTGCCAGGTTAGTCTATATCTCTGGTTAGATTTTTTTTCTCTTTTACTATGGTTTTTTTAGAATTTTTATTTGCATCGTCTAAAACAGGGTATCACATACATGATGGAAATGGAAATTCCTACTTTTTCTTAACTTTCGTCTGCTGTAAAACAAGGTAAAAGACATTCAGTAAAAAGAGGAATAATTTAACAAGACAATTAGAATCATTTTGTTTCCACATGCAACACTTGTATTACACATACACTCCAAAATTACAATTCTACTAATTGTAAAGAAAATTTCGTCAATACTTGAAAACAACTTAGACATGGGAAAAGAATTTTAACTGCAATTTCAACTTAATGTTTTATTATTATCATTATTATTATTAATAAAGATTGTGCTCATCATAGAAGGAGAAAAATACCTATCTGTTTTATTTTTGTCAGGGTAGAATAATAAATAGCTGGAGAGGCAAAAGAGATACAAACATTCTCTGCAGTGCACAGAATCTTTGTTTATCTATTAATAATATTCCAGGTACCTTCTTAGTATGAAGTTCACTAGATGTCAAAATATTATGACAAGGTGGAAGCAGCTATAAAATTTCTGGCTTTTACAGTTTGTATGTCATTTGGTCCAGCTAACAGAAAGGCTAACACATTTAGAATTTATTAAAAATGAATTATTTTAATACTACTAACTTTATCTGCAAATGGCAACTGTGAGAAAGAGTGTGTTTTAAAGGAAAGGTTAGAAAAATAACAGAAGCAAAACAAAAACGAAAAGTTTGCTGGTCTGCAGTTTATTTTTCAAATCTTTGAAGTTGGAATCCTGGATGGTATACCCCATCCGTGAAGCTCTGAAAAGTTAGGAGCAAAGTTTTAAATGTTGGAAAATTGAAAGACACTCATTGTTCTGTATCACACACTACGGCTGTGAGAGCACTGTCATGTTGTGAATAGCCAATGGATGTCACTTTTTATCACCTCCAAGTACAAACCATCCATTAATGATTGCTCATAAGAGCTGGAAAACACAGCAGAGCTTCAGCTTCAGGTTCCTTAACGTAAGTACCTGCATTCTGATTCCTTGTGCTTCAGTACTAATAATGTAAATAAATCTTACAGCCATTGGTGGTACAGTGATGTTAAGGATCTAGCTATCTTCCACAGTTTAGGGGGTTATAATTTGGTCTTAATATTTATTCCAGTATTAGACTTGGCATAGAAGTTCTTGATTGGAGTTGCAAGTTTTTTTTTCTCTTTTACAAAATATAGTCGAAATTAGTTTTCTTGTTGTTTAGTTAGAGACAGCCAAAAATAACATGATTTTGGCTGAATATACATACTTTTATGCATCTCTAATTTAAAGTAAGTTTTAACTTTGAAAATGAAATGTTGCAGACATTTGTGGGTACTGAAGACCAGGTCCAATTGGCAGGGCACTGATGTTTGCGCACGGGAGGCTATGCATGGAGTAATATTATTACCTCTTTAGCAAAACATCATTTCAATGAACCTCTACTCTGCTTAATATGTTGTGGACTGAACTGTGTCCCCCTAAGAAACCCATATGTTGATGCTCTAACCCCCAGTGTGGCTGTATTTGGAGACCCAGTCATGAAGGGAAAAGTTCAGGTTAAATGAGGTCACAAAGGAAGGGTTCTGATCTTATAGTACTGGTGTCATTATTAGAAAAAGAAGGGACCATGTATATAGTCAAAAGAAAGCCATCCACAAACCAAGGCAGATCTCACCAGAAATGACCTCTGAGTAGATTTTGGATTTCCAGTCACCAGAACCATAGAAAATAAATTTCTGCTGTTGGAGTCCCCTAAACTATGATATTATGTTATGGCAGCCCAAGTAGAGAAATACACAAAATATCTGAAGGATTTAGGATTACCTCAACTAAGTATTCATATTTGGTCACTTTAAAACCATTTTATTTTGTTCATAAAATTATTCAGAGAGGTTACTTTGATAACTTATACTCTTTCTTTTAATACTTTTGCAGCATTCTTTCCTGACTCATTCCCATGGTCCTGTTTTTAAAATAGTCATTGGCTCTAAGTGGTTTTCAGAGTTCCTTTTTTTTTTTTAAAGTTTTATTTATTTATTTGAAAGGCAGAGTTACAGAGAAGGAGACAGAGAAGATCTTCCATCTGCTGGTTCACTCCCCAAATGGCCACAATAGCTGGAGCTGGGTCAGGCCAAAGCCAGGAGCTTCTTCCTGGTCTCCCACGTCAGCGCAGGGGCCCAAGGACTTGGGCCATCCTCCGCGGCTTTCCCAGGCACATTATCAGGGAGCTGGTTTGAAAGCAGAACATCCATGGCTCACTTGGCTAACCCTCCACCTGCGGGGCCAGCACCCTGGGTTCTAGTCCCGGTTGGGGCTCCAGTTCTGTCCCGGTTGCTGCTCTTCCAGTCCAGCTCTCTGCTGTGGCCCGGGAGTGCAGTGGAGGATGGCCCAGGTCCTTGGGTGCTGCACCCGCATGGGGGACCATGAGGAAGCACCTGGCTCCTGGCTTCGGATCGGCACGGTGCGCTGGCCGTAGCGGCCATTTGGGGGGTGAACCAATGGAAAAGGAAAACCTTTCTCTTTGTCTCTCTCTCTCTCTCACTGTCTAACTCTGCCTGTCAAAAAAAAAAGAAAAAGAAAAAAAAAAGAAAAAAAGAAAGCAAGCAAGCAGAACATGCAGGTCTTGAACCAGTGCTGCAGAAGCAGCTTAACCTGCTGTGCCACAGCACTGGCCCTGGAGTCCCTATTTTTCTTTTGGTTTTACTAAGGTATTCAATTAGCCTTGCCCTCTTGTTCTGAGGGCCAACTTCTCCCTCCCTGCCTACTTCATTCTTCAATAATCTAGGACTGAAACAGTTTTTTTTTTTTTTTAATCTCCTAAAACTTGCCATTTGTGGTGTTCTTTAGGACTTGGACATTTGCTGGGAGGAAAATTAAGGAAGAGGAGGAAGTTTTACTGGGTTCTAGGCTGCACACAGGAAAGGTTCAGTGTGAAACATCTCTGGATCATCAAGTAAGAGATCTAATTAATGGCTAGGTGAACGGATCTGAAACTGGGCAGAGTTTGGGGACGTTGTAAATTAAGAAGGCAGGGGTCGGATACAATTGCTGAGAGTCTATGAAGAGGATAAGAGAGCAGATGAAAACCGCCAACAATTAATAGATAAATTGATGGAGGTGAGACAGGGAGAGAGAGAGAGGTAAGAATTAAACCAAAACTATGTCAGAGAAACAAGGGGATTGGCATGGGAAAGGAAAACAGTGTGACCTTCAACACAGAAAGGCCCCTCCAGTGTTGATTTGGCTTTTTAAGAACTACACAATCTTCGCTGGTCTTACCAAGAATAACTCAGTGTGACAATGGGGCCACAGGATTAGCTATAGTGTGCTGAGGAATAAAGTGCATGTCAACTGCACTCTCAGATCGCTCATGAAGAGAAGATCAGGAGAACAGGAGCTAGAGGAGTTTAGAGGTTGAGGAAGATTAACTTCACTTGTTTAACTGAGTGAAAACTGATTGACTTTATATACTGAGAGAAAACATCAGTAAAGAAGATACTGAAATTCAAGGAAGAAAATACTTCTATTTTCTCGAAGAACTTGGTATCTGTCTGTTTGCTTTCCTAATGAATTATTAGAGCAGGAGAGAAAGAGAACTCCCTCCATTCACTAGTTTACTCACCAAATGCCCAGGGTTGTACTGGGTTGAAACCAGGAGACAGGAAGTCAATCCAGGACCCCAACATGGGTGGTGGGGACCCATTTAGTTAAACCATCATTGTTACCTCCCAGGGTCTGCATTAGCTGAAAGTTGGAGTCAGGTATTAAATCCAGGCACTTCAACATAGATGCCTGCATAGATGCCAAATGCCTGCTGCTCAAGAAACTTGTTTTGAAGAACTGGTATGTGTTATGTACTATGCTACCTTGGGAACCCAAGGATGGATTATTTTAATACAGTCACTGCCCTGTTGAGGTTCTCAGACTCAAAGACTCAAGGAGGTAAGTAATATTAGGATCGAAGAAGAGTTCTTCACCCCAAGAAGGAAGAGAATCAATTGTTTAACAGAGCAAGGGTAAAGTCGTCATGATGAATATTATGGAGGGGAAAGGGCAGCTGTTTGAAGAACTTCATAATTCAATGTCTTTTCTTACTCTGTGACACAGGATGTAAAGGAGAAGGTCCATAATAAAGATTAGAATAAGTAGATTGTTAATATGTCCTGAGCTCAGGCACATGCAAAATCCTAACAGCATGGCTAACTATGTGCCAGGAATAAAGAAGAAAATTATCCAGCCAGATCCTAACATGCAGATTTCAAAAGTTAGGTTAGAGGCAGGCATTTGGTCTAGTGTTTAAGATGCCTGCCTTGCATATCACAGTACCTGGGTTTCAGTCCTGGCTCTGAATCCCGAGTCCAGCTATCTGCTAATGTGAGCCCTGAGAGGCGATGGTGACTGCTCAGGTAATTTGGTCACTGTCACTCTTGTGGGAGACCTGGCTGAACTTCCTAGCTTCTGCCTCACCCATCCCGAACTGTTGGAGCCATCTGAGGAGTGAACCAGAGATGGGAATTCTCCCTGTCTCTCCATGTGTGTGGTTGTGTGTGTGTGGCTTTCAAATTAAAAAAGAGGTTAGAATAACAAAATGTATTAGTGAACAAATGGATTAATAAATCCATTTTATTAATGGAGTCCTGGCTGCTCCACTTCCTATCCAGTTCTCTGCCATGGCCTGTGAAAGCAGTGGAAAATGGCCTAAGCCCTTGGGCTCCTGCCCCCACATTTGAGACCTGTTGCAGCCATCTAGGGAATTATCCAGCAGATGGAAGACCTCTCTTTCTCCTTCTCTCTCTAACTCTCTCTCGAATAAATAAATCTTTTAAAAAAAAGTATCAAAATATAGTAAGTATTTTTCCTGGAAAATGCAAGGGTAATGGCTCAGAAAACCAACAGGGCACTAACATCTCTACAAAATATGGGACAAATGATGGAAAGGAAGTGTGGGGGAAAGAGCTGCGGAGGGAGATAGGATTAAAAGGTTGAGATGAATAAATGAAGGTATAAGTAGTAACCGAGCAAGAGGTGCAGCTGGAAAGGTAAGGAGTGACACGGCACAAAAGTAGTTAAGGGGGGAAGGGCAGCATTTTGGCACAGCAGGTTAAGCTGCAACCTGTGACACCAGCATCCTGTAAGAGTCTGGGTTTGAGTCCTGACTCTCTCACTTCCTATTCAGCTCTCTGCTAAGGCACCTGGGAAAACAGCAGATGATGGCCCAATGGCATGGACCTCTCCCACCCATGTGGGAGATCTGGATGGCTTTAGCCTGGCTCAAAACAATTTGTTGCAACCTTTTGCAAAGTGAACCAGCAGATGAGGATGTCTCTGTCTTTTCCCCTCTCTAACTCTGCCTTTCAAATAAATATTTTTTAAAAGTCTGTGGAAAATGAAATTAATGCATATTTATTAAAACAAAGAAAGAAATAAAAGCAGTATAGAACTGGAGACTAAGGTTGCAGAGGAGGGGTAAGAAAGCTAAAAATATGGAAAATTGTGACCATAAGTTAGGGTAGGAGGATTCTGGAGTCCAACGAGATAGGAATCCTAGGAATGAGAGGATCCAACAAATGGCCATAAGCAAGTTACTGAAGTATTAAAGGTCTAAGAACTGTGAACTTTCAGAGCTCTGGGAGTCAGAGGAAGTCATGGCAAATGATTGACATTTGCCTTAGATTGACAAAATTGTGACCTATATGCCAAAGGTCTTGATAAATGCAAGAGATAAATTAATGTGCCATAGAAAGGTAGAAATGGATGTTAGCAATAAGTATCAAAGTAGGGGCTGGCATTGTGGCGTAATGGGTAGTTGCTGCCTGCAGTGCTGGCATCCCATATGGGTGCCAGTTCGAGTCCTGGCTGCTTCACTTCCTATCCAGCTCTCTGCTATAGCCCGCGAAAGCAGTGGAAAATGGCCTAAGTCCTTGGGCCCCTGTACCTACTTGGGAGACCCAGAAGAAGGCCCTGTTGCAACCATCTGGAGAATGAACCAGCAGATGGAAGACCTCTCTCTCTCTCTCTCTCTTCCTCTGTCTCTCTGTAACTTTTGAATAAATAAATAAATCTTTTTTAAAAAAGTGTCAAAGTATAATAAGTGTTTTTTCTAGAAAATGCAAGGATAATGGCTGAGAAAACCAACATGGCACTAAAATCCCTATAAAGCTTGGGACAAATAAATAGTATATTGTAGATAGTTGCCAGAAACATTGTGTCCTCAGCTGTGGAGGGGCCTAGTTTCAGTTAGGGCAAAGGGGTTGCACGGAGCATTCTATAGAAAATGAAGGATACAGTAGAATGTGCTCAAAGAAGGCCTGGAGAGCATCTGAAAATGATACATAGGGCAGGAAAGAAACAGCAAAATAGCACTGGCTCAGAAGAGAAACAATGGCTACAAAACCTTGGATTTCTGAGCACATCTTAGACATCAAGGGTAAAAATGAGGGAGAGATTGTACCGAGCAGAAATTTTGCACAAAAAGGTGTACCAATGCCTCCTGAAGTTCACAGAACAGCATTTGTTGTCCCTAGCCATGTAGGGGCTGGAAGCTGAAAGCTGCCCTTGTGTGGTACCTGAGGCACAGAATCTCCATTTTTAGGGCCTAGTTTCTCTAAGCCCACCATGCAGGATTGCAGGATATTGCTCTACATGGGCACAGATTCCTTGTGACTCATAAGATCGGACAACCTCCATTCTACTGAATTGAGAGAAAATCTGCTCTGTATCACTCCTGACTTTCAAACACTGAACTCCTTTACTTTCAGGATTCCAAGAAGAAATCTAAGGAAAATAGGAGAAGCAAAGAATCACAGGGCCAGTGCCACAGCTCACTAGGCTAATCCTCCACCTGCGGTGCCAGCACCCCGGGTTCTAGTCCCGGTTGGAGTGCTGGATTCTGTCCCGGTTGCACCTCTTCCAGGCCAGCTCTCTGCTGTGGCCCGGGAGTGCAGTGGAGGATGGCCCAGGTGCTTGGGCCCTGCACCTACATGAGAAACCATGAGGAAGCACTTGGCTCCTGGCTTCAGATCGACACAGCACTCTGGCCGCAACACGCCGGTTGTAGCAGCCACTTGTGGGGTGAACCAACGGAAAAAGGAAGACCTTTCTCTCTGTCTCTCTCTCTAACTCTGCCTGTCCAAAAAAAAAAAAAAAAAAAAAAAAAAAAAAAAAAAAAAAAAGAATTACGAGAGGCTTAACTTCATCTGCTTGACATGTGGGGAAACCAAGAAAACACTAACAAATAATCCCTCAACAAGTTAACTTACCACACATTGATAGAGTTACAAATAAGTGTACTAACAGCACTCTAGGTACGCAAATAGAATATTTAGAGATATATTTCCTGCATTTCTGCCAATTCATCCAAGCTAAAGAGATTTTGTGGATAACACATCTGTCACCTCATTCAATTTTTTGTGAGTGTGAAAATTCAGAAGCATGTTTCCAAATATCACCAGTGTAGCAGCCTCTTTGGCTCCATTCTCCATGCAAGAGGAATTACCCAAAACAACAATGAGTTCAGGTTTCAGAGATACTATTAGGACATAGGCTAATAACAAAAAGAGTTGCTCAATTTCCCATATGATTTATTGTTGGTTGTGGGGGAAACACTGCCAGTGGATCATCAAGTACTGTGACCCTTGCTTTTCAATTTCGTGGTTAACTGAATAATTTATTTCTCCTCTGCTTACTTCAAAGCCATATTTGAAGTGGCTATGTTTTGGTATAATGCAAACTACTTGCGCAGTGGAGTAGTTCCATTTTACATGTTCTCAAAGCTTTGTAAAATAAGAAAATTAGCACTTCTCATTTGTAGATGAAACATCTGAAAAATTTTTTTTAATGTAAAAGCATTTGGAATGGCTGATTACCTCTTCCTCCTCATAATACTTTCTTTTCTTGGCATGTGGAATACCATATACACTTTGGTCTTTTAGCCGTCCCTGTTCCATCTCTTTGCTGGCTAATTCTTCCTTACCATTCAACTTTTACATTGGAATGCTGCAGGATCCAAACCTAAGAAGTCTATCTGATCCAGTCACATGATTTTAATCACCATGATACTAACATGACTCACAAATTAGTATTTCCAAGCCAGACTTCCCAACTGAACTCCAACATGGCTATCCATCTGCAGTCCCCACCTCCAGCTGGATTTCCACATGGCATCTCCAACGTGACAAATCTGAAACACAAACTCCAGACTCCAGCTTCCTGAGAGTCCTCCACAAACAGTCTTCTCCATGTAATGGAAGGGCTCTTCCCTCGTTACAGATAATCTGGCAAAACACTTGAATTCATCTCTTCCTCATTCCTGATTTCAACCATAAGAAAGGTTCCATTAATTTTATCCTTAAAATACAACCGGAAAAAAGACACACCTAAGTACTTTCAGTGCTATCATCCTGCTCCAAATGGCATTGTTCCTTGCATGATCTACTGCAATAGCCTTTCTCTACTATCCTTGCCTCCAATTCTTATTGCCCCTACAAACCATTCTTATTACAGCATTACAAGATTATGTCATTCCTCTAAGTAAAGCCATGCAATGGCTTCACAGCTCAAAAGTGGAGGCTACTCATGGCCAGCCAGGAATGTGTCCCAAACCCTTCATCTCTTATCTAATTTGCCTTTAAATCACTCTCTGTGATCACACTGGAATCCTTGCCTGGTTCCTAGAGCAGAGTACCTGCCTTAGGGTATACACTCTTGTATAGTAGTACTTTTCCTTTCTTGATCATCTTTTTGAAAGGTATAACCCCACCCCAACACAATCTTATCTCCTTTTCCTATTTGGTCTCCACAGATCCTATGACTATCTGTCACATTATATATTCTTGTTATTTGTTTGTTTTCTTTATTTCCCAACTAAAATATAACCTCCATGGTTACCAGGATTTTTTTAAGTTTTGATCACCCTGGTATTCCTTGAATTTATGAGTCATGATGACATACAGTAGGTGTTCAATTCATACTGGATAATGAATTAAGTATAATTCACCAATGTGTAACTGTTTACAAACTGGTAATTGCCAGTATGTAAAAAAATTAAAGACATTTCAGAGACTTAGTCAATAAGGCCTCATGCTACAACCTGGAGTAAGTTACTCATTAGTATTTTCCTTATCAGCTTTCTAGGAATTATCCTCAACGTTCCTGGTCCTACCTTTGGAATTTTTATTACTCTTCTTTCAGCTTTCTGAGTACTCCAAGTGTAGATTTTACATAACACCATATTCTTGTTTTAAAGAGCAGAGTGTAAAAGTGGGTGGGTGCAGTTTAGGAGTTCATAAAATCTCCATAGAATCTGAACAAGTAAAAAAAAATCCCCTTATAATTTAATTACCATCTGTCTGATTTGTGCCCATAAGGACATTTATGGACATTTTAAATATGTGTATCCTAGTTTTTCTTTCTTGTGTTTCAATCTTATTCAATTGTCTGTTGAACCTCAGTGATCTTTTCCCATTGAGGAACATGCCCATAAAAGTCTAATCACATGGGAATGTAGCATGGGTAGTGATGGCAATTTTTTAGTGCTGAGCTGATTCAATACTTGAAAACTCTTCTATCCCAATATGCATGATCTTTCTTCTGGGTACCAATTCCAATACCAGCTGTCCATATTCAAGCCAGATAACTACTTATTTCTGAAGGGACAAATTCTCCCATCATGTGCCTATGTAGATGCTCTACATACCATGTGGCTACTGTGACATTCTATCTTCAGATTTCAAATGCCCTTATTTTACAATTCACTTTTCATGCCTGCTGTTCATCATGCATGCTATCCCTGAGTCTTGAGTCACTTTGGAATTCATCAGGAAAGTTCAACTCACTCCCAGGACCTGGGCCACTCTATCCTGCTTCTTCCAGTACTACTTGATAAATGACTCTGTCTGTCAGAACATTGCTATTAATATTAATATCTCCTTAACTTTGTGATGGTTTGTTTATATTTTTGATCCCTTTCTCTGAGGGGTCTTAGATGGTAAAGGAATATAATATGCCTACAAATGAGCCATCTTGAGCCAAAAATCTTCTCCAATCTTTAAAACTAAAATGCTAGCAAAACAGAAAGGAATATAAAAATGAGTATCAGGTTTGTAGGATTGTTTTTAAGGGATAATTTGAGGTACATGTATGTGAAAAAATAATTATTATCTAATTAAAGCATTTAGAAACTTCTCAAAATTTAGATTACTGGGCCACACCATTAACTGAATTAGAATTTATAGAACAAAATACACACATACTAAAATTTGAGAGGAAATGAATTAAAGGGATGATAAATGAAAACTACCTTTGGTTTGAGTACTTTTAAAGGGATTTAAATGTTTCTGCTTGAATTCTCAGAGAAAATCCTATTGCCTATTAAAAACCGGATTATCTATGATATGTAAGATTCACATATGTAGATTTGTTCTGGACAAATGGACAAAAACATGATCTCTTCTAATAGATTTTACTTTAAATCTTTTCCTTACATATAAATAAAAAAGGACTACATTCTACGTGCTTACTCCACAGCCCTGTAGAGTAATAGGTGACGGCATGTCATGCCAATCAAATGAAACATGATAAGAGTGCAGTTTCTATGAGACTTACTCAGGATTTATGTTGACTATCCAAGTCAGGCATGTTAATAACTTGTGCCAATTTTAGTTTCTACTCTGCTTTCATTCCCTAAGCAAACACCAGGGGCTGCCTTAATGTAAACATTCAAAGTACCACATGCATCATTGTGGCCATCTGTTTTAGCTCCCATTTCTCATGGCTTCTCTAACTTCAACTAATAATGCAAACATCATTTAAAAATTAATCATCAACAGAGCAGTGTGAATTGTTTTAAGTTAAATTAACATCTCTGAAGATGACTAATGGAAAACATCAATGTGGACAGATGTTTTCATTTGGGGAAATGTGTTACATCCCTTCAAACAAATCCCATAATCTACCCCCACAATTTCTACTGCTTAACAAGTAATCAACAAAAATATAATAATATAATTACATTATTTTTCAAACTTATTGTTGTACCATATTGTTCTCATTCAGCTTGGTTTGACGGTCCTTTAATGTTAACAATATTAACAATAGTGGCTTTAGCTCCAAAAGGCATTAAATTTCTATCACATAAAATAAACCAACCATCAGATGTATTTTTCAATAGTCTTTACCCAAATAGAAGCATGTTAACATAACTTAGTTAGTTCCATACAGGATACCCCTGGTCTTTACAAACCTAAGAGACCAATAAATTCTCAGAAGAAATTCTAAAAGTAATTTTATCCTCTTCTCTTTCCCAGAAATGGCAGTAGCCAGCAAAAACTAATTTGGATTCACATGTCCTGTAATTTATTCTGTTGGGTGGGCATCAAGAGGAACAAGTAGGGAATGAAATGAATAGCTAAGAGCATGCTGGCCCCAACTAGATGATGTAATTTACTGAAAGATACCCAAGGCAGGCAAAGGCTACATGTTTCTTTAGTGGAAGTAAGGGACTCAGGTTGCAACTTAAGGGCTTACTACACACACCAACCATGACAAGGCAGCACTCTGAGGCAGAGGGAGGATTCCCCACCTCAAGGCTCAAAAGACATCTGCTACCAGGATAAGGTCTTCTTGGGTTGAAAATCTACTCAGGCTTTATGAAAGTTACCTTTATAGTTCTACTGGTGCATTTATGCTTTTTATTCTTAGCAACAGTTCTGAACTCATTATACACACCCCCACCACTACATACAAGTTAACAGGTAACATCCCAAACACATGTCTAAGTGTTGTAGGAATCAATGAAAGTTTCCCAGGTACGATGTTCCAGGTAAGAGGCACAGGATTTAGATTGTTGGGGTATTTTATGGGATAATTATATAATTAATGCAGTCAGTTTTTAACTAGGCTCCAACCTTACCAATAACACAGTTTTAGAGAAACGGGTGAATGTGAGAAAAGACTATCATAAGCTATCTATCATTAGAACTTTATTCCTGGCCAGCGCCGCGGCTCACTAGGCTAACCCTCCGCCTGCGGCACCGGTACCCCAGGTTCTAGTTCCAGTTGGGATGCTGGATTCTGTCCCGGTTGCTCCTCTTCCAGTCCAGCTCTCTGTTGTGGCCCGGGAGTGCAGTGGAGGATGGCCCAAGTGCTTGGGCCCTGTACCCGCATGGGAGACCATGAGGAAGCACTTGGCTCCTGGCTTTGGATCAGCGCAGCATGCTGGCTGTACCAGCATTTGGGAGGTGAACCAATGGAAGGAAGACCTTTCTCTCTCTCTCACTGTCTAACTCTGCCTGTCAAAAAAAGAGAACTTTCTTCCCTTGAATTGTATAAAACAGTCAACAGAGGAAAGGAAATGAACCTAGGAAGTCATCAAAAGACAGAAAACAAATTTAAATCAAGCATTAAAAATTTTGTTTCAATGAAAGCAGTTATTTTCAGTTAGATATGACTGTACTGTATAAAAAAGCACTATATTTCATTTATCAGCACTGAATAATGTGAAAATGATTCTCACAATAAAAATATGAAGACAACTAATTTTTTTAATAAGTTCTTCCAATGTACTCAATGGCAAAGATATACCTCTAATATGAACTGAACTGTATGCTCCCAAAATTCCCATGTTAAAATCCTAACCCTGGCCGGCGCTGCAGCTCGGCTCACTAGGCTAACCCTCCATCTGTGGTGCCGGCACCCCGGGGTTCTAGTCCTGGTTGGGGTGCCGGATTCTGTCCTGGTTGCTCCTCTTCCAGTCCAGCTCTCTGCTGTGGCCCAGGAAGGCAGTGGAGAATGGCCCAAGTGCTTGGGCCCTGCACCACATGGGAGACCAGGAGAAGCACCTGGCTCCTGGCTTCGGATCGGCACAGCGACAGCCGTAGCAGTCATTTGGGGGGTAAATCAACCAAAGGAAGACCTTTCTCTCTGTCTCTCTCTCTCTCTCTAACTCTGCCTGTCAACAACAACAACAAAAAAAAAATCCTAACCCCAGAAAGTGACTATACTTGGAGACAGGAACTTTGAGGAAGTAAATAAGATTAAATAAGGTCATATGAACACACCTCAACCCTCTGATATCCCAAAAACAACAGATAAATTATATACACAAAGAGACACCCAGAATGAAAACTCAAAGAAAAAAAAAAAGATCATGTAAGAACTTGGCAAGGGGATGGCCATCTGCAAGCACAGGAGAGAGGCCTCAGAGGACACCAACCCATACAACACATTGACCTTGGGTTTCTGCCTCCAGAACTGTAAGAAACTTGATTTCTGTTGTTTAAGCTCTCCAGTCTGCAGCCCAAACAAGGGAACACAACCCCTGTTTACACAACAATGACAACCTAAGAATGATCATGGGCTAGCTGGGTGCCCATTGCTGGATTGGGTACAACACTTAAAGTCCGCCTTCCAACTGCTCTGTCCATCTCACAAACAGTTGCAGTGTGTTTCCCAATTGCTATGCAATTATGTAAATATCAACAAAGTTCACTGTCTTACCAAGAATATTTATCTTTCTCTATTTTTTTAAATATTTATTTATTTGAAAGGTAAGCAACAGAGCAAGGAAGATGAAAGAGAAATAGAAAGAGGAACAGAGATTGATTTTCCATCCACTAGTTCAATACCCAACTGGCGGAAAGAGCCATGTCTGGGTGAAGCTAAAGACAGGAGCCAGCTCCATCCTAGTCTCCCAGGTCAGTGGCACAGGCCCAAGTACTGGGCCATTGTCTGCTGCCTTCCCAGGCACATTAGCAAGAAGCTGGATTGAAAACAAGGCAGCCAGGCCTCAAGCCAGCACCCAAATATGGGATTCTTGTGTCACATTTGGTGGCTTAAACCACTGCATTATGTCAGCCTCCTATTTTAAATGTACTTGTTTTTCATTCAAGTGTAAATTGTCCAACTGGTTCAGCAGGCCTGAGGAAAATCTTTAGTTATTTCAAATACTTAAAAGCTCAGAAACAGCATGACCATAAGAATGTTCACTGTTGTTTGTCACAGAAAATGAAGGAAGAAATTTTTAAATCAAAGATTCAGTATATACTTGAAACACAATTTAAACAGCGTAGCAAGTTCAGAACCATTGAAACCTCTACCTTCATTGTCTGTGTTTAAAGATGTGGCTTTTCTTAGCCCTTATCATACCTCCAATTCTTGATTCTCTCCTTTCTTGACAAATTAAAAAGAAATGGCTAACAATCATATATTTTTAAGATTTTATTTATTTATTTAATGGTAGAGTTAGAGACAGAGAGGGAGGGAGAGACAGAGATAAAGGTCTTCCATTCACTGGTTCCCTCCCCAAATGGCCATAATGACCGAAGCTGGGCAAATCTGAAGTCAGAAGGTAGGAGCTTTTTCCAGGTCTCCCATGTGAGTGTGGGGGCCCAAGTACTTGGGCCATCTACTGCTTTCCCAGGCCATAGCAGAGAGCTGGATCAGAAGAGGAACAGCCAGGAAAAGAACCAGCACCCATATGGGATGCTGGCACTGCAGGCAGAGGCTTAACCCACTACATCACAGCTCCAGCCCCTAACAACCACATTTTTTAATAACTCAAAAAAAAAAAAAATAAAATTTATCACTAAAGTTAATTTGAGAGCATCAACATGGGGCTTCCTGAAAAGATTGTGTATTTACTTTGTAGTTTGTGATAATAAATTTTTCAAACAAAGTATTATATTAAGGAAGATTTTAAATACTGGATGGAAACGTGAATTGCCGAAGTTTTTTTTTTTTCCAAAATTTAATAAGAAACATGAGATTCCTTCTGTGGACATAATGTTCTAGTATATGGCTTTATGTTTGCAATGGCTATACACAAATCTTTATCAAGACTTTTTAATGATAGTCTCCTTCCATTTTTCATAATAATAGCAATTTGTTCACATAAGTAGGTGGTAACACATGAAATTTTTTGCTTATATTTCAGTTGTAGGAAATGACTTTCTTAGTGAATTATCAGAATTCAGGTAATTCTGTTTAAATTATACTTCAGGTAGAGTCTTTTCTTTTTCTTTGTTTAATTCCTTAATTTTATTTGAAAGAAAAATGCAAAGCACACATTTAAGAGTAATTTATGTGTTGAATTACAGCTTTTGCTAATTTGGGATTGAGCAAACTGTGTATATAAGTGTATTTGACACATGGATTTTTAGTTTAACAGGCTTAAAAGAAAAATTTTACCTTATTATGCATATTTTAAAGGCTTTTTAAAAAATTTTAATCAGTTTTTACCAGATTCAATGTTCTTTGTAGATACAATTCTAAGAACATAATGATATTTCCTTCCTCCCTTCTACCCTCTTTTCCATTTGTTTTTGAGATAACATTTTAAATTTACATTACAGTAAAAATGCTTAATACTTCACTGAATAAGAAGTTTAACAAATAAAAAGCAAAAGACCTTAGTTTCCTAGGGTGTTATAGGGTTTATAGACAATGGTTTATAGGGTTTATAGATAATGGCTATAAACAATAATTGAATGGGAAAAATGACCATTGAAACTATAGTAAGTATAACATTATTAACCATTGAATTCACAATTTGACCTCTAAAGATGACTTGAAACTGAAAATAGAGTATGTTACTTTAAACAAAGCCCAGAGATTTGTTTTTTTTTAATTACGTTCAATGTCACTGTTTAACTTTTATTTAATTTTTCAGTATTATCTCAGACAGACATGGAGAGAGCTCCCACCTGCTGGTTCACTCCCCATATTTATAAAAACCATGGGATTTGATGGGTCCTAAGCCAGGAGCTAAAAATATAACCCAGGTCTTCAACATGAGTGGTAGAAATCCAATTTCTTGAGTCATCACTACTGCACTCTAGGGTCTGCACTGGCAGAAAACTGTACCCAAAGTCAGAATCAAAAATGGAACCCAAGCACCCAATGGAGAATATCAGTGTCAACCTATAGGCTAAATGTCGATTCTGAAACACAGCCAAAGGCTCACTGTGCTCCCAGATTGAGGTGTTGATATTTCACCAAGTTTCAGGGGCAAGATCTAGAACTCTTAGTAAGGAAAGGGTAAAGATTTTTTTCAAGACATTCAAATTAAAAAAGAAAAAAAACTCAAATTTCAATACCATGCTTATAACAAGTTACAAGTGTATATTTACACTAAATAGTACTATGTTAATTATCATCTCAAAGATAAATTCAACCAATCACATCAGTAATTTTCAAAACCTTCAGAAAACTCCTCGAAGTTATCATTGTATAAATATAATGGTCTGTTGTGACCAGATGACTAGAAGTAACTAAACAATCCTAAGTGCTCTGAGCAATGCTGAACTAGTAGACAGTATATCTTAAATTTTCTGACATTTTCACCAGCAGACATAACTCATCTGTGCTACAAAGTAGCATCTTAGATGAATGAAGAGGTTGCCTAGAAGAAAAATACTTTGATTGGAAAGACATAAACTCTATAAGATAGCCACAAAGTGAGGTGATCCAAGCAAAGAGAACAGCACTGACAAAATACAAAATACACAGGGAAGTGGAAAAGCACTGTACAGAGTCAGTTGCTGCTACCTGAGATATAAGGGGAGATGACAAAAGCAAAGGTGGCATAGCTCCACAGATTTTTAAACCACACAGAGTCTTGTACAGCATGCTTAGGGAGCTAGGAATCATGCAATCATGCTTTTAAGCTGATGTTATAATTCAGATAAGAGAAGGTCTTGGTATTATTTTCACTATAAAAATATTAAATTGGCAAGAGTATAGAAGACTGACTAGGAAAGGGAAAAAGAAGAGAGTACAGGGTGATGATGATATTAAAATTGAAGGCAAGACTGAAGGATGCCCACTGTCACCATTTGTGGGGAGCAGGGCCCGTCTCCCGTAAGATGGCAGGGCCTGTCGCCCGGGAGACAAATAAGTACTAAGACTGTGGACAAATAAATACTGAGGACAAATACTGAGATTACTGAGACTAGACTAAACTACTGGAACTGCTAAGACTAACTCTATGCATCTGATCTCCCACCATATGGCGCTGAGAGGGAGTAAACAACTTCCACACAGCTGCCTCACCAATTCGACTAACAAGCTGCAGGAGCTGATCCTGCCCCTGATTGGAGGAGAGCAGCGTGCTCAGCGCGTGGGGAGAGAACGCCAGCAGAGCTGGGATTGGTGGAAGAGGACTAAAGGAGGAGAGAGACAACATGCAGAAGGAACATCTGAGGAACCCCTGAGAGATCCGGCTGGCAGGCCGCCCCTCCGTGGAGGCGGCGGGGGAGGGGGGGGCAGCTAATCCGGGGAGGACCAGGGAAAGAAACAACAGCAAATCCGTTGCCACTCCTCCGCGAGCCTGCGGAGCAAGCGACAACCATTGCTATTCCAAATAGTCCTGGAAGTTTTAGCCAGAGCCATTAGGCAAGAAAAAGAAATCAAAGGGATACAAATTGGGAACAAATTGGGAAGGAGAAAGTCAAACCACCCCAATTTGCAGATGGCATGATTCTATATATAGGGGATCAAAAGGACTCTCTAAAAGACTATTGGGGGGCCAGTGCTGAGGTGCAGTGGGTTAATCCTCCGCATGCAACGCAGGCATACCATATGTGTGCCAGTTCTAGTCCCGGTTGCTCCTCTTCCATTCCAGCTCTCTGCTGTGGCCTGGGAAAGCAGTAGAGGATGGGCCAAGTCTTTGGGTCCCTGTACCCACAAGGGAAACCAGGAAGAAGCACGGCTCTTGGCTTTGAATCAGTGCAGCTCTGGCCATTTGGGGAGTTAACCAACGGACAGAAGACCTTTCTCTCTGTCTCTCCCTCTCACTGTCTGTTACTCTACTTCCCAAATTAAAGAAATAAAATCCTTTAAAAAAAAGAAAAAAAAGAAATTATTGGTGGTCCATTGCTGTGGTGCAGTAGATTAGTCCTCTGCCTGCAGCGCTGGTATCCCATGTGGGCACTGGTTCTGGTCCTGGCTGTTCCTCTTCTGACCCAGCTCTCTGCTATGGCCTGAGAAAGCAGAAGAGGGCCCAAACACTTGGGCTCCCTGCACCCATGTGGGAGACTGGAAGGAAGCACTTGACTCTGGATCTACCCAGCTCTGGCTTTGTGGTCATTTAGGGAGTGAACCAGTGGATGGAAAATCTTTCTGTCTCTCCCTCTTACTGTCTGTAATTCTACCTCTCAATTAAATAAATAAAATCTTTAAAAAAAATCCTTCCATATAACACCACTAAAAAATGCATGCTTTCAAAAAAGAGAGAGACTAACACCACTAAAAAATGCATGCTTTAAAAAAAGAGACTATTAGAACTCATAAAAGAGTTTCGTAAAGTTGAAGGATATAAAATCAACTCACAAAAATCAACAGCCTTTGTATGCATAGACAATGCCATGGCTGAGAAAGAACTTCTAAGATCAATCCCATTCAAAATAACTACAAAAAAATAAAATACCTTGGAATAAATTTAACCAAGGATGTCAAAGATCCCTACAAAGAGAATAACAAAGGATTAAAGAAAGAAATAGAAGACATACAAAAATGAAAAAAAAAAATCTTCCATGTTCATGGATTGGAAGAATCAATATCATCAAAATGTTCGTACTACCAAAAGCAATTTACAGATTCAATGTGATACCAATCAAAATATCAAGACATTCTTCTCAGATATAGAAAAAATGTTGAAATTCATATGGAAACACAAGAGACCCTGAATAGCTAAAGCAATCTTATACAATAAAAACAAAGCTGGAGGCATCACAATAACTGATTTCAAAACATACTACCGAGCAGTTATAATCCAATAGCCTGGTACTGGCACAAAAACGGACTTGTAGACCAATGCAACAGAATCGAAACTCCAGAAATCAACCCATGCAACTACAACCAACTTAGCTTTGACAAAGGAGCTAACATCAACCCCTGGAGCAATGACAGTCTCTTCAACAAATGGTGCTGGGAAACTGGATCTTCACATGCAGAAGTATGAAGCAAGACTCCTACCTTACACAAAGATCCACTCAAAATGGATTAAAGACCTAAATCTATGACCCGATTCCATCAAATTATTAGAGAATATTGGGGAAAGCCTGCAAGACATTGGCATAAACAAAGAGTTCTTGGAAAAGACCCAGAGGCACAGGCAATCAAAGCCAAAATTGATAAATAGTCTACATCAAGTTGAGAAACTTCTGCACTGCAAAAGAAATACTCAGCAAAGTGAAGAGACAACTGACAGAAGGGGAGAAATTATTTGCAAACTAAGCAACTGTTAAAGGGTTAATAACCAGGGCCGGCGCCGCGGTTCACTAGGCTAATCCTCCGCCTAGTGGCGCCGGCACACCGGGTTCTAGTCCCCGTTGGGGCGCCGGATTCTGTCCCGGTTGCCCCTCTTCCAGGCCAGCCCTCTGCTGTGGCCAGGGAGTGCAGTGGAGGATGGCCCAGGTGCTTGGGCCCTGCACCCCATGGGAGACCAGGAAAAGCACCTGGCTCCTGGCTCCTGCCATCGGATCAGCACGGTGCGCTGGCCACGGCGGCCATTGGAGGGTGAACCAACGGCAAAGGAAGACCTTTCTCTCTGTCTCTCTCTCTCACTGTCCACTCTGCCTGTCAAAAATTAAAAAAAAAAGGGTTAATAACCAGAACATATGAAAGATCAAGAAACTCAACAACAACAAAACAAAAAACCCAGTTAAGAAATGGGCAAAGGATTTACACTGGCATTTTTCAAAAGAGGATATCCAAATTGCCAACAGACACATGAAAAAATACTCAGAATCACTAGCTATCAGGGAAACACATATCAAAAACCACTGTAGAAGTGGGATTGACTCTTCAAGATTCAATGACTTTGAAAAGCCCTTGTCTCAACTGTTAAGGAACAGGTTTTTTTTGTCCATACAATTTGTTGAGCTCTTTACTTAGTATAGAGTTAATTGTATGTGTATACAGTTAATTGAAAATAGATGCTAGTAAAACATAGAATAGGAATAGGAGAAGGAGGAAGAACAGTGGTGGGAGTGTGAGTGGGAAGGTAGATATGGTAGGAAGAATCACTATATTCCTGAAGTTGCATTTATGAAACGCAAGAAGTTGTTTTTCTTAAATAAAAAGCTTCTGTGGGGGGGGGGAATAAAACGATGGTCACTAACCCATATAAGACAGACTAAGTGATTAAAGAAAAGGATTGAGTTATTGATAAAAATATATCAGTAGGGAGAATCAATAAAACTTGATGGCATGTTATAGAATGAGGTTATATAAAAGAAATAATGTCTTAAAATGCTGCTTAATTTTTTTGTATCACAAAATACTTCAAAAATCTAAAAATCCATGGTCCATTAAAACACACACTTAAGATGCTACAAACATAGAATACAAACATCAAATCAATCAGGAGTTCACTAATCTGAGAATCCATTATTAAATTTCCAGATTAGGAATCACTGATATTATTTTCTCCCATATTTATAGCTTGAGTGGTAGAATGGATCATAATTTTATTACCTGAGAAAAGTAATAGAGTTGGTAGCAGAGACTGAGAAAGAAAATAATTTCATTCTTATATTATGGAATTTGAGGTGCTAAAGGTAATACTGAAAGAAACAACAAGAGGGCAGTTGTATTTCTGGACCTAGAACTCAAGAGTAGGGTCTGAGCTGCAAAATATGGCTTGGAGACTCAATGATATACGAATTAGAGTGAGGAGAGGACAAAATCACCTAGTTAGAAGAGTTACCTAGAGAGTTAAGAATTAGATGGGGTGAATACTGTTAAGTGACATTCAGATCGTCTTTACAGAAACAACTTATTTCGATGGTTTCTGGGACTGCTGTTGGCAGGCAACACTCAAATCTCAGACCCCTGTGGAAGATTTCCATGGGTTTAAAAGAACGTGTGCTTGCCTCTTGTGTACCAGATCGCTACATCCTATGACTGCCTGACACAAGAATAAAGAATGCTGCCACATTCTCCTGACTTATTCCTCTATACCCTACCATACACAGCTATGAACAACTTCAGAGAGTTCCACACATGTTTGGCTGAGGATTACAATGATATGCACAACACCTCCACTTCTCCCTCTGTCCAATCCTGCGCTGCCCACAAACGATGAAGTCTCTAACACGTTGAGCATGCTACTGTCCATCTCAAGGTCTTCTAGTCCATCTCAAGTTCTTCTATCTGGTGACCACATCCTGCAACACAATTATCAAAAGGATGGATACCATCTACAACCTCCAGAGCAGAGCGAAAAAAAGAGAACTAAAAGGTTTAAAGAGGACAACTTAACACCATACATATACAGACACTTTTTTTTTTTAAATAAAATGGTGATTCAGTAACAGGAGCTTTATCAGTGTAATAAATAACTATGCCAAAGAAAATCATGTGATCCCAGTAGATGTCGACACGTATTTGTAGACAGAATTCATCTCAGACTCTTAAATTCATAAACTATTAGTAGCACAGAAGTTGGATGTTTCCTTAGTCTGATAACAAATATGATTCAAACAATTATAGTATACTTAAGGATGATACATAAAATGTACTCTCTTTAGAATAAGAAACAAACTAAATATTTCCATGATCATTACCATAATTTAATACTATTCTTAATGTACTTATAAAGAAGGGCTGGCACTGTGGCATAGAGGGTAAAGCCACTGCCTACTGTGCCAGCATCCCATCTGGGCACCAGTTCGAGGTCCAGCTGCTTTATTTCCCATGCAGCTCCCTACTGTGGCCTGGGAAAGCAGTAGAGGATGACCCAAGTCCTTGGGCCCTCACACCCACATGGGTGCTTCTGGAGAATAAGTTCCTGGCTCCTGGCTTAGGATCAGACTGGCTCCAGCCATTGCAGCCATTTGAGAAGTGAACCAGTGGATGGAAGACTAATCTCTCTCTCTCTCTCTCTCTCTCTCTCTCTCGCACTCTCTCTCTCTCACTCTGCCTCTCTGTGACTCTGACTTTTAAATAAATAAATACTTTTTTAAATGTACTAAAAGAAAATTAGTCAAGAGAAAGAAAATAAATATCAAAAAGGAGAAGTCTAATTTAAAAGTATAGTAAACAGTCTAGTTCTTTAGCAAGAAAACCCAAAAGAGTAGACTAGAGGACTGTTTTATATGACACCAACAATAAAATAAACTTATCTGAAAATAGGTAGCTTTTCTAAATACTGGTGAGAAAATACAGAAAATTTCAGCCAATAGTCAATTGAAAAGAATAAAGGACCTAAGAATACACCCAGTAATCAAAAAGATATTATGGTACTTGAAATACATATTGAGGAACATAGACAAAAATAGACAAACAGATGAATGAAAAAGAAAATAAAAAATAAAACCTGACACAGATGGGAATTTATTTTATAGCAAAGGTAACATTTCAAACCTGTGATGAAAGAAAAATATTACATAGCAAATTACCTTTTTAAAAACACCTAAATAATATTTTGGAAAGTTCTCAACCTTTACAAATAGATGAAGTATCAGTGGGTCTCCAAAAAGCTCACTGAAAATGCATATTACAAAAAAAAAAAAAAAAAAAAAAAAAACTATGTATGGATTTCAAATAAATTTTTGCACCAAAACAACTTTTTCATTCCATTTTTCCATGAAATGGAAGTACCCTCATATGTAAATACACCCCCAAAAAAACCCCATTAATTTGCAGGAAAGAAAGAAAGCTTACATTGTCAGAGTTAGGATGACTTCTAGGAACTCTGTAAAACAGAGAACCAACAGCAACCTCCCCACTACTCCACATCACACTAGGCCACTCCAAGCTCAAGGTCTTTGCATTTCCTGTTGTCCTTTCCTAGACCTCTTTCATCCATTCTGCCCCAAATAACTTCATGGTGTGCTCACTTCCTTCAGGCTTCTGTTCAAATGCTACCTTCTGGTTGAAGTCTTTGCTCTCAAACTGCAGTCGCTCTAATCTCTTTATTCGCCCTTTTCTTATCCCTTCATGGTCTCCTTAGGACTTGCTTCCACCTAATATCTTATGTATCACTTTACTTAGTTATCTTGTTTATTATCCGGCTTCCCCAACTAGACTTCAATATTCACGAATGCAAAGATGCTTTCACTGTTTTGTTCACTTCTCAGTACCTACAAGACTGCATGGAACATACTAAAAGCTCAACATGTATTTGATTAATCAAAGGAAAAATGAATAAAAGGCCAGAGGCATACAAATAAAAGTCCAACAAAAATGGTGTAACTGAAGCCAGAAGAAGGTTGGGGAGGGGGAGGGAGGATGAGTATGAAATGGCAAATAAATTGCTGTAAAATGTAGAGAGGCCTAGTTAGATGACTAGATAAAAATGCTCTTTAGAATGTCACTAATGACTTTGGCAAGAGAAGTTTGAAATACAGTTCTCCAGAGGTTCCTTGTATTTCCACAAGTTACTACACAGATACTGCTTTTTGTTCCAGAAAAAACTCTTCAAGGATGTTTGGATAGTGAGCAGCCTTGGAAGATGTAGTATTGACCACTAGACTAAAAGGTAGGTTTGCTAACCATATTGGAAGATGAAGATAGTGTCTCATCTCTGGAGTAAAAGGCAGGAAGACTTACTGCCTTTTATTTTAAAAAGAGGTTATTTGTCAAGATTCCTTTTCTGTAATGTAACTGACTGAATGTACAAGGACTAATTCTTCCTTCTTGTGTCCCCATATAGGAAATGGGTCTTAGAGAATTTCAACATCTTTTATACCTAATTTGGCTATTTCTGTTACTGAGTAATAAATTGCCTTTCATCTCTAGCTCAGAAGTGATAGTCTCCAGTCATTATTTATTCAACTATGCCAAGTTAACTTATCAGTGCACACAAGGTAAAATTTCAGGTATTCTAAAGTTCTATAGAGACAGGTGAAAAAAAAAATAAGACTTCATATACACCAGCAGCACTGACAAGGATCTGGTCATCCACTTCCACTTATTATATAATACTTTAGAAACATCACCTCAACTTATTCCACCAAGTGATGTCAGTTGTGTAGCACTTAACATAAGATAGTTCACCACAGTCATTTATCTATCACATCTGAGCTACAAGCAATATACTTATGCTGACCAGCTCTACAGTCCTAAGAGAAAATGAGAGCTATATAGATTAGATCTTACAGACTAAACTGACATCTTTTCATTTGATTATTGTTTACAGCCCTGGCCTATACTGCTGCTGATTTATGCTCTTTTTACTTTTTACATGTTGAACTATTTAGTGGAGTATTAAGCCTTGGACTGTTTTGTAAATTAAAAACACATTATCTCAAAAATTGAAAAGGAGGGGGAGGAAGAGAAGAAGGGAGGAGAAAAGAAATATCATATTCTTAGAATTGTATCTATGAACTACACTGAATCTTTTCTCTTTGTATTAATATCACATCATGAGAACTGATGAAATTTGTGTTGCAGCATTGTCATACATATTTTGTTGCTCTACCTTCCCTAAAAATCACCCCTATTTCTCATTACAATGTGGCTCAATATCTTATGCAAATTCCAAAAAATTATTACAGAGTAAGACTGCAGAAGGACAACACCCTTTCCTTTTAAATATATCTCAAATGTTATACCTGCCAAATCTCCTTACATCCAACTGATCAAATAAAAATAATACGGCCATGTCTAACTGCAAGGGAGATAAGAAAACTTATTTTTAGAATCCTATGAATACCCAAAAATTAGGAGTGTACTGCTGTGAAAGAAGGAAATAATGGAAATTTGAGTACAACTAACATTCTTCACCACAATATACCCATTTGGCAACCCAAAAATCCATGCACATCTTTTATATAGAACAAATTCATCAATTTCTACAAAAGAGAAATGCCCAAAGTGCTAACAATTACTGCACCCAGATAAATTCTCTCACCTCTGGAGATATTTAAAAATGGGTGTGAAACCTCATGGCACAGCGGGTTAATGCCCTGGCCTGAAGCACCAGCATCCCATATGGGCATCAGCTCTAGTCCCTACTGCTCCTCTGCCGAACCAGCTCTCTGCTATGGCCTGGGATAGCAGTAAAAGATGGCCCGAGTCCTTGGGCCCCTGCACCTGTGTTGGGGACCTAGAAGAAGCTCCTGGCTTCAGATTGGCACAGCTCCGGCCATTGAGGTCATCAGGGGAGTGACCCATTGAATGGAAGACCTACCTCTCTCTCTGTCTTTCAAATAAATAAAATAAATCTTAAAAAAATTAAAAAAAAATTAACCTCATGGCTTGTACCTAGGCTTATGGTGAAATTAGATACAGCAATCCAAATTCTCATGAGAAAAGGGGAGAGAGAAACACATAGCAGACACTGGGACATGGCAATAATCGCATGCCACCAGATATAAGCACCTTGCTTGGACCCATCTGGAAGCCTTGATTTTGCTTTGAAAAAAAAAATTTCATATCCTTGCAAAGCCTTAGTTCTTTCTTGGAGACTTCAAAGTTGTCATAGACTACTTCTTGCTGGTCCAGGTTTGGCAGTACAGTGATTATCTTGAAGATTGAACAGTTACAGGCTTTTGCAGGCCATGTTGTTGTTCTTTATCCACACAATTCCCTCAAAAACCTAGTAAGCTTCTAGGCAATTTGTTTTGGATAAATTCCCTATGTAAATACTATAGCCAAAGATTTAATCTAGATGTCATTTTTAAGTATAAAGACGCTTTTCTTATCCACATGACTCATGTGCTTTTCTCACCCACTTTGTGTATGAATGCTGCATCCAGGCTATCTGAACCATTTTTCTTGGGTGGGAAAGCAATACCTTTAATTTGTTTTTACCTCTGCTCTGGTTCCTAAATCTACCAAAGCACTGAGTTTATCTCCTACTAAAACAGTACCTTTGAAGTTACCAATTATAATTACTTTGGTTTGGAGTACAGAAGGAGTTGAGTTTTTCGACCTTTCAGGGCCTCAAATTACAGGACTCTGAGTGAAACTATTTTGGTAACCCAGCACAAGGAGCCTTTCTTAGAACTGGGTTCCTTTCCCTCTGTTTGCATACTAGCTAACTCGAGGCTGATTTCATTTTTGCTATAGGATTTACTGAAAGAACAAGAAGTAGTGAACACACATCAAGATTCTGCTGTCTTCTTATGATTTCCCCTAGTTTTATGGTCTTGGTTAGCATGTGGTCTATGTTTTAGGATATTGCAAGCTACAGTGATACCAAGGTTTGGCTTTAGCACCAAGAATCAATCAGCTTTTCCATCTCCAGCACCTGTGTCTCATCCTCCTCTTAACTGTTAAACATGCCACTTGTTAAACTCCACTTCTGACACAAAATTCTGTCTTAGTTGGATGCAGTCTTGGAATGTATAACAAGAATCAAATATAGTACATAAAGAAAACAGAAGTTTAGTCCTTTCTCATTATAGTCTGTAGGTGGTATCTAGAGTCTTTAAAGGAGAACAATGAACAAAACTTTTCCGTTATGGAAGAAAGGGAGACAGATATCAGGGAAAAAAATAGTTTTTACTATAAATTTAAAACTAGTGATATTTATGTGGATCTAGCATTTTAGTTTATTGTGAACAAATATTTGTAACAAGAAATAAGTTGATTAGATAATAGTTTTAAGGGCAGTTTCTCTAGTGCAGTAACTATTGATATTAACAGAGTATTTTGTAAGCTATAACATACAAAATAGAAATTTTAGTATAAATGTAGTCTATGGTCATACCACCCTGAACACGCCCAATCTTGTCTGATCTCAGAAGTATAAATGTAAATTATAGATTACATTTTGCATTAAATGTCTAAGATGTAGCATACAATTTGATAGTTTTTGTATAAAAGAATAAATGAACTGATCAATTAACAAATATTTATTGAGCATCTGCTATGAGATCATATATGTGTTTTTGACACCGAAGAGATTAAAGTATGACATACGATCTTAGAACAGAAGTTGGTAACACTTTACTCAATGATTCTGGCAACCTGAAGCATGAAGTCCATCTAATAAAGGTTGTGAATATAGGCGGGTGCCGCGGCTCACTAGGCTAATCCTCCACCTAACGGCGCCGGCACACCGGGTTCTAGTCCCGGTTGGGGCGCCGGATTCTGTCCCGGTTGCCCCTCTTCCAGGCCAGCTCTCTGCTGTGGCCAGGGAGTGCAGTGGAGGATGGCCCAAGTGCTTGAGCCCTGCACCCCATGGGAGACCAGGAAAAGCACCTGGCTCCTGGCTCCTGCCATCGGATCAGTGCGGTGCGCCGGCCGCAGTGCGCTGGCCGCGGCGGCCATTGGAGGGTGAACCAACGGCAAAAGGAAGACCTTTCTCTCTGTCTCTCTCTCTCACTGTCCACTCTGCCTGTCAAAAAAAAAAAAAAAAAAAAAAAAGGTTGTGAATATAATACTTGATATATTTCAACATAATTCCTAATGACTATAAAGAAAGTACAGCTTTTTCAAGTTAATTTTTTCTTAAAATAACTTTAAATGAACTATGGGCCGGCGCCACGGCTAGCAGGCTAATCCTCCGCCTTGCAGCGCCGGCACACCGGGTTCTAGTCCTAGTTGGGGCACCAGATTCTGTCCCGGTTGCCCCTCTTCCAGGCCAGCTCTCTGCTGTAGCCAGGGAGTGCAGTGGAGGATGGCCCAAGTGCTTGGGACCTGCACCCCATGGGAGACCTGGAGAAGCACCTGGCTCCTGCCTTTGGATAGGCACGGTGCACCGGCCGCGGCACGCCGGCTGCGGCGGCCATTGGAGGGTGAACCAACGGCAAAGGAAGACCTTTCTGTCTGTCTGTCTCTCTCACTGTCTACTCTGCCTGTCAAAAAAAAAAAAAATATGCAAATTGAGTATCTTCTTTTAAAACTGCTTAAATGAGAAAGTCACTCCAAGAGCAAATGAACATATTGGTATATATTCATATTATTTTTCTATAATACTGAATTCATAGCCAAGTACTCCACAATAAAATTTTGGTTAAAAATTAACATGTCACATGAATTTGTGATATATATAATCATTTGCTTAAAACTGGAATGTTTTCCCCAATAATTTAAATCAGTGACAAACAAGTAAACAATTTGTTTACTACCATCAAAGCCATTTGTGCTTTTATCTGAAGAATAATAATTAACTAATTTAGAACTTTAGAAAAGCAGTAGTTGAAGCTATTTTTTTTTTCAGGTAATATGTCCTATGTCTCCACAAACATTTCTATTTTCTGTCTTTCCACTCCTAGTTTAATTTAACTATTATCACAGATTATTTGCAGAAACGCATAGCTACAGACATTGGTATGTATTCTTTAGAAGGCTGTTTTTCATTAATAAGTCATCTACATACAAATATAAAGTATATATTTTATTCATTCAAGAACACAACACATCCATAGTTCCTAGAATATAGCACCTTACGAAAAACTATTATTTTAGCTTTCTATGAGTCTTTTCCTTTGCATTTTTATACATTTAGGAACAGGAGAACAGAATAAATTAAAGATAATAGGCACAAAAATACAACTGCTTGATATCCTCCATGCCACACCAAGAACACATCTTTTATAAAGTCTCCTTGATAACAGTAAATATTCGTCCTTTCAGACCAGGTCATCTAGTACTCTCACCAGAATATACAATGTGTGAAAAATATAAGAAATTATTTTTACTAAAAATAGCATTAATGAAAATACTCCAAGAAAGATGGCAAACCAAGGCAACTTATTCCCCTCCCTCCAACTCCAGACTTCCATTACTATCACAAAACTACAGAAAAAAATAGGGCATAGGTGGTGAAAGAACTAGAGACAAGAAATTTTTGTGCCAAAAATCTACAGGGACTTGCTGTAGATAAAATAAGTGAAAGGAAGAACTAGGTGCTGACTCCAAATATTTTACCATCATAAAAGTTTCCATTTTTATTTTATTTTAGATGTTCCTATCTGTATTCACAAGTGAGAGTCAGACATCCAGTCATTCAGAAAAGAGTTATTGTGTTAGTTTTGTGAATCAGGTACTGTTTTAAACCTTGGTGTTCAGAAAATGGTCCTATCCTAAATGAAAGATCTCTGCAAGTGAGATCCCAGTGGAAAGAACGGGCCATCAAAGAAGGAGGTACCTTTCTCTGAAGGGAGAAGTGAACCTCCACTTTGACTATGACCTTGTCTAAATAAAATCGGAGTTAGCGAAATCAAGAAGCTTCCATAGCATTGGCAACTCATGACAAGAGCCTAGGGAGATTACTGACGCCATAAACAAGAGTGTCAATTTGTTAAGTCAACAACAGGAGTCACTGTGCTATTACTCCTCATGTAGGATCTCTGTCCTTAATGTGTTGTTCAATGTGAATTAATGTTATAACTATTACTCAAACAGTATTTTACATTTTATATTCTGTGTGGGTGCAAACTGTTGAAATCTTTACTTAATATATACTAAATTGATTTTCTGTATATAAAGAGAATTGAAAATGAATCTTGATGTGAATGGGAGAGGGAGTGGAAATTGGGAGGGGTGCAGATGGGAGGGAAGTTATGGGGGGGGAGCCATTGTAATCCATAAGCTCTGTACTTTGGAAATTTATATTTGCTAAATAAAAGTTAAAAAAAAAGAACTCACACAAAAAAAAAGTGCATGGATTACCAAAAGCTATATGCTCCAAAATAAACTTAGCTAATTGCATTTTCCATGGGGAAAAAAGAAAGTTATTTCTTATAATTGTTAATATTTAAAATGTTCTACTGATTTTTCCTACATAGTAAGTTCTCTCTTCCTTTGATCACTTTTACGTCCCATGTGTCCTACAAATTCTTTTTACCTCTTTATTTAAAATAGCCAAATCATTCTGACTTCTGATTTTCAGAAGTATGTTCTACTATTATTGTAATAAACACTGTAGATAATAAAAAAAAAGAAAATGATCTTATCCTTATGGAGCTTACAATGTACCAGTATGGACAGCAACACAGTATGGCAGGAGATAGAAAAGAGCCATACAAAATTGGGTTAGCATGTAGCAGCTCAGACACTCATTATAAGAACAAACCACTTCTAAAATGGAGTAATTTTTACAGCCAATGCCAGTGGTATTCAATGGCTACTAAGCTACAATGAGTAGGGTTCGAGAGGTAGGGTTAATGAAGAATGATCCTGAACACGAAGACTTCTCTGTGACATAGAGGCAGCCAACCTCTTAGGGAGACTAGAGAATTTTTCAACATACTCAAGTGACTACTAAATCAGACAACCAGAAATAGAAAACTGGCCTTAACTCAGTGACTTCTCCAAGACTGTTAAGAAGGGAGGGGTAGTGGGTGAAGGCAGTGAAAAGGGAGGAAGAGGGTGAGGAAGATGAGGAAGAGGAGGAAGGGAGAAGGAGGAGGAGAATTACAAAGAGAAAAGGGGAAGAAGAATTAAGGAAAGAAGAGAGGGGGGTAGACAGGAAAGAGGAAGAAGGCAGAGATGCTGTGCCTCTGCTACTGGAACCCATATTCAATGGAGAATCTACTGCAAACCTGAAACAACTCCAGACACTGAACAAAACAGACTCAAATTCTTGCTCACAGAGTACACATTAGTAGGGAAGAACTAGCAATAAGTATAAAGATGTGTGTGTGTGTGTGTGTGTGTGTGTAAAATTTTATGCATGAACAAATGCAAAAAGAAAAACTTAGGGGATACAGATAAGGAAGAGGTAGCTACTATGGATTGTAGTTTTTAAATAAATTGATCAGATAATATCTCACTGATGTGTATTTGGTGAAGGGTGTGAGGAAGTAAGCCATGAGAATATCTGGGAAAAAAGACTTCCAGGGAAAAGATTTTGAGGCTAAAAAATATCTGGAGAACCAGAGGAATTACAAGGAGGCTAACATGGCTCAAGTGGAGAAAGCAAGGGCTAACGTGGAAAGATGATGGATAAGAGATGTGTTGGGAGAGAAAGAGAGGTAGAAGTGACAAGTCCTGGATGTTTGGTTGGGGTTGCCATTTACTGAAATGGAAAAACATTCAGGATGAACAAACTTGGGAGGGACTCGCAGGAGTTCACATGATCAACAGGAGATTGCATAGAGCAAAGAAATCAATAATGAATCTGGAGAACGGGCAAGAGTGAATGGCAGGCCACTAATTAGGCAGTTGTACGAGGACAAAGTACAATTTTAAAGTACATATTTTCAAATCCTCCGCCTGCGGCGCCGACACCCCATATGGGTGCTGGGATCTAGTCCCAGTTGCTCCTCCTCCAGTCCAGCTATCTGTTGTGGCCCAGGAGGACAGTGGAGGATGGCCCAAGTGCTTGGGCCCTGCACCCACATGGGAGACCAGGAGGAAGCACCTGGCTCCTGGCTTTGGATTGGCACAGCGCCGGCCGTAGTGGCCATTTGGGGAGTGAACCAATGGAAGGAAGACCTTCCTCTCTGTCTCTCTCTCTCTCTCTCTCTCACTGACTAAAACTCTACCTGCCAAGTGAAAAAACAAAAGTACATATTTTAAAATGCACCATAATACATCTGTGGGATCTAAATCATTAGCATACAATTTAGGTAGGGAGGAGAAACTCAAGGTCTGGGCTCTAGAGCATTTCAACAGTAAGAAAGCTGGAAGATGAGTAGGACTCACAAAGGAGGTTGCGAATAAATAGCAACAGAAGAAAATCTGGGAAAATCCCAAAGCGAAGTGAAGAAAGCATTGCAAAGTAGAAGAAAGAATCAGCTACATCATATACTGCTGGAAAGTCAAGTAGTATCAGAACTGAGAATTGGCCATCGAATTTACTTGTTTATTGTCTCCAACCTTACAGTAAACTCTATTAACTGCAGAAATTATTTTCTTGGTCATTAATAAATTCTCAGGGACTAGACTATTAGAAGTTAAAGCTCTTAATCCCAATTAAACTTCTTTCAAAAAGTAATACTTAATTCTATTTAAATACACTAAAGAACTCCACTAGAATTACATTAGTTTCTCAATATCTCATACCATATTCATATTCTTAAAATCAAATTTTAGATTCATGTGATAATGATTAATCTGAGTCTACACTATCCAAATGTATAATATTTCTATAAAACTAATTTCATAGTTCAAAATGACATAAAATTTCAGCACCATTGCCACCAAAATAAATGAACAAGCCAAGGTTGTCAATAGCACAGTAGAAGGGCCGGCGCCGCGGCTCACTAGGCTAATCCTCCGCCTAGCGGCGCCGGCACACCGGGTTCTAGTCCCGGTCGGGGCGCCGGATTCTGTCCCGGTTGCCCTTCTTCCAGGCCAGCCCTCTGCTGTGGCCAGGGAGTGCAGTGGAGGATGGCCCAGGTGCTTGGGCCCTGCACCCCATGGGAGACCAGGAAAAGCACCTGGCTCCTGGCTCCTGCCATCGGATCAGCGCGGTGCGCCGGCCGCAGCGCGCCGGCCGCGGCGGCCATTGGAGGGTGAACCAACGGCAAAGGAAGACCTTTCTCTCTGTCTCTCTCTCTCACTGTCCACTCTGCCTGTCAAAAATAAAAAAAATAAAAATAAAAAAAATAAAAAAAAAATAGCACAGTAGAAATGTAGCAGAAACATGTCATTAAATAAAGTTAAAGCCAAATCATTTCTGGGCGGTTCCTAATTTGATTTCATACTGATATATGTAGATTAAGTATTTCTAAAACTATGTCTTACCAGTAATATAGTAATAGAAGATATATGTGTAACATACATGTTTTTTTCCTCCAATTTTCAGCAAGAGAATAGTCAAGTCTTTCAATTACATGTGCCCTTATTGTTTCAACAAGGCTAATAAAGAGTCATCTTGTTCAGAAAAATAACTCTAGAGCAACTAGTTATCCAGCTGATGACTGATTTTATAATACTAGTTGAATATTGGGTGGGATGCATGGAAACCTACCAGAATTTTTCTAGGCAATTTGCCAAAGAGAGTTCGTCAAGAAAAATAGTACTGTGATTTCAACTTTGAACTTTGAACTGTACATTGTGTGAACTTGTCAAACACTCATCCCACAAATAACCTTATGCTCTTTCTGAAAATCTTGCCAAATAGAATGAATCTGATTTACTGGAAAAAACATTTAACGCCAAGAAAAACACACACATTGTATATAGAGTGTCAATAATTTTGGAAATATTGGTTTACCTCCATCATGATTTCACTTGAAAAGAATGCAATGTTCTTTCTGCTGAAATATTTTTACCATAATTAGCTCATTTTTCTCCCACAGTAACAATTTCTTCTTATGTTATTATGTTTGTGCCTTATTTTCCTAGAGTAGTTAACTTGGCTGGTAAAAACATGATGCTTCTAAGGTCAAAGTTTCAGATTCAGCACAATCAGCTATTCCCAATTCCCATACATATCATATAAAATATTAAATATATACCCTGTAATTTAAGGCCTGCCCATATCACTTTATAGAATGCAGATAAAGAAGAGCCCCTGCCTGTTTTCAAGTTCAACTAGACTGTTCATAAGATGCTAAGATGTATAGATAGGGGTAATAGTGGAATAAATGCAAAAACCTTACAGAACTAATTAAGCTAGAAGCAAATGGACAGTTGCTATTGAGAGGAACTATAATATAAGTAATGGCAAGTAATAACAAGTAATAGTATCACAATAGATGCCAGGAGGAGGGACAAAGGGGCGAAGTATAGGACCATTCATCAAACTCTGTCAATTATGAACCTCTTTGAATTCTGCTTTTACTGTGACACTGCTGTGTGTAGTGGCTTGCTATATGGCACATAAATTTTGTAACTTGTGTCCTGAGAAATGAAAATATTCATGGAAAGTTATCCCTTGAAATTATCTGGTGGATTTTTTTCCCATGGTATGTATTATGTGGCAAATGATGGCTCTTAGTGTCCATTTGTGAATTAACAGATAAAAATAATAAACATAGCAGAAATTTGAAGCAATAAAGAAAAATAAAAGTTTATATCTGCTATTAAAAATCATAAATATATAGAATGGCTTTTGTACTCTAGGTGCTTGTAATAAAAATAAAGTGCCCTAACTGGGGCCAGTGCTGTGGTATAGTGAGTAAAGCCACCCCTTGCAGAGCCAGCATTCCCTTATGGGTGCCAGTTCAAGGTTCAAGTCCCTGCTGCTCCACTTCCAATCCAGCTCTCTGGGAAAGCAGTAGAAGATGGCCAAGTCCTTGAGCCCTTGCATATGTGTGGGAGACCCGGAAGAAGCTCCTGGCCCAGCTCCAGCTGTTGCAGTCATCTGGGGAGTGAACCAGTGGATGGAAGACCCCTCCCTACCTCCCTCCCTCCCTCTGCCTCTGCCTTTCTGTAACTCTCTGCCTTTCAAATAAATAAATTTTAAAAAATAAAATGCCATAACTGCCTTAACCAATGCATTATAATATATTTTTTCTGCCTCGTTTAGATATACAAAGTTCAGTTGAGCTGGTTTGGGAAAGAGAAAGCACCATTATTGGTGGCAGTTGTCACCTATACAGTAGTGGGTCTTAATCCTTTAGGGTTCAAATACTCTTTGAGGATCTACTTTTAAAACAAGGAGCCCTGAGGCCGGCGCTGCGGCTCAGCGGGTTAAAGCCCTGGCCTGAAGTGCCAGCATCCCATATGGACGCCGGCTTTAGTCCCAGCTGCTCCTCTTCCAATCCAGCTCTCTGCTATGGCCTGAGAAAGCAGTGAAAGATGGCCCAAGCGCTTGGGCCCCTGCACCCACATGGGAGACCTGGAAGAAGCTCCTGGCTCCTGGCTTAGGACCAGGGCAGTTCCGGCCGTTGCAGCCAATTGGGGGGTGAACCATCAGATGGAAGACCTCTCTCTCTCTGCGTCTCCTTTCTCTGTGTGGCTCTGACTTTCAAATAAATAAATAAATCTTTAAAAAAAATAAAAACAATGAGCCCTTTCTACAGAAATCAGCATATCTTACACAAAATCTCAGACACAATTTTGAAACTATTTTTGCCATTCATTGAAATCTGACAAGAATACAGGTTCAAAAGATTTCTCATAGAGGAAATGAAAAGTTAGAGATATGTTATTACTTTTAAAAGGCTAGGAAAGATTAATGACATCAATACATATGAATAGTATCCTATACACAGCAGGCACTAAAGAAATTACTTTTAATTTATATTTCCCAAGATAATTTTGATTGTGATAATAATCAATAAGCTATAGGTTGCTAACCAGAAGTACGCAAGTGCAATAAAGTATGAAAAATAATTGTGTGGTTAAACAAGCTTGATAAAGGCTGGATTAAACAAAGTTACTATACAACTTCTCAGAGTTGTAACTTTATAATATACAAAAAAGAGACAAATTATGTGGCATTTTCTCAACTTCCTTTGTTCATAAGAACCCCTTTTCTCCAAAACATTTGTTACCAGTTTTTGTAAATTACTTTACTTATGAGGAGTATAGTAAGATCTACAATTGCTCAATTGATACTCGAATTTAAGCAGAATTCTATATTTTTATCTTTTTGTTTTTAATATTTATTTTTTTGGATAACATTGTAATTTACATTATAGTCAAAAGCTTAGTGGCTCCACTAAATAAGGAGTTCGACAAATTAAAGGTCAAAAGATCATAAACCAGCAAGAAAATAGCATGGCTATACAAAATACCTGAAGGAAAAGATGTTCAACTTCACTTATATAAGGTAAATATTAAAATAGTCACAAAATTACAGCAGTATATAGTTCTTATCAATATATTTGACAAATATTTAAAAGCATCTGACAAAATACTGTATTTGCAGCAAAACTGACACTCTGGCTTTCCTTTCTTCCCTCCTCCTTCCAGCCCTGTCAGTTCCCCTCCCTTCCCTTCCTCTCCTCCATTTTTCATTTTAGCTCCCAAATGTGAGGGAGAAAATGTGGTATTTCGCTCCGTTTGGCTGATTTCACTCAACAATGTCTCCAGTTTCAATGATTTTTCTGCAATGATAGAATTTCATATTTTTCAAAGCTAAACAATATTTCATTGTATATATGTGTGTGTTTACATATGTGTATATATATATAAATGTGGTAGATGCATATGTATAAATATACCACATTATTTTTATTCATTCATCTGATGATGCGATGCGTACCTTGGTTGATTCTACATTTTGGTTATTATGACCAGTGTTGCTATAAACATGGTGGGACAGGTATCTCTTTGATATAATAAGTTCATGTGTTTTGGGTATATACTCCACACTGGAATTGATGGATCATATGGCAAGTCTACTACTGGTTTTTAAGAAAATCTCCATACTGCTTCCACAGTGGCTGCATTAATTTACATTCCTACCAACAGTGTATAAGTGTTCTCCATTTTCTTGCCAGCATTTGTCATTCTCTCTCTTCTGGGTAACAGCCATTCTGACAAGGGTGAATAGATACCTAATTGTAGTTTTGACTTGCATTGTTCTTCTGATGGTTAGTGATATTGGGCATTTTTTCATATATTTGTTGACCATTTGTATTTCTTCTTTTGTCTTCTTTGTGTCCTTCAATTTGTTTTTTAACAATATAAGATGGAAATATTTATTAATGGACAAAACGCTATTTTAGTTTTTTGAGAATGAAGTTGGATAAAAGGCAAAAATTTTCCCAAAGGGAAATTTTTATCATTGCTATTGGTTTGAGGATCAGCACTGGTTTTCATCATCTTATTTTTTTTTTTTTAACTTTTATTTAATGAATATAAATTTCCAAAGTACGCTTATGGATTACAATGGCTTCCCCCCCATAACGTCCCTCCCAACCGCAACCCTCCCCTCTCCCAATCCCTCTCCCCTTCCATTCACATCAAGATTCATTTTCGATTCTCTTTATATACAGAAGATCAGTTTAGCATACATTAAGTAAAGATTTCAACAGTTTGCTCCCACACAGAAACATAAAGTGAAAAATAATAGATGATTTTTTAAATGATGATGAAATCAGATCAGACCTATTGTCATGTTTAATCCCAGTGAGAGTCAAGTTGGGAATTGATAATTTCTTTTTTTTTTTTTTTTTTTTTTACAGAAGATCAGTTTAGTATACATTAAGTAAAGCTTTCAACAGTTTGCACCCCCATAGAAACACAAAGTGAAATATACTGTTTGAGTACTCGTTATAGCATTAAGTCTCAATGTACAGCACATTAAGGACAGAGATCCTACATGAGGAGTCAGTGACTCCTGTTGTTGACTTTACAAATTGCCACTCTTGTTTATGGCCTCAGTAATCTCCCCATGCTCCAGTCATGAGTTTCCAAGGCTATGGAAGCTCCTTGAGTTCTCTGACTCTTATCTTGTTTAGACAAGGTCATAGTCAAAGTGGAGGTTCTCTCCTTCCTTCAGAGAAAGGTACCTCCTTCTTTGAAGACCTGTTCTTTCCACTGGGATCTCACTCACAGAGATCTTTCATTTAGGTTTTTTGTTTGTTTGTTTTTTGTTTTTGTTTTTTTTTTTTTTTTTTTTTTGCCAGAGTGTCTTGGCTTTCCATGCCTGAAATACTCTCATGGGCTTTTCAGCCAGATTGGAATGCCTTTAGGGCTGATTCTGAGGTCAGAGTGCTGTTTAGGACATCCACCATTCTATGAGTCTGCTGAGTATCTCGCTTCCCATGTTGGATCACTGTCCCCTTTATTTATTCTATCGGTTAGTATTAGCAGGTACTAGACTTGTTTATGTGCTTCCTTTGACTCTCAGTCCTTTAATTATGATCAATTGTGAACTGAAATTGATCACTGGGACTAGTGAGATGGCATTGGTACATGCCACCTTGATGGGATTGAATTGGAGTCCCCTGGTATGTTTCTAACTCTACCATTTGGGGCAAGTCAGCCTGAGCATGTCCCAAATTGTACATCTCATCCCTCTCTTATTCCCACTCTTATGTTTAACAGGGATCACATTTCAGTTAATTTTCAACACTTAAGAATAACTGTATTAATTACAGAATTAAACCAGTCATATTAAGTATAACAGACAAAAAAAACTACTAAGAGGGATAATGTATTAAGTTGTTCATTAACAGTCAGGGCTATGCTGATCAAGTCACCGTTTCTCATAGTGTCCATTTTACTTCAACAGGTTTCCTTTTTGGTGTTCAGTCAGTTGTCACCAATCAGGGAGAACATATGGTATTTGTCCCTTTGGGACTGGCTTATTTCACTCAGCATGATGTGTTCCAGATTCCTCCATTTTGTTGCAAATGACTGGATTTCGTAGTTTCTTACTGCGGTATAGTATTCTAAAGAGTACATATCCCATAATTTCTTTATCCAGTCTACCGTTGATGGGCATTTAGGTTGGTTCCAGGTCTTGGCTATTGTGAATTGAGCTGCAATAAACATTAGGGTGCAGACCGCATTTTGTTTGCCAATTTAAATTCCTTTGGGTAAATCCCAAGGATTGGGATGGCTGGGTCGAACGGTAGGGATATACTCAGGTTTCTGAGGAATCTCCAGACTGACTTCCATAGTGGCTTGACCAGTTTGCATTCCCACCAACAGTGGGTTAGTGTCCCTTTTTCCCCACATCCTCGCCAGCATCTGTTGTTGGTAGATTTCTGAATGTGAGCCATTCTAACCGGGGTGAGGTGAAACCTCAATGTGGTTTTGATTTGCATTTCCCTGATTGCTAGTGACCTTGAACATTTTTTCATGTGCCTGCTGGCCATTTGGATTTCCTCTTTTGAAAAATGTCTATTGAGGTCCTTGGCCCATCTCTTAAGTGGGTTGTTGGTTTTGTTTTTGTGGAGTTTCTTGATCTCTTTGTAGATTCTGGTTATTAACCCTTTATCTGTTGCATAGTTTGCAAATATTTTTTCCCATTCTGTCGGTTGTCTGTTCACTCTCCTGACTGTTTCTTTTGCAGTACAGAAACTTCTCAATTTGATGCAATCCCAATAGTTGATTTTGGCTTTGCCTGTGCCTCCCAGGTCTTTTCCAGAAACTCTTTGCCTGTGCCAATATCTTGAAGGGTTTCTCCAATGTTCTCTAATAACTTGATGGTGTCAGGTCGTAGATTTAGGTCTTTAATCCATGTTGAGTGGATTTTTTGTAAGGTGTAAGGTAAGGATCTTGCTTCATGCTTCTGCATATGGAAATCCAGTTTTCCCAGCACCATTTATTGAGTAGACTGTCCTTGCTCCAGGAATTGGTTTTAGATCCTTGATCAAATATAAGTTGGCTGTAGATGTTTGAGTTGATTTCTGGTGTTTCAATTCTGTTCCATTGGTCTATCCATCTGTTTCTGTACCAGTACCAGCCTGTTTTGATTACAACTGCCCTGTAGTATGTCCTGAAATCTGGTATTGTGATGCCTCTGGCTTTGTTTTTGATGTACAAGATTGCTTTAGCTATTCGAGGTCTCTTGTGCCTCCATATGAATTGCAGCATCATTTTTCTAGATCTGATTAGAACGTCTTTGGTATCTTGATTGGGATTGCATTGAATCTATAAATTGCTTTTGGGAGAATGGACATTTTGATGATGTTGATTCTTCCAATCCATGAGCATGGAAGATTTTTCCATTTCTTGGTATCCTCTTCTATTTCTTTCTTTAAGGTTTTGTAATTCTCATCGTAGAGATCTTTAACATCCTTGGTTAAGTTTATTCCAAGGTATTTGATTGTTTTTGTAGCTATTGTGAATGGGATTGATCTTAGCAGTTCTTTCTCAGCCATGGCATTGCTTGTGTATACAAAGGCTGTTGATTTTTGTGCATTGATTTTATATCCTGCCACTTTGCCAAACTCCTCTATGAGTTCCAATAGTCTCTTAGTAGAGTTCTTTGGATCCCCTAAGTAAAGAATCATATCGTCTGCAAAGAGGGATAGTTTGACTTCTTCCTTCTCAATTTGTATTCCTTTAATTTCTTTTTCTTGTCTGATGGCTCTGGCTAAAACTTCCAGAACTATATTGAATAGCAGTGGTGAGAGTGGGCATCCCTGTCTGGTGCCAGATCTCAGTGGAAATGCTTCCAACTTTTCCCAATTCAATAGGATGTTGGCCATGGGTTTTTCATAAATTGCTTTGATTATATTGAGGAATGTTCCTTCCAAACCCAGTTTGCTTAGAGTTTTCATCATGAAAGGGTGTTGAATGTTATCGAATGCTTTCTCTGTATCTATTGAGATAATCATATGGTTTTTCTTCTGCAGTCTGTTAATGTGGTGAATCACATTGATTGATTTGCGAATGTTGAACCATCCCTGCATACCAGGGATAAATCCCACTTGGTCTGGGTGGATGATTTTCCTGATGTGTTGTTGTATTTTATTGGCCAGAATTTTATTGAGGATTTTTGCGTCTATGTTCATCAGGGATATTGGTCTATAATTTTCTTTCAGTGTTGCATCTTTCTCTGGCTTAGGGATTAAGGTGATGCTGGCTTCATAGAAAGAATTTGGGAGGATTCCATCTTTTTCGATTGTTCTGAATAGTTTGAGAAGAAATGGAATCAGTTCTTCTTTAAATGTCTGGTAGAATTCAGCAGTGAATCTATCTGGTCCTGGGCTTTTCTTTGTTGGGAGGGCCTTTATTACTGTTTCAATTTCTGTTTCAGTTATGGGTCTATTTAGGTTTTCTAGGTCTTCATGGTTCAATTTAGGTAGATTGCATGTGTCCAGGAATCTATCCATTTCTGATAGGTTTCCCTGTTTGCTGGCATACAAGTCCTTGTAGTAATTTCTGATGATTCTTTTTATTTCTGTGGTGTCTATTGTTATGTTTCCTTTTTCATCTCTGATTTTATTGATTTGGGTCTTTTCTATTCTTTTTTTAGTTAGTTGGGCCAATGGGGTGTCAATTTTGTTTATTTTTTCAAAAAACCAGCACTTCGCTTGGCTGATTTTTTGTAATTTTTTTTGGATTCAATCCTGTTAATTTCTTCTCTGATTTTAATTATTTCTCTTCTCCTACTAGATTTGGGTCTGGTTTGCTGCAAATTTTCTAGGTCCTTGAGATGCGCTGAAAACTCATTTATTTGGTGCCTTTCCAGTTTCTTGATATAGGCCCCTATTGCTATAAACTTGCCTCTCAGTACTGCTTTTGCCGTATCCCATAAGTTTTGATATGTTGTGTTGTTATCCTCATTTACTTCCAGAAAGTTTCTGATTTCTCTTTTGATTTCTTGAATGACCCAGTGTTCATTCAGGAGCATGTTGTTCAGTCTCCATGTGTTTGTATACTTTCTGGGGTTTCCTGAGTTGCTAATTTCCAGCTTCATTCCACTGTGGTCTGAGAAGCTGCATGGTATGATTCTAATTCTTTTAAATTAGCTGAGACTTGCTTTATGACCTAGTATGTGATCAATCCTAGAGAAGGTTCCATGCACTGCTAAGAAGAATGTAAAGTCTTTAGATGTAGGATTGAAAGTTCTGTACATATCTGTTAGATCCATTTGAGCAACAGTGTCGATTAAATCTGCTGTTTCCTTGTTGATCTTCTGTGCGGATGATCTGCCTATTTCTGAGAGTTTAGTATTGAAGTCCCCCAGTACTATTGTATTGGAATCTAAGTCTTCCTTGAAGTCCCTTAACATATCTTTTAAATAGACTGGTGCCCTGTAGTTAGGTGCATATACATTTATAATAGTTACATTGTCCTATTGAATTGAACCCTTAATCAGTATATAGTGCCCCTCTTTGTCTCTCTTAACAGTTTTTGTATTAAAGTTTATGTTGTCTGATATTAATATGGCTACACCTGTTTTTTTTTTTTTTTTTTTGGTTTTTGTTGGCATGGAATATCTTTTTCCAACCTTTCACTTTCAGTCTGCATGCATCTTTGTTAGAGAGATGTGTTTCTTGTAGGCAACAAATAGTTGGGTGTTGTTCCTGAAGCCAGTCAGCCAGTCTGTGTCTTTTAACTGGACAGTTCAGGCCATTCACGTTTAATGTGACTATTGATACATAGTGACTTTGCCCTGCCATTTTCCCAGAGATATTTTCTAGTATATGCTTTGAGCTTCCTATGCTCTTTTACTGGTAGGTTTTCTTCCTTTCCCTTCTTTCATATTGATGGCCGTGTTTCTGTGTTTCTGAGTGTAGCACATCTTTAAGTATCTTTTGCAGGGCTGGACGAGTGGCCACAAAGTCTTTCAATTTCTGTTTGCTATGAAAGGTCTTTATTTCACCTTCATTCACAAATGAGAGCTTAGCAGGATATAATATTCTGGGCTGGCAATTTTTCTCTCTTAGCACCTGTGCTATGTCTCGCCATTCCTTCCTAGCCTGTAGTGTTTCTGATGAGAAGTCTGCTGTGAGTCTGATTGGAGATCCTCTGAGAGTAATCTGACGTTTCTCTCTTGCACATTTTAGGATCTTTTCTTTATGTTTCACTGTGGTGAGTTTAAGTACAACGTGTCGTGGTGAGGATCTCTTTTGGTCATGTTTATTGGGGGTTCTATGAGCTTCCTGTACTAGAATGTCTCTGTCCTTCTCCAAACCTGGAAAGTTCTCTGCTAGTATCTCACTAAAAAGGCCTTCTAATCCTTTCTCTCTCTCTCCATGCCTTCAGGAACTCCTAGAACTCGAATGTTGGTTTTTTCAATAGTATCCTGTAGACTCCCAACAGTATTTTTTAGATTTCTAATTTCCTCTTCTTTTCTTTGGTTTGACTGTATCCTTTCCGGTTCTCTGTCTTCTAAGTCCGATATTCTCTCTTCTGCTTCACCCATTCTGTTTTTAAGGCTCTCTAATGTGTTTGTCATTTGATCTATTGAGCTCTTCATTTCATTTTGATTTCTCTTCACTATCACACTTTCCTGTTCTACTAGTTTCTGCATTTCATTTTGATTCTTCCTTAAAATTTCATTTTCATGAGAGAGATTTTCAATCCTGTCCAATAAGGATTTCTGTAGTTCAAGGATTTGCTTTTGAAAACTTCTAAATGTTCTTATCATAAATTTTTTGAAATCCGTATCTTGCATTTCTTCTATCTCATCATCTTCATAATCTTGGCTTGGGGTGTTTTGTTTATTTGGAGGCATCATAGTGTCATCGTTGATCTTGTTCCCTCGATTTCTGTGTTTATTGCTTGGCATGGTTAATTCTGTTTCCCTCACTGTGAGGTTTGCTTTTTTTTTTTTTTTTTTTTTTTTTTACTATGTCCCTGTTAAGTGGACTGCCTGCTGATGGAGGAGCCTTGGAGGCTTGAGATGGGTGTGGCCTGAGAGCTCTGCTTGGTTCTTCAGTGTTACAGGTGTGCAAAGGTGACACCCTCAGGTTATGCGTGGTAAATCTCTCTTTATTTATTTATTTATTCATTTATTTTATTTTTTATTCAGGAGGTAATTAATATTGCAAGGCTGAGCAGAATGGATGGTATTTAGCTTCCGATCTCTGGCTTCTACCCAAAGAGTCTGTGCAGGCTAGGTTTCTCCTGCAGACTCCCACTGGGTTGCCTAGGCTACTGAATTGTAGCCTTAACTCTCCCCTTTTATTATGTATATCCCAGCTGTCTCTTGTTTGCCTTTGCAAGGTTGGTGGAGAGTGGAACTTGTCTGTACCAGTATGCCCCCACCTTTTTATTTATTTATTTATTTATTTATTTATTTATTTATTTTTCCTTCTCTCCTGTAGTCAGTCTGTTGAACTTTCCCGCTTCAATGCCCGCTTCCCTCTAAAATTCTGTCCGCCGTTTCCCCGCCAATGTCTCCGGTTACTGAGCTCACCTCCGCTTCCAGCGCCGATGTGTGGACTTGGAGCCCTGGGCGTCCCTCCTCTCCCCGCTGGTGTCTGTGTCACATCGACTCCCCTTCCCGCACTGGCTCTCAGACTCTGCAGCTCCTGCGGCTTGGCTTCCGCATGGTGGGCGACCCTGCTCTCCCAGTAGGTCCTCTGAGTCACAGTGAATAGCTCCAGAAGAGTTTCCTCTGCAATTTTTTCCTGATCCTTTTTCTGAGACTACCGTAACTCCGCTTTTATTAAACTAAATTTTCCCGAACTATCGATGCGCGCCCTCACTATTCCGCCATCTTGGCTCCGCCCCCCTGTATTTCTTCTTTTGAAAACTGCCTATTCAGGTCCCTTGCCCATTTATAAGCTGTGTTGGTTATTCTATGTTGACTTTTTGGAGTACATTCTGGATATTAATCCTTCATTGAATAAGTGGCTTACAAATATTTCCTCACATTCTGTGAGATATCTCTTCACTCTGTTGATTATTTACTTTGCTGTGTGGAAGCATCTGAGTTTGTTACAAGCCCATTTGTCTGGTTTTGCTTTTGTTGCCTGTGTTTTCTAGGTCTTATTCAAGAAATCATCACCTACACCAATGTCCTGACATGTTTCCCTACACTTGGCTTCTAGTGATTGTATTCTCTCATGCCTTAAATTTAGGCCTTTGATCCATCTTGAGTCGGTTTTTTTTATGGTAAGAGGAAGGAAGCTAATTTCATTGTTCTACATATGTACATCAAGTTTTGCTGTCATAATTTTTGAAGAGACTATCCTTTCTCCAACAAAATGGTCTGGGCACTTTTGTCAAAAATCAGTTGACTATATGAATGTGGATTAACTTCTGGACTCTATTCTGTTCCATTCATCTATGTGTCAATTTTCATGTGTCAATTTTCATGGTATACCATGCTGTATACCATGCTGTCTTAAACATGATAGCTTTGTAATACTCTTTGAAATTGGTTATTTTGATGCCTCTAGGTTGATTTTTTCCCCACTCAGGATCACTTTGGCTATTCTAGGTCCTTTGTGATTCCATGTAAATTTTGGAATTCCTTTTTCTGATTCTGTAAAGAATGTCATTGTATTTTGATAGGGATTGTAGTTAATGTAGATCACTTTAGGAGGTATAGACTTTTTAATGATATAAATTCTTCCAACCATGAGCAAGGAATACCTTTGCTGATTTCTCTCACAAATGATTTATAATTTTCACTGCAGTTATTTTAATTTTTTGGTTAAATTTATTCCTAAATATTTGATTTTTTGTGGCCATTGTGAATGGAATTTTTTTCTTTCTTGATTTTCTTCGCATTCATCAAGTACAAAAAATCTATTATTTTTATGCTTATTTTGTAACTTGCAACTCTACTGGTTTATTGGTGAACAGTTCAACTTTGGTAGGTTACATGTGTCCTGAAATATATCCAGTTTTTTTCTAGATTTTCTAATTTGTTGGTATACAGTTGTTTGTATAGTCCTTAATGATCTTGGGAATTTCTACAATATCAATAAAAATCTTTTTCATCTCTGATTTTGAGTCTTCTCTCTTTTCTTCACAGTTAGGTCAGCTAAAGAATTATTAATTTCATCTTTTCAAAAAAAGGAACTCTTGAGGCTGGTGTTACAGCACAGTAGCTGCCACCTACAATGCTGGCATTCTTTATGGCACCAGTTGGAGTCCCAGCTGCTCCACTTCTGATCCAGTTCCCTGCTAATGCACCTGGGAAAGAAGCCAACAATATCCCAAGTGGTTTGGCCCCTGCACTGATATGGAAGACCCAGATGCAGTTCCAGGCTCCTGGCTTCAACTTGGTCAACCTCCAGCTGTTGCAGGCATTGGGGAAGTGAAGTAATGAATGGAAAATCTTTCTTTCTCCTTCTATAATTGTGCCTTTCAAATACAGAAGTAAATCTTTAAAAAATAAAAAAGAAAGAAAGAAATAACTCTTAAGGGCTGTCATTTTGGTGTAGTGCATTAGGCTACCCTTTTATCACAGTGCAGATTCAGGTCCCAATTTTATCCACTTCTAATTCAGCTTCCTGCTAATGCACCTGGAAAGGCAACAGATGATGGCTGAAGTACTTGGGACCTGCCACCCATCTGGAAGGGAGAGAGACCATGATGGAATTCCTGGCTCCTGGCTTCAGCTTGGATCAGACATGGCTATTGCAGTCATTTGGGGAGTGAACTAGCAGATGGAAGCTCGTGTTTGCTCGCTCTCTCTCTCCTCTGTGTGTGTGTGTGTGTGTGTGTGTGTGTCTTTCTCTGTCACTTTGCCTTTCAGATCAATAAAAAATAAATTTTGAAAACAGAACTCTTCATTAACGTTTGTATCTTTCTCAGTTTCTGTTTCTGCTCTAACCATTCATTTTTCCTTTTACTAGTATTAGGTTTGCTCTTGTTTTTCCTGTTTCCTCAAAATACACTGTTAGGTTACTTAATTGATTTTTTATAACATAGGAGCTTTTTCTGCAAACTTCCTTTTTAGTATTGCCTTTGCTGTATCCTGTAAGTTTATACATTGTATTTCACTTTTCATTACTTTCAAGAATTTTTTAGTTTCCCTTTTGATTTCTCCAATGACCTATTATTCATTCAGGAACACACTGTTCAGTATCTCTGTATGAATAATTTGCACATTAGTTTCTTTTGCTGTTAATTTCTAATTTTATTATATTGTAGTTAGAAAAGAAACAACAAATTTTATTTTTTTTATTTTTAAGACCTGTTTTGTGGCCTAATATAAAGTCTATACTTGAAAGTAATTCAGGTGCTGATGAAAAGAAAGTGCATTCTGCACGTGAAATGTTCTGTAAATGACTGTCAGGTCCATTTGGTCTATAGTGCAGTTTGACTGTTTTTTCATTGATTTTTTTTGTGTGAGTGATGCATCTACTGATGAAATTGAGGTGTTAACATTCCCCCAATATTATCATGTTGAAGCATCTACCAATTTAGATCTAATAATTTTTGTCTTCTATTGAGACAAAGCTTGGGACATCTGAATCCCATATCAGAATCCCTAGTCTGAAGTCTTAGCTACACTTCCAATCCAACTTCCTACCAAGGCACACCATTGAAGGCAACAGATGCTCAAGCCTGTGATGGCTCATCAAGTAGTTGGTCCCTGCCACCCATATGGAAGACCCAGAATGAGTTCCAGGCTCCTGGTTACAGCCTGTTGGACCCCCATCTGTTGAAGGTGTTTGTAGAGTCAGTCAGTGGATGAAATATCTCTCTGTATTTCTCTGCCTTTTTTTTCTCATCAATTCTCATGTTAATGTGATATTTATACAACAAGAACAGATTAAAGGTAGTCCATAGCCACAGATGTAATAATAAAATGATACCTCACTTCTTCCTTCTCTACACCATTCTTTCTCTTTCATAATTTTTAAAAAGATTTATTTATGTTAAAGTCAGAGTTAGAGAGGGAGAGACAAAGAGAAATATCTTTCAACTGCTGGTTCACTCCCCAGATGCTTCAATGGCCAGGGCTGGGCCAGGCTGAAGCCATGAACTTTATCTGGATTTCCCATGTGGGTGGCAGGGACCAAAACACTTGGATTATCTTCTAAAGCTATTCCTAGGGCACTAGCAGGGAACTGGATTGGAAGTAGAGGAGCAGGAACACAAACTGACTCCTCTATGGGATTCCAGCGTAGCAGTTGGTAGCTTTACCCATTACACTACAATGCTGGACCTTCTTTTTAATTTTTAAGATAACATTTTAAATTTACATTATAGTCAAAGGCTTAATGCTCTACTAAATAAAACATTTCAACAAGTGAAAACTAAGATCATGGTTCAGCAAGAATATAGGCAAGGGCCATAGACAAGAAAAACAAACCAGAGGGATACAAACAGGAAGGGAGGAAGTCAAATTATTCCTATTTGCAGAAGACAAAGGGAAACCAAAAGATTCTAGTAAGAGACTATTGGAACTCATAAGACAATTCAACAAAGTTACAGGATAGGGTAAGGGTAAAAATAGTTAACAATAACATACTGTATTTTTCTAATTAGTTAGAAGAAAGACTTTTGAATGTTCATACTACAAAGAAATCTTGAATATATGAAGTGATAATTAAAATCTATGTATGTATCAAAATATTAAATTGCACCCCATAAATATGTACAATTATTGTCAATAAAAACAAATAATCTAAAAAAAAAACCAAAAATGAATAGCATTCTTACACACCAATGTTTTTGCTGAGGAAGAACTTAAATGTTCTGGGATAAATAAAATCAAGGATGTAAAATATTTCTACAATGAAAATTACAAAAAAATTAATGAAAATAAAATGAAAAACAAAACAATTAATGAAATACAAGACATCAAAAAATGATAAAATCTTCCATGTTCATGGATTAGAAGAATTAATATCATGAAAATCTCCATACTAACCAAAGCAATTTACAGATCAAATGCAATCCCAATAAAAAATATTAAAGGCATTCTTCACAGAACTAGAAAATCCAAACCTCAAACTCATATAGAAATACAAAAGACCCAGAAACAGTCAAAGCAGTCTTAAACAACAGAAACAACCTGAGACATCACAGTATCAGGTTTCAAAACATACTGCATGGCTATTACAACCCCAACAGCCTGGTACTGGCACAAAAATAAACATGTAAATCAATGTAACAAGTAGAAACCCCAGGAATTAATCCACTAATCTTCAATCAATTAACCTTTGACAAACAAGCTAAAAGCACTATCTAGGAAAAGGACAGACTCTTCAACATTGGTGTTGGGAAAATTGGATTCCCACATGCAGAAGTTTGGAACACCACCTGTATCTCACACCCTATACAAAAATCAATGAACAATGGATCAAGGATCTAGACCCAAGCCCCTCAATCCATCAAATTACTAGAGGAAAATGTGGGAAATGCTGTAAGACATTGGCCTTGGCAAAGTCTTCTTGGACAAGACCTAAGAAGCACAGCAATAAAAGTAAAAGTGGACAAATGGATTGCATCAAGCTAAGATTCTGCACAGCAAAGGAAACACTCCACAAAGTGAAGAGGCAACTAACAGAATGGGACAAAATATTTACAAGTTATGCATCTTAAAGAAGATTAATACCCAAAATATATAAGGAGCTCAAGAATCTCAATAACAACAAAACAAACAATCCAGTCAAGAAATGAGCAAAGGACATGAACAAGCTTATTCAGAGGATGAAATACAAATGGTCAACAGACACATGAAAAAACTCAGGATCAAGTCATCAGAAAAATGAAAAACCACAATGAGGTACCACCTCACCCTAATAAGAATGGTTATCATCCAAAATCAAAGAACAAATTCTGGTGAGGATGTAGAAAAAAAGGCACAGTACATTGTTGGTGTGAATGTAAACTGGTACAACTATTATAGAAGATTGTATGGCAATTTCTCAAAAAACTAAAAATAGATCTACTAAATGACCCAGCTATCCCACACCTGGTAATATATTCAAAGGAAATGAAATATGCATATGAAAGAGGTATCTATACTTTCATGTTTACAGCAGTTCAATTCACAATAGCTAAGATACAAAACCAACCTTGGTGTCCATCCGCTAATGAATGGATGACAAAAATGTGGTATATGGAGCCAGGATTGTGACACTGTGGATAAAGCCATCACTTGCAATGCCAGCATCCCATATGGGTGCCAGTTCGTGTACTGGCTGCTCCTCTTCCAATACAATTCTCTGCTAATGTGCTTGGGAAAGCACCAGAAGATGGCTCAAGTGCTTGGGCCCCTGCACTCCCATGAGAGACCTGGAAGAAGCTCCTGCTCCTGGCTTCAGGTTGGTCCAGCTTTGGCCACGTGATCTGAGGAGTGAACCAGCGGAGAGCAGATCTCTGTCTCAACAACTCTGCCTTTCAAATAAATAAAATGTGGTTTATACACATGATGGAATACTACTCAGCATAAAAAAGAATGAAATTCTGATTTAAAATTTTTTAAAAATGCTTAAAATGGATGCTCTGACATTAGGTTGCATACACATTTAAAATTATTGTAACTTCTTCCTATTGAATTGATCCCTTGTTTATTTTGTGACCACCTTTCTATCTTTTTACAGGTTTGACTTAAATCCATTGTGTCATATCCATATAGCCTCTCCCATTCACTTTGTTCCCATTTGCATGGAACATTTTTCCCATCCTTTTGCTTTCAGCCTGTGAGAGTCTTTACTGTTTCTTGTACACTGCATATCACTGAGTTTTGCTTCTTTATCCATTCATCCAGTCTGTATCTTTCAATTGATAAATTTAACCAATTTATATACAAAGTTATTAATCTTAAGTTATGGTTTAGTCCTATCATTTTTTTCTTTACAACTCTATTGATTTTAATACCCTTTGTCTTACTGTTTTATACTTTCACATATTTTTATGGTGGTAGTTGTCTTTGTTTTTGTATATAGGATACCCTTAAGCATCTTTTTTAAGGCTATTCTGGTAGTGATGAATTCCTTCAGTTTTTGCTTGTCTTGGGAAGTTTTTTTCCTCTTCATTTATGAAGGATAGTTTTGCTGGGTTAGTATTCTTGGCTGGCAGCTCTTTTCTTTCAGAACTTGGATTTATCATCCCATTCCCTCTTGGCCTATTACGTTTATCTCAAAAACTCGGCTGCTAATCTAATGAGGTATCTCCTAAAAATAATCTGTCAATTTTCTCTTGAAATTTTAGAATGCTCTTTTTATGTTATGCTTTTGAGAATCTGACTATAATGTTTTATGATAAGGATCTTTTCTGGCCACATCTATGAGATCCTAAAAGCTTCCCATATTTGGCTATCCATATATTTCTCCAGATTAGGGAAGTTTTCAAATTTTTTTATCAAATAATTATGCTGTGACTTTATTCTTCTTCCCCTCAGGAATCCTCACTATGTAAATATTGTCATTTTATGGTATCCCAAAGATCTCAGAGACTATCTTCACTCTTAGTTTTTTTTTTAATTCATGTTTATTTATTTTTATTATTTGACAGTGAGATACCATTCTTCTATCCACTGATTCACTCCCCTTCAAATGCCTGCAATAGCCAGGCCTGGGCCAGGCTGAAGCCAGAACTCAATCCACATCTCTCACATGGGTGGCAGGATCTACTTGAGCCATCATCTGCTGCCTTCCAGGGTACACATTAACAAGAAGCTGAATGAGAATTGAAGTAGCCAGGTTTTGGATCAGGCATTCCAATATGGGATGTCCAAATCCCAAGCAGTGACTTAACCACTGCACCACTCACTCCTTTATTTCATCTTTTTATGTTAACAGATTTATTTATTTTAAAGGCAGAATGAGAATGAGATAGATATCTTCCATCCACAGGTTTACTGCCCAAATGGTCACATCCAGGGCTTGGTCAGCCCAAAGCCAGAACCCAAGAACTCCATCCAGATCTCTTTTGTGGGTGGCAGAGTTCCAAGCACTTGGGCCATCTTCTGATGCCTTCCCCAGGCACAATACCAGGGAGCTGAACCAGAAATGGAACAGCAGAACTTGAACCATCACTCTGATATAGGACACCAGCATCTCAGGTGGAGGCCTAACTCACTGTGCTACAAAACCAATGCCCCCCCTTTTTTTTTCTTGTCTGACTTGAATATTTGAAATAACTTGTCTTTAAAAAATAAATAAATACTAATTTATTTGAAAGTCAGTTACAGAGAGGGAGGAGCGCGAGGGAGCAAGGGAGTGATCTTCCATCTGATGGTTCACTCCCCAGTTGGCCACAAAAGCCAGAACTGCGCTGATCCGAAGCCAGGAGCCAGGAGCCTCCTCTGGGTCTCCCATGCAGGTGCAGGGGCCCAAGGACTTGGGCCATCTTCTACTGGTTTCCCAGGCCATAGCAGAGAGCTGGTTCAGAGGCAGGTGAAGTATGCAGACTTCCCTGGCCACTTTTCATGCTAGAACCTAAAGTCGTGGGGCCAGCACTAGGTTCTATGAGCAAACTGGGCATGCTCAAAGTCCAGAGCACATCAACAGTTTCCAGCAGCAGTGAGCAGGTTGGGCTGGAGTTACAGAAACCCTGACTGGGAGTCCTGGTGTATATGGGTCACAGCAGCAGTGAACAATGTGCCAGGTGGTGAGATGAGGGAAGAGAGTATGAGCAGGACAAGCCCAGTTTAAGGGAACAGGTGCTGTTACTTCTAGAGTCCTGGGGACAAGATCCCCCTGCTGCTCTCTACTGTGCTTTTTCTCTTGTAGTACAGAATATTGCTTGTGTTATGGTACCAAGTTCACCACTACTCTTTTGGGTCTAGTTAGATTCACGAGGTTGTAGTCTGTTTTGCTAATGCAGTGGAATATCTCTGGGGCCACAAGAACGTGGATATATAGGGGCTTCTATCCCATAGGGCAGGATGGATACTGACAGAGACTCTTTTCTCAGAATGGTGCCACACTCCACAGCCTGTGCTCCACGTTGGGAAATACAGTGTGCTTTCTTTCTCCAAATTGAAGCAATTGACCATTGAGATGTCCACATAATTCTCCTTACTGGGTTCTTAGTATGTGGTAACTGGATTCTTCCTGTAGCTAGTGTTGCCTCCTATGGCAATCATGCAGATGGGTTCTGCTAAAGCTCTCCAGTTTACCCTCTCCCTCACAATGGGGACTGCCCCTAGACATGAGGCTGGGGTATCAGTTGTGCTGGTTGGCTCTGATGTTCTTTCCATGACATTATCCCAAGACTCTGTGTTCTACCAGGTTCCTATTACTCCTCTACTGAGTTCCAGTACTCTTCCCTGGGCACTCACCTCAAGATGCACCTATTTCTTGTTTGGGCTCTTTGTGGAGGAAGAGGAAAACACCAAGCACTTGTATTTGGGAATCTTTAAAGTTAAATCAATTTAAAAAAATTAAAATGATATGTACTACATTTCACAACAAAGGAATTAAACTAGAAATCAATAAGTTGTTTTGGGTTCTATACACCCATTATTACAGTGACTATACTTAACAAATGTTCTCTACAACTCACTACCAGAGTATGTGAAAAAACAAAGCTAGATTAGCAGGATACTACCATCATTCACACCCCTCTATCGGATCATTCGTCTCCACCTCGTCTTCAAACACAACGTAAAAATACACAGGTTTCTCTCTTTCTTTGGATCTTCATTTCTAAACTCTGTGTCAAGTAAAACTTGTTAAATAAATTCATAAGCTTTTCTCTTGCTAATGTGTCTTCTGTTACAGGTGTCTCAGCCATCAACCTAATGATGGAGGAGGAAAAGACATCTTTCTTCCTCTACAGCACAAACTGAGTTCCTTAAATTCAGTGGCATCCTCACCTGCCCTTGGGCTCTCCTTCAAGCACTTCATTTAATAAACGATGGATTCAGAGGAAAACACAGCATTCTGGGGTTAGGACTGCCTGAACAGAGAGTCTAGCTGCATCAAAGAACAAGCCCTCCGGAACAAAGTCTGTAGATTCGTATCAACCAAATAGATTCAGCTGCCAAATGCCTCTAATTTTCCTGCCCTAGCCATGCAAAAGTGGTAGCGCAAGCTTTGTAGCAGAACAATCTAGGGAAGTGGCGGGCCTGAGTTGCCAGCTGCCAGCGAGGACTCAGGGCCAGGCCAAGATCACCAACTTCAGGGACAGAACATGACGCCTGAGGTCCCTCACGTGGCCCAGCCCCAATCCCGCAGGTCAGAAGCAAAAGAGAGCATAACTAAGCCAGACTCGGGAGCTGACCATCGGAAGGCCCAGGTCCAGCCACAGCTGGTTCCCACCTGCTCCCCGCACACCATCTCAGAGGACCTGAGCAGGAAAACTCACCGTTTTCTGGCTTCCCGTGTCTCCACAGGTCCTTGCTACAGCTTCTCCTGCCAAGACAGGCTCACAGAGCAGAGCTGGCTGTGCCACCAGTGGACTCACTGAGTAGCAGCCACAAAGGAAAACCACCACAGAAGGGCCTTATCCTCTGACAACTGCTGTTAATTCTTAAGTCCCGCCCCTGCCCCTGATTGACTAGTGGTCCAGGATCCGGCCCCAGAGGCCTTACCAAGATGGAAAGCGATCCTCAACATGAGCGGAGCAGAAATGGTAGATTCTAGAAATAAGCAGGGCCTCCTCCCCATATCTGGGTCTGGCCCAAACTTGGAGATAATTGAATTAAGCAAACTTCCATCTGGCTTCCCAGACTGAGCCCTGCTCCTTCCTCTACTCAGTGGCCCCTTCCTGCTTCTTCCCTCTGGAAGTAGAGTCACAAGTGTGGACAGGAAAGTCCAGACTCACTGTGTAATGGCGACAACATCTGAACTTAGAAAAAGAGGGCACCTAGGTTAGCCCAGCCCAGCCCAGCCCAGCCCACACTGGGACAGGAGGGAAGGCCTGGTGTTTTCTGAGGTCAGGATTTTGCCATGAGGCATTTGGCTGTACGGCTAAAGTTTTCTCACATAATCTCTCTCACTCTTCTGATTTTCATCTATGAAAATAAGAGACCATCAGGGGATTATAATATCACATAAATGAAATCCTGGAGTTGAATGCCAACAATATTTTATATGGGAATTAAGATGGAGAAAAAATGGGGCCAGTGTTGTGGCACAGCAGGTTAAGCTGCCCCTTGCAACAAGGGCATCCCAATAAGAGTGCTGGTTTGAGTCCTAGCTCCTTCAGTCCCTATGCCACTTCGTGCTAATGTTCCTGGGAAGGCAGCAGAACACTGTCCAAGTACTTGGCCTTCTGCCACCCAAAGGAGACTAGCATGTAGTCCCTATTCCTGCCTTTGGCCTTGCCAAGGCCTACTTGTTGCAGCCATTTGAGGAATGAACCAAGAGGATGGAAGAACTAACTCTGTCTCTATCACTCTTTCAAATAAATAAATCTTTTAAAAAGTGGTAATGCTTGGGGCCGGCACCGTGGCACACTAGGTTAATCTTCTGCCTGTGGTGCCAGCATCCCATACGGGTGCCGGTTCTAGTCCTGGTTGCTCCTCTTCCAGTACAGCTCTCTGCTATGGCCTGGGAAAGCAGTAGAAGATGGCCCAAGTGCTTGGGCCCCTGAACCCATGTGGGAGACCAAGATGAAGTTAATGGCTCCTGGCTTCAGACTGGTCCAGTTCTGTACCCGCACGGGAGATCTGGAAAAAGCACCTGGATTCTGGCTTCGGATTGGCGTAGCTCCAGCCATTGCAGCCATCTCACGAGTGAACCAACAGAAGAACGACCTCTCTCTCTGTCTCTCCCTCTCACTGTCTGTAACTATATCTCTCAAATAAATAAATAAATTCTTTTTAAAAAAAATCTGGCATATGTGGTATAAGTATGCTTTTTTTCTTTAGGAAAAAGTCCAGTAAATACTGAATTAGCATCACAGAGATGGAAGATACATGTAAGTCCATTTAATTCCAACATTAAACACCCAACATATTTAAATTAATTAGATATGATAATTTCTGAGAAAACTTATTAAAATATATACTAGATCTTATACTACTACTAGTAATAATAGCTAATATTTGTTGGATGTCTACCTTGCACCAGACATGATGCAAAATACTTGTGGTTTATCATCTAACCAACACAGCAATCCTTTTGGTGGCAATTGCCATAGCCACCATTTCATGTGAGAAAACTCAGGCTTACAGCTATTCATACTTTCTATGTGTTACCCTTTTAAGAAATTGTAAAAATCAAGATTCTAACTCAGCTATTCTAATCCAAAATATCTGTTCTTGACCATCTCACATGTGTTAAATTTGTTTGGGAGAGGAATCATCTGGGCTGTTTGTTAAACATAGTGCTAGGCCCCTTTCCTTGCACATTTTGATTCAATGGCACTGGGAAATCCAAGAATCAATTATAGCAAGGGATCCACTAGGAGACTCATGTACATGCAAGTTTAGGAAATTTCAAACTATGCTAAATATCTGAAAATCCAAACCCATATGTAACTTAAGTTTACTACATTCTTGCTTTTACATTCACTTTTGTTCTGGGGAATAAAGAACAGCAGACATTCATTCATTTCAGTGTTTCCAGAAGATGTTATGGAATGCCATATCCCAATTGAAGACTATATATCCAGAGGCTTCCAGAAGACAAATAAAACATAATGTAATGATTATTTTAATATATATAGTAAGAGTAAATTGCTAACAGAGGATATTGTTTTCCATTTCCTAATTCCCTGCAAAAAATAACTGAAAAATATCCATTAAGTAAATATTGAATATGTTCAGTTAAGTAAATGCAGCAAGAGCCAGCATATTAAATTTCAAGCTAGTGTTTTTGAAAAGTCAGCTTAAAAAACAGTTAAATATTCTAGGAACTCCATTAAGATGCCATTGATGGTCAATTTTAGTAAATATTTTGGTGTGATCAAGAAACATTATGCTGAGTGAAATAAGCCAATCCCAAAGGGACAAATACCACATGTTCTCCCTGATAGGTGACAACTAACTGAGCACCAAAAAGGAAACCTGTTGAAGTGAAATGAACACTATGAGAAACGGTGACTTGATCAGCCCTTGCCCTGACTGTTGATGAACAACTTAATATGTTATCCCTCTTAGTATTTTTTGTTGTTGTTCTACTTAATACTTTTGGTTGAATACTGTAATCAATACACACTTATTCTCAAGTGCTGAAACTTAACTGAAAAGTGATCGCTGTTAAATATAAGAGTGGGAATAAGAGAGGGAAGAGATGTGCAATTCAGGACATGCTCAAGCTGACTTACCTCAAACGGTAGAGTTAGAAACATACCAGGGGATTCCAATTCAATCCCATCAAGGTGGCATGTACCAATGCCATCTCACTAGTCCCAGTGATCAATTTCTGTTCACAATTGATCATAATGATAGGACTAAGAACCAAAGGGATCACATAAACAAGACTAGTGTCTGCAAATACTAGCTAATAGAATCAAAAAGGGGAGAACAATCCAACATGGGAAGTGAGATACACAGCAGACCCATAGACTGGCAGATGTCCTAAACAGCACTCTGGCCTCATAATCAGCCCTTAAGGCATGCGGATCCGGCTGAAAAGCCCATGAGAGTATTTCAGGCATGGAAAGCCAAGACACTCTGGGGGAAAAAAAAAACTAAATGAAAGATCTCTGTGAGTGAGATCCCAGTGGAAAGAACAGGTCTTCAAAGAAGGAGGTACCTTTCTCTGAAGGGAGGAGAGAACTTCCACTTTGACTATGGCCTTGTCTAAATATGACCAGAGTCGGTGAACTCAGGCGGCTTCCATAGCCTTGCAACTCATGACAAGAGCTTAGGGTGATTACTGATGCTATAAACAAGAGTGTCAATTTGTTAAGTCAACAACAGGAGTCACTGTGCACTTACTCCTCATGTAGGATCTCTGTGTTGTACATTGAGATTTAATGCTACAACTAGTACTCAAACAGTATTTTTCACTTTATGTTTCTGTGTGGGAGCAAACTGTTGAAATCTTTACTTAATGTATGCTAAACTGATCTTCTGTATATAAAGAGAATCGAAAATGAATCTTGATGTGAATGGAAGGGGAGAGGGAGTGGGAAAGGGGAGGGTTGCAGGTGGGAGGGACGTTATGGGGGGGAAGCCATTGTAATCCATAAGCTGTACTTTGGAAATTTATATTCATTAAATAAAAGTTAAAAAAAGATTTTATCATATATATCTGCTAAAAATGGATATCTTTCTTCTATATACCTGGAAAAAAGCCCAACTTAATCTACAGATTTAAATACACACACACACACACAAACATTTCTGGTGAGATCAGCTTTCATCAAGCTTGTTTACTAGACTTCTTCATGTTAAGATTCTGCTATTTATACGCAACACTGATTATTCCCCAGTGTAAAACTGCTCCCTGAGTCATTCAGTGGGTTAACTGGCAACACCACCCTTTTACTAACAACTCCACAATAAAGGAAATGTTTTTTAAACAGTGACTATGTAACAAGGCAACATGTGATTAAAATTCAGTACATTATCTCTAGCGAATTTTATTACTGCAGGTGCAGAGCACAACTCTTCAGAGGCTTGCTAAGGGCAAGGTTCCCTTTAATTGAAAACAATTCCATTTATACACCTGCACTTACAAAGACCATAAGAGAAAAGATCTAGGGTCAGATAATAGAACTAGAAAATAATACTAAACATTGTTCTTACAGAAAGGCTTACAGAAGTCTGAATCACTCCTTCCCCAGTGGAAAAGAAGCAGTAAGAATAATCCTTGATCTAATAAAGTTATCCCCAAAACAACTTGTATCCTCAGAAATCTATGTGTAGTAATAAACATGTTAGAAAAGAGGAAACTATTTTTAATCATCCCCTAATTAAGAGACAGTTACCAGAAGAAAAGCCAAGGATTTTTTCTGTATTATATGTTATGCAATGATTGCTTTCAATTCGACAAATATACATTTAATATTTATTATTCATTCCAAAAAGTTCTTTTTGAAATCCTACTGTATGTAAGACACTGCATTGATAATGAAAAAGATCATGTGACAGATTATGAGGTAGACCTTGGAAGAGGTTTAAAATTTACCAATAAATATAAATACTAAGCAGTACTTACAATCCAGTTGTTATGAGAAAGCACTCATCTATCAACACCATCTATCAACACTTATCTATCAACACCATCTATCCAAAATAATAAGAGTAGAGGTGCTATGAGAATTCCAAGGAGATGAAAGAAGATACATTGATTCAGTAAAGAATAGTAGAGTGTCTTCCCTATGCCTAATATAGCTTTGACTTATTTGAATCTTTTTTTATTTAAAAATTAAAACACACAAGAAAATTTATATATTGAGAACTCCAAGCACCCATCAGCCAGCATCTACAATTATAGATTATTTTTCAATCTTAGTTTATCTTCCCCACCCCTTGACTATCTTGAAGACAGTTCTACACATCTTATCATTTTATACTTCTCATCAACAGATCTGGACTTAAAACACATGTGTGTTAGCCAGCGCCGTGGCTCACTAGGTTAACCCTCCGCCTGCGGCGCCAGTACTCCAGGTTCTAGTCCTGGTTGGGGCGCCGGATTCTGTCCCAGCTGCTCCTCTTCCAGTCCAGCTCTCTGCTGTGGCCCGGGAGTGCAGTGGAGGATGGCCCAAATGCTTGGGCCCTGCACCTGCATGGGAAACCAGGAGGAAGCACCTGGTTCCTGGCTTCGGATTGGTGCAGCGCGCTGGCCATAGCGGCTATTTCGGGGGTGAACCAACGGAAGGAAGACCTTTCTCTCTGTCTCTCTCTCTCTATCTAACTCTGCCTGTCAAAAAAAAAAAACACATGTGTGTATGCACACACATAATTCTATAATCACACATTCATTATAAATTTAAGTTTTAGAACAATTTAAAATAAATCTCATTATGCCATATAATTCTGTATTCTTATTGATGTTTTTAGCTACTTTTTAAAAATTGTATGTATTCATTTTGATTTTTTGAAAGGCAGAATGACAGAAAGAGAGAGAGATCTTCCATTCTACTGGTTCAGTCTCCAAATGCCTGCAACAGCAAAGACTGAGCCAAGCTGAAACCAGTAGCCAGAAACTCAATCTAGGTGTCCTACTTGAGAGGCAGGGACCCAAGTGCTTGAGCCATCAATTTTTGGCTCCCAGAATGCACAATAGCAGGAAGCTGGAATTAGGAGAGAGTCGGGACTCAAATCCAGGCATTTCAATATGGGATGCAGGGGTTCCAAGCAGTGTCCTGTTTGCTATGCCAAATGCTTTCCCCTAACTACTTAATTTAATGTCCTCTTCTATATGTACTTTGTTATGGAATTTAGCTCACTTTTCAATTTGTGACTATTGAGACAAGATTGACCCAGATTTGGTAGAGAGTGCGAACTACTTTGGTTTTATTTAGTACCACACACAGAGGAAAGGAAGATATTCCTTCCCATATCTCCATTAAATCTTTAGGTGTCCATGTCTGTTTTAGTGCAGCTTGTGCTGCTATGGCAGAATATCTGAGGCTTGGTAATTTATAATGAACATAAACTTGTTGGCTTATAGTTCTAGAGGCTAAGAAGTCCAAAGGGCCAGCATATGGCAAGGACCTCTAGCCACCTCATCCCGTTGGCAGAAGGGCAAAGAACAGAGCAAGAGAAAGAAAACAGAATATGAAGCTCAGTGTTTCATGAGAAACTCACTCCTCAGTAACAGCATTAATCCATTCACTCTGCCCTCCTGCCCAGTTATTAGGTTTTTTTTGTTGTTGTTGTTGTTGTTGTTATTAATTTTTTTGTTTTTTTTTTGTTTGTTTTGTTTTGTTTTTTACAGGCAGAGTGGACAGTGAGAGAGAGAGATAGAGAGAAAGGTCTTCCTTTTCCACTGGTTCCTCCCCCAATGGCCTCTGTGGCCAGCGTGCTGCAGCTGGCGCGCCATGCTGATCCAAAGCCAGGAGCCAGGTGCTTCTCCTGGTCTCCCGTGGGGTGCAGGGCCCAAGCACTTGGGCCATCCCTCCACTGCCTTCCCGGGCCACAGCAGAGAGCTGGACTGGAAGAGGAGTAACCAGGACAGAATCCGGCGCCCCAACCAGGACTAGAACCCGATGTACCGGCACCGCAGGTGGAGGATTAGCCTAGTGAACCGCGGCGCCGGCCAGTCATTAGGTTTTACCTCCCAATACTCTTCTGGAACACACTTTCAAACATAATAGTGGTCACCTTCTGTATCTTGGAGGGCTTGTGAGGTCTCAGTACATTAAAAGGGATATTGTTGGGCCTGCATTGTGGTGCAGCAGGTTAAACTACCACATGCAATGCTAACATCCCAGATGGGTGTCAGTTGTAGTCCAGCTGTTCTACTTCAGATCCATTGCCCTACCAATGCACATAGGAAAGCAGCAGAAGATGGTCCAAGAACTAGGGCCTCTACCACCTGTATGGGAGACCTGGATGAAGTTCCAGGTTCCTGCCTTCAGCCTTTCCCAACGCCAGCCATTGTGGCCATTTGGGGAGTGAACCAGTGGATGGAAGATCTCTTTCTCACTGTCTCTCCTTCTCTCTATGCATCTCTGCCTTTCAAATAAATAAATAAAGGTTTTATAAAAAGCAAAAAAGGGATAGTGTCCCTTCACAAGTAGGTGGGCCCTGAGCAGGGTCCTTAGAAGAGATTCCTTCTGGGCTATCTATGACATATGTATGAATTCTAGAGTTGATGAAATATTGTATTTAAAAATTCATGAGGCTGTATCATGTTTACCATCAATAACAACATAGTATAATGGGTAGAGAAGAGGTACTTAAGTACTCTTTTATTGTCCCATCAATGAATGTGAAGATTCTTCCCAATGTCCAGGTGTCTATGATCACTTCCTGAACAGATTCAGGTACTGTATTCATGATTTTATTGTCTTGTGCTATTCTTGGTTAATTTTCTCTCTCAGGAAGGAAAAGGTAGACATTATTATTGTTCATAGTGCTATAACTGTTTGGAACTTGTCAGTATTGAAATAATACAGCTCTTCTTGACTCTGCAGTTCCCTAATGCCAGTGCCACCAAGAATGCTGGCAGCCAGTAACTTTCAAAAGATGATATTGTGTTTTATTGGTGACCACAAAAGCAACAAGTCTTACCCAGAGCATGCAGGAAAATTCCAATAAAAAGTTCTTTTCACTTTATGTTTCTGTGTGGCTGCAAACTGTTGAAATCTTTACTTAATGTATGCTAAACTGATCTTCTGTATATAAAGAGAAACGAAAATGAATCTTGATGTGAATGGAAGGGGAGAGGAGTGGGAAAGGGGAGGGTTGCGGGTGGGAGGGACGTTATGGGGGGGGAAGCCATTGTAATCCATAAGCTGTACTTTGGAAATTTATATTCATTAAATAAAAGTTTAAAAAAAAAGTTCTTTTCTGGTTATGTTCAATTTATCCTTTGGAATTTTACAACAGAGCAAACATCTTTCAACAGTGCCTCTTCTTGATTTTTTTTAGATCTTATTCACTGCATGTTTGGAATATGGTATCTTCCTGTACTGAAACTTCAACTCCACTGTCTACATATCACCACAGTGGGAAGGTTAAGGAAGGCAGACAGAGAAAAGTACCACTGTAGCAGGAATATCTCTCATTTTTCTGACATGGTTTTAGCTTGACCAGAAGAACACACATCCATGAAAGGCAAGAGATGGTATGGATTGGGAGAACCCACTGGTGTTACAGAGCAGTGGTCTTTAAAGTTCTTGGAGGGCCTGAGGCATTTGTGAGGCATAGTGAGCAACTGGTTTTGGTGAAAGTAAATATGAAGAGGAATCAAGGAAATAGATGTAAAAAGTGGACTGGAGCAAGGGTGAGGGGAAGCTGTTACAGGATTTAGATCAAAAGAGGAGCAAAAACCAGAGCTATGTTAGTGAGAACAGAACAGGTTATAAAATTGAGGGGCAGAGGCAGGTGCTCACATAACAGTGAGCACATCACAAATACTCCCTGTCAAAAACTTCCCAAACCCCAGTGTAGCATCCTACATCTGGGATGGGAAGGAATGCGAAAAGTCTTAAAAGTAATGAAATAGGAAATACAGCTCTATTTCAAATCAACACCCATTTATGAAACAGTTGTCCCATGGATAACCTTCTTGACACAGTAAAAACGGCTGTTTATTATCAAAATGGAAACTGAGAACATGATAAGAGGCCGCTTCAAAGAAAGAGCCGCCACCACTACCATGCCAGAGTACTCTTGGACCTGATATCCACAAATGTGACCATCTCATTGTTGGTAAGCTCTTGCATACAATGCCTTCATTTTCAGAATGTCAGTGCCATGTGTCTTATCAAATTCCAGACTCCAACATTTATGTACAGGGATATCATTGTAAATTAATCTTTAAGTCAATAGTTGTAACTTACTCATTGAAAATATCTCTCTACACTCTGATTTGCTTATTATAACATCCTTTTGAGAGCTCTCCTCATTTTATTCAAGTCAGTGATTGGTAGGATAAAATCTCTGGAAAAATCTTGAAATATAGGGAAATTGATATATTTCTTTCATTTCTGTTGGGAATAAATTTATAGTTTTACAATGTCAGATAAGTACTGTTTACACTAATGGTAAGCTTTTTGCATTAGCTTTATCTGCTTTTTAACATTTCAGCTACATGTTCTAAATCATAAACCCTTTGAAGAAAAGGCAGCAGATCCTTTGTTAAAATCAAATAACACAGGGTAGGCACTGTGCCTTGGAAGGTTAAAAAACCTCTTGGGATGCCCATATCTCATATCAGAGCAGCTGGGATCTAGTCCCACCTCTGCATCCTCTCCAGCTTCCTGCTAGAGTGCACCCTTGGAGGCAGCATGATAGCTCAAATACTTGGGTCCTGCCACCCACATGGAAGACTCAGAAGGAGTCCCTGGCACCTGAGATTGACCCCACCTCTGCTGTTGCAGGCATTTGGGGAATGAGCCAGCAGATGGAAGATACTCTCAATCTCTCTCTCTTTCTCTCCTCCCCCATCACTCTTTGCCTTTCAAATAAATAATAACAAACTTCAAAAAGCCTGACAACAACCGGTGCCGTGGCTCACTAGGCTAATCCTCCGCCTGCGGTGCCAGCACACCGGGTTCTAGTCCTGGTCGGGGCACCGGATTCTGTCCCGGTTACTCCTCTTCCAGGCCAGCTCTCTGCTGTGGCCAGGGAGTGCAGTGGAGGATGGCCCAAGTGCTTGGGCCCTGCACCCCATGGGAGACCAGAAGCACCTGGCTCCTGCCATCGGATCAGCGCAGCACGCCGGCCGCAGCGGCCATTGGAGGGTGAACCAATGGCAAAAGGAAGACCTTTCTCTCTGTCTCTCTCTCTCACTGTTCACTCTGCCTGTCAAAAAAATTTAAAAAAAAATTTTAAAAGCCTAACAACAAATAAATGAAATGATGTAAAAATTTTTAAAATCTATGATGTAAGTTAAAATCAGGACATGGAGTCATAGCAAGTTTGTTGCACAACAAAAGCACAATATAAATGGCAAAATCAATCAGACCAAAATACTCAAAGTATTTTCAATATAGTTCTACTTTTTAACAAAAAATTTGATGTATTTACTTGCAATGCAGAGTTACAGAGAGAGAGGGAGAAAAAGAGAGGAAGGGAGGGAGGTAGGGAGAGAGAGAGAGAGAGAGAGAGAGAGAGAGAAATCTTCCATTATCTGGCTCCCATCCCAAATGGCCACAATGGCCAGAACTGGACCTATCTGAAGCCAGAAGCCATTAACTTCATCTTGGTCTCCCACATGGGTTCAGGGGCCCAAGCACTTGAGCTATCTTCCTCTGCTTTCACAGGTGCATTATCAAAGAGCTGGATTGGAAGTAGAGCAGCTGGGACTTGAACAAGTGCACATATTGGATGCCAGCATCACAGGTGGAAGTTTTACCCACTACACCAACATGCAGGCTCCATAATTCTACTTTTTAATAACCCTGTCTTTTGGGATTCCAAAAGTATGGGTATCAGATGACATTTCAGCATCTTTCTTGATGACAACTCATACTTGCTTTTAACAGGTTTTCTAGGAAAATATTATTTTCAAAAAACCAATAGATAGGGGCCAGCACCATGGCGTAGCAGGTAAAACTGTCACCCATATGGGTGACATCCTATTTGGGTACCAGTTCCAGTCCTGACTGCTCCACTTCTGATCGAGCTTCCTGCTAATGTACCTGGGAAAGCAGTGGAGGATGGCGCAAGTCCTTGGGCCCCTGAACCCACACAGGAGACCTGGAAGAATACTCCTGGCCTCCGATTGGCTCAGCTCCGGCTGTTGCAGCCATTTGGGGAGTAAACCAGCAGATGCAAAACCTCTCTCTCTGTTCATATCTACCTCTCTATGTAACTCTTTTGAATAAATAAAATGAATCTTTAAAAAATATTTTTTTAAAAAAATATAGCAACTTTCAAGCTCTTAAGTCATTTCTTAGGCCTGAAACTCCCATTGGCTAATCCAAAAAGACCACCAAATTTTCATTACATATGTGGTCACAGAAACAAATGTAATATTACTAAGTAGTATTCATGATAAAAATTATATTTTCACTTTCAAGTGGACTTATCCAGGAGATATTTATTGTACAACAACTCAAATTTGTTAGAAGCTTTTTTAAAAAATTACATGATCCTGTCTATATAATTTTATTAATTTGTCTATTAATTCAACACAACTATTGCTTCAGCATCTCTCTCTTTCCAGTAGTTTAGATGGGTAGAGGTACAGTAGTAAACCAAAATGTCCCACCATTCCTGGTACTTAACAGAAGCTATCATTACAACTGCTTACATAAAGTGTATGTGTCAAAATGAAGAGTGCATAGCAGTCTAATTGAGTAACTGTGCCACCAGAGATGAAATTGCAGGTCACATTGTGGCGCAGTGGGTTGGGTCACTACCTGGAATGCTGTCATCACACTGGAGAGTGAACCAACAGAACAAGATCTTTCTCCTTCTCTCTCTCTCTCTCTGCCTTTCAAATAAATAAAATATTTAAAAACAAAAGCGAAATTTGCTTAAGATAACTCAAGAGTTGCTTCATATGGAATGCTGTATTGAAGAATTAGTAATAGAAATCAAAGATGGAGCAAAATAAGATTTTTTTTAAGTTTATTTTTTTTCATTTGCTGCTTGTACTTTTTTTCTTTTTTCTTTTTTTTAACTTTATTTAATGAATATAGATTTCCAAAGTACAGCTTATGGATCACATTGGCTTCCCCCCCACAATGACTTCCCTCCCACCCACAACCCTCCCCTTTCCCGCTCTCTCTCCCCTTCCAATCATATCAAGATTCATTTTCAATTTTCTATATATACAGAAGATCATTTTAGTATACATTAAGTAAGGATTTCAACAGTTTGCACCCACATAGAAACACAACGTGAAAAATATTGTTTGAGTACTTGTTATAGCATTAAATCTCAATGTACAGCACATTAAGGACAGAGATCCTACATGAGGAGTAACTGCACAGTGACTCCTGTTGTTGACTTTACAAATTGAAACTCCTGTTTATGGCATCAGTAATCTCCCTATGCTCCAGTCATGAGTTTCCAAGGCTATGGAGACCTTTTGAGTTCACCGACTCTGGTCATATTTAGACAAGGTCATAGTCAAAGTGGAAGTTCTCTCCTCCCTTCAGAGAAAGGTACCTCCTTCTTTGAAGACCTGTTCTTTCCACTGGGATCTCACTCGCAGAGAACTTTCATTTAGGTCATTTTTTTTCTTTTGCCAGAGTGTCTTGGCTTTCCATGCCTGAAATACTCTCATGGGCTTTTCAGACGGATGCAAATGCCTTTAGGGCTGACTCTGAGGCCAGAGTGCTGTTTAGGACATCTGCCATTCTATGAGTCTGCTGTGTATCCCACTTCCCATGTTGGATCGCACTCCCCTTTATTTATTCTATCGGTTAGTATTAGCAGGCACTAGGCTTGTTTATGTGATCCCTTTGGTTCTTAGTCCTTTAATTATGATCAATTGTGAACAGAAATTGATCACTGGGACTAGTGAGATGGCATTGGTACATGCCACCTTGATGGGATTGAATTGGAATCCCCTGGTATGTTGCTAATTCTACCATTTGGAGCAAGTCAGCTTGAGCGTGTCCCAAATTGTACATCTCTTCCCGCTCTTATTTCCACTCGTATATTTAACAGAGATCACATTTCAGTTATATTTCGACACTTAAGAATAAATGTGTCTTGGCCGGCGCCGCGGCTCACTAGGCAAATCCTCCGCCTAGCGGCGCCGGCACACCGGGTTCTAGTCCCAGTTGGGGTGCCGGATTCTGTCCCGGTTGCCCCTCTTCCAGGCCAGCTGTCTGCTGTGCCCAGGGAGTAAAATGGAGGATGGCCCAAGTGCTTGGGCCCTGCACCCCATGGGAGACCAGGAAAAGCACCTGGCTCCTGGCTCCTGCCATTGGATCAGCGCGGTGCGCTGGCCGCAGCGCGCCGGCCGCGGCGGCCATTGGAGGGTGAACCAACGGCAAAGGAAGACCTTTCTCTCTGTCCCTCTCTCTCACTGTCCACTCTGCCTTTCAAAAAAAAATTAATTAAAAAAAAGAATAACTGTGTCTTAATTACAGAATTAAACCAGTAGAATTAAGTAGAATAGACAAAAAAAATACTAAGAGGGATCATGTATTAAATTGTTCATTAACAGTCAGGGCTATGATGATCAAGTCACCATTTCTCAGTGTCCATTTCACTTCAACAGGTTTCCTTTTTGGTGTTCAGTCAGTTGTCACCGATCAGGGAGAACATATGGTATTTGTCCCTTTGGGACTGGCTTATTTCACTGAGCATGATGTGTTCCAGATTCAACCATTTTGTTGCAAATGACTGGATTTCATTGTTTTTACTGCAGTATAGTATTCTAAAGAGTACATATCCCATAATTTCTTTATCCTGTCTACCGTTGATGGGCATTTAGGTTGATTCCAGGTCTTAGCTATTGTGAATTGAGCTACAATAAACATTAGGGTGCAAACCACTTTTTTGTTTGCCAATTTAAATTCCTTTGGGTAAATCCCAAGGAGTGGGATGGCTGGTTTGAATGGTAGGGTTATCTTCAGGTTTCTGAGGAATCTTAGACTGACTTCCATAGTGGCTTGACCAGTTTGCATTCCCACCAACAGTGGGTTAGTGTCCCTTTTTCCCCACATCCTCACCATCACCTGTTTTTGGTAGATTTCTGTATGTGAGCCATTCTAACCGGGGTGAGGTGAAACCTCATTGTGGTTTGGATTTGCATTTCCCTGATTGCTAGTGATCTTGAACATTTTTTCATGTGCCTGTTGGCCATTTGGATTTCCTCTTCTGAAAAAATGTCTATTGAGGTCCTTGGCCCATCTCTTAAGTGGGTTGTTGGTTTTGTTTTTGTGGAGTTTCTTGATCTCTTTGTAGATTCTGGTTATTAACCCCTTATCAATTGCATAGTTTGCAAATATTTTTTCCCATTCTGTCGGTTGTCTCTTCACTCTCCTGTCTGTTTCTTTTGCAGTACAGAAGCTTCTCAATTTGATGCAATCCCAATAGTTGATTTTGGCTTTGACTGCCTGTGCCTCCCGGGTCTTTTCCAGAAATTCTTTGCCTGTGCCAATATCTTGAAGGGTTTCTCCAATGTTCTCTAATAACTTGATGGTGTCAGGTCGTAGATTTAGGTCTTTAATCCATGTTGAGTGGATTTTTGTGTAAGGTGTAAGGTAGGGGTCTTGCTTCATGTTTCTGCATGTGGAAATCCAGTTTTCCCAGCACCATTTATTGAATAGTCTGTCCTTGCTCCAGGGATTGGTTTTGTATCCTTGATCAAATATGAGTTGGCTGTAGATGTTTGGATTGATTTCTGGTGTTTCAATTCTGTTCCATTGGTCTATCCATCTGTTTCTGTACCAGTACCATGCTGTTTTAATTACAACTGCCCTGTAGTATGTCCTGAAATCTGGTATTGTGATGCCTCTGGCTTTGTTTTTGTTGTACAAGATTGCTTAAGTATTCGAGGTCTCTTGTGCCTCCATATGAATTTCAGCATCATTTTTCTAGATCTGATTAGAATGTCTTTGGTATCTTGATTGGGATTGCATTGAATCTATAAATTGCTTTTGGGAGAATGGACATTTTGATGATGTTGATTCTTCCAATCCATGAGCATGGAAGATTTTTCCATTTCTTGGTATCCTCTTCTATTTCTTTCTTTATGATTTTGTAATTCTCATCGTAGAGATCTTTAACGTCCTTGGTTAAGTTTATTCCAAGGTATTTGATTGTTTTTGTAGCTATTGTGAATGGGATTGATCTTAGCAGTTCTTTCTCAGCCATGGCATTGCTTGTGTATACAAAGGCTGTTGATTTTTGTGCATTGATTTTATATCCTGCCACTTTGCCAAACTCCTCTATGAGTTCCAATAGTCTCTTAGTAGAGTTCTTTGGATCCCCTAAGTAAAGAATCATATCGTCTGCAAAGAGGGATGGTTTGACTTCTTCCTTCTCAATTTGTATTCCTTTAATTTCTTTTTCTTGTCTGATGGCTCTGGCTAAAACTTCCAGAACTATGTTAAATAGCAGTGGTGAGAGTGGGCATCCCTGTCTGGTGCCAGATTTCAGTGGAAATGCTTCCAACTTTTCCCCATTCAATAGGATGTTGGCCATGGGTTTTTCATAAATTGCTTTGATTATATTGAGGAATGTTCCTTCTATACCCAATTTGCTTAGAGTTTTCATCATGAAAGGGTGTTGAATGTTATCGAATGCTTTCTCTGCATCTATTGAGATAATCATATGGTTTTTCTTCTGCAGTCTGTTAATGTGGTGAATCACATTGATTGATTTGTGAATGTTGAGCCATCCCTGCATACCAGGGATGAATCCCACTTGGTCTGGGTGGATGATTTTCCTGATGTGTTGTTGTACTCTATTGGCCAGAATTTTATTGAGGATTTTTGCGTCTATGTTCATCAGGGATATTGGTCTGTAATTGTCTTTCAATGCTGCATCTTTCTCTGGCTTAGGGATTAAGGTGATGCTGGCTTCATAGAAAGAATTTGGGAGGATTCCATCTTTTTCGATTGTTCTAAATAGTTTGAAAAGAAATGGAATTAGTTCATCTTTAAAAGTCTGGTAGAAATCAGCAGTGAATCCATCTGGTACTGGGCTTTTCTTTGTTGGGAGGGCCTTTATTACTGTTTCAATTTCTGTTTCAGTTATGGGTCTATTTAGGTTTTCTAGGTCTTCATGGTTCAATTTAGGTAGATTGCATGTGTCCAGGAATCTATCCATTCCTGATAGATTTTCCTGTTTGTTGGCATACAAGTCCTTGTAGTAATTTCTGATGATTCTTTTTATTTCTGTGGTGTCTGTTGTTACGTTTCCTTTTTCATCTCTGATTTTATTGATTTGGGTATTTTCTCTTCTTTTTTTAGTTAGTTGGGCCAATGGGGTGTCAATTTTGTTTATATTTTCAAAAACCCAGCTCTTCCAATGGCTGATTTTTTTGTAATTTTTTTTTGATTCAATCCTGTTAATTTCTTCTCTGATTTTAATTATTTCTCTTCTCCTACTAGCTTTGGGTCTGGTTTGCTGCAAATTTTCTAGGTCCTTGAGATGCACTGAAAGCTCATTTATTTGGTACCTTTCCAATTTCTTGATATAGGCCCCTATTGCTATAAACTTGCCTCTCAGTACTGCTTTCGCCGTATCCCATAAGTTTTGATATGTTGTGTTGTTATCCTCATTTACTTCCTGAAAGTTTTTGATTTCTCTTTTGATTTCTTGAATGACCCATTGTTCATTCAGGAGCATGTTGTTCAGTCTCCATGTGTTTGTATACTTTCTGGGGTTTCCTGAGTTGCTAATTTCCAGCTTCATTCCACTGTGGTCTGAGAAGCTGCATGGTATGATTCTAATTCTTTTAAATTTGCTGAGACTTGCTTTATGACCTAGTATGTGATCAATCCTAGAGAAGGTTCCATGCACTGCTAAGAAGAATGTAAAGTCTTTAGATGTAGGATTGAAAGTTCTGTAGATATCTGTTAGATCCATTTGGGCAATAGTGTCGATTAAATCTGCTGTTTCCTTGTTGATCTTCTGTCTGGATGATCTATCTATTTCTGAGAGTGGAGTATTGAAGTCCCCCAGTACTATTGTATTGGAATCTAAGTCTCCCTTTAAGTCCCTTAACATATCTTTTAAATAGACCGGTGCCCTGTAGTTAGGTGCATATACATTTATAATAGTTACATTGTCCTGTTGAATTTAACCCTTAATCATTATATAGTGTCCCTCTTTGTCTCTCTTAACAGTTTTTGTATTAAAGTTTATGTTGTCTGATATTAATATGGCTACACCTGCTTTTTTTTTGGTTTTTATTGGCATGGAATATCTTTTTCCAACCTTTCACTTTCAGTCTGCATGCATCTTTGTTAGAGAGATGTGTTTCTTGTAGGCAGCAAATAGTTGGTTTTTGTTCCTTAAGCCAATCAGCCAATCGGTGTCTTTTAACTGAAGAGTTAAGTCCATTAACGATTAATGTGCTATTGATACATAGTGACTTTGCCCTGCCATTTTCCCAAAGATATTTTCTAGTATATGCATTGAGCTTCCCATGCTCTTTTACTGGTAGGTTTTCTCTCTTTACCTTCTTTCATATTGATGGCCGTGTTTCTGTGTTTCTGAGTGTAGCACATCTTTAAGTATCTTTTGCAGGGCCGGACAAGTGGTGGCAAACTCTTACAATTTATGTTTGCTATGAAAGGTCTTTATTTCACCTTCATTCTCAAATGAGAGCTTAGCAGGATATAATATTCTGGGCTGCAATTTTTCTCTCTTAGCACTAGGGCTATGTCTTGCCATTCCCTCATAGCCTGTAGTGTTTCTGATGAGAAGTCTGCTGAGAGTCTAATTGGAGACCCTCTGAGAGTGATCTTGTTTCTCTCTTGCACATTTTAGGATCTTTTCTTTATGTTTCACTGTGGTGAGTTTAATTACCACGTGTCGTGGTGAGGATCTCTTTTGGTCATGTTTACTAGGGGTTCTATGAGCTTCCTGTACTAGGATGTCTCTGTCCTTCTCCAAACCTGGAAAATTCTCTGCTAGTATCTCACTAAAAAGGCCTTCTAATCCTTTCTCTCTCTCCATGCCTTCAGGAACTCCTAGAACCCGAATGTTGGTTTTTTTAATAGTATCCTGTAGATTCCCAACAGTATTTTTTAGATTTCTAATATCTTCTTCTTTTCTTTGTTTGACTGTATGTTTTCCTGTGCTCTGTCTTCTAAGTCTGATAGTCTATCTTCTGTTTCACTGACTCTGTTTTTCAGACTTTCTAATGTGTTTGTCATTTGATCTATTGAGCTCTTCATTTCTCTTCACTATCACACTTCCCTGTTCTACTAGTTTCTGCATTTCATTTTGATTCTTCCTTAAAATTTCATTTTCACGAGAGAGATTTTCTATCCTGTCCAATAAGGATTTCTGTAGTTCAAGGATTTGCTTTTGAAAACTTCTAAATGTTCTTATCATAAATTTTTTGAAATCCGTATCTTGCATTTCTTCTATCTCATCATCTTCATAATCTTGGCTTGGGGTGTTTTGTTTATTTGGAGGCATCATAGTGTCATCGTTGATCTTGTTCCCTTGATTTTTGTGTTTGTTGCTTGGCATTGTTAATTCTTCTTCCCTCACTGTGAGTTTTTGGTTTTTTTTTTATACTATGTCTGTGTTAAGTGGACTGCCTGCTGTTGGAGGAGCCTTGGAGGCTTGAGATGGGTGTGGCCTGAGAGCTCTGCTTGGTTCTTCTGGGTTATGGGTGTGCAAAGGTGACACCCTCAGGTTATACGTGGTAAATCTCTCTCTTTTTATTTATTTATTTATTTATTTTATTTTTTTATTCAGGAGGTAAGTATACCACATGTCTGAGCAGAATTGATGGTATTTAGCTTCTGATCTCTGGATTCTACTCAAAGAGTCTGTGTGGGGTCAGTTTCTCCTGCAGACTCCCACTGGGTTGCCTAGGCTACTGAATTGTAGCACCTCAGTTCCTTAGCTCTCCCTTTTGTTATGTATATCCAGAGTGTGGCCTGCTCTTTGTCTCTTGCTTGCCTTTGCAAGCTTGGCAGAGAAACTCATCTGTACTAGTACCCCCCCCACCTTTTTTTTTTTCCTTCTCTCCTGTAGTCAGTCTGGTGAACTTTCCCGCCTCAAGCCCGCATCCCTCTAGATTCTGACCGCCGTTTCCCCGCCAATGTCTCGGGTTACTGAGCTCACCTCCCCTTCCAGTGCTGATGTTTGGACTCGGAGCCCTGGGCGTCCCTGCTCTCCCCACTGGTCATCTGTGTCACATACACTCCCCTTCCTGCACTGGCGCGCAGGCCCTGCGGCTCCCGTGGCTCGGCTTCCACGCGGTGGGCAACCTTGCTCTCCCCGTAGGTCCTCCAAGTCACAGCCACTAGATCCGGAAGAGTTTCCTCTGCAATTTTTTCCTGATCCTTTTTCTGAGGCTACTGTAACTCCACTTTTATTAAACTAAATTTTCCCCAACTATTGGTGCACGCCATCACTATTCCGCCATCTTGGCTCTGCCCCACAAAATAAGATTTAACATAACCTTCAGAGGATGGGCAGGGAGGGTCCATGCATTTTGACAATACTTCAGCCACAGCACTCCACCCATATATACTTCATATTTTGGGGTTGCACATGAGATTTCATTTCCTAAGAAATCCTGCTGCAGGAACAATATATAAAAAAAAACTTTGAACGCCTTTGACCTACTTATTGCTCTCTATTTTATTCCTTATTGATGAAAAATTACTTTCAAACAATGTAAAAAAAAATGCTGATGTTCTGGGAAAAAAAGTCTAAACAGGTTTCTGTTTTTAAAAAATGGGTATGAAATAATATTCTATTCCAGTTGCATTTTCCAGATATGTCCCACAACACTGGAAATGCCCATCCATTTCTTGTATGCCCCTCATACCCAACTCTGGGAAGACAACCAGGTCTCCCTTTCAGAGACAATATAAATGCCTGTTAAGTGAACAATAGGCTAGATGGCCCTGCCCTCTTAGCCAGAAGTTCCAGGACATGGGCCAGTCACGTTTTTCTCCTCCTGGAAATTTATAATTATGACTCACAACTTTTTTTTAACTTGTATTTAATAAATACAAATTTCCGAAATACAGCTTATGGATTATAATGGCTTCCCCCCCCCCCAAATTCCTTCCCAGCCGCAACCCTCCCCTCTCCCGCTTCCTCTCCCATTCCATTCACATCAAGATTCATTTTCAATTCTCTCTATATACAGAAGATCAATTTAATATATACTAAGTAAAGATTTCAACAGTTTTCACCCACACAAGAACATAAAGTATAAAATAGTTTGAGTACTAGTTATAGCATTAATTCACATTGAACAACACATTAAGGACAGAGATCCTACATGAGGAGTAAGTGCACAGTGACTCCTGTTGTTGACTTAACAAAATGCCACTCTTTTTTATGGCGTCAGTGGTCTCCCTAGGTTCTTGTCATGAGTTGCAAGACTATGGAAGCTTCTTGAGTTTGCCAACTCCGATCTTATTTAGACAAGGTCATAGTCAAAGTGGAAGTTCTCTCCTCCCTTCAGAGAAAGGTACCTCCTTCTTTGAAGACCTGTTCTTTCCACTGGGATCTCACTCGCAGAGAACTTTCATTTAGGTCATTTTTTTTCTTTTGCCAGAGTGTCTTGGCTTTCCATGCCTGAAATACTCTCATGGGCTTTTCAGACGGATGCAAATGCCTTTAGGGCTGACTCTGAGGCCAGAGTGCTGTTTAGGACATCTGCCATTCTATGAGTCTGCTGTGTATCCCACTTCCCATGTTGGATCGCACTCCCCTTTATTTATTCTATCGGTTAGTATTAGCAGGCACTAGGCTTGTTTATGTGATCCCTTTGGTTCTTAGTCCTATCATTATGATCAATTGTGAACAGAAATTGATCACTTGGACTAGTGAGATGGCATTGCTATATGCCACCTTGATGGGATTGAATTGGAATCCCCTGGCACATTTCTTTTTTTTTTTTTTTTTTTAAGGGAAAGGGTTTATTGGGGAACACCCTATAGACCGGAGTGAAGGGGTGGCGAAAGAAAAAGAGAGAAAGAGAATATAAGAGAAACAGAGAGGAGAGGAGCTAGCAAGGAGAGAAGATAGAGCAGAGCAGAGCCAAGAGAGCTCGTGTTCAGGAACAGGCCCTTTTAAAACTTCCCCTGAGGGCGGGCAGGGAAGCAGGAGCAGCGAATCCCCTTAGGATGGGGGTGGAGCCTGGCTCAGGTAGCTGGGCCATGAGGCCACCTGGCTAAAACTGCCCCTTTTGTTTTTTATAAAGCAGGGTTTGTATGGGATTACGTTAGTCCCAAAAGTCCAGGAGGGGTAGAGGGACGATGATCTGTCTTTAGAGCTACTTCCTGCTGACATGGGGCGATGAAGTACTCTTCGCTGGCAAGGGGCGATGTTTCAAGCCGCTGTCTCCTGGGTGGGGAGCTGAGTATATCCTTGTAGCAACATTTGGTTGACCGCTTGGTTGCTGAAGGCCTTCGTTTGTTCCATTATAACCTGCTGTAAGCACTTAGACACTGTAGTATAAAAGACATGGTGAGACTTTTAATTAACTAGGTAATGAGAGGATTTTATAGAGAGGAAATGGGGGGGGTGTCTCTGGACCCTTATGGGGACAGGATGTGCTTTCAGCTGATTCCAGCCAAGACTGGGAGAAAAGGCCACTTAACTTTTGTAGGTAGTGGGGTTTGTAGAGAAATTCTGAACAATCATACAACATTAAGTGGGGAAGAGGACCATCAGTACACACAGGTTGGGAGTAGAGCCATTGGCGGTAGAGTAGAGGCTATGGTTACAAAGGAATGAGGCCCAAGTGGGCTAGATACAGAGGACAGAGTTGTTATTAGAAAACCTAAGAAAGGTGCTAAGCTACAAATAAGTTTTCTGATTGAGAGGCAAATAGAACCTGACAGAAGGGGCTTGATAATAATCAGGTGGGCTTTAAAGCCTTGTAAATTATGAGGCTCAGACTCATGGCTTTAGACCTTGTAAATTATGAGGCTCAGACTCATCTGTCTCTTCATATAGCCTACATCCTAAGGGAGGTGTGAGCCTCCTTGGGAAGGCACCCTGTTGACTTCCATTACCCAGCTGGCCTGGGAGAAGAGTTGGTCAGGTAAATGCAGGTGGCTTCTCTAACAGGAAATTTACAGTTCTGCTTGCAATGTTACTGACCCTACTTGGCCGTCCCCTCAGCTGCAGTGGTCACCTTGGAAGTTGGACTGAGTGAAGGGCTTTTCAGCTTAGAGCCAATAAGATCCGTGGCTCTGACCTGAAGTCCTTCGACTCCAGGGCAGGTCCATTTCCAGTGATGCAACTCTTGACAGAGCCCCTGGCACATTTCTAACTCTACCATTTGGAGCAAGTCAGCTTGAGCGTGTCCCAAATTGTACATCTTCTCCCTCTCTTATTCCCACTCTTATATTTTAACAGAGATCACTTTTCAGTTAAATTTCAACACCTAAGAATAATTGTGTGTTAATTACAGAGTTCAAACAATAGTATTAAGTAGAACAACAACAAAAAATACTAAAAGGGATAAAGTATTAAGTTGTACATCAACAGTCAGGACAAGAGCTGATCAAGTCACTGTTTCTCATCAATAAAATGGAGGAATCTGGAAAACATCATGCTGAGTGAAATAAGCCAGTCCCAAAGGGACAAATATCATATGTTTTCCCTGATCGGTGACAACTAACCGAGCACCAAAAAGGAAACCTGTTGAAGTGAAATGGACACTATGATTCACAACTTTTATCAGTTTTTGGGTGCTTGGACAGAAAGACATTTAAGACTGCAGCAAGCACAAAGAAACAAAGAATCAGGTTTGCAGTTAAAGACAGAAAGAAGGACACAGACATGCAGACAAATGCAGAAAGGCTCTGGAGAGATAAACTTCATTCCTGCTCTGAGTTCCTGGGTTCTGGTGCCTCATGAGACCCATATATAAAATGGGTTTCTGGTCCTTTCATCTGAAATGGCTAATTCATCCACTTTCCACAGTTCTTCAGTTTTTTGGCCCCTTGACTGTTACAGACTTTCCTTCATCTTTTTGTACTTACATAGAGTAAGCTCTAGCTTGAAAGACTGAAGATACAAACAGCATGCCTTGTGAGCTACATTTGCAAGTGTTGTCCCTGTCCACATAGCTGCAAACATCTCCAGCTCTGGTTCCCACTCTGAAAGGTGTCACAGCTGAGCTCACACATTTAGTTCTCTTACCTTTTCTCACTCTGGTCCCTCTCAGGGATGCCTTCTGGTGGCACAATTACCTAAGGCCATGACCAGTACCACATCCATCACCCATGCAGTGCAACAAATATCTGGGCTATATATTGCTCTATATTTAGTATATAATTCCACTCCTCTCATTCTCTCTTAAACCCACTCCAATTAAACTTTTACCAGTAATGTTGATGCCGTCACACAGGTGGCTTTGGGTGTAAATGAGATTATTCAAATCAAAACCACCATGTTCTTCTCCAACCTTTTAAATTCTGTTGATAAATTTTACTTAAGATCTTAAATGCCCTTCAATACTTCAATACAGTACACACATTTATAAACACTTATACTTAAAACCAACAATTGAAACCAATTACTCATTGTCCCATTTTAATTTGAAATTACTGGGCTCCATTCCAATACAGCAACAACCCCTACTTATTTTTAGCATATATAGTAAGTATTCAATGTAAACAGGTTCTTCCTTAACACACAAATAGTAATGTCATAACCCTGAGTCTTAAACTCTTTTATACTACATTCTAAATCTTCTTAGGGCTGAAAATACACATCCATTAAGGAGATAATCATCACCCCACGAATCACTTTAATCTGGTATGAGATCAGTTTAATCAGGTATTTGGTGAAGAAATGAATAGATAGATGGATGGATAGACATGTGAGTCAAGGTGCCACTTTCTGATATTCATAATCCAGTGAAAAATTAAGACATATATCTACATTTTGTTGCATTCCTCACAATTCTCAATGAGTAAAAGCTGGTGGAAAGAATACCCCTAAATCCCATACTGCATGTGGTCTATCCCTATATATATCATCCTTATTCTCCTCAAGCCATTCAGCTGCTTTTCTCTGATGCATAATGCATGGCATGACATTTACCAAATGAGAATAAAACCACCACTTCTCTATGCTTCTGGAATATGTTCTTTATGTTTCTCTTATGCCAGTTAGAAACTTCTGCTTCGAGCAGTTTATTTAGTTGACTTTATGGATCAATACACTTTCTGAACTGTAAGCCCCTTTATGAAAGGATTTTTCTTGCTAAACTTCATATCCCAAAATATGTCATGAAAAACATTCATTTAGCAGTCATTTATAATAAACATGTATATTAAAACGATAATGTTTTATGTTCAGTGTTCAATATGCAAAATAAAATAACAACTATAAGTTGATTGAGACTATTGATCAAAACTAAAGTACACAAGCTTGGGACAGCTGAAATGACCAGTATGAGACTTTGTATAGGCAAGTATGAGACTTTGTATAGGCAAGTGGTCTTTTATTTATTTTTTATTAAAATAAAGATAAGGATTTCATATATTTCATATATACAATTCTATACTTGCTTCCCATTTCCTTTCAAATCCCCTCCTTTCCTCTTTCTTTAATTTTTCAATAACTTTTTTGATACACACAACTGTTAAGAAACATGATGATACTTCACACCATACCTTCCCTTCCTCCCTCACTCCCACCCTCCCTTCTCTTTCTTCCCTTAGATTTTTTTTAATTTTTACAATGACATACTTTCAATTTTCTTTATAATCACAAGCTTAACTCTCCACTAAATAAAGAATTCTATAAGTAGAAAGTAAAACAAAATGTCTATGAGTGAAATTGACACCTTGAGATTGGATTATTGTTTTTAGATAGCCCTTGTCTACACTCTTGAAGAACACTTTCAAGTTTCATGCCTGTTCCACTTCTCATTCATTTCAAACTGCTGTTTTTAAGGGCCCTTCTGAGTTGCAGTTTCTTACCTGTTACTACAGACTGAATGTGTCCTCCTAAATTCACAGTGAAACCTAACCCGCAATGTAATAATGTTCAGAGGCAAGGGCTTGAGGGTATAATTAAGAAATGAGGGCTCTGCACTTTGTATATGAGAGTATGAGAGACACACTTCACACTTGGTAAATTAAGAATTTAGTCTTATTTATATCAGTTATTCAGATTGAATGGGTACATTCAAATCTTTAAAACTCTTTAGTTAAACATCTCAAATTTCTAATGACTTTCTGCTAAGTTGTATTTATGTTTCAGTTGATTAACCACTTAAATTATTGAGTCATTGTCAAGAATTAAAATAAAAAATATCCTAATAACTCTGTGCTTCTTCAAAGGGTCACAGTCTTTTAACAATGGCTTTAATTTTTCTTAGGCTTTCCCAAGCCTTCTTAATCTAATCCTAGTCAGGCAAGTGGCTTTGAATGGATAGGGAGTATAGTATACAACAAAAAACATGGTCACTAGATTGCCAGGGTACGAATCCTAAATCTTTGATTTACTAAAGAAGTGACCTGGCTAAGGTACTTAAGCTCTCTGTGACTCAGTTTCTTATTCCATGAAGGAGCCTAATCAAAGCTCCTGCTTCACTCCTTGATTATGAGGATTTGAAGAGACACTATATCATATACAAAGCTTTCAGTGCAGAGCTTGTCATACTGAAAGCAAATTGCAACATGGAGTATACCATAGATGATGGCCTTTGTGACCACTGAAAGTGAATGTGCAGTCATATTACTTATTATTATATCAATATATAACCATTCTTTCCTTCTTTGCACTATGAAGTAAAAGAAGTCTAAATTATGAAATGCAAAAGAGTAATCTTATCCTAGAAAACAGCATTCCAGGATTAACATTTCTTTGCCTCACAAGCTTCCCAAGGATCAGTTGACACCACAACAGTAGAACAGTGACATGAAATGGTGAAAAATTTATATTTTTTTACTAAGTAAGAAATCAAACATACATAATATATAGCTTCATGTTATCAAAAGTGTAAAACTGAATGAAAATGGTACTCTTTTTTAAAAATGGGGTCGGTATCATAGCATGTTAATTGATCATTTTAATTAGATTATTCATATTCCTTTTATGTATCTAGATTTTTTCCAGTCACATCTTTTACTTAAAATACAAAAGCTTTGATTAATTTAACTCTAAACAAACTTTAGGCAGTGATAAAATAAAATGAAGAAATGATTGAGAACAGTTAAGAATTAGTGAATTAGGCACCAAGGTGCACATATTTATTGTTACTTTTTTAACTTCCTCTAAAATAGTTGTATTATTCACTTTGGGCTTAACTGTACTGTGGAACTTTTCTGTAGCTTATACTGCTCATGTTTTCAGAAGTGCAGATGTCCAAACTCCAAATCTTATTTGAACTGTGAAACTTTCATGATTCAAGAGGCCACCTTTTAATTATCCCAATCATGGGTCAACAGCCAAAGAAAACCAATGTCCTTGGTTACATACAATGCTGTTCTGGTAGAGGGGACCACCCCCCTCATTGAGTCATAAAACATCACCAAATTTTACTCCAAACCTAAGTCTTAATACTCATTCATTCAACAAATTTTTCTTTATGGTCCCTAACTCAGATTATTACTGTTTGGAATACAGTATAATGCTTACTATTAACAAAAGTTAGCAACATCAATATAGGATGCTTCTAAATGTGTATAACTTCTCCTTAGAGTAGAAGAGACAAACAAGTCAAGGTTTGATTTCTGCCTTAATCAGCTGAGGGACCCTAAACTAATAATTAAGTTTCTGTAAGTTTCAGTTTCCTTACCAATGAAAGGGGAAGTATACCACTTCCTCACGAATAAGTGAGATAACTTCTTTTTTTTTTAAACTTTTATTTAATGCATATAAATTTCCAAAGTACAGCTTATGGATTACAATGGCTTCCCCCCCATACCGTCCCTCCCACCCACAACCCTCCCCTTTCCCACTCCCTCTCCCCTTCCATTCACATCAAGATTCATTTTCGATTATCTTAATATACAGAAGATCAGCTTAGTATACATCAAGTATGGATTTCAACAGTTTGCTCCCACACAGAAACATAAAGTGAAAAATAATAGATGATTTTTTTTAAATGATGATGAAATCAGAGCAGACCTATTGTCATGTTTAATCCCAGTGAGAGTCAAGTTGGGAATTGATAATTTCTTTTTTTTTTTTTTTTTTTTTTTTACAGAGGATCAGTTTAGTATGCATTAAGTAAGGATTTCAACAGTTTGCACCCCCATAGAAACACAAAGTGAAATATATTGTTTGAGTACTCGTTATAGCATTAAATCTCAGTGTACAGCACATTAAGGATAGAGATCCTACATGAGGAGTAAGTGCACAGTGACTCCTGTTGTTGACTTTACCAATTGACACTCCTGTCTATGGCATCAGTAATCTCCCTATGCTCCAGTCATGAGTTTCCAAGGCTATGGAAGCCCTCTGAGTTCTCCGACTCTTATCTTGTTTAGACAAGGTCATAGTCAAAGTGGAGGTTCTCTCCTCCCTTCAGAGAAAGGTACCTCCTTCTTTGATGACCTGTTCTTTCCACTGGGATCTCACTCGCAGAGGTCTTTTGCCAGAGTGTCTTGGCTTTCCATGCCTGAAATACTCTCATGGGCTTTTCAGCCAGATCCGAATGCCTTTAGGGCTGATTCTGAGGCCAGAGTGCTATTTAGGACATCTGCCATTCTATGAGTCTGCTGAGTATCTCACTTCCCATGTTGGATCACTCTCCCCTTTATTTACTCCATCGGTTAGCGTTAGCAGGTACTAGACTTGTCTATGTGCTCCCTTTGACTCCCAATCCCTCCACCATGACCAACTGTGAACTGAAACTGATCACCTGGAACAGTGAGATGGCATTGGTACATGCCACCTCGATGGGATTGAATTGGAATCCCCTGGTATGCTTCCAACTCCACCACTTGGGGCAAGTCAGCCTGAGCATGTCCCAAATTATACATCTCTTCCCTCTCCCATTCCCACCACCATGTTCAACAGGGATCACATTTCAGTTAATTTTCAACACTTAAGAATAACTGTGCATCGATTACAGATCTAAACCAGTCATATTAAGTAGAACAGATTAAAAAACTGCTAAGAGGGATAATGTATTAAGTTGTTCATTAACAGTCAGGGCTATGCTGATTAAGCCACCGTTTCCCATAGTATCCACCTCACTCCAACAGGTTTCCCTCTTGGTGTTCAGTCAGTCGTCACTGATCAGGGAGAACATATGGTATTTGTCCCTTTGGGACTGGCTTATTTCACTCAGCATGATGTGTTCCAGATTCCTCCATTTTGTTGCAAATGACTGGATTTCGTTGTTTCTTACTGCGGTATAGTATTCTAAAGAGTACATATCTCATAATTTCTTTATCCAGTCTATCGTTGATGGGCATTTAGGTTGGTTCCAGGTCTTAGCTATTGTGAATTGAGCTGCAATAAACATTAGGGTGCAGACCTCTTTTTTGTTTGCCAATTTAAATTCCTTTGGGTAAATTCCAAGGAGTGGGATGGCTGGGTCGAACGGTAGGGTTATCTTCAGGTTTCTGAGGAATCTCCAGACTGACTTCCATAGTGGCTTGACCAGTTTGCATTCCCACCAACAGTGGGTTAGTGTCCCTTTTTCCCCACATCCTCGCCAGCATCTGTTGTTGGTAGATTTCTGAATGTGAGCCATTCTAACCGGGGTGAGGTGAAACCTCATTGTGGTTTGGATTTGCATTTCCCTGATTGCTAATGACCTTGAACATTTTTTCATGTGCCTGTTGGCCATTTGGATTTCCTCTTTTGAAAAATGTCTATTGAGGCCCTTGGCCCATCTCTTAAGTGGGTTGTTGGTTTTGTTTTTGTGGAGTTTCTTGATCTCTTTGTAGATTCTGGTTATTAACCCTTTATCTGTTGCATAGTTTGCAAATATTTTTTCCCATTCTGTCGGTTTTCTTTTTACTCTCCTGACTGTTTCTTTTGCAGTACAGAAACTTCTCAATTTGATGCAATCCCAATAGTTGATTTTGGCTTTGACTGCCTGTGCCTCCCGGGTCTTTTCCAGAAACTCTTTGCCTGTGCCAATATCTTGAAGGGTTTCTCCAATGTTCTCTAGTAACTTGATGGTGTCAGGTCGTAGATTTAGGTCTTTAATCCATGTTGAGTGGATTTTTGTGTAAGGTATAAGGTAGGGGTCTTGCTTCATGCTTCTGCACGTGGAAATCCAATTTTCCCAGCACCATTTATTGAATAGACTGTCCTTATTCCAGGAATTAGTTTTAGATCCTTGATCAAATATAAGTTGGCTGTAGATGTTTGGGTTGATTTCTGGTGTTTCAATTCTGTTCCATTGGTCTATCCATCTGTTTCTGTACCAGTACCATGCTGTTTTAATTACAACTGCCCTGTAGTATGTCCTGAAATCTGGTATTGTGATGCCTCCGGCTTTGTTTTTGTTGTACAAGATTGCTTTAGCTATTCGAGGTCTCTTGTGCCTCCATATAAATTTCAGCACCATTTTTTCCAGATCTGATTAGAATGTCTTTGGTATCTTGATTGGTATTGCATTGAATCTGTAAATTGCTTTTGGGAGAATGGACATTTTGATGATATTGATTCTTCCAATCCATGAGCATGGAAGATTTTTCCATTTCTTGGTATCCTCTTCTATTTCTTTCTTTAAGGTTTTGTAATTTTCATCGTAGAGATCTTTAACGTCTTTGGTTAAGTTTATTCCAAGGTATTTGATTGTTTTTGTAGCTATTGTGAATGGGATTGATCTTAGAAGTTCTTCCTCAGCTATGGCATTGTCTGTTTATACAAAGGCTGTTGATTTTTGTGCATTGATTTTATACCCTGCTACTTTGCCAAACTCTTCTATGAGTTCCAATAGTCTCTTAGTAGAGTTCTTTGGGTCCCCTAAATACAGAATCATGTCATCTGCAAAGAGGGATACTTTGAGTTCTTCCTTCCCAACTTGTATCCCTTTAATTTCTTTTTCTTGCCTAATAGCTCTGGCTAGAACCTCCAGAACTATATTGAATAGCAGTGGTGAGAGTGGGCATCCCTGTCTGGTTCCAGATCTCAGTGGAAATGCTTCCAACTTTTCCCCATTCAATAGGATGTTGGCTGTGGGTTTTTCATAGATTGCTTTGATTGTATTGAGGAATGTTCCTTACAAACCCAGTTTGCTTAGAGTTTTCATCATGAACGGGTGTTGTATTTTATCAAATGCTTTCTCGGCATCTATTGAGATAATCATATGGTTTTTCTTCTGCAGTCTGTTAATGTGGTGTATCACATTGATTGTCTTGCGCACATTAAACCATCCCTGCATACCAGGGATAAATCCCACTTGGTCTGGGTGGATGATCTTTCTGATGTGTTGTTGCATTCTACTGGCGAGAATTTTATTGAGGATTTTTGCATCTATGTTCATCAGGGATATTGGTCTGTAATTCTCTTTCAGTGCTGCATCTTTCTCTGGCTTAGGAATTAAGGTGATGCTGACTTCATAGAAAGAATTTGGGAGGACTCCCTCTTCTTCGATTGTTCTGAATAGTTTGAGAAGAATTGGAGTTAGTTCTTCTTTAAACGTCTGGTAGAATTCAGCAGTGAATCCATCTGGTCCTGGGCTTTTCTTTTTTGGGAGGGCCTTTATTACTGTTTCAATTTCTGTCTCAGTTATGGGTCTATTTAGGTTTTCTAGGTCTTCATGGTTCAATTTAGGTAGGTTGCATGTGTCCAGGAATCTATCCATTTCTGATAGATTTTCCTGTTTGCTGGCATACAAGTCCTTGTAGTAATTTCTGATGATTCTTTTTATTTCTGTGGTGTCTGTTGTTACATTTCCTTTTTCATCTCTGATTTTATTGATTTGGGTCTTTTCTCTTCTTTTTTTAGTTAGTTGGGCCAATGGGGTGTCAATTTTGTTTATTTTTTCAAAAAACCAGCTCCTCGTTTGGCTGATTTTTTGTAATGTTTTTTTGGATTCAATCCTGTTGATTTCTTCTCTGATTTTAATTATTTCTCTTCTCCTACTAGATTTGGGTCTGGTTTGCTGTAGGTTTTCTAGATCCTTGAGGTGAATTGAAAGCTCATCTATTTGGTGTCTTTCCAATTTCTTGATGTAGGCACCTATTGATATAAACTTTCCTCTTAACACTGCTTTTGCTGCGTCCCATAAGTTTTGGTATGTTGTGCTGTTATCCTCATTTACTTCCAGAAAGTTTTTGATTTCTCTTTTGATTTCTTCTATGACCCATTGTTCATTCAGGAGCATGTTGTTCAATCTCCATGTGTTTGCGTATGCTCTAGGGATTCCTGAGTTGCTAATTTCCAACTTCATTCCTTTATGGTCTGAGAAGCTGCATGGTATGATTCTAATTCTTTTGAATTTGCTGATACTTGCTTTATGGCCTAGTATGTGGTCAATCCTAGAGAAGCTTCCATGTACTGCTGAGAAGAATGTAAAATCTTTAGCTGTAGGATTGAAAGTTCTGTATATATCTGTTAGATCCATTTGGGCTATAGTGTCGTTTAAATCTACTGTATCCTTGTTGATCTTCTGACCGGATGATCTGTCTATTTCTGAGAGTGGAGTATTGAAGTCCCCCAGTACTACTGTATTGGGGTCTAAGTCTCCCTTTAAGTCCGTTAATAGATCTTTTATGTAAACTGGTGCCCTGTAGTTAGGTGCATATACATTGATAATTATTATATCTTCCTGTTGAATTGATCCCTTAATCATGATATAGTGTCCCTCTTTGTCTCTCTTAACAGTTTTTGTGGTAAAGTTTATGTTGTCCGATATTAAGATGGCTATGCCCGCTCTTTTTTCATTTCTGTTGGCATGGTATATCTTTTTCCAGCCTTTCACTTTCAGTCTGTATGGATCTTTGTTGGAAAGATGTGTTTCTTGTAAGCAGCAAATAGATGGGTTTTGTTCCTTAACCCAATCAGCCAATCGGTGTCTTTTAACTGGACAGTTCAGGCCATTCACGTTCAAAGTGACTAATGATAAGTGGTAACTTTGCCCTGCCATTTGCCAAAGATAAGTTCTAATATATGCTTTGAATTGCCTGTGATCTTTTGCTGTGAGGTTTCCTTCCTTGGTTTCCTTCCTTTACCTTCTTTCATATTGATGACCGTGTTTCTTTGTTTCTGTGTGTAACACATCTTTAAGCATCTTTTGCAGGGCTGGACGAGTGGCAACAAATTCTTTCAATTTCTGTTTGCAATGAAAAGTCTTTATTTCACCTTCATTCACAAATGATAGCTTTGCAGGATATAATATTCTGGGCTGGCAGTTGTTCTCTCTTAGTACCTGGGCTATATCTCGCCATTCCCTCCTAGCTTTTAGAGTTTCTGATGAGAAGTCAGCTGTGAGTCTGATTGGAGATCCTCTGAGAGTAATCACGTTTCTCTCTTGCACATTTTAGGATCTTTTCTTTATGTTTCACTGTGGAGAGTTTAATTACAACATGTCGTGGTGAGGATCTCTTTTGGTCGTGTTTATTAGGGGTTCTGTGAGCTTCCTGTACTAGGATTTCTCTGTCCTTCTCCAAACCTGGGAAATTTTCTGCTAATATCTCACTAAAAAGGCCTTCTAATCCTTTCTCCCTCTCCATGCCTTCAGGAACTCCTAGAACCCGAATGTTGGGTTTTTTAATAGTATCCTGAAGATTCCCGACAATATGTTTTAGATTTCTAGTTTCCTCTTCTTTTCTTTGGTCTGACTGTATCCTTTCCTGTTCTCTGTCTTCTAAGTCCGATATTCTCTCTTCTGCTTCACCCATTCTGTTTGTACGGCTCTCTATTGTGTTTTGCATTTGATCTATTGAATTCTTCACTTCAGTCACTATCACAGTTTCCTGTTGTACTAGTTGTTTCGTTTCATTTTGATTCCTCCTTAATATTTCATTTTCACGAGAGAGATTTTCTATCTTGTCCATTAAGGATTTCTGTAGTTCAAGAATTTGTTTTTGAGAACTTCTTAATGTTCTTATGAATTTTTTGAGATCTGCTTCTTGCATTTCTTCTATGTCATCATCTTCATAATCTTGAATTGGGGTGTCTTTTTCATTTGAGGGCGTCATGGTGACTTCCTTGTTTTTATTACCTCGGTTTTTGCGTTTGTTATTTGGCATATTGGAGATATTTGGTTTCTTCACTGTGGTGCTTTTTCTTGTTATACTATGACTCTAGATTAAGTGGACTATCTGTTTTTGATGGAGCCTTAGGGCTTGAGATGGGTGTGGCCTGAGAGCTCTGTTTGGTGTGCCAAAGGTGACACTCCCAGGTTAGGCGTGGTAAATCTCTCTCTCTCTCTTTCTTTTCTTTTTTTTTTTTTTTTTTTTTTTTTGATTCAGAAGGGAAGTAATTCTGCACAGCTGAACGAAGTTGGAGGTAGTTAGCAGGCAAATGATATACCCACAGGAGCCAGAGATCGGAAGCTCTTTCCCAAGATCCCCACAGGGAATCTGTTCGGCCCTCAGAGTGGGCTCAAATTCTCCTTCAGCCTCCCACTGGGTTGTCAAAGTTACGGAATTGTAGCGTCTCTGGAGAGTGCTCACGTGAATTCCGTGAGTTCTCTCCCCCACCGTCTCTTTTTTCACAGTCTCAGTTCAGTAGCACCACAAATTTACTAGGTCCTAATCTCCTGTTAATTCGCCCCGCCCAGAGTCAGGTTTTTCTGCTAGGCTCAGGGCTGGTGCAGACCTGAGGTCGCTCTGCTTATGACGTATGTCCAAGATGGCGCCTGCTCTTTGTCTTGCTCGCCCTTGAGAGGTGAGCGGAGAGAGAGAAACCCGTGTCCGTACTAGTCACCCTTTTTCTCTCTCTCTCTCTCTCTCTCTCTCTCTTCCAGTTAGCCTTGTGAACTTCCCCCCCCGGGGGTCATTCCCTCTAGTCTCCTCTCTCCGCTTGCCTGCCGGTGTCTCAGGCTATTGAGGTTCGGCTCACCTCGCGTTCCAGCGCTGGTGTGTTGAGTCTGCCGCTGATGTCCCGAACTGTGGGCTCCCACGCTCTCCACGCAGGTCCGCTGTGAGTCACGCGTTCCGGAAGAGTTTCTTCTGCTGTTTCCTCCCCTACTCTTCCTTGAACCTGCAGTATCTCCACTTTTATTAAACTATCTCTCCCCAGACTATCAGTGTGCTCCCTTCCTATTCCGCCATCTTGCCGGAAATCTGCTGATAACTTCTTTTTAAGATTTATTTTTGTAACCATTTTATTGAAATATATTTCTCATGCCATATGATTAACCAATTTAAAGAGTACAATTCAATCATGCTTGTTATATTCATATATTTATTTTTTCTTGAAAGGCAAAGTGACATATAAGGAGAGAGAGAGGGAGAGAGATAGAGAGAGAGGTATCTTTCATCTACTGGTTCACTGCCCAAAAGGCCATAATAGCCAGGGCTGGTCTAAGTCAAAGCCAGGAGCCTGGAACTCCATCTGGGTTTCCCACATGGATGGCAGGGACCCAAGTACTTGGACTATCTTCCATTGATTTCCCAGGCACATTAACAGTCTGACAGATGGATCAGAAGTGGAGCAACCAGGACTCAAACCAGAGTTCCAATACAGAAGGTCGTCACAGGTGGTAGCTTAATCCACTATTCCACAATGCCAGCCCCAAAGTGAGATAATTTAATGTAATGCTTTATCTTCAATATTATAGCAGCTATTTATAATTTTCTGAATTCTCATTGCAGATCCAACATGTACAGAGGAAAGGCCATATAGACTATACCTCCACACATGGACAGGTAAGAAATACTTTCTCAGCTGGTGCCGTGGCTCACTTGGCTAATCCTCTGCCTGCAGCGCCGGCACCCTGAGTTCTAGTCCCGGTTGGGGCACCAGACTCTGTCCCGGTTGCTCTTCTTCCAGTCAAGCTCTCTGCTGTGGCGCAGGAAGGAACTAGAGGATGGCCCAAGTGCTTGGGCCCTGCACCCGCATGGGAGACCAGGAGGAAGCACCTGGACCCTGGCTTCGGACTGGCGCAGTGCGCCGGCCTTAACGGCCATTTTGGGGGTGAACCAGCAGAAGGAAGACCTTTCTCTTTGTCTCTCTCTCTCTCACTGTCTAACTCTGCCTGTCAAAAAAATAAATAAATAATATCAAAAAAAATACTTTCTCATCCAAGGTCCAATCATTAATACCTGCAGAATTGGGGCCAGCGCCGTGGCTCACTTGGTTAATCCTCCGCCTGAGATGCCGGCATCCCATATGAGCACTGGGTTCTAGTTCCGGTTGCTCCTCTTCCGGTCCAGCTCTCTGCTCTGGCCCAGGAGGGCAGTGGAGGATGGCACAAGTGGTTGGGCCCCTGCACCCACATTGGAGACCAGGAGGAGGCACCTGGCTCCTGGCTTCAGATTGGCACAGCGCTAGCCATGGTGGCCATTTGGCAAGTGAACCAACGGAAGGGAGACCTTTCTCTCTGTCTCTCCCTCTCACTGTCTGTAACTCTACCTATCAAATAATAAATAAATAAAAAATACCTGCAGAATCAGCAGGAGATCACAGACACCCACAGATCCAGGCAGGCCTTGGATCTCTGCCTCTGCTGAATTCTATCTTCTGCCTTCCAGATAACTCCATGAGAGTGAAAACAACATACACAGACTCTCTGAGTTGGAAGAGTTTCAACTGGAGACATAGGGTAGCTCCCCACACTGAGATGAGAGGACATTTAAATTATCCAAGGCCAACAGCCACTATTCTTAAGGATCGCTAAGGAATGAATTTCCTCATAGTCATTGGGTACCTGTTTCAGTGCTGAACTCCCTTTTTAATTCTGTTCATCTTTATGATCAACTGAACTTTTTCTCTTGCTACAATTTAAAAGTATTTCCTTTTATATGGTCTCCCGTGAAAGTAAAGAACATCTGTTCTGCATCTTCTATATAATAACCTTTCAAATACATGAAGACAGTTAAATCACCCCGTAGGCTTCCCTCCTCCAAGTTAAACAGCTCTGATCCCACTGAGCCCTCTCCCAGGAGCAAGTCCCATTCCTTACATCACTTTTGCTGATCTTCGCTGGACCTTCTCCAGAGTCTCCATACTCTTTGCCAAATGCAAAGACCAAAATCGAATACAGCAAATAATGCCAAATAAAGCACAAGGATTACTTTTCACTTCAGTATCCCTCTCTTGATAAAACATTCCAAGTGGTGTGCTTGCCCTTTTTTTCCCCTAAAATATATTGCTCTTTCTAAGTCTCTTTGCTTTGTAATTATGTATGCTATCATCTTGTGGTACCTTTCTCTAAAACTTATATCAGATTTCAGGTGCTTCCAATAATTCTTTTCATTAAAGACCAAATTTAGAAGGGCATTGCTGCAGAACGTTTTTCTATGCTCCACAAAAACTGAAATAGAAAAGTTGTGAAAACAAAATCAAAACTCATGTGATCCATGAAATAACAATCAACATTTACATTTTGATGGCATTTCTAAAATGTATTTTCATCATTATATGTATGTAGAAATCCATTTTCATCTAATTGAAGAATGATATAATCTAACAAATTTTGTAGGAATATCCTACAAGCAAATAACAAAACAAATTAGAAAGCTAAAACCCATAGAAAAATTTATCTATAAGTTTGTGAAAACAGTGACTACCAGAACATTTTAAATATTATTTGAGTTTAGCAATTATAATTCATAATCCATTTTATAAAAATATATCCTGACCATACATTTTTCTGACATCTACATTGTTTTAAATGATTAAAGGTATTCATCTAGCAATATATTTCTAAGGGTTTTGGCATGGCTATGGTCTAATGTTTTATTATGAACTATTATAAACATATTTGAAAATTTGAAATTAGTTGAAATGTCTAGTGTTTTTTCCTCCTTCAGTTTATTTTCACGGCGATACTTAACTTTGCACAAATTCCTATTTTATAAACATGCTGAGCCAGAACAGTTCCTTACATATTTATCAATTGTTTATATTTTCCAAGATACCACTGCATGACTTTATGATTTGTGAATACTGAAATTTAAAGGTGTAAAACAAAAAATGTTACAGTGATTTCAAGAAAATAGCAAGAGTACATTTTCATTTTATAAATTGAATTTTATAAAAAAGTAATGAACTTTCCCTTTCTCTCTGTCTCTCTCTCTCACTGTCTAACTCTGCCTGCCAAAAAAAAAAAAAAAAAAAGTAATGAACTTTCTTTCCCATTCCTCCATTTCTTCAATATTCTTTCTGAATGTTTAAATATGTAAATACTCCTTCAAAGGTCAGTACACAATTGAAGGAATGTATACGGAAGAGGAAAAGATGCACCTCCCACCTATATACAAACACAATGTAACTTATTCTCTGACTCCCAGTAAGCTGATGTCCAAATTAATTTCACATTCTTACTGTCAAAACATTTACTTAAACAAAAAAGTACCAACTAGATGTTACATGAAATATACATATATATTTATAAACAAGAACAAATAAATAAGACATCTACAAAACAACAAAAAATGTGCAAAAGACAAGAACAGGTTTTTTTATAAGAGAAACAGAAATTGCCAATAAACACAAGAAGAGCTTTTCAATTCAATATCTTTAGTGATCAGGGAACATAAATCAAGGCTACAACAAGAAACTAGTTTTAAAAATAGCTGAAAAGCAAAAGCAAAACCAATTTTAACAAGTATCAGATGGAAAAGAGAACCACAAGATATTTTGGTGATTGGTAGTAGGAAGGCAAATAGGTTTAGCTACTTTGGAAATGAGGTTAATCATTCTCATACCCTATAACTGACATGTTCTAGTATAAAACAAAAAAAAATCACTGGAAAAAATCTTAGTTATGCATATTAGGGGACATATTCATAGCAATTCAGCTCACTATAGCAAAATCTATAGAAAACTCAAATCCCTTTCAACAAGAACTTTAAGACTTCATGGTGATACACACAACCAAATGCCACACAGATGGCAAAAACTAGCTATAGCACAACACAAAATATGAATGGTTCCTAGTAATAAAATATTACATGAAAAAAGTAAGTCCTGAAAGATTAAACCTAGCAATATCATCTCTGTGTAAAGTCAAAACTACTAAAATATGTATTTAGGAACACACAGATACAATGAAATTATATAAAAGGTTGAATACAGAAGTCAGGACGTTAGTTACTTTGTGATTGCAAAAATGCACTATACTCAGTTTTTTATACAAACTTCCCTGTATATATACTCTGTGCAAATTTGCAAATTTTCTCATAAAGAAGTGGAGCTTGCTTCTCCACCTTTTGAATCTGGGCTGACCTTTGACTCACTTTGATGAAAAGTTTCATACAGAAGTGACTGTGTGCCAGTTCTAAGCCCAGTCCTTTTTCGTTAGATCCATGTCTCTGCCAAGAGAACAGGCCTAGGCAAGGTAGCCTGAGATTAAGAGGTCATGTGAGGCAGATTTGATCCATCACAGCCAAACAGCCTCAGTCAACTCACCAGCTGATCACAGACTCAGTAACAAGCCTGGTCAAGCACCATTCCACGGTAGCAGGACTAAGGCCAGCCAACTCCTACACCTGTGAGCTTAATAAATGTATGATACTAAACGTGAGCTTAATAAATATATAATAATAAATGAGCTTAATAAATATATAATAATAAATGTGAGCTTTTTTGTTGTTTTTGACAGGCAGAGTTAGACAATGAGAGAGAGAGAGAGAGAGAGAGAGAGAGAGAGACAGAGAGAAAGGTCTTCCTTTTTCTGTTGGTTCACCCCCCAAGTGGCCGCTATGGCGGGCGCAGGCGGGCGCACTGTGCCAATCCGAAGCCAGGAGCCAGGTGCTTCTCCTGGTCTCCCATGCGGGTGCAGGGCCCAAGGACCTGGGCCATCCTCCACTGCACTCCCGGGCCACAGCAGAGAGCTGGACTGGCACCTCGACCGGGACTAGAACCTGGGGTGCCAGCACCACAGGTGGAGGATTAGCCTAGTGAGCTACGGCGCCAGCCTAAATGTGAGCTTAGCAAATGTCGTAGCTACAAATCTTCACATGAGTTTCCAGGCTACGTTTTTAAGATGATAGATAATTGATGCACCTCTGGCTGGAAGAGTCAAGCAGTTCTCCCTATGTGCTTGTTATCCTGTGTTCTATTGGTTTCATTAAATATATCTTTCCATTCATTGAGTGTCTGCGTACTGGCAATATGTAATTATCCTGTTGCATTCACCTTAGTAATACATCTGCTTACTTGACTGCATTTCTCTATTGTTAGGCATCACAGCATAGTCACTCTGATTTTATGAATATTAAGTTAGGGGGCCAACGCTGTGGCACAGTGGGTTAACGCCCTGGCCTGAAGTGCCAGCATCCCATGTGGGCGCCGATTTGAGGCCCAGCTGCTCCACTTCTGATCCAGCTCTCTGCTGTGGCCTGGGAAAGCAGTAGAGAACGGCCCAAGTGCTTGGGCCTCTGCACCCGTGTGGGAGACCTGGAGGAAGCTCCTGGCTCCTGATCAGCGCAGTTCCGGCCATTGTGGCCGGTTGGGGAGTGAACTATCAAATGGAAGACCTCTCTCTCTCTCTCTCTCTCTCTCTGCCTCTCCTCTCTCTGTGTGGCTCTTTCAAATAAATAAATAAATCTTTAAAAAAAAAAAAGAATATTAAGTTAGAGGAGAGATACCAAGATGGTAGAATAGGGAGGGAGCTTAATGCTCTAGTTTAGGAGAAGATAGTTTTCAAAAAGTGTGGAAAGAGTATAGTATCAAGGGAAAGTTAGGGAGAAAATGGAAGAGGAAACTCTATGTGAATTAGAGGGACACTGTAGATCTATGTGGAAGGTATGGATGCACATAACTCAAGATCCCAGCAGTTGACAGCCTCAGCACGAGCTTTGAAGAGTAAGGTGAGGCCAAACTGCAGCAGAACTGTCGATAAAGCTGCAGAAAGAGCCTGGCGGGAGTCTGGCTTGGAGCCCTGTGGGGGATAGTATGACTGCCAACTTAAGGGGGAAAAACAGGGACACATTTCTCCTCCCAACCACCTGGCAACAGTGTCCTGTAACTAGTTGAGAGGGGGCAGGTGCCATTTTGGACACATGTAACAGCTGTGCTAGCTCATGTCTGCTCACCAAGCAACCAGCCAAGAGGAGATGCCTGAGTCTGGCTGCGAGCATTGACAAGGGGCAGGTGACTAGGTGCTCATGACTGTGGGAGCCTTGTGTGCTGGGACTGTGAAAACACTTTGGCTATGTAGTAGGGTGCAGGGTGTGGCTGGGTCTTTGGGTAGTCACTGTGGGAAGCTCCACCTGCTAAGGGCCCCGTGATTCCCCTGTGAGGGTCACTGCTGTAGAATCCATGCTCATACCAGGTGCTGCATGGATCTTTTGAGTGGTTCTTGTGGCAGCACAAATGAATATTATATCCACTGGGGCTACTGACTAGGCATTGGTCTCCTTGGAGGAGAGGAGGTGAGTATGAGACTACAGAGCAGATTAAACCTCCTTTCTGATTTAAAAAAAAAAAAGGAGATTTACCAAGCCCAATTTGGATGTTACCTTGGGCACTCCCCTCATCCTGTAGCACTGAATAGAACTTCCTAACCATAACCAGCACATTCCTCAGGGTATTCAGGGAAAGAGCAGACACTTCACTAATCCACAGAGGCATAGTTCAAAGCTAAAAGCCATCACAAGGGGAAAAAAAAACCAACAAGTACTCCACAAATGCCTAAAAATGAAAACAGCAATTCAAGAAACAAGGATGAGGAAGACAACATGTTGTCTTCAAAGAACACAACAACACTCCAATACTAGAATGTGAAAAAAAGAAATTGAAGAAATGCCAGAAATGGAATTCAAAATATTGATTGTAGGATTACTTAGAAGAAATCAGAAGCAAATCCACGAAACAAAGAAATTCATACATGACATGAATGAACATTTTTCCCATGAAATTCAGATTTTTTAAAAGATTTATTCATTTTACTTGAAATTCAGAGTTACACAGAGAGAGAGAGAAAGAGAGAGAGATCTTCCATCTGATGGTTAACCCCCAATTGGCCGCAACGGCCAGAGCTGTGCAGATCCAAAGCCAGGAGCCAGGAGCCTCCTCCAGGTCTCCCACATGGGTGCAGGGACCCAAGGACTTGGGCCATCTTCTACTGCTTTCCAGGCCATAGCAGAGAGCTGGACAGGAAGTGGAGCAGCCGGGACTAGAACCAGCACCCATATGGGATGTAGATGCTTCAGGTCAGGGCGTTAACCAGCTGCGCCATAGCACCGGCCCTGAAATTGAGATTTTTAAAGAGAACTTGAAATGAAAGGTTCAATAGATCAAATTAAAAATGTAGTGGAAAGCCTTAAAACAGACTCAGTAAGGCAGAAGGAAGAATATTTGAGATAGAAGCGAAATGTCTGGAAATCTTACAGTCAGACCACAAAAAAAGAAGAAATTAGAAAACTAAAAAACAGTGCTGGAGATTTATGAGATACTATCAAACAATTCAAAATACATGTCTTAGGAGTTTCTGAAGGTGTGGAAAGAAGTAATGGATTAGATGCATTTTTAGTGAAATAATTACAGAAAACTTCCCCAATTTGGAGAAAGAAACAGATGTCTCAGTACAGAAAGTATATATAACTCCTAATAGACATAACCAGAAAATATCTTCACCACAACACATTGTGATCAAACTCTCCACAGTAAAACATAAAGAAAAGATTCTAAAATGTATACAAGCGAAATGTCAAATTAACTTTCCGAGGATCTCAAATTAAACTCACAGCTGACTTCTCATCAGAAACCCTACAGGCTAGGAGAGAATGGTGAGTTATATTCCATGTCTTAAGAGAAAAAAAAACTATCAATCCAGAATACTATACCCTGCAAAGCTCTCATTTATGAATTAAAGTGAAATAAAGACCTTCCATAACAAACAGAAATTGAAAAAATTTGTCACACTCATCCAGCCCTATAAAAGATGCTTAAGGATGTGCTAATCACAGAAACATGTCATCATTATGAAGGAAGGTGAAGGCAGAAAATCTGCCAGGTAAAAGTACAAAAGAAATCTAAAATAAACAATAGGAATATTTGTGGAAAAATGACAAGGTCAAGTCATTACATATCAATAGTCAGTAAATGTAAATGGCCTCAGCTCTCCAATTAAAAGATACAGACTGACTGAATGGATTAAAAAAAATCTATTTGTTGTCTACAAGAAATATATCTCACCAACAAAGATAACTGCAGACTGAAAGTGAAAGGACGGAAAAAGATATTCCATACTAGCACAAACCAAAAAAGAGCTGGTGTAGCCATCCTAATATCAGACAAAATAGACTTAACACAAAACCTTTTAAAAGAGACAAAGAAGGGCACCACACAATGATTCAGGGATCAATTAAACAGGAACATGTGACTATAATAAATGTATATGCACCTAATTACAGGGTACCTGGCTATTTAAAAGAACTGTTAATGAAACTAAAGGGAAACATATACTCCCATACAATAGTAATAGGGAAGTTCAATACCCCATTTTCAGCAATGGGCAGATCATCCAGACAGAAAATCAACAAGGAAATAACACTTAATTGACACAATAGACCAAATGGACCTAACAGATATCTACAGAACATTCCATCCTTCAGTTTCAGAATACACATTCTTCTCACCAGTGCATGGATCTTTCTCTAGGATTGACCACATAGTAGGCCATAAAGCAAGTCTCAGCAAATTCAAAAAAATTGAAATCATACCATGCATCTTCTCTGACCACATGGAATGAAGCTGGAAATCAACAACTCAAGAATCTCTACAACATATGCAAATACATGGAGTCTGAACAACATGCTTGTGAATGAAGAGTGGGTCATAGAAGAAATCAAAAAATGGTTGAGGAAGAGTTTTTTTTTTTTTTTCAAACTATTTGTGGAACTCTTTACCTAGTACAGAGTTAATCTTCTGTGTTTGAAGTTAATTGAAAAATCGACTTTAGTGAAAAATAAGAATGGGAATGAGAGGAGGAAGAAGAGTAGGAGAGCAAGTGGGAAGGCAGGTATGGTGGGAAGAATAACTATGTTCCTAAAGTTGTATTTATTTAAATGGTTTCTGGCGAAAGAAAAGAATAATAAGTTAGAGTAACATAAAATGTTCCTATTGTTGTTTATGTTCTCTGCTATAAAACTGTGTGACTGTGGTAATGCACAGATTTCAGAAACACAAAGACCTCTACCACTAACCAAATGCTTCTTTTTGAGTAAGTTGCTAAACTTCTCCATACCTCATTATCATCACCTATGTAGTGGAGATACGACCCTTACCTTTCAAGGTAGTTATGGGAACCACATGATGTGCTTATTAGTAGTTTTCACATAATAATCAACAAGTACATGGTAATATTGTGTAAGTTTTCACTAGCATTAGACATTGAAAGGTTTTCATTACCTGGTATGTGTGAATGATACCTAATATTCAGTTTGTATTACAAACAGAGGCAGTATGAATCTGACATGCACTGGTAAACACAAAACAAATGCAACCAACACTATCTCTCCCTGAGAAGTAGGGGTCTGTTGGACTAGGCCTCTGACATCTCAAATCAAATATATGAGAGTGATTACATACACTTTTGACATTTGGGAAGTACACACACAATGTTTGTTACATAAACCTGAATGCCAACCAAACTTGAATCAACATACTGAGATTCTTATGTCTATCAAAAATCATTCCTATTGGGTGTTATGTAGGACATTAGTTTCTTTCATTTTTGTTTGTATTGCTGTTGTTTCAGCTAAGGCTTGACATAGTCTAAGAAGTAGATATGATCAAAAATATCACCCCAATATAATAGTTTTCAATGAGCTAATAATAAAAGTATGTAAGTTAATATCATTAATGACAATCAGTGACACATCTAATAACTAAATAAAAAATATAATTAATACTTTTCCAAGATCTGGAAAAGGGAACCAAAATGAAGAAAAATAATATGTTCTTCAGGAAATTATAAAATTGTGTAGCAAGTTTTACAATTTTGTATTCATAATATTTGTATAAGCTGAATGCTAATTAGTACATCTGAAATGTTATTAATTTAAATGTGTGTAGAAGTAAATATTAAAATGCTCATAAACTTATATATAAATATCACTATTAACACTAATAAGACATTAAGTAGCCAATCTTAATGTGTAATATATAACAAATGTGTGTTTATCTTTTTTCCCTTATTATTCTAAAATTATAAAATGAAAGAACAAAATATATTCTGATATGAGGTTGATTATATAAGTGATCATCAAGTAATGAATGCATAGTCAAGAACTTAATGGAACTGTGTTATCATTCCCATTTCATGAGGAGGAAGGCAAAAGCACAGATATTCCTAACAAATGATATTTAACATAAACAAAGCATTTACTCATAGCTAAACACAGTGTACTGTTGGAGTTTTATAATTCCCATTAGGAGTCTTAGGTTCATCCAAGCATGGATTCTTGAGACTGTCATAGGCCATACTTAGCTTTAGTCTGCTCAGAAGGATATAGAACATAAACCATATTACTGGTAGGCTAGTGTCAAGCATTTCTTTTACTGCAGAAGTTCTACAGCTCAGGTGCAAGAGATGAGAGTTACATTAGGCAGAAATTCCAACAGTGATCCAAACCTCCTATATCAATTCGAGAATAATTCCAAGATCCTCCAAGAGACATTTTTGATGATATATATTAAAAGATATAACTCCTATGTGTCCCACCCCTCAGAATGGCTACCTTAAAAAAATACATAAAACCCAGGAAGTAACAAGTGTTCATTAGGACTTGCAGAAATTGCAATCCTTAAACATTGTTGATGGGAATGTAAAATGATGGATCCTCTATAGGAAACAATATGATGTTTCATCGCAAAATTAAGTTTAAAATTACCATATGATCTGGCAATCCCACTACTAGGTATGCATATCCAGGAGTTTAAAAGCAAGCTCTCCGACATTTCTGTACATCCATGTTCACAGCAACATTATTCACAATAGCCAAAGGTGAAGAAACCTATCTGTCCACTGATGGATATATGATATATAAAGTTATATCTATACTTACAAACATATAATGTTTGTATATACACACACAGAGGAATAGTATTCAGTTTTAAAAAGGAAGAAATTGCAATGCATGCTACAACATCCATGAACATGGAGGACACTATGCTAAGTGCAATAAGCTAGTGACAAAAAAGAGACAATACTGTATAATTCCACTTATACAAGGTACATAGTCAAATTCATAGAAACAGGAAGTAGAATAGAGGTTGCCAAGAGCTGGGGGATGGGCACATGGGGACTGCTTTTAATGTACATAAAGTTCCAGTTTTAGAAGATAAGCTCTGGGGCTGGCACTGTGGCATAGTAGGCTAAGCCTCCACCTGCGGCACCAGTATCCCATATGGGCACTGATTCATATCCCAGCTACTCTTTTTCTGATCCAGCCCTCTGCTTATGGCCTGCGAAAGCAGTAGAAGACAGCCCAAGTGCTTGGGCCCCTGCACCTGCATTGTAGACCCGGAAGAAGCTCCTGGCTCCTGGCTTCAGATTGGCCCAGCTCTGGCTGTTGCAGCCATTTGGACAGTGAACCAGTGGATGGAAGACCTTTCCCACTCTCTTCCTCTCTCTGTCTGTAACTTTACCTCTCAAATAACAAATAAATAATAAATACATGAAATCTTCAAAAAAAGAAGAAGAAGATCGGGGCCGGTGCCGTGGCATACTAGGTTAATCCTCCACCTGCGGTGCCGGCATATCATATGGGCGCCAGTTCTAGTCCCAGTTGCTCCTCTTCCAGTCCAGCTCTTTGCTATGACCTGGGAAAGCAGTGGAGGATGGCCCGGGTGCTTGGGCCCCTACACTTGCATGGGAGACCAGGAGGAAGCTCCTGGCTCCTTGCTTCATATCGGCATAGCTCCGGCCATTGTGGCCATTTGGGGAGTAAACCAACGGAAGGAAGACCTTTCTCTCTGTCTCTCTCTCTCAATGTCTGTAACTCTACCTGTCAAATAAATAAATAAAATCTTTAAAAAAAAGATAAGCTATACAGATTGGTTGCATAACAATATAAAAAAGTTTAACATTATTGAACTACATACTTTAAAATGGTTAAGATGGTAACTTTTATATTATGTATATTTAATACAAGTAAAATTTTCAAATGATGTATTTTTGTAAATATAATATACATTTCATATTGCATATATATATATATATATAATTGCTACATAACCATGGACCCAACAAGCCTAAGTAGGAGTTATGTACCAAAGCACATAATTTTACAATACAAGTAGGTTTTAAAAAGATATATGTGGGTATAGGTTTTGTTAATGTGATTTTTCATCAAACAACATAGTTTCAAAGTGTATAAACTCAATCACCTATTAGGCTAGGCCATGGGTACCATCCCTAGGACCCCTGTCAATGATGGATGAATAGTGTTGCCAAATGAATTACAAACCACTTTCCTAATACCTTTTTCATAATTCACATAGCAACCTGGCATTCTTAAGTCTTGAATCAAAAAGTCATTTATTCAACAAGTAGTTGATAGCCTAATATTCAGGCACTATGATTAGCTCTAATAAGACAAAGATGAACACAGAGAAGATATCTCCCTATCTGCAGTTGAAGAAAAAGGAATTGTATATATGAGAGCACTCCAAAAAGTTTATGTAAAATTGAATTAAAAGATAAGCTTATTTTGGTATGCAAAATTTTGAAATCCATGCATATAAGGGACTGCCAAAAAATTTATAAAAATGCATAGTATGACAAATTATGCATGGAGTTTAGAACTTCTTTATATCAAAATAAGCTTATCTTATGCAGAGATTTCAGCATTTCTTTGCATTAAGATAAGCTTATTTTTAATTACATTTTTCCATGAACTTCTTGAAGTACCCTCATTTTAATCAATCCATACCAATAGAAATAAAGGAGGCAAAAAGTCCTCAAAGGAAAACACAGCAAAGCATTATGAAGTAACTGAATGACTGGTTTAGATGTACAGTCTTGGGTCACAACTATTTAGAGGTAACATATAGACTAAGATCAGAATGACAAGGAGGAGCCAGCCATACAATTGCGGATTAAGCAGAGGAGGTTTCCATATAGAAAGAATAGCCAGAAGAAAGAGAATATGTCAGGAATAAGCTTCATGTTCACAAAAGAATAAATCAGAGCTATCAGTAGTTAACATTGAAAGAAAGAGGAGCAGGCATTCGGTGCAACAGTGAAGAGACCACTCGGGATGCCCACATCCCATATCAGAGTTGCCGGGGTTCAAGTTCTGACTGTTCCCAGTTCTGGGACTATCTTCTATTGCACACCCTGAGAAGCAGAAAGTGATAGCTCAAGCATGTGGGTTTCTACCACCCATGTGGGAAACTTGGATTCAGTTCCAGGTCCTGGCTTCAAACCAGGCTGTTGTGGGCATTTGGGAGTAAACCAGGGGGATGGAGGAGCTCTCTATCTCTCTTTGTTACTCAGTCTTTTAAATAAATAAAAATGTTTTTTAAAAGGAAAAAAAGAATCATAGCAGCAAAATCCTTTTAAACCTCTAACAGTCTTTGAATCCACAAATTATTTCCTTTGCTTGAAGATTATTAACTTGTTACAAAGAACAACAATCTCTACTAAAAGGAAATGCTTTGTACCACCTATGTAAACAAATTTTATTTATTTATTGCTATGCACTTTTTCAAAGCTATTTGGAATTCAAATATTTTACATAGAAAAAATTTTAAATGGAGCCCCAATTTATTCTTGAACTGAGAAAGTTTGTTATCACTGTCCAAATCCAGGTGCAAAAACATTTTTGCTAATGTAACAAATTCACTACTTAGAGAGCAATGCTACCCAAACACACCTGCAGCTTTTCAAAACTGACTTAATATTGTGTTAAAGTAAACATATTAAGGACATAAAATGTTTAGTCATCAAAAAGCTCCATTGCCCAATCTGCTGTTTAGAGTTAAGCAGGCTACTTGGGCTCTGATAAACATAAACTTTGATTTCATGGCATCCTTTCCAAGACCAATATTATCGAGCAGTACTTGGTGCTTATAGTTTTATCTTAATATCAGTTTTCTCATATGATTTAAGTGGCTGAGACTATGTGCAATAATGTCTAAGGTAGAGACTACATTATGGCATTTAATGCTATATTTAAATTACATGAAACAACAGAATCCAGCCTCTGACACCAAGCTGTTTGAGTCTTCACTCTGTTTCTGCCCCTTATAGTTTGTATAAATTTGTACATAAACTCTATGTATTCAGTTTCTCCATCTGTGAAACTGAGATAATACTACTTACATCCTCCAAGATGGTTGTAAGCATTAAACAAGTTAAAACATGTAAAGTGTTCCCCAGTGCCAGGCACATATCAGGAAATTATAACACTAGTCATTATTACACCAAACACAAAAAGTACTCAGATAAGTCTACTATCAAATTACTTATTCCCTTGAAAGTTTATATAACTAATCACATATATGTCAACATGTAAGAAACAAAAAGAAAGATGATAAACAAACTGAAAAATTATAATACAGCAAGTTCATAAAAATCCAATGAATGCAAAATTTGCCATAATTTTATAAGGATGGTATTTCTACAATGTCACTTGTTTCAGGTATGTGGCATACATTCTTTTAACATCTAGAGAAGAAATATGTTTTTTAAAATGTGTAAGTTATTCAAATCAAGAAATTAACTCACATCTGAAAAAAATGTCTACCTTTATATTTTAAAAAGGAATCACACTAAATAGATAACTAAAACTTTCCTTGTTAAAATAATTGAAAAACAATCCCTTATCAGAGCATATTGAATTCTGCTCAACTTGAAGCGCTTGCTTCAAAACATTGAATTTATAGTGAAGCCTGGTTGGAAGAATGGTGAAATTACTGATGTTTTATGGAAAGTTAATGGGAACAATTTCACAAAGAAATCAGCAGTTTACAGGGACAGGCATTGGGCTTAGTGCTTCAGACACCTACACTCCATATCAGAGCACCTGGTTTTGATACCTGGCTCCACTCTTGACACCAGCTTTCTGCTAACACAGATACTGGTAGGCAATGATGATGGCTCAAGTGATTGGATTTCTGCCACCCACATGAGAGACCTGGACTGAATTTCTGGTTGCCAGCTTCAGCCCCAGCTGGGAGTCATGATGGGTATTTAGTGAGTGAGTAAGTAGATGAGAGCTCTTTCTCCCTCTCAAATAAATAAAAATTTTAAAAATTCAAGAAATTAGCAGTTTACAAATGATTAACTTATTTTAAGAAGGGATGAAAACTATGTTGAAGATGAAACCCACAGCAACAGACCAATGGCCCGGTTTTCCTAATACTTGGGGACAGTTTCAACCTCAGGGATTATAATTTTTTCAAGAAGAGCATAGCCTTTGAAAGTTAATCAAATGACAAGCCGAAAGAGACAGTTTCTGAATTAATTGGTTTATGATAATGCATACAAAGGCAGAATAAGCAAAAATATGCAAAAGGAATATATGGAAAGATGGGCAAAAATAGTTAAAAGAAAATTACTCAAGCCTAGACTGCTAGGAACAAATCAAATACCATGCATCCCAGGGGAAATTCCCCAAATAACACATCCTTCAAGGTAATGCTGAATGGTTCTAGATTTCCATCAAGCCAACAGCAATGAAGGAAAGAGCCTTTCACTTCAACAGAGCCTCCAGCAGCCATTACCTTTTCAGAGTGAATTTTTACAGGGAATAGAGTCACAGAAAGATGTATTTCAAATGGCAGTTTGAAGGTATTAGTATTTATTGCCACAAAAGGTCTATTATCAGAAGGAAAAGTCCTGGACCCAAACTGTCTAATTTTCATATTAGCATACAGCTGTCAATATGGCTATCAATCAGCCTGAGTGAAGTTATGGGCCTCCCGACTTGGCTCTATTTTGACTTATGTCACAAGAAAAAGCTCAAAACTGAGTTCATGTTGTCAAACAGTCATATTAATAATAATTAAAATAATGACTACCTTAGATCGCAAGCATCATAACACAGCAAGAGCACATTCACATCAATTTACAACAAAAAAATTATTTGTGCCCTAGTTGAAGAGCACTGACTACCAGAACAGAAACAATAAGCAATACCAGACATCTCAAATGGGTCAAGTTACTCAACTATAACTGAAAATTAAAATGTAGCAATGTTTCTGCTTGATGGATACCAAAACTGGTGTTCCCAGATCAGCTGTAGACAAGAGTAGAGCTTTCAGTGGAAATTTTTTTTTATTTTTTATTATTATTCTTATTATTTTGACAGGCAGAGTGTACAGTGAGAGAGAGAGACAGAGAGAAAGGTCTTCCTTTGCCGTTGGTTCACCCTCCAATGGCCGCCGCAGCTGACGCGCTGCAGCCAGAGCACCGCGCTGATCCGATGGCAGGAGCCAGGTACTTATCCTGGTCTCCCATGGGGTGCAGGGCCCAAGGACTTGGGCCATCCTCCACTGCACTCCCTGGCCACAGCAGAGAGCTGGCCTGGAAGAGGGGCAACGGGGACAGAATCCGGCACCCCGACCGGGAATAGAACCCCGGTGTGCCGGCGCCGCAAGGCGGAGGATTAGCTTAGTGAGCCGCGGTGCCGGGTAAGTGGAAATTTTAAACATGTTAAGATGAAGATCCTAGGCCGGCGCCATGGCTCACTAGGCTAATCCTCTGCCTGCAGCGCCAGCACCACGGGTTCTAGTCCCAATTGGGGGCACCAGGTACTGTCCCAGTTGCTCCTCTTCCAGTCCAGCTCTCTGCTGTGGCCCGGGAAGGTAGTGGAGGATGGCCCAAATGCTTGGGCTCTGCACCTGCATGGGAGACCAGGAGGAAGCACCTGGCTCCTGGCTTCAGGTGGCCATTTCGGGGGTGAACCAATGGAAGGAAGACCTTTCGCTCTGCTTCTCTCACTGTCTAACTCTGCCTGTCAAAAAAAAAAAAAAAAAAAAAAAAAAAAAAAAAAAAGAAGATCCTAAAGCATTTCTTGAAAAAATTGAAACAGCAGGTGAAACTTGGCTTTACCAGTATAATTCTGAAAACAGCACAAGCAAACCAATGGCTACCAAGTGGTAGAAGTGGTTTGGTTGTAGCAGATGTGTAGGAGCAAAGGTCGTGGGAACATATTTTTGGGATTCTCAAGGTATTTTTCTTATTGTCTTTCTAGAAGATCAAATGCAATAACATCTACTTTTGAATAAATATGACAAAGTTTTGGCAGAAAAATGTCAGAAATTTTCACCAGAGAGTTCTTCTCCACCATGACTATGCTTCTATTCATTTCTCTCATCAACCAAAGGCAGTTTTGTCAGGCTTTTAACAGAAAATCATTAGATATAGAACTTAAAGTTCTGGTTTGGCTTCTTCTGATTTATTTTTATTTCCTAGTCTTAAAAATATTTAAAGGGTACTCATTTTTCTTCAGTTAACAATGTAAAGAAGAATGTAGTACCATGCTTAAATTCTCAGCACTCTCACTTCTTTAGGGATAGACTAAATGATTGATAGCATTGCTTCCAAGGATATCTTTTATGCTTGCTGTTTTTATATAAAGATTTCTTTATTTGAAAGTCAAGTTAAAAATGGAAAGGGAGAAACAGAAATAGAGATCTTTCATCCACTGGTTCACTCTCAAGATGGCTGTAATGGCTGGGGCTAAGTCAGGTTGAAGCCAGAAACCAAAAGCTTTATTCAGATCTCCCACATCAATGTCAGGGGCCCAAATAATTGGGCTATCTTACACTACTTTTCCAGGCCATTAGCAGGGAGATGGACTGGAAGTGGAGCAGCCAGGACAAAAATTGGGACCTGTATGGGATGGTGGCAGTGCAGGCAGCCATCTTACCCACTACACCACAACACTGGCTCTCCAATGGTATATGAGCTTATACTTGATGGAGCTTATGTTGAAAAATAAAGTTTATATTTTTATTTTAATCTTTCCATTTCAAACTTTCAATTAACTTTTTAAGTCCCTTCATATTGTATACCTGAAATTTGCTAAGGAGGGGATTTTAATTGTACTCACCACTAAAAATATATATATTAACTATGTGAGGGTATGGTTATATTCATTAGTTTGGTTGTAGTAATCATTTCACAATGTCTTTGCAATAACACCACCACCCTGGGGGGCTGGCATTTTGACACAGAGAGTAAAGCTGCTGCCTGCAATTCCAGCATCTGATATCAGGGCACTGGTTCAAGTTCTGACTGCTCTGCTTCCAATACAGCTTCCTGCTTATGTGCCTGGGAAAACAGTGGAAGATGGTCCGAGTGCTTGGATCCCTGTCACCTACATGGGAGAACTGGCTTTTTAATATCAACACTATTCAAGAAAATATGTGAGTAATATAGAAAATGCTGAGTAGTTCTGCTTTTAATTCTCAGCTAGTCCTCACCTGAAAAATAAGAATATATAAGCATATCCCTACCTCTATCAGGCATCCTTTCTAAGGGTTAAGACTTCTGATCTCTGACTAGTAGAAAATACAAGTCAACAGACAGTAGGGCACATGTATATGCTTGATGAGTGTAAGTGTCTTTGAGAAGTGAAGGAGGAGATTGTAAGAAATGGATGAAAAGATGATTTTTGTGTGTGGTAAATCTGGGCAGGAAAAATCAGAGTTCTAGTTAGGTAAGACATTTTGGACGAAATTCAAAGACAAGCATGTCTTTTTGAATTCTAATGAGGGAAAGAGAACCAGGAAAAACAGAACAATCTGAATGACAAAAGAATAAATATCCACATCTCTGACAGATAATATCAATTTAGGACAATTTCTCAACATACAGTTGCTTAATGAGTAGTAATAAAAGACAAATTTTGATATATAAAATTGAGCAATTTAGTAGGGTCATTAAGTTCAAAGTCGAAATTATTTAAAAAGGTAAGGAGAGGGAGCTGACATTGTGGCATATCAGGTATAGCTGCCACCTGCAGTACAGGCCTCCATATGGGCACTGTTGGTTCCTGTTCAGGCTGCTCTGCTTCCAATCCAGTTACCTGCTAATGGCCTGGGAAAAGCAGCAGAAGATGGTCCAAGTGCTTAGGACTCTGCCACCCACATGGGAAATCAGGATGAAGCTCCTAGCTCCTGGCTTTGGCCTGGCTCAGCCCTGGCCATTGCAGCCATTTAGGGAAGTGAAACGGGGTGGAAGTCCTCTCTCTGTATCCCCCTCTTCAAAGTTGCTCTGAATTTCAAATAAATAAATACATCTTTGTAAAATGTAAGGAAATATTTATTTGAGACTATTGTGGGGGTTGCCAAGAAAATAACATCAAAATTTGTAAATTTTGTATTAATCCTATAAGGCAAGAGAGAGTTTCTCTATTTCTGAAAACTTGGTAGTATTATCAATATACATATTGATGTGGTTCAGTCAAACTGGGTTGTTATGTGACACCTTAGAAGAAAACAATCTTAGGTTTTACAATCAGAAATATCTATGCTTCCTCTGCTGAATAGATTGGTTGTTCCAAGTGGGTGCTATGAATTCTGTAATGCAAATATTTTTTCCTCTTTGAATTATCTGCCCAAATCTGGCAAACATTTTATACACTAACCTTAACCTCAGCTTCATTCTTCAGATGCTTCTCTACACTCTTAAAACCTTGTTGACATAAGATATACATATTTCCCTTGTAAATTTCATCAAGTTCCTTTGTAGGATTGCAGATTATAGATACATTATAGATAGCTGAGATAGGTAAGCCAGTGGAGGGAAGAAGGGACAGAGGGAAGATGTTTTGAAAGCTATTTCCAACATCATGATCATGAAGAAGTATGAAAAATGTTCAGATTGAGTTGTGTTGTAAGACATTGCCAAAAACAAGTCAGTCTAAAGAAAGACTAGATTAGGAATGCACACAAAGAATGAAAAAACATATTAATTTAAGAGCAAATGCAAAAAGACTCAAGAGTTCATTGTTAATTGCCATCTAGAATTTCCTATCAAGTAGACTTAGAAGATGTTTAGAATTATTATCATTACCATAATTTAAAAATAGTAGTTTTTGTATAGGAAGCAGGATTCAGTGAAAGAACAAAAAGAGCTATTTTTAAGGAATTTTATTACTAGATTGATAACATAACAATAAAAAATACATGGAGCCAGAATAATCAAGTCTGAAGAACCAACTCGAGTTAATAGAAGACATAAAAGTGAGTGAAAAGTGAGAGAAGCAGAATACACAAACCAAAGTTCTGTCCTTTGATAAAGATCCATTATATTGAGAAGAAGGGAGAAGACAAAAGAAAGATAGCAGACATCCGCATATCTGAAGAAACAAATGGAATATTCTAAGGTAATAAGAGTGCAACAGTCAAAGAAATGGATAATCCCTCATTGTTGTTAGAGGCAGCAGCAGAGACATGGAAGTGGAATGAATCTGAGAAGATCAGATCCTTGAAATTTTCTACAAAGGGTCAAATGACTATTGAATAACAAACTTTAAACAGCTAAATTAAGAACAAAAACTAAAATCTAAATAACATTATGAAGAAAGTGGCTACAACTTTTTAAAACATGAATTTTAGTTGTACATTGATTAGATTAACTATAATTATATTCTTTATAGAGTTTTCTTTGTAAATTGATTTAAAGCAGTTTAAATGTCTTTTAAACTCAAAGAAGGTAAGACCTATAACTAAAAATGACAAAGGTTGCTATATGGCAAATATAAAAAGTTTAACTAAGCAATGAAGATGCTTACTTCTTCCATAAGAATTAACTGCATATGTGAACATTTTTATATAGGTACTTGGCAGAGAAACACTGATATAAAAATATCTGTTGCTAGGTAGATGATGAATGGTTAGATAGATATGATGTTTCTTGAAAATATCAATACCATCTGTAATTACTCACTTGTTGGAAATATACATTTACATGTATATACATGTATGAAAGTCCTTCAAAATACTTGTGAAAATGAAATTAAATAATGTCTATTTTGGTGAAAAACTTTTGAAATCATTATCTAGGGGCTGGCGCCATGGCTTGCTTGATTAATCCTCCGCTTACTCGCCAGCATCCCATATGGGTGCCAGGTTTTAGTCCTGGTTGCTCCTCTTCCAGTCCAGCTCTCTGCTGTGGCCTGGGAGTGCAGTGGCGGATGGCCCAAGTGCTTGGGCCCTGCACCCCATGGGAGACCAGGAGGAAGCACCTGGCTCCTGGCTTCGAATTGGCATAGTTCCAGACGTAGTGGCCATTTCGGGGGTGAACCAAAGGAAGGAAGATCTTTCTCTCTGTCTCTCTCTCTCACTGTCTAACTCTATCTGTCAAATAATAAAAAAAAGAAATTGATATCTAGTTTTTGCATAATATAAATACTTCACATTGTAAAGACCCTGAATATGTATAGATTTCAGAATTTTTGCACCAAAGTAAACATCTTAATTTCATTTCCATTAATTTTTTGAAGTACCCTCCTATAAGTGTAGGTGTGTGTGTGTGTGTGTGTGTGGAGAGAGAGAGAAGAAAAGGAAAAAAAGCAAAAGAGAAAGGGAAGAAGGAAGGGAAGGGGCAAAAGTTCAATGTGGAGTCTTGGTGGGGTGACAATATTCAACTAGCTAATAGTGAACATTAACCAATATCATATGATTTTCAGGCCTAGTGAGTGTATTTAAAATATTTTTTCATTTAGTCATACTCTTAATTACACAAGAAAATAGCTCTCCATGAGTCACAAATTCTTCCAGTATCTTCGTACATAGATCTTATTAGGAAAATGTTGCATCGAAAATAATTTTTCAATAACAAGTTCCACATGAATATAATTCTAACAAAATAATATCTAAACATGAAATATAATCAATTATCTCATAAGTAACCCAGAAATAGAGAAGAATTTCAGCTAACATATATACCTAACTGGATATAGGAATTTTGTAAGAAATTGGAACCTATTGCTGTTAGAATAAGTGATCTCATTAAACTACACTTTCTATTGACTAGGTTAATAAATATCACTGTTGTATACACTGCACACAAATCTAAGATGTAGGAATTATTTATCTTTCTAGTTGAAAGCATAGAAAAAAATTATCATTATCAAGCTCATGCACCAAAAAATGGCACCTATCAGAGCAAAAATGAAAACAGCAGTCTCTTAAACATTAAATTTTGGTTACAGACAGATACAGAGACTTGCTGCAGAGAAGGAGGAGCAAGGGCATGGGGAGACATGAAGTCCAGTCCTCCTACCAGGTCACCAATGTACAAGGATTGTTGAAAGCTCACAGTGGATCAGAAACCTGAGTTCTGTACCCACCAAAAATAACTTCCAAAATTAAAGACCAAATATTTTTGTAAGGAAATGATAGGGATGGGCTGGCGCTGTGTCATAGAAGGCTAAGCCTTGGCCTACGGTGCTAGAATCCCATATGTGTGCTTGTTTGTGTCCCGGCTGCTTCTCTTCTGATCCAGCTCTCTGCTATGGCCTAGGAAAGCAACATAATATGGCCCAAGTCCTTGGGCCCCTGAACCCACATGGGAGTCCCACAAGAAGTTCCTGGCTTCTGGCTTTGGATCGGCCCAGCCCTGGCAGTTGCGGCCATTTGGGAAATGAACCAGTAGATGGAAGATCTCATCCTCCTTCTCTCTGTCTCTCGCTCGCTCTGTCTGTAACTGTACCTCTCAAATAAATAAATAAATAAATATATAAAAGAAATGATAGGTGTGGGAATTCTTTACTAGAAGGTCAGTTCTATGATAATTATTTAGTTATCCATTTAGAAGTAATATTCTACAAGAGATGTAAATCTACACAAAAAGTGAAAACGACCAGTGGCAGGCATTGTGGTTCTGCCTATTAAGCCAGCAGCTGGGCTCCTGCTTCTCATATAACAGTGCTAGTTTGAGCCCCCAGCTACCAAGTTTCCAAATAATACATGTGGGAAGGCAGCAGAAGATGACCTAAGTACTTGGGTCCCTGCCACCAATGTTTTACACCTGAATGAAATTCAGGCTCCTGGCTTCAGCCTGATACAGGCTCACATTTGGGTAGTGAACCAGCAGTTGGAAAATCTCACTCTCTTTCTCTCCTTGTTACACTGTCACTTTGCCTTTCAAACAAATAAATCTCCTTTAAAAAATGAAGATGGGGAGAGCCAGCTAAGGAGGAAGGAAAGTGGCAAGATGGTGTTGGAAAGCACTACGCCTTGCTGACTCTGAAGCAACCACAGGGCAAGAATCACAAGATGCATATTATTGCCTTTGAGGGCCCCAAAGAGGACAACAAAAAGGATCTGGTGAAACTGGTTAAACCCCTCAAGAAGAAGAAAGTAAATGTTGACATTATCAAGTGAACACAGAAAAGCTGACAGCCTTTGTGAACACACTGAATGGCAAAGATGGAACTGGTTCTCATCTGGTAAAAGTGCCTCCTGGGCCCAGCTTGGCTGAGGCTCTCATCAGCTCTCCAGCTCTGGCTGGTGCAGGCAGTGCCATGTTGGGTCTCAGTGCCAGTGACTTTGAGTTTGGAGTGGATCCCGGTGGTGATCCTGAGCTGCTCCTGGTCCTGTGTGTCTGTATGGAAGAGCCGCAGCAGCACTGAAGGAACAGGCACAGCAGGCAGCAGTGGTCTCTGCTGCTGAGGCTGTGATTGCCATCGCTGGGGCTGAAGACTCAGACGAGGCCTTGCTGAAGATGACCCTCAGCCAGCAAGAGCTTAACTGCTCTGGGTTCTGACCTGAGTGGTGTGACTGAGGCAGAGCTGACTGCTATGCCATGCAGATGTTCCTGCAGGGCACAGAGTTTGGCCAGGCAGAATCAGCAGACACTGGTGCCAGCTCAGCCATGGACACATCTGAATCAGCTATGGAGGAGGGGGATTACGATGTGCTGCAGGACCTGGAGTTCCCTCAAAGTGTTCTAGAGAACCTTCCAGCTGTGGATCCCAACAATGAAGCCATTCCAAATGCCATGGGCTCCCTGGCCTCCCTGGTCACCTAGAATGGCAGGAAAGGCAAGAGGGAGGAGGACAAGCCATGAGACTAGAAGGAAAGGGTGGCCAATTGCCTAGGGTGGGGTGGGATATAGAGCTACAAATATTGTCTACAACCATTACAACCTACAAAAAGCTTGGCAAGTTTAAAAAAAAAATAAAAATGACCAGAAGTTAAAAACACGAAATTAAGTACAAGTAAATTTTTCTTATCTTTAATAAACTATAAATTAACTATTTAAGTGAAAATGTTAACAATTTCTTGCAGTATTTGTAACATGCTTAAAAGGAAAATAGATGACAAGATAGCACAACATGTGGGAAGAATGACTGGAAACATGAAAAGGCTCTTGCATACAAGAAGAGGTTTAATATTATTTGAAGATAGAAGGTAAAGATAACCATCCCAGGTGTTTAATAACTACTAATCTTTTTTAAAAGAGCTAACATTCACAAAAAGCTTCCAGGGGCCAGCAGTATGGCCATAGTAAGTAAAGCTGCAGCCTATGACACTGGCATCCCATGTGGACGGCAGTTCAAGTCTCAGCTACTCCACTTTCAATCCAGCTCCTAATGCACCTGGGAAAGCAGCAGAGGATAGCCCAAGGGTGTAGCCCCTGCACCCATGTGGAAAACCCGAAAGAAACTCCTGGCTCCTGGCTTCCATCTGGCCAATCCATGGCTATTGCAGCCATTCCGGGAGTAAACCAGAAGATGGAAGATTCTCTCTCGCTCGCTCTCTCTCTCTCTCTGTGTAACTTTGCCTTTTAAATAAATAAAATAAATCCTTTAAAAAAGCTTCCAAATGTATTAATATAATAAGATAATGTTGAAGATAAAAAAGCATCCTTTAAAATACATATAAGAATTCAGGATCAAACATTTAGCCTAGTACATAAGACACCTGCATCCCACATTGCAGTGCCTAGGTTTGATTCCTGGCTCTAGTTCCTGACTCCAGTGCAGACCCAGGAGGCAATAGTGATCACTCAACTAACTGGGTTACTGACAGCTACATGGAAGATCTAGATTATGTTCACAGCTCCTGGCTCTGATCCACCAGTCCCAGGCCTTGCAGCCATTTGAGGAGTAACAGGAGAAGCAGTGAACGGGAGCGGTTCATTCTCTTTCTCTCTCTCTCTCTCTCTCTCTCTCTCTCTCTCTCTCTCCATATGCCTCTCACATAAATAATTTGTTAAAAAAAATCTAAATTCAGAGATCTTCCTTACCTGGAGCCCCCTCCTGGCTGCTGTGGCAAGAGGTTTCTGACTTAAATAAATTCTGCTTTGCTCATTGCCTTGTGCACGTGGAAATTCTTCTACATGAGACAAGAACTGAGGTCGTCCTCCTTCATTGTCATTTTCTGCTTATCAGCTTGGCACCATGACTCAGATATAACTCCAACATGACTCAGATCCAGTTTGAATTCGACTCCAGCCAGCACTGGGTCACCTTGCCAAATGCATGAGCAAGTGGATTGCTCTTGTTTCTGTTTCTTCTTCATAGTGTCCCTCTCTCTCAAGAACACCAAGTTCCTATCAGCTAGTTTAAAACACAGATGCCAGTTTTAGGATTCAGGGGTCAGGCTTGCTGACTAGGCTGGAGCAATCTCCTGGAGATAAGACTTCACACTTCTTTCTCACCTCTGGGCATGTTGGTCCTGTCCAGCTCAGTTGCCTGTCATAGGGATTGGCCCATAGCATGAGACTGGAAGGAGGTCTTAGAGTCATTGAAGAAAAAAACTGACAAATTGATCTCCAAAGAAAGAAGAGAATGCAGTTTTCAGCTTGATACCCTAACGGGCTGACAGAGTCTGGTGTCCAGTCAAGGAGCCTTTGAGAAACACCAGAGTGCAGCCCTGGCCTACCCTAAAACTATTTTGCTACTACTCTAAGATCTCCTTCTAGTCTTGTGGCTACGGGTCAAACCCCACGACAGGAAACTGAGCTGGACAGAACCAACATTCTCAGAGGTGAGGCGGGAAGCATGAAGGCTGGAAGCTCTAATGTTAGTGAGGACTCCAAAAGAGCAGCTAATGAGCAGGTAACACCCACATGGGCTTGTTAGATGCTGGGGTGAAGCCAAGAGACTTTCAGAAAACACCAGGGTATGCCCCTGCCAAAATTCCTCATCATCTCAGCGCCATTTCCCATCGTTGATGAAAGGCTGATCCATATGAGAGAGAGAAGCCATAAGAGTTTTAGCTCCAGGGAACCATAGTTAGAAAGCCTAACCCCTAAGTCTTAAAACTGGAAGTCACACTAACTGCTTTTAACTGGCTGGCACCCAGCTATTACACAGGTATGAGAAACGAAGCAACAGCTAGAGGATTCCCCCCCTTTCTCTCTCTCTACCTCTCCCTCACTCCCTCCTTCTCTGTCACTCTGCCTTTCAAATAAATTTTTAAAAATTTATGTATGTATATGTATCACTAAGTTTATATTGCAGAAGATTTAAATTTTATAAGCTAAAATTCCACACTAAGGCACTTAAAAAATTAAACCCAGTATAAGTAGAAAGAAATAATAAAAATGGGTAGAACTAAATGAAATAAAAAGAAGAAAAAACAATATAGAATTATTAAATGCCAAAATGTTGGATTCTTGAAAAGAATATTAAAACTGAAAATTCAATTAAGAAATATTAATATAAAGAATGGAAAAAGGTGTGGTCCCCGGGGTCTCGGGAAAAACAGATACTCGGACGCTGTTTCTCAGGCTTCAGTAGGCTTTATTTAAACAGGATAGAAAGAGAAACCCTTGAGCAAGGGGAGCTCCGAAAGAAAGGGGAAGCTCCCGTTACTATTCCATGAACGGCTTATATAGTATAACATTGCAGAAGCATGTAATGCAAGCTTAGTCCATGCTACAGTCCATGCGGCGGTGCTCCAATCGGATGCTTGATCACGCACAGTCCATGCACTCCTTGTCCAATCATAAAGGTGATCACGTGTCTTCATCCAATCGAGCTCCTGGTCATGTAGCAGGCGGCTCGGACGCCAGCAGAAAGCTTATCGTTGCTCCACCTGGTGTTTTCTCAACTCTTGGTCAGTGGGAAAAGAAGTATGGGAAGTCCCAAGGCCATAGTTGCAGACTCAACCCTGGGGTTATGGAAAGGTCCCGATATCACAGCTCAACAGAAACCATAAACATCCACACAGCAGTAACTACTGCAAACGGTCAGCAAGCTAAGCCTTAGCATGTGGGCCCATGGCCGGCTCATGGGTCCCCACAAAAAGGAATATAATACAGATTTTATATGTATTAAAATGATAGCAAGACATTGTGAATGATTTTACCTACATATTTGATAGTTATTTTATTAGATGAAATGAACAAATACTTTGAAAGATACAAACTACAAAAGCTTACTATGAAGGAGGGAAGGGAAGAGGAGAGGGGATTGGGGGAGAAAATGGAAGGGAAGAGAATAGGAGGAGAGAAAGAGAAGGGGGGTGAAGAGAGAAAGCAAGGGGAGAGAGAGCCTGAATTTTCTGTTTAAAAAAAAAATGGTTTTGTAGTTCTCAGCCTTCTCACAAGAAAACTCCAAATATATGTTTCACTAGTGTAAGCTTCCAATTAAGGAAGAAACAATATCAACCCTACACAAACATTTCCAGAAAGTAGAAGAGCAGGTAAAACTTCCCAAATCATTTTTGATACCAGAATTATTTGAGACAAAACCAAAAACAAACAAACAAACAAAAAAAAAGACATTTCAAGAAAAGAATGAAGACCAAAAACACTTCATTAAAAATGAGGTAAAAATTCCCAACTAAGAACATTCAAGACAAAGTCCCGAGAACTTCCAAGATGGAGGAGTAGGGAGGGAGCTCACTGCTCTGATCTAGGAGAAGATAGCATAAAAAGTGGAGAGAGTGCAGCAGTCTCAGAGAAGAGTTAGGGAGAAAATGGCAGAGGAAACTATGCAAATTAGAGGGACACACTGGACCTGTGTGGAGGGCATGGATGCCTATAACTCAGGACCACAGCAGCCAAGAGCCTATGCCTTAGTATTGGAGAGTGAGGTGAGACCAGAGTGCAGCAGGCCAAGCCACTGGCAATAAAGCTTCAGGAAGAACCTAGAGGGAACCCAGCTTGGAGCCCCCTGGGGGACAGTGTACCTGCAAAACTAGAGGAGAGGAAAAAAAGAGGGACACGTTTCTCTCTCCCAATCACCTTACAATGGCATTCTGTAACAAGTGATAGAGCAGGCACCATTGTGCACATAGGTAACAGCTTCACCAGCTCATGTCCATGCCCAGCAACCAGCCAAGTGGAGATTCCTGACTCTGGTGGGGACAACTAACAGGGGGATGGGTGCTCATGACTATGGGAGGTTTGTGTGCCAAGACTCTGAAAAAAACTGAGGCTGTGTGGGAGGACTCACAGTGTGGGACTTTGGCAGTCACTGTGTTTGAGACTCCACATAGTCAGGGCTTCCTGGTTACCTGGTTACATTGCTAAGAAATCTGGGCTTACACTGAGGACTGCAGAGATCCTTTGTGTGATCCTTGGGGCAGAGCAGATGAATATTATACCCACTGGGGCTAACAACCAGGCACTGCTTTCCTTTGAGGAGAGGCGATCACCTGGATGGAATAAACCTTCCTTCTGACAAAAAAAAAAAAAAAAAGGAGATTTACTTTGCCAAACTTGGATGTGTCACATTAGACACACTCTTCACCCTGGAAATCCAAAAAGAGATCCCTGGCCCACCCACCACATGCTTTAGATATTCACTAAAAGCAGAAACTCCACTTATCTACAGAGGAATAGCACAAAGACAAAAGCCACCACAGAGAGAAAGCAAAGAAGAAATCAATGAATATCTCCACAAACCCCAAATAACAAACACACCAATTCAAGAAACAAGAATAAGGAAGACAACATGACGCCCCAAAAGGAACACAACATTTCAATACTAGATTGTGATGATGAGACTGAAGAAATGTAAGAAATTGAATTAAAAAAATTGATCATAAGATTGTAAAAGTAATCAGAAGCAAATGCATGAATTACTGAAATCCGTACAGCACATACAACAAAATTTCTCTCATGAAATTGAGATATTACAAAGAAATCAAAATGAAATGAAGAATTCAACAGAACAAATAAAAAATGCAGTGGAAACCTTAACATAACAATCAGTGAGGCAGAGGAAAGAATATCCAACTTAGAAGACAAAGTAAACGAAATTATAAGTCAGACCAAACACAAGAAGAGGAAATTAGAAAACTACAAAACACTGCTGGGAATCTACAAGATACTATCAAATGACCCAACATATGGGTTCTATGAGTTCCTGAAGGTGTGGAAAGAGAAAGAATTAGGGTTTTTTAGTGAAATAATAACAGAAAACTTCCCTAATTTGGAGAAAGAAATAGACATCCTAGTACAGGAAGCACAAAGAACTCCAAATTGACATGACCAGAAAAGATCCTCACCACTACACATTGTGGTCAAACTCACCACAGTAAAGCATAAAGAAAAGATTCTAAAATGTGTATGAGAGAAATGACAGATTACTTTCAGAGGATCTCCAGTCTGACTCACAACAGACTTCTCATCAGAAACCCTACAGACTAGGAGAGAATGGTGAGATATATTCCAAGTTTTAAGAGAAAATAACTGCCAACCCAGAATATTATACCCTACAAAGTTCTTATTTATGAATGAAGGTGAAATAAAGACATTCCAAAACAAACAAAAATTGAAAGAATTTTTCACCACCCATCCAGCCTTACAAAGATGCTTAAAGTTGTTCTGCATACAGAAACACAGAAATATGGTCATCACTATGAAAGAAGGTAAAGGAAGAAAATCTCCCAGTAAAAGTTCAAAGGAAATTCAAAGTAAAAAGTTGGAATATTTTTGAAAAATGGCAGGGCAAAGTTGTTACTTATCAATAGTCATCTTGAATTTAAATGGCCACAACCCTCCAGTTAAAAGATACAGATTGGACAAATGTATTAAAAGCCAAAACACATCTTTTTGCTGCCCATAAGAAACACATTTGAGCAACAAAGATGCATGCAGACTGAAAGTGAAAGGATGGAAAAAGATATTCCATTCCAACAGAAACAAAAATAGAGCTGGTGTAGCCATCCTATTACCAGACAAAATAGAATTTAACACAAAAACTGATAAAAGAGACAGAGAAGGGCACCAAATAATGATTAAGGGATCAATTCAACAGGAAGACGCAACTATCATAATTTAAAAAACATCTTATATAGTCATCTAATTACGGGGCACCTGGCTATTTAAAAGAAATGTTAAAGGATCTAAAGGGATACATAGACTCCAATACAATAGCAATGGGGAACTTCAATACCCCACTTTCAGCAATGGGCAGATCAACCAGACAGAAAATCAGCAAGGAAACAGAGATTTAATCGACACTATAGACCAAATGGACCTAACATGTATCTACAGAACTTTTCATCCTACAGTTGCAGAATATGCAATCTTCTCACTAGTGCATGGAACTTTCTCTAGGATTACCACATACTAGGCCATAAAGCAAGTCTCAGCAAATTCAAAAAAATCAAAATAATACCATGTATCTTCTCAGACCACAATGGAATGAAGCTGGAAATTGGCAACTCAGGAATCTCTATAATATGTGCAAACACATGGACACTGAACAACATGCTCCTGAATGAAGAATGGGTCATAGAAGAAATCAAAGGAGAAATCAAAAAATTTCTGGAAACAAATGAGGATGACAATACAAAATATCAAAAGTTATAGAATATAGCAAAAGCAGTGTTAAGAGGAAAGTTTATAGCAATTGGTGCCTATATCAAGAAAATGGAGGGGGCCAGTGCTGTGGCACAGCAGGTTAACGCCCTGGCCTAAAGCACCAGCATCCCATATGGGCGCCGGTTTGAGACCCGGCTACTCCACTTCTAATCCAGCTCTCTGCTGTGGACTGGGATAGCAGTGAAAGATGGCCCAAATCCTTGGACCCTTGCACTAAGTGGGAGACATGGAAGAAGCTCCTGGCTCCTGGCTTTGGATCGGTGCATCTCCATCCATTGCAGCCAATTAGAGAGTGAACCAGTGGATAGAAGACCTCTCTCTCTCTCTCTCTCTTTCTGTGTGTGTGTATGTGCGTGTGTATGTAAAACTCTTACTTTCAAATAAATAAATAAATCTTTTTTTTAAAAAAAAGGAAAATGGAAAGATACCAAATAAATGAGCTATCAATCCAACTCAAGGATCTAGAAAAACAACAGCAAAACAAACCCAAAACTAGTAGAAGAAAATAAATAATTATAATTAGAGAAGAAATCAACAAAACAAAATTGAATTAAAAAAGTACAAAAGATCAGCAAAACAAAGAGTTGGTTTTTTGAAAAAATAAACCAAATTGACACCATTGGCCCAACTACCCCAAAAAAGGAGAGAAGATCCAAGTTAATAAAATTAGAGATGAAAAGGGAAATGTTACAACAGATGCCACAGAAATAGAGTTATCAGAAATTACAACAAAGAGCTTTATGCCAACAAACTGGGAAACCTAGAAGATATGGATAGATTCCTGGACACATATAACCTACCTAAATAGAGCCATGAAGACATGGAAAACCTAAACAGACCCATAACCAAGATGGAAATTGAATCAGTAATAAAGACTCTCCCAACAAAGAAAAGCCCAGGACTGGAAAGCTTCACTGTTGAATTCTACCAGACATTTAAAGAATAACTAACACCAATTCTTCTCAACTTATTCAAAACAATTGAGAGGGAGGGAATCCTCCCAAATTCTTTCTGTGAAGCCAGCATCACCTTAATTCTTAAACCTGAAAAAGATGCAACAGAGAAAGAGAATGACAGACCAATTTCCCTGATGAACACAGACACAAAAATCCTCAACAAAATTTTAGTCAGTCAAATCCAACAACACAACCAGGGATTTATCTGAGGTATGCAGGGATAGTTCAACATTTGCAAATCAATCAATGTGATACATCACAATAACTGCAGAACAAAAATCATATGATAACCTGAATAGATGTAGAGAAGGCATTGATAAAATACAACACCAGTGCATGATGAAAACCCTAAGCAAATTGGATATAGAAGGAGCATTCATCAACACAATCAAGGAAGTTTATGAAAAAAACCACGGACAGTGTCCTATTGAATGGGGAAAAGTTGGAAGCATTACCACTGAGATCCACTACCAAACAAGGATACCCACTCTCAACAATGCTATTCAATATAGTCCTGGAAGTTTTAGCCAGAGCCATTAGGCAAGAAAAAGAAATCAAAGGGATACAAATTGGTAAGGAGGATGTCAAGCTATCCCTAGTTGCAGATAACATGATATATACAACTACAAAACATTAAAGAAATTAATAGAAGAAGATACAAAAAACTGGAAAAACCTTCCATGTTCATAGATTGGAAAAATGAATATAATCAAAATGTCCATTCTACCAAAACAATTTATAGAATCAAAGAGATACCAATCATAATACCAAAGATATTCTTCTCAGATATAGATAAAATGATGCTGAAATTCATATGGAAAACATAGCAGACCTCAAATATCTAAATCAATCTTATACCACAAAAACAAAGCCAGAGGCATCACAATACCAGATTTGAAGACATACTATGACTGTATTCCTAAAGCAGTACCTATGAAATTTGTATTTCTTAAATAAAAAGCCTTCTTTAAAGAAAGACATACTACAAGGCAGTTATAATCAAAACAGCCTGATATTGGTACAAAAATGAATGGATGAGGGGCGGAGCCAAGATGGCGGAATAGTGAGGGCGCGCACCGATAGTCCGGGAAAATTTAGTTTAATAAAAGGGGAGTTACGGTAGCCGCAGAAAATAGAACCAAAAAAATTGCAGGGGAAACCCTTCTGGATGGAGCAGGCGTGAATCGGAGGACCTACTGGGAGAACAAGGTCGCCCACCACGCGGAAGCCAAGTCGCGGGACCCAGCCGCAGAAGCCCCAGGGTCCCCAGTGCTCCAAGGGGAGTGCATGCCACACAGACAACAGCGGGGAGACTTGGGACGCTCAGGGCTCCGAGTCCACACATCGGCGCTGGAAGGGGAGGTGAGCTCAATAACCCGAGACATTGGTGGGGAAACGGGGGTCAGAATCTAGAGGGGGGCTGGAAAGTGCAGCAAACTCACTACCGGAAAGAAGGAAAAAAAAAAGCTTCCGGGTTTCTCTTCCCCCTAACCTTGCAAAGGTTACAAGGCTGCAAGGCTTGAAGACATTCCCAAGAGACAAAGAGCAGGCCTCCTCTTTGGATTTACATATCAATGGGGGAGAGTTAAGGAACTGAGTCACTACAATTCAGTAGCCTAGGCAACCCAGTGGGAGTCCAGAGGAGCCAAAGACTGGAAGCTAAATACCATCAATTCTGCACAGCCCTGCCCTGCAGTGTTACTTACCCCCTGAATAAATAAAATAAATAAATAAATAAAAAGAGAGAGATTTACCACGCATAACCTGAGGGTGTCACCTTTGCACACCCTTAACGAGGAAGAACCAGGCAGAGCTCTCAGGCCGCACCCATCTCAAGCCTCCAAGGCTCCTCCAACAGCAGGCAGTCCACTTAACACGGACACAGTATAAAAAAAGAAAAAAGAAAAAAAAAAGCACAGTGACGCAAGAAGAATTAACTATGCCGAGTAACAAACACAGAAATAGAGGGAGCAAGATCAACGATGACACTATGATGCCTCCAAATAAGCAAAACACCCCAAGCCAAGAGTATGAAGATGATGAGATAGAAGAAATGCAAGATACAGATTTCAAAAAATTTATGATAAGAACATTTAGAAGTTTTCAAAAGCAAATCCTTGAACTACAGAAATCCTTAATGGACAAGATTGAAAATCTCTCTCGTGAAAATGAAATTTTAAGGAAGAGTCAAAATGAAACTCAGAAACTAGTAGAACAGGAAAGTGTAATAGTGAAGAGAAATCAAAATGAAATGAAGAGCTCAATAGATCAAATGACAAACACATTAGAAAGCCTTAAAAACAGAATGGGTGAAGCAGAAGAGAGAATATCGGACTTAGAAGATAGAGCACAGGAAAACATACAGTCAAACCAAAGAAAAGAAGAGGAAATTAGAAACCTAAAAAATATTGTTGGGAATCTACAGGATACTATTAAAAACACAACATTCGAGTTCTAGGAGTTCCTGAAGGCATGGAGAGAGAGAAAGGATTGGAAGGCCTTTTTAGTGAGATACTAGCAGAGAACTTTCCAGGTTTGGAGAAGGACAGAGATATCCTAGTACAGGAAGCTCATAGAACCCCCAATAAACATGACCAAAAGAGATCCTCACCACGACACGTGGTAATTAAACTTACCACAGTGAAACATAAAGAAAAGATCCTAAAATGTGCAAGAGAGAAACGTCAGATTACTCTCAGAGGATCTCCAATCAGACTCACAGCTGACTTCTCATCAGAAACCCTACAAGCTAGGAGGGAATGGCGAGACATAGCACAGGTGCTAAGAGAGAAAAATTGCCAGCCCAGAATATTATATCCTGCCAAGCTCTCATTTGTGAATGAAGGTGAAATAAAGACCTTTCATAGCAAACAGAAATTGAAAGAATTTGTGGCCACTCGTCCGGCCCTGCAAAAGATACTTAAAGATGTGCTACACTCAGAAACACAGAAACACGGCCATCAATATGAAAGAAGGGAAAGGAAGAACACCTACCAGTAAAAGAGCATGGGAAGCTCAAAGCATATACTAGAAAATATTTCCGGGAAAATGGCAGGGCAAAGTCACTACGTATCAATTGTCACATTGAACATTAATGGTCTGAATTCTTCAGTTAAAAGACACCGTTTGGCTGACTGGCTCACAGAACACAACCCAACTATTTGTTGCCTACAAGAAACACATCTCTCTAACAAAGAGGCATGCAGACTGAAAGTGAAAGGTTGGAAAAAGATATTCCATGCCAACAGAAACCAAAAAAAAGCAGGTGTAGCCATATTAATATCAGACAAAATAAACTTTAATACAAAAACTGTTAAGAGAGACAAAGAGGGACACTATATAATGATTAAGGGTTCAATTCAACAGGAAGATGTAACTATTATAAATGTATATGCACCTAATTACAGGGCACCGGTCTATTTAAAAGATATGTTAAGGGACTTAAAGGGAGATTTAGATTCCAATACAATAGTACTGGGGGACTTCAATACTCCACTCTCAGAAATAGACAGATCATCCGGACAGAAGATCAACAAGGAAACAGCAGATTTAATTGACACTATTGCCCAAATGGATCTAACAGATATCTACAGAACTTTCAACCCTACATCTACAGACTTCACATTCTTCTCAGCAGCGCATGGAACCTTCTCTAGGATTGATCACATACTAGGCCATAAAGCAAGTCTCAGCAAATTTAAAAGAATTAGAATCATACCATGCAGCTTCTCAGACCACAGAGGGATGAAGCTGGAAATTAGCAACTCAGGAAACCCCAGAAAGTATGCAAACACATGGAGACTGAACAACATGCTCCTGAATGAACACTGGGTCATTCAAGAAATCAAAAGAGAAATCAAAAACTTTCTGGAAGTAAATGAAGACAACAACACAACATATCAAAACTTATGGGATACAGCAAAAGCAGTATTGAGAGGCAAATTTATAGCAATAGGTGCCTATATCAAGAAATTGGAAAGGTACCAAATAAATGAGCTTTCAGCGCACCTCAAGGACCTAGAAAAACTGCAGCAAACCAGACCCAAATCTAGTAGGAGAAGAGAAATAATTAAAACCAGAGAAGAAATTAACAGGATTGAATCCAAAAAAACATTACAAAAAATCAGCCAAGCGAGAAGCTGGTTTTTTGAAAAAATAAACAAAATTGACACCCCATTGGCCCAACTAACTAAAAAAAGAAGAGAAAAGACCCAAATCAATAAAATCAGAGATGAAAAAGGAAACGTAACAACAGACACCACAGAAATAAAAAGAATCATCAAAATTACTACAAGGACTTGTATGCCAGCAAACAGGAAAACCTATCAGAAATGGATAGATTCCTAGACACATGCAACCTACCTAAATTGAACCAGGAAGACATCGAAAACCTAAATAGACCCATAACTGAAACAGAAATTGAAACAGTAATAAAGGCCCTCCCAACAAAGAAAAGCCCAGGACCAGATGGATTCACTGCTGAATTCTACCAGACATTTAAAGAAGAACTAATCCCATTTCTTCTCAAACTATTCAGAACAATCGAAGAAGAGGGAATCCTCCCAAATTCTTTCTATGAAGCCAGCATCACCTTAATCCCTAAGCCAGAGAAAGATGCAGCACTGAAAGAGAATTACAGACCAATATCCCTGATGAACATAGATGCAAAAATCCTCAATAAAATTCTGGCCAATAGAATACAACAACACATCAGGAAAATCATCCACCCAGACCAAGTGGGATTCATCCCTGGTATGCAGGGATGGTTCAACATTCGCAAATCAATCAATGTGATTCACCACATTAACAGACTGCAGAAGAAAAACCATATGGTTATCTCAATTGATGCAGAGAAAGCATTTGATAAAATTCAACACCCTTTCATGATGAAAACTCTAAGCAAATTGGGTATAGAAGGAACATTCCTCAATATAATCAAAGCAATTTATAAAAAACCCACAGCCAGCATCCTATTGAATGGGGAAAAGTTGGAAGCATTTCCACTGAAATCTGGCACCAGGCAGGGATGCCCACTCTTACCACTGCTATTTAAGAATCAACATCATTAAAATGTCCCTTCTCCCAAAAGCAATTTATAGATTCAATGCAATCCCAATCAAGATACCAAAGACATTCTTCGCAGATCTAGAAAAAATGATGCTGAAATTCATATGGAGGCACAAGAGACCTCGAATAGCGAAAGCAATCTTGTACAACAAAAACAAAGCCAGAGGCATCACAATACCAGACTTCAGGACATACTACAGGGCAGTTGTAATCAAAACAGCATGGTACTGGTACAGAAACAGATGGATAGACCAATGGAACAGAATTGAAACACCAGAAATCAATCCAAACATCTACAGCCAACTCATATTTGATCAAGGATCTAAAACTAATTCCTGGAGCAAGGACAGTCTATTCAATAAATGATGCTGGGAAAACTGGATTTCCACGTGCAGAAGCATGAAGCAAGACCCCTACCTTACACCTTACACAAAAATTCACTCAACATGGATTAAAGACCTAAATCTACGACCTGACACCATTAAGTTATTAGAGAACATTGGAGAAACCCTTCAAGATATTGGCACAGGCAAAGAATTTCTGGAAAAGACCCAGGAGGCACAGGCAGTCAAAGCCAAAATCAACTATTGGGATTGCATCAAATTGAGAAGTTTCTGTACTGCAAAAGAAACAGTCAGGAGAGTGAAGAGACAACCAACAGAATGGGAAAAAATATTTGCAAACTATGCAACAGATAAAGGGTTAATAACCAGAATCTACAAAGAGATCAAGAAACTCCACAAAAACAAAACCAACAACCCACTTAAGAGATGGGCCAAGGACTTCAATAGACATTTTTCAAAAGAGGAAATCCAAATGGCCAACAGGCACATGAAAAAATGTTCAAGGTCACTAGCAATCAGGGAAATGCAAATCAAAACAACAATGAGGTTTCACCTCATCCCGGTTAGAATGGCTCACATGCAGAAATCTACCAACAACAGATGCTGGCGAGGATGTGGGGAAAAAGGGACACTAACCCACTGTTGGTGGGAATGCAAACTGGTCAAGCCACTATGGAAATCAGTCTGGAGATTCCTCAGAAACCTGAATATAACCCTACCGTTCGACCCAGTCATCCCACTCCTTGGAATTTACCCAAAGGATTTTAAGTTGGTAAAGAAAAAAGCGGTCTGCACCCTAATGTTTATTGCAGCTCAATTCACAATAGCCAAGACCTGGAACCAACCTAAATGCCCATCAATGGTAGACTGGATAAAGAAATTATGGGATATGTATTCTTTAGAATACTATACCGCAGTAAGAAACAATGAAATCCAGTCATTTGCAACAAAATGGAGGAATCTGGAACACATCATGCTGAGTGAAGTAAGCCAGTCCCAAAGGGACAAATACCATATGTTCTCCCTGATCGGTGACAACTGACTGAACACAAAAAAGGAAACCTCCTGAAGTGAAATGGACATTATGAGAAATGGTGACTTGATCAGCATAGCCCTGACTGCTAATGGACAACTTAATACATTATCCCTCATAGTATTTTTTTTTTGTCTGTTCTACTTAATATGACTGGTTTAATTCTGTAATTATCACACAGTTATTCTTAAGTGTTGAAAATTAACTGAAATGTGATCCCTGTTAGACATGAGAGTGGGAATAAGAGAGGGAAGAGATGTATAATTTGGGGCATGCTCGGGCTGACTTGCCCCAATTGGTAGAGTTGGAAACATACCAGGGGATTCCAATTCAATCCCATCAAGGTGGCATGTGCCAATGCCATCTCACTATTCCAAGTGATCAATTTCAGTTCACAGTTGATCATAATGAAAGGACTGAGAGTCAAAGGGAGCACATGAACAGGTCTAGTATCTGCTAACACTAACCAATAGAATAAATAAAGGGGAGAGTGATCCAACATGGGAAGTGAGATACTCAGCAGACTCATAGAATGGCGGATGTCCTAAATAGCACTCTGGCCTCAGAATCAGCCCTAAAGGCACTCGGATCTGGCTGAAAAGCCCATGAGAGTATTTCAGGCATGGAAAGCCAAGACACTCTGGCAAAAAGATCTCTGTGAGTGAGATCCCAGTGGAAAGAACAGGTCTTCAAAGAGGGAGGTGCCTTTCTCTGAAGGGAGGAGAGAACCTCCACTTTGACTATGAGCTTGTCTAAACAAGATAAGAGTCGGAGAACTCAAGGGGCTTCCATAGCCTTGGAAACTCATGACTGGTGCATAGGGAGATTACTGATGCCATAAACAGGAGTGTCAATTTGTAAAGTCAACAACAGTAGTCACTGTGCACTTACTCCTCATGTAGGATCTCTGTCCTTAATGTGCTGTACACTGAGGCTTAATGCTATAACGAGTACTCAAACAGTATATTTCACTTTGTGTTTCTATGGGGGTGCAAACGATTGAAATCTTTACTTAATGTACACTAAACTGATCTTCTGTTAAAAAAAAAAAAAAAAAGAAATTATCAATTCCCAACTTGACTCTCACTGGGATTAAACATGACAATAGGTCTGATCTGATTTCATCATCATTTAAAAAAAATCATCTATTATTTTTCACTTTATGTTTCTGTGTGGGAACAAACTGTTGAAATCCTTACTTAAGGTATACTAAGCTGATCTTCTGTATATTAAGATAATCGAAAATGAATCTTGATGTGAATGGAAGGGGAGAGGGAGTGGGAAAGGGGAGGGTTGTGGGTGGGAGGGACGGTATGGGGGGGAAAGCCATTGTAACCCATGAGTCGTACTTTGGAAATTTATATTCATTAAGTAAAAGATAAAAAAAAAAAAGAATGGATGGACCAATGGAATAGAATAGGAACTCCAGAAATCAATCTAAGCATCTATAACCAACTTATATTTAATCACTGGAACAAGAACAGTCTTTTCAACAAATGCTGTGGAGAAACTGGAAGTATGAAGCAAGTCCCCTACCTTACACCTAACATAAAAATCCACTCAAAATGGATTAAAGATCTAAATCTATGACCTGACACAATGAAATTATTAGAGAACATTGGGGAAACCCTGCAAGACATTGGTATAGGCAAAGAATTCTTAGAAAAGACCTCAGAAGCACAGGCACTCAAAGCCAAAATTAACAAATGGGATTACATCAAATTGAGAAGTTTCTGTACTACACAAGAAACACTCAGCAAAATAAAGTGGCAACTGACAGAATGGGAAAAATTATTTGTAAACTATGCAACTGATAAAGGATTACTTCACAAAAATAAACAAGCAACCCAGTTAAGAGATGGGCAAAGGACTTAAACAGACATTTTTCTTTTTTTCTTTTTTTTTTATTTTTTGACAGGCAGAGTGGAGAGTGAGAGAGAGAGACAGAGAGAAAGGTCTTCCTTTGCCGTTGGTTCACCCTCCAATGGCCGCCGCGGCCAGTGCGCTGCGGCCGGCACACTGCACTGATCCGATGGCAGGAGCCAGGAGCCAGGTGCTTTTCCTGGTCTCCCATGGGGTGCAGGGCCCAAGCACCTGGGCCATCCTCCACTGCACTCCCTGGCCACAGCAGAGAGCTGGCCTGGAAGAGGGGCAACCAGGACAGAATCCAGCGCCCCAACTGGGACTAGAACCCGGTGTGCCGGCGCCACTAGGCGGAGGATTAGCCTAGTGAGCCGCGGCGCCAGCCCTTAAACAGACATTTTTCAAAAGAGGAAATCCAAATGGCAAACAGACACATGAAAAAGATTTTCAGGATCACTAGCTGTCAGGGAAAGCAAACCAAAACCACAAAGAGGTTTCAACTCACCCCAATTAGAATGGCTTTCATACAGAAATCAACAAACAAATGCTGGCGAGGGTATGAGGGGAAAGGTACCCTAATCCACTGTTGTTGGGAATGTAAACTGGTAAAACCACCATGGAAAGCAGTATGGAGAACCTCAAAAATCTGAATATAGTCCTACCATATGACTCAGCCATCCCACTCCTGGGAATTTACCCAGGAGAAATGAAATCAATAAATAAAAGAGTTATCTGCACCCCCATGTTTATTACAGTTCAATTCACAATAGCTAAGACATGGAATCAACCTAAATGCCTGTCAACCAAAGACTGGAAAAGAAATTAAAGGATATGTACACCAGGGAATACTACACAATAGTAATTAAAAAAAAAAAAACGAAATCTGATCATTTGCAACAAAATGGGTGAATCTGGAAAACATTATATTTAGTGAAATAAGCCAGTCCCAAAGGGACAAATACTATACATTCTCCCTGATCTGTAAGAACTAATAGAGAACCTAAAATGAAATTTGTAGAAGTGATATTGACACTTCAAGAAGAGATAACTTGAGCTGCCTTTGTGCTGTCAAGGAACATTTTTTTATTTGTTTTTTTTTTTTTTCTTTTCTCTTCTTCATACTATATGTTGAACTCTTTACTTAACATAGAGTTAATCAAATGTGTATAAAGTCAATTGAGGATAGATCTCAGTAAAAAATAGAGTGGGAACAAGAGAGAGATGAGTAAGTTTGTAACTGTAAAGCTGTATAGTTCTGCATACATTCTTATGGACTTACTTCTAAGGGTACAGTTTAAAAACTTGTCAAGGGACCCCAAATCCCATTAAGCTGGTGGAAAAATGTTATCTTAAAGTGATAATATTAAGTGTTTAAGTGAACATATAGACAAGATTAAGTGTTAAAGTGATGATATAAATAGGATCAAGTGTCTGGTAATAATAGATAGAATTAAAAAAGAGAGAATGTTCCAACATGGAAAGCAGTCCACACAGTAGCCTCATAGAATGAAAATCACTTTAAGCAACACTCTGACCTCAGAATCAGCCCTTAAGTCTTCCTGGTTGCTGAAATGCCCATGAAAGCATTTCAGGCATGGAAAGCCAAGACACTGTGGCAAAAAATGTTCTATATTAAGGATCTCTATGAGTGAGACCCCAGCAGAAAGAAGTGGCCACCAAAGAAGGATGGACTTTTCTTTAAAGGGAGGAGAGAACTTCCACTTTGCTTATGGCCTTGTCCAAAACTGATGGAGTTTGTGGACTCAAAAGGTTTCCATAGCCCAGGCAGCTCATGTCAAGAGCCTTGAGTGGTCACTGGTGTCATACTCAAGAGTGTTAATTGTTAAATTAACAACAGGAGTCACTGTGCACTAACTCCCCATGCAGGACCTCTGTCCTCAATGAGTTGTGTTATGAGAGTTAACTGTAAAACTAGTTCTCAAACAGTTTATTTTTTTTTTGTGCATATGTGTGCAAATTGTTGAAATCTTTACTTAGTATAGAGTTGGTCTTCTGTGTCCAAAGTTAATTGAAAATGAAACTTAATGGAGAATGGAACAGGGAAGGGGAGAAGGAGGAAGATGAATGATAGGGATGGTAGGAAGAATAACTATATTCCTAAAGTTGTACTTATGAAATCTGCATTCCTGAAAAAATAAATAAATAAATTTTTTAAAAGAACATTCAAATTCAAATTTAAGCACTTTTAATACATCAATAAATATTTCAAAAGCAAATTATAAAAGATAAAAGACTTGCTGCCTAGCTGGAGTAACATGGTCAGCTGACATCTTCCAGTTGTTAACACTTGTCACTCAGCCTCAGCAATTGAGTCAATGTCATGCCCTGTTCTCGGCAACCTCCACAAATCAATGAGCAAGGTAACAGTTCAAGAATCTAATCATGGGGTCAGCATTGTGGGGTAGCTGGTAAAGCCACCTCCTGCTATGCTGGCATCCCATATGGGCATTGGTTTGAGTCCCAGCTGCTCTACTTCTGATACAACTCCTTGCTAATGGCCTGGGAAAAACAGAAGATGGCCCAAGTGTTTGTGCCCCTGTCACTCATCTGGGAGACTCAGATAAAGATCCTGGCTCGTAGCTTCGGCTGGCCCAGCCCTGGCTATGTAGCCTCCTGGGGAGTGAACCAACAGATGGAAGATCTCTCTCTCTTTCTCTCTCTCTCTCCTCTCTCTCTGTAATTCTTTCAACTAACTAACTCATTTTTTAAAAAGAGTCAAATAATTTCCACCAAATATGGGACCTTCCTAACAGGCAGTCTTTGCTTTACAGTGCTTAATTCAATGAGTTTTGACAAATATATAGAGTAGTGTGATCCCCACCACAATTGGGATAAGAACATTTCTATCACTGTGGTCTGGCTAAGACTTTGTGAGGTAGGCACTAATATCTGAGAGCTCCCCTCGATCAATGCTGCCTTCAATCCATTCTTTTTATATTTATTCTTTCCCAATTATCCCTTTGAATTCTTAACTCCCATCTCTACACCTGCTTCTCTGAGAGGCCAGTCTGTGACACTGTACTAGGAGTAGCTTAAAATGACAAATTGGTGTTTGGGAACTTGATGACTAAATGTTCAGCAGGGCCATGACAACTACACTGAAAGAAGTACTGTGATTAAGAAAACTCAAGATCCTGACAAATGGGATATGGACACCTGACTAGATGTTCTTGAAAATTTTGACCTCTCCAGGCCTCTGAATTTTCTGAGCCTGAAGAAGTGGCTCCTCTTCAGGAATAGTTAGCAAAGCATCAAAGCGGCAGCAGCAATGCAAAAACAAAATACAGAGGTATTTCTCCAGCATGACAGCACATGCCTACCTCATAGACATCCCCCTTCACTGACTTGAGTTCCACTCTGGCTGCCAGGCCTACAAAATGGGTAAGTCACAACCATGAATATGTTAGGTCTGGAAAGGGAATTATTCCAAAAGATCGTTAAGATTTGGGCAGCACACAAAGAACACAGCTGAAATATCTAAATTGCTCAGACTAAAATGCTCAGAAAACCATATATCATGTGAAACCAGAAAACCCATCAGGAGGTCATGGTCTATGATAATAGGATTCAGAGGAAACCCAGTCACTAAGTCCATCAAAATGTGCTGCTTCAAGTAGCACCGAATCATTAAGAAGTTCCACTGTGGTCTTCTAATACAGGCCAGGGGTGAATATAGATGAGCCTGTCAGAGGCTTTGGTTAGCTGACAGCAGTAGGAAAATGGTGCCTGGATTCAACAGAAGCTGAAAGGTAGAGCTGAACCTGAAAATGACAGTTATAGTATTTATCATGAGGACCAACAATGTCACAGTGGCCATCAAGGGCACTATGGAAAATTATGGAGATGGCTTATAGAACACAGTATTCCTTGGAGCAAAATAGATGGACAAACAACAAAAGTACTACTCAATTTGTATCATAACAGGAAATCAAAGGTGATTATCTAAGGTTGAGGAGAGCCATACCAATAAAAAGACATCATGCACTGCCCAATATTTCTATCTGATCCAATTTTCAAATCAAGAACTTGTTCACTAAGTTATCTTGTCCCAAAGGAATCGCTAGTATCCATGGCAATGAATCCCTCTATTTTATCCCCCAAAGGAGCCTATGTGTATTTACTCAGATGAGTATATACCCAGGAAAAGAGAATACCCAGCCAGTTAATTGACTATTGGATGCAGGGTCTGAGATGAAATTCGTATCTGGAGATATAAAAGATCATTATGGTCCCACTGTTAGAGGAGGAGTATATGAGAGGTGAGATAGCAAATGGATTCCTGACCAAGGGTTAGTTTACAATAGGACCACAGTGCCCTTACATTGGTTAGAAAGGGTGAACTAGAGATGGATTGTGCACAGATTTCACTAGATATATACTACAGGATGAGGCAGATAAACTCTACAAAGTTTTGCAGATCTGACACTTCATTTGTTTTACCTGGTACACTACAACCTTACTCAATACATTAGTTTCCTAGATCTACTGTAACAAAGTATCACAAACTGATGTTTTAAAAATGACAAAATTATATTTTCTCACAGCTATGTAGTCTGGAAGTGTAAACTTAATATGTATTGGCAAAGTTATAATCTCTTTGAAACCTCTAGGGGAATCCTTTCCTGACTTTGATTCTGATGACTTGGTGGTGATTTTTGGCATTTGGTGACTTATAGATGCATTGCTGCAATTCTTCATTGTCATATGGTATTTTTTCTATTGTCTTATAACACAATTCATATTAGACTAGGGGTTGACCCTACTTCAAAACTTCACCTTTACTAATTATATCTGTAATGACTCTATTCCCAAATAAGGTCACAAGCTGAGATATTGTGTTATATCACTTCAACGTGTATATTTTTAGCACAATTCAACTCATAAAACTCAGAGTTTGTCTTAAACCACAGTGAAAAAGAAAACGTTCCCAATGGTTGAAAATTCAAGTGATGCACCTGACCTGGATAAGAAAAAATAAATCATCCAAATATTATAACTTCCTCTCCT